>NC_090924.1:926468374-927093374 GCF_040938575.1 Ambystoma mexicanum
AAGGAAGGAAGGAAGGAAGGAAGGAAGGAAGGAAGGAAGGAAGGAAGGAAGGAAGGAAGGAAGGAAGGAAGGAAGGAAGGAAGGAAGGAAGGAAGGAAGGAAGGAAGGAAGGAAGGAAGGAAGGAAGGAAGGAAGGAAGGAAGGAAGGAAGGAGTTTGGATTAGTGGAATGAAGCCCAAAGGAAGGAGGAAAAGTTCATATTTCACAGGATAGGTTTGGGGGAGCCATGGCTAGGAAGAGGGGGGCTGAAAAAGGGAGGGAGAAGAAAGTGAAAGGAAGCAGGGAGAGAAGGATATGGAGTCCACCAGTGTCCTAGCAAGGGATGTGGTAAAGGGCCGATGCTGGAAGAGAGCAGGCACAATGGTTAAGCTCTAGAGGGTGTGGAGGTACAAAGAAGAGACACATTAGGGGGGTAGGTTCGGTGTGATGCAGGAAGCACAGAGGGTGGAATGGGGGCTCCGCTGAGATCAGGTGCCTTATCTGCCCTCTTGTGGGCTGGTGGGAAGTGTGTGTGGCCAGCCTCTGCCCTTGCCTCCGTGGGCACATCTGACGGGCAGGTTGAGGCCAGGTGTGTGCTCAGGCTCGAATCCCTTTTTTAATGTATTATTATATGATTAAACCTTTCACAAATCATAGATATGTGTAAAATACAATATCATCATTCAAACATCACATTACTAAGTCCAATTACTAACCAATAATAAATAAATAAATACATAATGTCATTTTAATTCGTTTGCAATCAACTGTCTGCAATTGTAAAACTTGGCAAATCCTTTACATAGCCTGTTTGTTGCTAAAATTAGAGACATTTCCCAACCTCCTAAAATCCGGCCCCACGAATGATCTTCTTCAATATTATCAATATGATAGATAACACGCGCATAAAGCCCAGCACTCAGTGGCTTAGTCGGGGCCTACAGAGCTGTTTGTGCGTTTTCATTATAGCATGAGCTGCACGTTCCCTTGTTTCTAGAGACCCCCAGTCTTGTACCTAGCACCCACAGAATGTAAGGGACTGAAACAGGCCTTCATAAAACACCTTTTTGGTCCATGTGGCCTCTGTGGGCCTAGTGGGGGCAGAGTTTGTGTGGGCAGGATCCCACCACTCGCTGGTGTCTTTTGATAGCTGAATAGAAAGGCTGGTACCCAGCGTGTGTTGGGGATCTGGGCAGAATTATGGGGTATTTAAGATGTTTCTGTTCATGGTGGCTACGTAGAGGCTAATATGCTGACTCGTGGATCTGTGGTCAGGGAGGTGGGAAGGGAGATGCTGTTATTTGACTGTGGTCCTCTCTCTTGTCTCAGTGCAATTGGATCTTTTTTTCAACCCGTCTTGCTTTGTGTGCAGGGCAGTGCTCTGAGGGAAGAGGAGGGAGCCCCATTAATGGAGGAGACCTCTCGAAGGGCAACGGCGGCATCCAGAACAGCATGGGCTGCACTGCCGATCAGATGCGCCGCTACCGGACTGCTTTCACCAGGGAGCAGATTGCGCGGCTGGAGAAAGAGTTCTACCGGGAGAACTATGTGTCAAGGCCCAGGAGATGTGAGCTTGCAGCCGCCCTGAACCTGCCGGAGACCACTATCAAGGTACCTCTTCTCCTCACATACGTCTGCCGGCATCATCTACACTGGTACCATCTCCACTATCACCACCTCAGCAGCATCCCCGCCACTAACACTGGCTATACTACACGAGGCCCACCATGACCAGCATCACTTTAGTTATTTATTTAATTGTTTTTTATAACGTGCCTAATACCATACCCGAGTTGGGTTTCTAAGCGCAGATCTGGGATTCGAACCTCTGTTGCTCTGCGTGGTCTTACTTCACAAGACCAGCTCGTTGGCCATCCACCGCCTTCACTAGCATCCAGGCGATCAGTATCCTCTATGCTAGCCTCTGTTTGTTCAGTATCAATAGCACTAGCAGCATCTCCTCCAGCATAGCATCTACCAGCATCCCCCACATCACACTACCACCACCGCTGGGTGCTCTGCGAGCTCCGCCCACCAACCAAACCGACACCGGTGCGACCTTCATCAGCTTCACCTTCAATAGCATCAGTTTGGAACATGACCGCCATCAGCACTGTCTCCAATAGGAGCAGTTCCTCAAGCCCCACCTCCATCAGCAATGGCCTCCAGCAGCGCTCCTTCCACCAACACTGTATTGCACAAGCCCCACCTGGACCAGCATGACTTCCACCTCCTTCACTAGCATCCAGGCCATCAGTACCCTCTACACTAGCAGCAGCTGGATCAGTATCAATGTAACCCCCACCAGCATCACCCACAACCCCACTGTGAGCTCTGCCCCCACCAGCCAAAGGTCATAGGCTCCTCGAGGATCACATCTACTAGTGCGACCTTCATTAGCTTCACCGTCACTAGCACCACCCTTCAGCATGACCGCCATCAGCACCGTCTCCACTGGTAGCAGCTCCTCAAGCACCTCCTCCACCAGCATCAGCCACCTCCATGAGGGATACTTCCCACAGCTGCTGGCAGCCGAACCACAGCTAGTGGAGTTGACACTGATGGCTCGGGGCTTGAGCAGCATCGCCTATATCTGGATACCATCTTAGAATCCCCTCCTCTAGCACCTACCCAGCTAGCTGCCCCATCACTGCCGCACATACTATATTCACCACCGCAACTGCCAGCACTGTCTCTTCCGTCGCCAACTCCCAGCCCAAACCGCAGCAACTCCAGCAGCACTGTCACCTCATTTGACGCCATCTCTGCTAGCAGAACTTTTGCCAACTTAGACTTCACCAGGACCACCAGCATCAAGTGTGTCAGTCCCACCCCAAACAGCACCACACATGGTAGCATATACGATCAATGCGCAGTCATAGCAGAAATGACACACCACCTCTCCATGACCTCTAGCAGAGACACCCAAGGCAGCCATGGGAGACCCACACAGGAAAAGGGCTCAGTTTCACCAAAAACAAACTAGAGAAGATACAACTGTCATCACTTTTTCAATTTTGTAGACTAGAGTGAAAGTGACCACAGAAGCAGAGTAGGGGTCTTTGCCACATGATGTAACAGGGACAGGTCAGATCAAACATGAGCCCTTTTGCAGGGAAACCTTTGTCAACATTTCCTGCGGGCAAGCCGAGGTGTTCGGAAACTACTACGGTAGTGGCTTGGAGCAGATTCAAAGCCTAGTGACATTACTTAACAGAGCGTAAGGATGTTAAATGTGACCAGGTGCCTAATATTTGCACCACTGTTCACCAGACTAAGACGTCTTACAAAAATCTGCAGCATATCTATGATGTGGATGTCTATCCAGCTAACTGTATAGCTCATCCATCTATCCGTCCATCCATCTATCCATCCATCCATCCATCCATCCATCCATCTATCCGTCCATTCATCCATCCATCCATCCATCCGTCCATCCATCTATCCGTCCATCCATCTATCCGTCCATCCATCCATCTATCCATCCATCCATCCATCCATCCATCTATCCGTCAATCCATCTATCCATCCATCCATCCGTCCATTCATCCACCTATCCGTCTATCCATCTATCCGTCCATCCATCTATCCGTCCGTCCATTTATCCGTCCATTCATCCACCTATCAGTCTATCCATGTAGTCCGTCCATCCATCTATCCATCCATCCATCCGTCCATCCATCTATCCATCCATTAATCCACCTATCCGTCCATCTATCCGTCCATTCATCCACCTATCCGTCTATCCATCTATCCGTCCATCCATCCATCCATCTATCCGTCCATCCATCTATCCATTCATCCACCTATCCGTCTATCCATCTATCCGTCCATCCATCTATCCATCCATCCATCTATCCGTCCATCCATCTATCCGTCCATTCATCCACCTATCCGTCCATCTGTCCGTCTATCCATCTATCCGTCCATCATTTAATAGTTTATGTTTCAGTTTATATATGAGCTCATAGTTTACAAAGAAATGACACATAGTAGTGACACTGAAGAAAGGACACTATCGCAAATGTTTATATATATATATATATATATATATATATATATATATATATATATATATATATATATATATATATATATATATATACACACGAAATATGTGCAATAGCACACGTTTAACATTCTAATAAATTAGGTAACTTGGTACAACATATGTATATGTTGATCTCTGTGCCACCACGCAGAGGTATGCCAATCACCACAGTCCTACACAACCAACGCAAAATCACATTACAAAGTGCAGAGAAATGGAAATATATATATATATATATATATGGCTTGGCTCAAATAGAATATTCTACTTTCGCCCTGTCTGTTTGCATAATATTACTTGATTGTGAATATTCTTGCACTGGATATGGTGTAATGAAATGTAAAATTTTAAAAAATATAAATGTTATAATAAATCTTCAAGGAATGCAGCTAGAATGGGATGGGATAAGCCATGATTAAAATTTGGAAAATCTAGGGGACTATAGAAAGCGTGCCTCGCCCATCATTTTAGCGCTGGAGCCTGAAGTCTATTTATTCAGCTCCAATGGAAATGGCATTTGCCTGTTTTTTATTGTATTTTTTAAACGCTGGAAGTGGAAGCGGGTGTAGGGGGGGCGTGTATTGTGCGGGGAAGGAGCTCCAGTGAGAAATGTAGAAGCGGACCTTCCCGGCTGATGGCATCTCGTGCTTGCCCCAGAGCTCGTCGGTATTGGGTCATTGACTGCCAGGGCAGGTGGCGTATGCCTGGGAAATCTAGGAATGGCAGGCATTTGTAAGATGGCTCGGCAGGTTAAACGCTCCCTTCTGTGATCTATGTTTGAACTGTAGGTTGCAGGTTCAAACCCCGGGGGCCCATACATGAGTACCAATTTCGATTGGGTAATAATAGTAATGTAGGTACATCTGATCTATTTAAAGTGTGGTAGACTAAAGACAAACAAATTATTATTATTATATAAAATGATTGAGTATTATTTGCATTCATATTGGACAGCCTCTGCACTTTAAACTCGTGTGCGGAAATGTTAAAAGAAGACATGATTGCACTAATACCTGAAAATCCTATTCTTTGAAAAGCCTTTCAGTGGATGGGGGTTTTGGGGGGCGCTGCAGGTGGCGGATTTGGAAGAGTGTGTTTCTTGTCTGTGTATATGTGACGTCATCGCCCCATATTCTCTTGAAGGGTGTCACGGGAAATAAAGTTGCGTCTTGTGCTCAGAAAGGACCAATGCATTAATTAGAAATAGCTCTACGGGGTCGTAAATAAGTATATTTCATGTATTGTTTTTTTTTGTTATCATAAAAACATCAGCCATTTCCAAAACATTGAATACAGTGGAATTATCGGCAACGCAGCATCTAAAACGCCTCACGGGTGCGAATTGCAGAATTGCAGCATTGTCTCTCCCTTTGTGTGTTAATGTATAACAAATATGTCGATGCCGTTGCAGGCCGCCCTGGCCCGCGCCGTACTGACCGGATGTCCCCTTTCCTCTCCCCGCAGGTGTGGTTTCAGAACCGGAGGATGAAGGACAAGCGGCAGCGCCTGGCCATGACATGGCCGCACCCGGCGGACCCGGCTTTCTACAGCTACATGATGAGCCACGCCGCCGCCACCGGCAACCTGCCCTACCCCTTCCCGTCGCACCTGCCGCTGCCCTACTACTCCCACATGGGCCTGGGCGCCGGCTCGGCCTCGGCCGCCGCCCCCTTCAGCGGCCCCCTGCGGCCCCTGGACACCTTCCGCGTGCTCTCGCACCCCTACCCTCGGCCCGAGCTGCTCTGCGCCTTCAGACACCCGTCCCTGTACCCGTCCCCGGCGCATGGGCTGGGCACGGGGGGCAGCGCCTGCTCTTGCTTGGCATGCCACAGCAGCCCCTCCGGAGGACTGGCCCAGAGGGCCTCGGGCTCGGACTTCCCCTGCTCGGCCACCACGCGGGCGGACTCCTTCCTCACCTTCACCCCGTCCGTATTAAGCAAGCCCTCTTCGGGGGCCCTGGACCAGAGGGAAGAGGTGCCGCTCACAAGATAGACCACCCCAAGTCCGCGAACTCTGGCTACTTCTGGTATTTGAACCTGTGCGTCCAGAGGAGGACACAGCCGTGAAACTAGACTAGAACTTGGTCGACCTCCGTCTTTGAAGGATGTACTTCCAGCACAAAAGATGAAAGGAGGAGTCTGCAAAGGACCCGCGTGCGGGTGAGGAACACTGAGGAACACTGAGGAAGCGTGGAGCACCAGTGCCCACATTACATACACGGGGTCAAGAATCTGCGTAATCCTTGGACTACCATAAAAATAAAAAAAAGGGAAAACGGACAGATGTCACGTTTGCACCACTGGATGGCTGGGAAGTTGAACTCTGATATACTTGAAAGTCGAATAGCTGTCTACAAAAAACATACTCACATGCGCCGAGAATGTTGTTTTTCCAAGGTCTTTATTTTAAATTGAAACATGATAATATGTCTGTTCTGCAAAGCAAAAGTATTACATCCTGGCCCCGCACGCGAGTATTTACTGTAACATACACTGAAAATCTGTACATTCAGGTGGTATAGGTTGCTTCTTGTTATAGACCCCGGGGCCGGCGGGGGGTGGGGGGGGGCTCCTGGGCGGGCAGAGGACGGCCCTGCCAGGCGGACGGGGTTATTAGCCGGCTCCTCTCGCAAGTGACACTGTCTCGTTAGGGTCTGCCGGGATAATGCGGGGCCCACTGGCCAAATTAGCGAGTGATGTATATGCGGGAGGGTTTCTGAAAGTCGAATGTATAATAATGTGCTCTCCGAGCCGAGGACCCGGTGCCAAGCGCTAACAAGCCGCCGAGGGAGGGGATTAGGCGGGTGGGAGCGGCGTCCGCCCCAGACAGGCACGGGAGCTCCGGCAACCTGCCTGGCTTTCAAATGTCACCCCCAGCCCTTGTTTAGTTCTGCTCACCCCGAAACGGTCGCCTTCTCCCTCGGCTGGCTCTCAGATCTGTGGTGACTTTTTGTTTGCCTTGGTTTGTTCGTGCCTTTTGAAGAGGCGTTATGGTTTACGCTGTTCGACAAGGGAGGTTTATTTATAGTGTGTCACGTCCTTTCCGCGCACACCCATGCCCGGGGTTGGGATACCCGGGCAGAGGGCAGACCCCTGCCCCGTTTCAGCACAAAACTTGGGATTCGATGCCCTTTTTTTCTTTTCTTACAGTTGTTTCGAATAAGAACTATGAAACCATCCCAAAGAACACTGTTACACGCTGTTACTGTTTCCTAATAAACAAGGGTCGGTTGAAACAAAAGCAGAAAGTGGCCGTGGTTTTACTTGGTGCAGCGCGACATGTTTCTGTCCACAGTGAGCTCAGATGCAGTGCGGGGCGAGGGACCACTCTTGCTTAGAATCGGAAAAAGTCATTATCTGTAGATCGCTCTCACTATCATTCTATCAATGGGTAGCTTTATCTGCCTATCCATCTCTACAGCGCTATATATATATATTGACCCAGCCAACTATACATTTACCTATGTATTGGCTCTCTTGCACTCTATATATGTGTACGAAAATTGCCATCGTTATGCATGCAGTACATATATTTGGGAGGATTGAAGAGTGCTGCTCAATTTTACCTGATTGCATCAGTGTGAAGAGAAAAAGATATATATATATATATATATATATATTTTCATATATATTCATATATATATGTATGTATATATATATATATGCATATGTATATGTGTGTATATATATATATATATATATATATATATTACACATTCAAAAGGTGCTATACCAATGTTTTAACTATATATATATATACATATATATATATATGTATATATATATATATATAGCTTAATAATGTTATGTTATTGTCCTTTGAATGCATTGAAGCAAGAATCCCGCATATAAATGTTTCTATAGCATATGCTTAGCATATTGGCACCTGTTACTTAGATACGGGTATTTTTCGAGCTAAATGATGAACGTTTAGGATCAATCCCTTTGGCGTTCGGAGCCTGAGCTCATCCATAGGTGCCGCGCGAAAAATGGTGTATTGCATTAATGCCGCCCACGGTATAATTACAAGGACCTCAACTAATGCCCTTATCACACACAGTAATGGTACTCCAGGAAACGGTGGTTTCTCGTTATGGAATTGTGAGTCTGTGCCCGACGAATAATGTCAAAAATAAAAGTCTTAGGAAACTGTGATATGACCAGGATGCGCCTTTTCAAGACACAGAACGCGGAATGTTTCCGCCGCCATTTTTGCCCACTAGCCTCCGGCCATTTTAGGTATTCATATTGTCGGCAAATAGGGTAGTATAGAGTGTAATTTGTAAAGAGTGATACGCATTTAACGGAGCATCGGATATTCGCAGTCACTACTAGAAGAGAAGGAAGTTGGCACAAGTGTTATTATGTCTCCCAATGCACGCGGTTTGCCCCCTGCTGGGTGCACGGCGAGGGGCTCTCGGCGAACAGGGCCCGCCATTTCGCGAGCTGAGCGCTGGGCTGCTGACAGGTCAGCGGGCGGAGGGATGGAGGGAGGAGAGTGGGGGACGCGGCAGCGCAGCCTTGTTTCCACCTAATGGGCACCTAAAATGAGGTGCCTGCAACAATATCGGAAAGTGCAAGATGGATGACCCCTCCCCGTGTCCAATCAGCGGCCGTTAATTGACCGTGTTTCTCTGTAATTGAGCCACGGCGCCTTCAAATTGAAGTTGAAGATGTAGAGCCGTGCCCTCCGGTGTGGCCAAGTCGCACTCTGAGCTCCGCAGGGCAGTCGCCCCAACCCCCCAGCCAGGGGCTTCTGGGTGTTTACAATCCTGGCGGCATTTCTGCGAAAACACCACCCACATAATAAAGAAATCGAATTGTTTGCAAGCGCTAACAGTGCCTAAAATGTTTACCGTGTTTCTCTTTTTCCAGTTGTTGGAGAAAACACATTGTCATTTTTCCATGTTTCCCTCCTCCCTCTAAAATGACTGCTTAAGAAAATACGAACATGCAGAGATAAAACACCCGTATAAAGGCTTGAAACTCGTGCCGCTCACAGGGTTTGCTGTTGACCACTTTAATGCCACTCCTGCTTTTCGACACCCCAAGCATGAAAGGCTGAGTAAAGTCAAACTGCGATTTGTAGGTTGGACCCTGAAAATCGCCCAGAGCAAAAGTCACTGTGCTATCTGGAGCAAGTCTCCGCCTAGGCTTTGTGCAAACGTTGTGTTTTGGTTGCGTTGTGGTATTGTGAGATTACAACAGGAGGCACAGCAGTGCGTAGAGACGAAGAGAGCGAGGAACAGCTGCTACGCCTCAACGCCGGAAAAGTGAAGCTTAACTGACCCCCACCCAACCCCCATACCCCCAAATATCTCAAAGATGAACCCACAAAGGACAAGAGGTGGCAGCGTTGTTCTCAGACGCCAGCTCGTTATCGGGGCCCCTAGAAGGCTCCAGAACGCCCCCCCACCCCCTTCACCACCACCACCGGCAGATTGAGGCTGGCAGCAGCCAACCCCACCCACGCCCCGCCCCCTCTCGTTCGCCCGTGATTGATTGCCTTATTAAAGCGTGTTCTTGTAAGTGTGACCGACCTGATTGCGGTGCATATGTTCGGAATAAAGCGCATCTTAAACAAGCGGCGAGCGGGAGGCGGACACGCTGCCGCTGGCTGGTTATAGAGGCCTCGTCCCTGCGGAGCACGGCGCTGCTCCATCCCGGCACGGTTAGCTTGGCTAAATCACAAGGTCAAAGCACTCAACCCCGGTAGCTAGGGAGCCCACGCAGGCCCCCCTAAAATAGACACTCACACGCACCCCACACGGTGCTGTGGCCTTGGCTTCTTTCCGCAGACACTGCAAGGCAAAACGACGGCTTGAATACTACCTTGCACGATGTATATGAATTAATGTGCATGGGACCAACGATGCGCGCGTAAAATGTCCACTTCTGAGGATGCCTTTGAAAAATAACGCCTCCGCCTTCCTTAACTCTCCAAATGAACCTCGCAGCATTGCGTTCCGAACACACAAGAGGCCAGCGAGAAACCAGCGGCCACCCCATACAAAGAGAAGTCCCGTCTATTGGGGGTGCACATGGCTTCTCGCCTCCTGCAATTCAGAGGGGTTGGGATGTATCTTTCTCTGTAGAAATCAGCTGCCTGCTGCTTCCGGAGTCAAATCCAGCCTGCCCCCTCCCCCCTCCCAGGCCTACCTGTCTTCACATCCTCTACAGCATTCTAATAGATCCCTTTCTCTGCATGGCGTCACCCCATCCATGTACAGCGAGAAGGCACACTGTTTCAATGGACATTGCATTTCATGCTTTCCTTTGCCCAAGCTTGAACCCTGTTATAGTGCCTGCTTGTGAGAACGTAAAACAACTCTGAACTTAACACAGCCATGCCTCTACAACACCACAAACCACACGTAGTGCCAACACTGCAACAAGAAAACAACCCACACATAATCTCGCACAACACCATGTGACGGGCAACTTATGAAGATCGCGCTTGTGCTCAGTGAACGATGTCTCCGAACTGAAGCTGCCAACAGCACATCACAGCTCCCTTGCTCTTTTCCCACTCAGCCCTGCTAATCACACACCCTCCCTCTTTGCATAAGAGATTCGCCAGGGCACCAAGAGACCACGCAGGTGGCAAGGGTGCGCAGTATAGGAACCTTTAACATTAACAAATGGCACACGTGAGCCACCATTCTCCCTTTGGCAACTGCTGTGACATAACACCAGTGCAATGGTTCTACGTGATTTTGCCGAATGAAATGTCATCGTGGGACATTTCATCGCCGAAATCTCATCGCCAGAAACCCTGTATTTTTTATTTTTTTTATTTCTGGGAGGTGTTCCCCCCCATACTCCCCCCTACTTTAATAATCATACCCCAACCCGCACAAAACACCCCCCAAAAAATATTTAAAAAAAAAAGGGTTTCTGGCAATGAGAATTCCGGCGATGAAATGTCCCACGATGACATTTCATTCGGCGAAATGCGTGTATACCCAGTGCAATATGAAGTTCTTTCCCTGGAGACGGAGGGAGCTTATGATAAGCAGGGGTCTGCAACCTTTGCCTCTCCAGATGTTGTGGACTACAGCTCCCATGAGCCCTCGCAATAGTAGCGTGAGAGGGTGCCAGGACCCGAGGTATGGGGAGTGCAGGCGCCAAGGCAGTCAGAAGAAGCACGCCAGGCAATAATTTCTTTGCAAGGCATTTGGCCCCATTCAGTACAGAAACTACAGCAATTCATATCTTACAGCAATTGGTATAATTGTTAATTCAAAATTCTGTCATACGTTTTTAACCAGTTGAAAATGTCAATAATGTCTGGACATGGTGGAGTACATGACCTCATGCACCCCCTCTTGTACTGGGAACAGTGTTGAAGAAAAGTAGGAGGAATGCTAGTAGGCAGGCATTCCCTCTGCCCCTGCGTACCTACCTGCTCAGCAACACCTGTTGAGCTCCCACATGATAACTTCCCCTGCATGTACTTAGCACCGGTAAGTACATGCATGTACTTTTCCCACTAGCAGCAAAAGATATCTTCCCAAATGTGCTAAATAGTCCAGAGTCCAGCATCCAATTTCAGAAATATTTAGAGAACACAGGCACTAATTCCTATCAGATGTGAGGCCCCTAGACTGCGAACAAGTGAGTCCATTCTGCTACTGCCAACCCTTTATCCATGACCCCTCAACGCTTACCTGACAACGGTGCCCACTGTTTCTGGTACCCATGTCACCCTCCGTAGAGCTCCTCTGGAATTGTCTGTGGACACCCACTACTCAACGCCAACCGGGCACTTTATACCATTTTCTTCTAATTCATACCCTTATCGGTCGGCCAATCCCTTGTGATCATAGGGGATTTAAACACTATTGATGTTCACCGATACTGTGCCTCTCCCAAAATTAGCCCCATAATCGTCCACAGTGGAGAACTATCCAGGACACTGCTATCATCAACCTCACTTGCTGCCCCCACCCTTCATCACTGCTTGTTAATAGCCATACACACATTCTTGCTTATGCCAAGCACTGCTACTCTTGAAAAGGTCCATGCACCATAAGACTTGAACCCTACTCTATGTCATGACCTCTTTCTCACCGCCCTGCTACATCCCCAGAGCCCATCACAACCGGATCCTAACAGACCTTTGCACAAAGCAACAAACAAAAATCAGCTCTACACATAATCTGTGGGAACAGCAACTCACAGGAATCACAAATGCAGAGGCACTGAGTGCTACTCCCGGGACACACAGAAAGCAGGATGCAGCCTGTGTTGTGACAGAGGTCAAATTTCTAGGCAAAATGCCCACTGTGGCCATATGGCCATTACATTTGCCTGGAATGGTTTATTGAGAAGCCACCCTCAAGACAGGGAGTCCCTTCCATCCCCACTCAAGTAGTTATTCAACAAACTGTTTAACAGATTATTTTCTAGCCCTATCTCGGACACATATCATGGCCCTTGGATCCCTCTCCCCTGAGAAAACAATGAGCCAAGAACCAGGCCGGTGTACAGGAAATATATTGGTATTTGTTTAAATTAACATTAATAGAAATTATCAAGAAAATATCGAAGACACAATTTTATCCGTGGCACACACAATCAACTTCTCTCAGCATAAATAGATCACAAAAGTGAGTTAAAAAGAACACAGACACACTTCTTACTTTCTGCAAATTTCACTTCACAAAATAATTACACAGATCAATTGCACTGTTGTGTGATTTTGATTTTCCTACAGGCTTAAAAGGCTAGCAGTAGGATTTCAGGATTGGTTCAAATACATATGGCAATTATGAATTCACCCACACTTTTGGTTTAATAATAAACACAGGGTGATTTATCGCTTTGTTTTTCAGACCCCCACCCTTGCTTTGGTCTATGTTGGGAAGTCAGACAGAAAAATTGGAATGCTTTGGGGAATTTTGGATTTCAGACCCCCCTTACTGAAAGGCCTGTGTATGGGAAGCTGGATAAAAAGTTTGTACTGATTTAAGAACAAAAACACCCCTCTTCCTTATAGAAGCAGGGTCAGCTGGACAACAAGGATTACCCAATTAAATTATAGGCTATAGTTTTCAGCGCAGACTGGGACGCCAGCTTTGCTAATTTCGAATTTTAACAAAATTCACCCGTAGTGTTCTGCAAAATGGGTAATTAATTCAATTAATATTTGTGGTTACATAGACTAAGGATCTAAACAGTTTTGCCCCCCCCCACTCACTATAAAGGGAAATGATTCAAGGCAAGCAGACTCCCCCCACCTTTTGGTTTTCCAGGGGTTAGTTCTACTTTCATAGCAAGCCTCTGTTTGAGGTTCAGGAAAGCCAGCGGCATCTCAGGACACTCTGGAAAGATAGGGCAGGGGCCTGGTCACTCCACTCTCAAAGATGGCCTCCCGCTCTCCACCACAGGAGCCAGTCAGCTTTGAGGCCTTCCTAGTAATAGACAGGTAAACCCAGATGCACTCTCAGCAATCTTCTCTGGTGTCTCCTGACAGCTGTCAGTTGGTATGTTTCAGCAGCCTTCCTGTCTTTCTCCTTTTTCTTTCTCCCTGGTTTTTGTGTCCCCTGTCCTGGTGCAGCCCCCCCTTATATAGTAGAAATGATGTTGCCAATTTTACAATCTTGGGGAAGTACCATGCAATAATCCCTGCCACTATGATTGGATAGTTACCCTCTCTCTCCTCCCAACCCTGCCTCCAAGTCAGGATTGGTTTAGGGGTTTGGAGCAACATATGGCAATTGCAATTTGTAATCGCCCTTTTGTTCGCCTTTCAAATTTTTGGCAAAAACGAGTTATGTATTACAACTTCATAATTTTACTAGCAACTGCCATACAAACATATTTTCTCTTTTAGCTGATCATGGAGAATTAGATAAGCCGACCACCAAATCTGTACGATGTAGCATGGCCATGTGGCACATTTCTGTTGTTTATAATAAAAGTACAACAGTTATAAAGATGTAAGTTATTAAGCATATCCCTAATTTCATTTCCCCCCTTTTCACCAACTCTCACATTTGTAACATGTTCAGACCAGCAAGAAACCCACTCTAACTGGCCATTACAGTTCCCAGAGTCACAGATAGTTGCATTTTATATCCCCAAAATCACATAAAATTGGTACCAAAATGAAATCAATCCATAGTATGGTTGCTGTGAAAAAAAGGCCTAAGTGATAATAGTCCTTTTAAATTAATTGTGAATGTTCATGTTCAGCAAATGGGAGGTCTGCTCCATCCAGCACCCTGGGCCAGCCTGTGACCAGAGGTTTTTTATGAGTCTCTTTGAAGTTGGTAGTCTGCTCTTTGAAATGGGCAACCTCATTTTCCCACATATTAGTCGTGCTCCAGCCAAGGATTAATTTTCTTGAAGCCCCTGCTTCCCGAGCCAGCATGTCTGGAGAACACCGGGCTTTCAACACCGTCAGCAGTACATTTTATTGTGGGGGGGGGGGAGGTAATTAGATGGGAGATGTGACATCCACGCTGGGAGTGGGAATTTTCCTTTGTGAAGTTTTGACCACAGCCAGAAACAGGGTTTCCATGAAGACAAAGTGGCTCTTCAACTGTCACTGGAGTTTTTCTGTAGGTGAAACATAGTATACATTGCTTTTGTCAACCCACACTTAATGTTGTGTTTTCCTGACATTTTTCTCAGAGCAGTGATATTTATTTCCACTTTGGCTTTTTAAAGCCGTTTTTTTATTTGCACACAGTTGTGCAGGCTGTTTCTGCTTTCAATGTTTAAACATCCTGTTTTCAATGTCACAGGGATCTTTGATTCCTCCTTCTTTTGTAAATTAAATTAATCTGCTGTTGGTCCATCGGTAATGACAGGTAGGTCCCTTGCCACATGGCTCTTTAACTTTACTTGAAAAGTAAAAGCAAAGCCAGGCCATTTTTGTTTCAGTGTTTAAATGCCTGCCATTCATGTGAAAGGAACTTCTGTTTGGGGCCTTTAAATATACCCCTACATGCCCCCCTGTTCTTCCATGACTCTTGGTTGGGGAAGAGCAGGGCAGAGTGGAGTTTCCTTAAGCGTAATTTCCTTCATCAGGGAGTGGCCACTCCAGTGTGCCTTTCCATCGCTGGGTTGGGGGTATGGCATGGCATCCCCTTTTCTTCCTTCTTTTGGGAGTGGGCACTCCAGTCTCCCCTTCCATCTTTGGGTTGGAGGGTGTGGCACTGCACCCCCTTTCTTCCTCCCTTTCCAGGTCCCTTGGGTTCTCACCAGACTCCGCTTTCACCTCCAGGCTGAAAGTTTAAGGAAGTTAGTTCTCTAATAAAAGATAGAAAAAGAGTTTCAGTACGTTTTTTACTCACATTTATCCCTGGGAAAATTTACATAGAATTTACAACAACAGAAACATACTGTAATATCATGACATTTCCGTTTCACAAACACATTATTTTCTTTTCTTTCATTTGTACAATAACACCAAATAAATTACTATATATATATATATATATATATATATATATATATATATATATATATATATATTTACATCTATTTTTTATCCTTCCGTTTCATTCTTCAGATTGTTCCTCTGCTCGACTTTCATTTGGCTCATAAATCAGTTGCAAAGCGTGTCGGGGGTGACTGCTTTTCAACTGATTGATCTTGAAAGCAACAGGTGATATTTTATCTGCAATTTCAAAGGCACCACACCAAGATGGGAGGATATTCCGCTTCTTGGCCTGATTCCTTTGAAAATAGTACAGGTAAACCTTGTCACCTATTTTATTTTCTTTCTTGGTGGTCTTTAGATCATAGTAGGTCTTCATTCCTTCAGCTGACTTTCTAGATTGCACTGAGCATAAGCAAAAGCGTGCTGTAGGTGCTTCCTTACATTTTCATTGTACTCATGAGTAGTGGATGCATTTATCAGGGTCTGCATGTGAGTCCTATAGAGAAGATGCTGTGTTAAACACCATTTATCGACCGGTCATGAGCTCAAATGGAGACATCTTTGTTGCAGAAGTTGGTGTAGACCTAATAGCCACCAGGACAAGCAGCAATCGGATGTCCCAACTGGTTCCCGAGTCTGGCACAAACTTCTTTAAGATACTCACAAATGTTTGTTGCATCTCTCCACCCCCTGCTTGAGGACCGGTGGTAGGAAATGTGGAGTTTTCTTTTTATCCCTAGAATGCCCCACATCTTCGCCATCACCTCATTTGTGAAATGGCTTCCTCGATCCGACTCAATCTTTTGCGGGAGGCCAAAACGAGAGAAGATGTGGTTGATCATTAGTGCAGCAGCTGTCTCTGTCTTACAATTTGGGGCTGGGAGACATTTTACCCACTTTGCGAATAAGATTGTCACAGTCAACGGGCCTCATTACGAGTATGGCGGTAGGGGGTTAATGGCACCAGTAAGGATGCTGGTGCCGTTAACCCCCTACCGCTGCATTACGAGGTCCCTTAGCGGGTCCCACTAGGGTTGGCTGGTCTACCAGCCACCCTTAGTGGGATCCGCTAAGGGACTAGGAAACTAATAACGGGCCCGCTGTTTGCAGGCCCGTTATTAGCTCCTTCTGCATTCCCATTGAGCCCTATGGGGGCTCGAATGGGAATGGGGAATGGTTTTCAGAATGGGGACTTACCGGGTCCTCCAAGGTTGGAATGACCCTGTAAGTCCCCATTCTGACTGCCCGAACCCGGACATGGGTTTGGAGGCAGCCCTGGTGCTATTAGCACCGTGGCTACCCCGAAACTTGTAATGACCCCCAACATGTGCTTGTTTCCTCTAGAGACACCCTTTTAGGTAAGTGTTGTGGTCCTGGCTCATGTGTGGCCAGTAGGCAACCTCACGCAAGATTTCCAATGTCATATGAAACCCCCTATGAACGCCAGTGGCTGCGTCATGGATGTGGTTCAACATTCGGCTTCGGAATGAGGTAGGTACCACCCACTGGTCACAGCCAGTAGGGCTTTCCTTACCAACAAACCGTCTTGGATCCAGAACATCTTGGAAAACTTCATCAATACCCGGAGATCCTCTTTAACAGCATAATCTGACTCTGTCAGAAGAAATTTATGGGGTCTCCAATCTGTCAATAACATTTCCCAATGATTGGGTTTTTTTTCGGTGCAGTGATCAAATCTGTATCTGGGGTATCTTTACTCCACTGGGCGATTGAGAGTTCGCTGTTAGCCTGAGTTTGTGACATGGTGGCAGGTGCCATTTGGATTTCACCAAGGAGGGATTCTGTTTCTATGAAATCCCGCTGCAGAGCTCTGGTTTTAGCCAGCAGGTCAGCCAGGTCATTCCCAGTCTTATCTTGCCACTCTATCTTGAAACAAGTTCTTATCTTCTTCCAATCGATGTTCATCCCATTGGAGGTCACCAGGTCGTTGATTGATTAGAGCAGTTTGGCATGCTTTAGGGGTTTGTTGTTGGCACAAAGCATGCCTCAATTCTTCCAGTTAATCAGGTGCTCCACAAACCCATTCCTGACATAATCAGAGTCAGTGATTATGACCAGTTCATTGAGTTGGTGGTTCACTGCATCGAGGATGGCTTGATAAACAGCCATCAACTCGGAAACCTGACTATTACGAGGTCCTATTTTATAACCAACCAATGGTTCCAGGCTATCATTCACCCAGGCATGGCCAATGCCCGCCACCAGTTCTTTCCCCGTTGCTATCAACATGGTAGAAGCAACCATCCACATAAACTGTGGGTATCCCCTGACATGTGTCTTTTTCATAGACATGTGCTCCCCCTGTATGAATGGGCTGTCATTTTATAGCACCCACACTGTTGCCAGGAGTGCCTTCTCGGAGTCATTGAATCTTTCCTCCACAGAGGACAAAGTCTTGCTCGCGTAGGAGATGACTTTGTTGACCTTGTCATGCGTTTGGTACAATACCACTGTTAGGCAAGTATCTGAGAACCCCGTCTTCAAGAATAACTCCTTGTTCTATATGGGGTAAGCCAAACAAGGAGCCTGGGAAAGGCTTCTTTTCAGTTGTTTAACCACCTCAGGTTATTCTGGACCCCACTCACACTTGTCTCTGGCTTTTCATAAATGGACCAAGGGTTGAGTGACCTCTGCGTAGTCTTCAATTAACTTTCGACTATAATAAGTAAGTCCAAGAAGGCTTCTTAATTCTCGCAGAGTGGTATGGTCTTTTAATGTTAATAAGGCTTCCACCTTCTTTGCCTGGGGATTAAGACTCGCAGGTGTCATTTTGTGCCCTAAGAAGTGCACTCAGGTCTTACACCACTGTGCCTTCTGAAAGGATACTTTTGCTCCGGCCTTCTGCAACTGGGTAAGAACATATCAGATTTCTGCTAAATGTTCTTCCACAGTTGAGCCCTTGATCAAAACATCATCCACATAGGCCAGGTTTCCCCTTTCTCCCAAATCAGGCATGGCCTTATGTAGGAAGATGTTGAACGCATTGCTTGAGTTTATGTATCCTAAGGGGGTTCGAGTCCACATATACTGCTGTCCCCCGAAGGTAATGGTAAGCTTGTACTGGTCTTCGCTACTTACGCGGACTGGCCATTAACCGTTGGTCAGGTCAATGGTGGTGCACACCTTTGAGCCTTGGATCTGGGCCAGTCCCTGATTGATGTAGGGAAGGGGCATCTCGACATGTAGACCTGTTTGTTCAACACTCTCAGATCTGCACATAGTCTCCATTGGCCGTTTGGTTTGAGGATGCCCAGTACTGGGTTTTTGAAGGTACTGTGGATCGGACAAATTATCCCACGGGATTCTAAATTCTTAATAATCTCTGTGAGTGATTCCATGGATGCGAGATGTATTGTTCTCGGGGTCCATGTGAATGGTGCTTGAATGAATGGATGGGTGTCCACAGTCACATGAGTCCAATGAAAAGATATCTTGGAATTCCAGGAAGACCTGTTTTAGCTTTTGTCTCTGCTCGTCGGTCTCACAGGCATTAGCAAGATTGATCCTTTCCTCAACTATCTGCTTGAAACCGGGAAAGACCTCGGGCTTGGCAATTTCAGCGGTATCCTCCAGTTGGGTGTTGTTGACCAGGACAGGGGATTCAAGATAGTGGTCCTTGACTCTGAACACTACCTCTCCACTCCTAATGTCACAGGTCACCTATTCCACACCGTAGGAGCAGGAAGAGTACACCAGGAAATGTCCCCCATGCCTAGTAAAAATCTTTTGTCGACGAATACCGTCGCTGATGTTGAAACAGTTGTTTTGGATTGGTTCCATGATTTCAATACCTAAATCAATAAAATAATATTGGGCATCAACCGCCATTCCAATAAAATTGTCTGCGCCCAAAGTGATACTTCAAGGGTCACTGTTAACCACCAATATTCAAATGGTGTTGTGTTCTAGGTCTACTAGAGGTGTTGGATTTAAATATAAACATTGTTGCTGGTGATGGGAATTTATCTTTATATACGTGTCTTGATGTTTGTGGATCTGTCCTCGCTTAATTTTGAGGGGAAGAGTAAATTGTCACACCTGTCCTGGGATGGTAACCTCTTCTCGACTTGAACTTCAACCGCATAAGGCAGCAATTGAACTGACCGGAATGCTTTTTCAATGTTGTCATAGCCCATGGGGTTACACCCCAGTCGCGTCCAGGCTTTATTATTAATTAGATGCAAATTGATTGCGCATCGGTTGAGAATGTCACTACCCAGATAAAAGGCAGAAGGGACATCTCTCACAACCCAACAATTATGATCTATACTTTTGTTGCCAATGGAAATCTTTAGCACACACCTGCTAGGTAGGAGATGTTTGGAATGTGGGTCTTGCAGACATACTTCCCATTTGTCAATCAATTTAAATGTGGGCATGGTCTCATCTTTTCGGAGTTTCCTGAATAATTCTTTGCTGACAAAGCTCCTTCCATTGTTCAGGCATACTCTGGCGAGCAATGGTTCCTCCCCCTCATTTTACTAAATGGATAAAAACAACTGCTCACCCTTTTTCTGAATGTCTGTCAGACTTTGAGTGGATTCTTCCTTGTCTGGTTTCACGGAACTCAAGGTTCCTTCTGATTTTGGACTGGTGTAAAATTTAAGGGTGTTCCCTTTCAGTGTGGATTCACACTTAAAACTGGGAGCAAGGTTGATTTTCAAGAATGGAGAAGGGCTCCCATCACCAGTTGGCTCTCATACAGAGATGACTGTGATGTCTGGGACTTGGTTATTTTTTAAATGGAACTCTACATTCTCAGAGCGTTGATCAATTACATGACAGGTACCATTCAGGCTTACATAATTGGTACTCATTTTTTATTTGATACAGTGGTTAGTGTGAGTCCAGAGGACCTTGTTTACACAGTCGATCAGAGGAGATTATCTCCTCAGGAGATCGTTCCCCAGTAAACAAGATGTGCTCTCTGGAGTCACAATGATCAACGTATGCGTCAGCCGGTGCCGTCCAATTTATATGTCCAGATCCGCAGTCCCTTTGATGTAAATATCATTCCCGTCAACATTTTGGAGTTGTCCGGGAAGGGGTGTGAGTGGAATTTGGTGGCCCTCCGCCGGTCTTGAGTTTAGTTGGTCAAAGGCCCTTTTTGACAGGAGGGTGGCTTGGGATCCAGTATCCACCAGAGCTGATAATTTAAAATGACCTTGCACATTAATCGGTGCATAAAATCAGCCTTCTTTTCTCCTCCGAGGGACAAAGAAAGTGTGAGTTATTTAACAGCCCGGTGGTCATTTTCTTAATATTGAACTATTGACACAGTGTGATCGTGGGCAGCTTTCTGTGTCAGAGTTCGGGAATCTGTAAAAAAATCTTTGCAACTCGCAATGGGAGTTGTTCGGGAATCCACCTTTTCCCTGGCTCCTTGGCTGTTCCCCGTTACAAGGCAACAGTTCTCAGAACCTGTTTCGAGAAAGGACACCCCCTCCATTTCACTTCAGTTTGGCTCACATGTTTGAGGTTGAATAGTTTCTAGTTCTGGGTCATTGTCCATACTTACCCTGTCCCACTCAGGGTCCTTTCGGATCCATTTTCCTTTGGGAGGTCTCCCCCGTTTTGAAAGAGAAGGTCTCTTTACCTAAATCTTCCAGGGATTCTTCTCTTTCAATAGGGAATAATGCAGATTTCCTCCACAAAGTGGGTTGTTCTTTGGCCTCTCCTACTTACGCCTTGCTCTTTGGGTTGGTGTCTTGCATGCCACTTGGTCCATCCTTGGTCCCCTAGAAGTAAAGGGCCCACTGTGATCAGCTTGGCCAATTGCCCTTTTGGCTGGTGTTGTGCATTGTCCACTTCCCTCTGCTTCTTCAGTGTCTGCATCTGTACCTATGGGGGACAGAGAGTGGCAGGGCATCATTGATGGTGGTGCTTGCATCATGCATGCGTTTGTCTTTATGCAGTTGGCGCCATGTGATCAGTTGCATGCCTGGCTTTGCAGCTGACTGGGTACATGCAAGGTTGGGGGTGCTGTTTGCAATCATGCAGGTGTTCACATGTACACCATGGTGGCTGCTGTGGGGCCTTGATGTGTGTTGTGACTTGCGTGTTGTGTGACACGTGCAGGTCATCTGGATGTCAGGTGTGTATTCGTGTATGGGCGTGGCATGCAGCATGCATTGGGATGTGATAGTGGTGGGCCCACCATGTGTATATGGATATGTGTAGGTGTGTATGTTGCGCCATGTATTGGCTGTCATTGCTATCACATTTGGAGGTCAACGGTGATGGTTGGTTGTCATATGTTTGTAGCAGGCCTACAGTGCCCAACCAGTCACACTGCCACCCACACAGGACCAGCAGACACCTGCCCCTGCACCCCTGGACACACAATCTACACAGGCCGAGGACACATCTGGCATGGACAATGATGGCGCACAGTCCACTGCCGCAAGCACAATTGGGGAGATGGATGCATCGGCACAGCATAGTGGCGACGAGGAAGCTGGCCCTGACAATTAAGCCAATGCAGGAGTCCTCCATTCAGAGCCTGTAGGTCAAACGCCAAGCCCGCAGATCGCCCCACAGGACACCCCTCGCCAGGATTCATCAGAACAGGGCAGCTATGGAGAGTGGTCTCCGACATTGCACAGCCCCATATTGCCTGCAATATCACCACGTAACCCACCAACCACCACCCACACTGCTATACGGGACCTTGAGGGACGTCTGTTCAGGCAGGATGGAGGGCAGGCAGGAGGAGATGCAAGGCTATGTCAAACAGTACCTTGCTGAAGGAGAGTCAACACGCTGTGTCATCCGTGATAGCACTGCGGCCATAATCCAGGCCATCAACTCAAGCGCTCAACAAGTGCGGGATGGATTCAATGCCTTGGGCCAGATACTCACCAGGATTGCAGACAGCATGAAACAGCGGCAAACTGCGGCGTTGGGGTCACAACAATCTGCCTCATCCACACCGACCACGCCAGCAAGTTCCAGGCAGACCAGCCCTGTGCGCATGCCCCTGCGAAGTGCGCGGCGCTCAGAGATCCAATCCCCACCTCCGAAGGAGGCTCCACAGTAGCAGGGCCACCCTGCACAATCTGTTTAGCACCGCATCCAGACACATGTTGTGCCATTGTTGACTTTGGGTGTTAGGGGGAGGGCGGAGGGTGGTGGTGGGTGTAGTACTGGGGTTGTGGAGGTGTATGGGGGTGTGTGGGGAGTGTGAGGAGTGTTTGGGGGCATGCAGTGTTAAATCATGTTGTACAAACCATCAGTTGAATACACCCGTTGTGTACAAAACATCACATGAGTGGACATTGTTTCTTTGCTGTTTGTCAATGTATTGCTTCATAGTGCACTGTGCCCATATACCCACACACCCAGTGCCCACAGTTCCCAATACATGGAACCCTGTGCATCCCAGTACATCAGAATGATTGGTCTATGACTGTTTGGCGCACTGCGGGACCCTCAAGTGTATCACGTCCTGGCCTATGTCCAAAATCTACTCCTTCCTCTCCTTCTACTTCACCAGGTGGTGGCAGCTCCATGTCAGGTGGCAGGGGTACGTTCTGCCGGATGCACATGTTATGTAGCGTTGCACATACCATGATGCTATTGCCCACCTTCTCAGGCCCGTATATGAGTGCACCACCCGACCTGCTGAGACAGCGAAACCTTGCCTTCAACAGGCCAAAGGTCTGCTCAATGACCACACGTGTGCGTGTATGTGAATTATTATCAGCCCTGTACAGTAGTTGCCAATCCATGGTGGGAGCCTTGGGTGACATCCATGACTTAGGGGCCTAGACATTTAAACCACCAGGCACCCCGATCCATTGTCTAGGTCCATTATGTACGCACATTTGAGGGCTGTTTGGCAGGGTATAACTCAAGATGCTTTTAGCCCCCCCCATCCCTCTCCTCCCATGGCCCAGAGGGCATTCCCCTTGCATATGCATGTAGACCCCCATCCCTCTCCTCCCATGACCCAGAGGGCATTCCCCTTGCATATGCATGTAGCCCCCCATCCCTCCTCCCATGGCCCAGAGGGCAGACTCACCCAACAGCCAGCCACTTCGTACAATGTCTCCTTCCATGTAGCGGGTAGTGAGGAGTTCCGCAGAACCATGGCATCATGCGTGGATCCTGGGTATCTGGCACAGCAATGTGTAATTATCTGGCTGGCATCACACACCATCTGCACATTGATGGAGTGATATAGCTTCCGATTGCGGTACACCGCCTCCACGGCATGTGGGACTACCAACTCTACGTGGGTGCAGTCAAGGGCACCAATTGCATTGGGCATGCCTGCCAGTGCATGGAATGCTATTCTGGTGGCATTCATTTCCTGTGGTGTCCGTGGTAGGGATATGTAGGCACTTGCATGCTTTAGTAGTGCATCCAGCACTTGGTTTAGCACAACAGAGAAGCATGATTGCGACGCATTTGGCCCACTGTGTGTTGGTAAGGGCCTGTGGCCAGGAAGTGTAGCACAGATGCCACCTTCAGTAGAGGGGGGGATGGCTGTGCGGATGTTGATCAGGCTGACCAAGTCTTCCTGTATTAATTCCACTATGGTGGTGATGGTGTCCCTGTCCAGGCGGTACATGGTGTGGATCTGTGCTGGGGTTAAGTCAAATGGATTGGCCCTTATACATGGAATTGATGACTGCCTGCACTGGTGGGATTTGCTTGGCCGGTCTCACCCTCCTTCTCCTCCTGCGTCTCCTCTGTGTTGCCTGTTGTACTGCCTGCTCAAGGAGTAGCAGTGCAGGTATGTCCTCCAGCCCCAGTATGGCAAGTGCAAGTGGTATCATTTGGTTTGGTCAGGGGTGTGGTATGTGGGTGTGCTCCTTTTGTGCTGGGCCTGACTCCATTGCCTCCACCTGTGCTGATTGTGTGCACCTGTGGCAGTTGGTTACACAGCAGATTGCTGTTAACAGGTGATCCGCGATGCCGGTATTGCCAGCATCATGGTGGCCCTTCTTACCGGCATCTCGATGCCGGTATGTACATGTCCGTGCGACTCATGATGCCCTCTTCCTTGCGGGATGCCGGTATTATGGTGCACGGCCACAGCGGATCCTTGTCAATGCCGGTAGGACCGGCGTCTAGGGTCGTAATACTACAGACCATTAATGGATGCCGGTATTGCCTTACCGGCTCCGTTAATACAGGACTGCCAACCTTGTAATGAGGCCCCTTGTCTGGGTGGTAGGGAGGTCTTAAGTCATACCTCTCCTGCTCCTGAAAGGAGTAACTGTCCCTTCTCCTGGAGTAGCTCAGGTACTGGAAATTCCCCCCATTATTTTCCATCCTGAATCTCCCTTCTCCCAGGTTCATGGATCTAGTGTCCTGGAACCGGGCAGAGAGAGGAGAATTGTTTTGCAAGTTCTGTTTTGGGGGATATCTGGGAAAAAAGTTCAGATTGGGAAGTGGAGTAATACTTCTCTCAGTAGGGAAGTTTCCCAAGGCAGTACTTATGTGATTTGTTCTCCCCCTTAGGCCGGGGGAGAGTATACATACCCCATAATTGGTTTAGTACCTTTTTACGTAGGACTTATATAGGTGGCAGTGTCAGAGGGATCATTGTTCTGGGCTCCCACTTGACTACCATTCGATTGGGCTGGGTTGGGTGGTCCCCTTTGCTTTTCATTTTGTTTTTTGGCAGGAGGGTTACTTTTAGGACCCCTGTGTCTAGATCCAATGGAGGGATATTTTATACCTGTGACACCTTTGCAGCAGCAGGGCTAGCAGATGGTTTGGGGGTTCTGGTGGTATGTCTATTCTCAGCAGGCTTTTGGACCTCATAAATTCTGGCAGCCTGTTCAATCACCCAATACAGGGTCCTATGCTCATGATAGTCACGCACCAACTGAGTCATTATGTATTTGGGGAGAACAAGGAAATATGTAATTATGAACTCCCTACTATTGATGTTCACCCGCCGGGACGTTTGAGCAAATGCCCACTTTAACTCCTGCCCCAACTCCCCAGGCGCCTGATCTTCCCCACACTGCCAGTTATATGCAGCCTTACGGGCCTCTTGTGGGTTCCTATGTGTGGAATTATTTTTCAATATGGCTGCATTATAAGTGGACCATTTATGATGATCCTGGTCCTCCAGTCCTGCAAAGAAGCTGGAGTACTCAGATCAGAACACCCATTTAGCAAATGCCATACAATTCACATGATTCCTATTCTGAAATGATGCCATCATCTGCTCATAATGTTCCAGGTGCTCCCATACCGAATACCTGGCATTCGTGTGGTATGGGGTCAGGAAGCTCTTTATGGCTTTGAATTGTCTCATTGGGTCTTTCACAAAATCCTTGCTCTGCTTCAGTGTCTTTTTCTTCCTATGCACATGAGTCCATTCACCTTCTGACTCCGAGCTGCTAGTGGTACACCCTTCCCTGTCTTTTAGGCACTCCCTATATCTATGAGACAGAGAATATCTCCCAGAACCACAGGGCCTGGACTCCTCTCGCCTGGACCAAAGTGAACTCTCAGGGTCACTCACCCTGGAGTTCCTTTCAGGCCCAGGATAGAATACGAGTTTCCTCATCCCTCCCACCTGGGAGCCTGGGGAATTCCCTCCTTCCCCTGAATATACAGAGGTTTTTAGAATGCCCTTCCTAGGCTTAGGGTCTGGCTTTTGTCCTTCAGCGAAGTGGGAAAGGTGCTCTCTTTGTAGTTGCATCTTCAGCCAATCTAACTCCCTGACATTCTGCTCATAAGAGTTTTCCTGGTCTGAAGTACTTACCGCATTATTCCTTACTTCCCAGGACACACCGGTCCGGCCACTTTCCCTTCTGTGTGCAAGAAATAAATACTCACCAATATGAGACAGGGACTGGCCTTCATGATCAGTTGGGCTAGGCCTGGGTAATTCCAACTGCCTCATGTCACCCTTTTATGGTTCGGTGGCATGCATGAGGTCAGTTACCATTTGTGCATAAGAGGATATACATTGCTGGCATGGGGCACCACACCGTGACCAGTAGGTTTTGTCCCATATCCTGATTGGTCAGGGTCCTGTTTATAATTTTCGATTTCCTTGGTGAGGCTCTCACACCTGTGTCTCTCTTTATTTATTTGCTGTTGGTAGTCAAAGACCTGGTTTTTAATTCTGACACTAAGGCCTGATTAATCCCATGCACCCTGCTCAGAGCTACCCACCAATCCTTTGTTTGCTGCACCTCCTGCTGAAGTGATTCATTTTCCCTCTGTGAGCCTTGTATGCGACATGCATATTCAAGGCGCTTTTCCTTTTGAAGACTAATCTCTTTCTCTTGTTCATTCCTACATCTTTGCTGCCTCTAATAGTTCAGCTTCTATTTGCCTCATTCGCTCTACAATCTCGTTCTTTTCTTCTCTAATTCTGGTCAGTTCCTGAGAACCTGACTGTCCCCTTTCTACCCCCATTACCAACTGATTTATCCTCTGTAATATGATGCTGTTATCTTGATTCAAGAGGTCTTTTTCCTGAATCAGCTGCATCCTCTGTTGTTTCAGAGTACTTACCTGCTGGTATATCGGATCAAAGTCATTTTGGGAATCAACCCCTTTTATAATTGATTGACTATTTTCAGTTTTCTATTGTTTTATTTCTGATTGGAATTTAAGAATGTGGTCCAAAACAATGCTATTATGAGCAGCCTGGTCATTTAGCTTGTGTTGCAATGTGTTCAGATCATCTACACACTCTTTATGTGCATTTTCCAGGACAGAAAATGTTGTTTCACACCCTGCACTCTCTTGCTTTAGTGTTTGTAACTCAGCTTTGAGATGTTGAACAAGATACTGGGCCTGTGACAGGTCTCTATCATGATTCATCCTTGTAGCCTCACTATTTTGCCAATGCTCTTCTACTTAAAGCAAACAAAAATGTAACTGAGCATTAAGCTGAGCCATTTGTATTTGTTCATCATGAGCAGTTGCAGTCATATAAAATGCCTCAAGTACTTTGCGCAATATCCCAGCTTCAAGCCAAATATCATTCCTTGCTGAGGTAACTTCCCACACAATTCTGGTTTGCCAGTTTCCTGCATTGTCCCCAACCCATTGTCCTTTGAGAAATAATTTAGTTTGGAGATGCTCCCTGGATTCCCCAAATTGCACAGTCGTCATTTTCACAATTGGCTTTTTGCGCTTTAATAAAACTATCTTTATGCAGGGGCAAACTCATCCTATTCATGCTTGATTTTCTCACTCAAATAAATTCTTACACACTCTTAATTTTCTACCGATACGCCTCCCTGAACTCAGAAGTCAAGTCCTAGCAGCATTTTAACAAAACAAAGAAGACTTTCCCTCCACCTTAATGCAATTCCATAAAAATGAATAGACTAGCACAATGTACTTGTCATGGGTCAGGAATGGGATGCTAAATCACAGCCACGAGCTCCCACTTTGGAACAGTTTATTGAGAAGCCACCCTCAACACAGGGAGTCCCTTCCCTCCCACTCAAGTGGTTATTCAATAAACTGTTTAACAGATTATTTTCTAGCCCTATCTCAGACACATATCATGCCCCTTGGATCCCTGTCCCTGGCACATACAATGAACTTCACTCAGCATAAATAGATCACAGAAGTGAGTTAAAAAGAAAACGGACACACTTCTTACTTTCTGCAAATTTCACTTCACAAAATAATTACACTGATCAATTGTACTGTTGTGCGATTTTGATTTTCCTGAAGGCTTAAAAGGCTAGCAGTAGGATCTCAAGTTTGGTTCTAATACATATGGCAATTATGAATTCACCCACACTTTTGGTTTAATAATAAACACAGGGTGATTTATCGCTTTGTTTTTCAGACCCCCACCCTTGCTTTGGTCTATGTTGGGAAGTCAGACAGAAAAAATGGAATGCTTTGGGGAATTTTGGATTTCAGATCCCCCTTACTGAAATGCCTGTGTTGGGGAAGCTGGATAAAAAGGTTGGACTGATTTAAGAACAAAGACACCCCTCTTCCTTATAGAAGTCAGGGTCAGCTGGACAACAAGGATTACCCAATTAAATTATAGACTATAGGTTTCAGCGCACACTGGGAAGTGAGTAGTGTTCTGCCAAATAGGGAATTCATTAAATTAATATTTTTGGTTACATAGGATAAGGATCTAAACAGTTCTGCCCCCCCCACCCACTATAAAGGCAAAGGATTCAAGGCAAGCAGACTCCCACCACCTTTTGGTTTTCCAGGGCATAGGTTCTCTTACATAGAAAACCTCTGTTTAAGGTTCAGGAAAGCCAGCAGCATCTAAGGACACTCTGGAAAGGTAGGACAGGGGTCTGATCACTCCACTCTCAAAGATGGCTTCCCACTCTCCACCACAGGACCCTGTCAGCTTTGAGGCCTTCCTAGAAATAGACCATTCCAACCAGATGCACTCTCAGAAATCTCCTCTGGTGTCTCCTTACAGCTGTCAGATGGTAAGTTTCAGCAGCCTTCCTGTCTTTCTCCCTTTTCTTTCTCCCAGTTTGTGTGTCCCCTGTCCTAGTGCAGTCCCCCTTATATAGCAGAAATGACATCACCAATTTTACAATCTTGGGGAAGAGCCCTGCAATAATCCCTACCACTTGGATTGGACAGTTCTCTCCTTCCAACCCCGCCTCCAAGTCAGTATTGGTTTAGGGGTTTGGAGCAACATATGGCAATTGCTATTTGAAATCACCCTTTTGCTCTCCGTTCAACTTTTTGGCAAAAACGAGTTATGTATCACAACATCATAATTTTACTAGCAACTGCCTTATCAAATATATTTTCTGTTTCAGCTGATCATGGAGAATTAGATAAGCCGACCACCAAATCCATAAGATGTAGCATGGCCATGTGGCACATTTCTGTTGTTTCCATAAAAAGCACAACAGTAATGAATATGTAAGTTATTAAGCATATCCCTAATTTCTTTTACCAACTCTCACATTTGGAACATGTTCAGACCAGCCAGAAACCTAGTCTAACTGTCCATTACAGTTCCCAGAGTCACAGGTAGATGCATTTTATATCCCCCAAATCACCTGGAAATTACATAATAATGGTAGCAAAATGAAATCAATCCATTGGATGGTTGCTGCGAAAAAAGGCCTAAATGATGATAGTCCTTTTAAATTAATTGTGAATGTTCATGTTCAGCAAATGGGAGGTCCGCTTCATCTAGCACAGCCATCTGTCTCCCTGGGCCAGCCTGTGACCAGAGTTTTTTTTATGGGTGTCTTTGAAGTTGGTAGTTTGTGCTTTGAAGTGGGTGCCCCCATTTTCACACATATTAGTCGTGCTCCAGCCAAGGATTAATTTCATTGAAGCCCCTGCTTCCCGAGCCAGCATGTCGGAAGGACACTGGGCTTTCAACACATTCAGCAGCAAATTTTATTGTGGGGGTCATTAGGTGGGAGATGTGACATCCAGGCTGGAAGTGAGAGTTTTCCTTTGTGAACTTTTGACCACAGCCAGAAACAGGTTTCCATGAAGACAGCGCGGCTCTTCAACTGTCACTGGAGTTTATTTTTTGTAGGTGAAAAATAATATGCATTGCTTTTGTCAACCCACACATCATGTTTTGTTTTACTGACTTTTTCCTCAGAGAAGTGATTTTATTTTTCACTTTGGCTTTTTAAAGGCATTTTTATGTGCAGACACATGTGCAGGCAGTTTTTGCTTTCAATGTTTAAAAATCCTGTTTTCCATGTCACAGGAATCTTTGATTCTTCCTTCATTTCTAAATTAAACTGCTTCTGGACCATTGGTAATGGCAGGTAGGCCCCTTTCCACATGGCTCTTCAACTTTACTTGAAAAACAAAAGCAAAAGCCAGGCCGTTTTTGTTTCAGTGTTTAAATGCCTGCCATTCATGTGAAAGGGACTTCTGTTTTGTGCCTTTAAATGCACCCCACATTCCAGTTTTCAACACAGGGCCTAATGCCACCTTATTCATATTTGTTCAAAACGCCAATCTATGCTCCTATCGTAGCCAACATTGCCCCCGGAAACAGTTGGTGCTGAATCAGCCAACTTCTTCCTTAGCAGTAAGCAAGTGCTACCTAGCTCACTGCTCCTGTCAATGTAGCACCTTCTGTCAGACACTAGTCTGTATTCCCCTCAACAAGCTCTGGATGCGACATCTCAGCATTCCACTAGTATTCCACTAGATCAAGAGTCCATTCTCTAGCCGCCACCTGTTCCTCAACATACCAGAACAGATCCATCTACCCACATTACGTAGTATCCATGCCGACTGAGCACTGCATTCACTTCTCAAAAATAGGTTTCCGTCTCTGGTTTGGAAGACCCCTCCGCCCATCGCTTCATGATCATGTGGAATGGCTACCTGGAGAATGCCTCCTCAATCTGCCATAAGTTCCTCCATACACTGGTCCATACGCATGCACTTACATTCTGTGGTTGCCATGTTGGATTTCTGTTTCACCGATGTGCCCCACTTATGGGACAGCCATCACTGAATGCCAACTGAGTGCTCCAGCTGCTTTTCCGCCAACACTTTCCTTACCTGGCTTGACCACTTTGCCCATAATTTAATGATTGCTCGCAAGGTCCACCAAGAGAAACCCTTCTCCGACCTCCATCATCTCTTCTATATACCTCCCTATATAAGTGTACCTCCAGCAGGTGATACCTATGTTGCCCTTCCATTAGACCCATGGCTGTACTCATGGAGTACCCACAACTAAGTGCCTACTGGCAACTCCCCTTTCCACCAGTATGCATCATTATTTTTCCAGAAAGAACCTCTGGCCATCACTTTGTGCTGTGGCTCCCGGAAGAATCCCTTCCCTAACTGCCATAAATTCCTCTATACCCACACTTGTACCTACAGTAAAATCCAAAATAAATGTTTTTAAATGGAAGCTCCTAGACGTACCAGGCTTGGGGGCAGAGGGGTGGTCCATTCCACACCCATCAGGGTGAATGTTGGATCAGGGCTTGCAGCGGGAGAAGTAAGCGCTCAATAGGGTGAGCTGACCATGACATGTGGCATGTGTAACATGCCACGTTCAGCTCCAAGCCCTTCTCCTCCAGCCTCCTTGTGGATCACATACAGGAACCAGCAAGCTCTCCCAGCTTCCTGGTTTCTGTTTGTGAGCAGCACGGAGGAGCAGAGGGTGGTCTGGAGTGATGGACCGAAGCTGGAAAAACATGTAGGAGGGCTTTTAAAAACAAAATCTGATGTGTATTTTGCATGTGTGAAGTGCTTGTTGGATGTATGTATGTGCTATGGGTCAGTGAGTGGTGGGCGAATGATAAGAAATTTGCTAGTGTGTGTGTTTGAATTTTCTGGGTGGGTGTGTGCCTTTATGGAGAATGCAGTGAGGGTGGATGTGAGAGAAGGTGTATGAGTGAGTGACTGGCGGGTGAATGAGTAAGAATGTGTGTATTTGAATGTTCTGGTGGAAACACGGATGTTAGACGCATATGAAGGTCAAGTGCCATCACTTCCTGTGATTTCACTTGGGGTGGGGTCAAATGATGTCACTTCCTGTGATGGAATCAGAGGTCAAGGGTCACGTGATTTCACTTCTGCTAACCCTGGCATTTCAGTGAGATGACGTCCCTGCAGTCTTTATTTTATTTATTAGAATTTTGTTTTATTTTATTAGAAGTTTTGTTCAGCTCTGGACCTACAGAGAGGCTTTTGGAGTGCCTTACACGGATCAAAGGTTAAAAAGGGCAAAGGTGAAATAAAAGTTACAGAACATTTTCAGGATAGGAAAGAACAATTAGGATAGATAAATGGTAGCAGGAGAGTTGGAGGGGCAGAGTTACGTGTGGGAAAACAGGTGTGTTTTGAGGCCTAAAAGTGGTGATGGAGGATGCAGTGAGTATGTGGAGAGGTAGGGTGTTCCATGTCCTTGATTTCCGTTGGGTAAATACTTGCTTTTGTGTGCATGTTAGTTTGCTGAGTGGAATGTGTAGGAGTTGCTGGCTTCCTTGTCTGGTGTTTGTGTGGGAAATGGGGTTGTGTTTGTTGTGAATGTAAGATGGGGATTCGTGGTGAATGGCTTTTAAAAAAAATGCAGAGCCCTTTGAAGGGTGCCCGTGGAGCTTGGCGAGAGCTGAAGTGATTTATGAATGTTTTTGTAGGTGGAGGATGAATCTGGCTGCTGTGGTTTGTATGGCCTGCAGGGGGGCATGGGTGCCGCTGGGTAGTCCAGTGAGGAGTGCATTGTCACAGTCCAGCTTGGAGAGAACCAGTTATTGGACTGCAGTACGAAAATGATCAGGTGGAAGGATGTGTCTGATCTTTTGTACGAAGTGTGGATGTAGATTGCATGTTTTGGTGACAGAAGCTATGTGGTGTGGAAAGGAAAGATGGAGGTTGGTGGTGAAGCTAAGGAGTTTGTCAGGTGTAGAGAAGCATGTGTAATGGTTGTTTGTGGTGATGTCTTAGATCCAAGGGGTGAGTTCGGATTGAGTCTGGTGGGGGGGGGGATGAGGAGGTAATCTGTTTTGGAAGGGTTGAGCTTGAAGAACTGGGTGGTCATCCAGGTGGTCACTATGGAGAGAAATGTTTTGAGGATGTGGAGTTGTGAAGGGGATGAGATTTGGAAGTATATTTGCATGTCATCGGCATATTGGTGGACATGGATGTTATGTTTGCTACGGGTCTGTCCAACTCAATCAACATATAGGTTAAGTAGGATTGGAGAGGGGCCTTGCATTGCCCCAGCTTTACCGGGCTGGGGTTGATCAAAAAGGGGGTATGGAGACAAAATGTGTCCTGTCAGTAAGGAAGGAGGTGAACGAGTCGAGGACGATGTTTGAGATTTTCATCCTGTTGCATAGGATATTGACTAGAATGGTATGGTTGGTGTCAAAGGCTGCAGAGAGGTCAAGGCATACGAGTAGTGCTGTGTCCTTTGTCAGTGATGTTGTGGAGGACATCAAGGATGTGAAGTGGAGCAGCCTCAGTGCAGTGTCTGGGTCGAAAGCCAGTTTGGAATGGATTGAGTACATTGTTTGTGGTGATGTGTTGTTACAGTTTGGTAGTGACAATTAATTCCATGATTCTGATGAATTATGGCAGGATAGTGATGGGCAGTAATTATCGGGCAGTGGCTTTTAGAGGAGAAGTAAGATTTGTACAGTTTTGAAGCAGGGGAGATAGTACCATGTGAGAGACAAGAGTTGATGATATTGAGCCAGTGGGGAGTGTGGGTGGTGATGCAATTGAAAGCGGCATAATAGTAATAACAATTTGCATTTATATAGCGCTACGAAACCTCAGGCATCTGAAGGCTGCTTATTATTACCCACAGTGTGTGGTGCTCATTTATCGACCTCGGAAGGATGAAAGGCTGAGTTTGGCCCTGCCGGGATCCGAACGTTCATCGGCGGGCTCTGCACAGATGTCAAAGCTACTCGCTGTGCTACTTGACCAGCATGAGGTGGGCATGCAACATTTAGGAAGTGTACAGGTTTTATTTGGAAGTAGTGGTGATGGGGGTGTCTGTGGCAATGGGCTGGAAGTTTCCCGATGTGTCAGAATGTTTGGGAGTGGGAGAGCAGGTGGCAGGGCTTGTTTGATGTGTATTTTGGAGTTGAAAAGTCCATGAGGGAGTTTCATAATGCAGTGGATGGGGGTGTGGATGGTGTTGCTGGTAGTTTGGAGAGGAATTTCACAATGTTGAATTGTTTCTGTATGCAATTGGTGGCAGATTGGCACTCCTGAAGTTAATGGGTGGCTTTGGCATTGTGTATGGTTGTTTTCTATTCGTTTCGACAGAGTTTGTGTAGCGGGGCTTGGGTTCCTTTGCCAGGCTCTTTCTCGGTGCCTGACTTCCTGCTTGATACAGAGGAGGGAGCTGTTCAATTATGGTTTTTGTTGGTGGCTGCAGGGATTTTGGGATTTGAGGGGGGACATGTTGGCCAGTGCCTGTGTGATAATGTTGTTGTAATTGTTGAGGAGAGGGAAGGATGTACATGTCATGATGAAGGTGTGGTATAAGTGGTGCTAATGCTGTGTCTGTAATGTGTTTGCTTTGTCCCGTCGACGTGTGGCAGGTGGGGGTATTTTGTATGTTAGAGTGAGCGTGAAGGGGACAGCAAAGTGGGAGACATGATTTTTGCTTGAAATCAAAAGGTCCATGGTGTTGCCAGCTGTGTGTGTGGATAGGTGATGAGGTATGTGAAGTCATAGGGGGGCGAGTGGAGTGAGGATACCCATAAGTATGGAGTTGCTGTCTGAATCGGAAGTACCAGGGTTGAAGTCGCCAAGGTAGATGTTGACACGGGAGAGCTGTGGTTGTTTGTTGTGAAGTAAGTCCAGTCAGTGTGGAAGTTGGAATTGCATTTTGGGGGTTAGTAAATGGGTTGCAGACATGTGGGGTGTGGGTTTGATGGGAGGAGCAAGTGATAGTGGATATGTATGGGAGTTTGCAATTTCTAAATGTGAGTGACGTTTTATAATAATAATGATGGCAATGCCACCACCATGCTTGTGTCAGCCATCTCATTTGTGTCTGAGATGGTGTGGGGAAGCATGTCAGGGATAACAGGTGTGTGGCTGGGTTTGGGCTATGCATCTATAAGAAAGAGTGTATCTGGGAAGCGTGTGCTAATGAGTTCCTTGATTTGATGTGTCTGAGCAGGTGCAGAGTGGCAGGTGGGAAGAATGCAGGTGTATGAAATTACTTGGTTAAGTGGAGTCTTGGGTTGGAGTTCAATCTGAATGAATTTACTCACCCCTTTATGTGCCCTGTAACTCTGGTCCATGTGGACAGCACAGGGGATGGAAAAGGGTCACACAGGCCACTATAGCAAGTATACAATTCAAAATGGGCTCATATTCACAAAGGGGCTTATTTCACGTTGTGGTTTTGAGTGACATCACATTTGATTTTTGAATTTTATTAAACGAATATTCAAACTGAAAATGTTTCTACAAATTGTTAAAGGGTCAGTGTATGCTCAAAAGTAAACGAATAACTGAACAAAACACCCCCCCGTTACCATAGGCTCAGGTGCACAGTTTGCTCTTGTTTTCTATCAAATGTGACTTAAAAACCCGCAGTAGCCAATATTCCCTTCGCAGATGGCTATTCATCTACAATGCCATATGTTCTAAGAGCTCGGAAATGACATCACTATTGTCCACCTCAATGCTCCTCCTCCTTTATCACAGAATGTGCAGGATCATTTAAAGTGGTCAACCAGTAAATGATGATTCAATAGCCCTAAAATAAATGCACATTCTGGAATCCTTGTTGTTGGTGATTGTTGGTAGTGGAGGTTTGGGCAAGATAGAAGTATTTTATTTAAGCAATAGAACCCGAGGAGGGGAGGGGCAATACCGGTCGGGTAATGCCCCTGGGGTGATAGTTAGAAGCCTGAGCGAAGCGAGGGATTTAACGTAGCCCCGGGGGCATTACCTCACTGGTAATACCCCCCTCAAGGGTTCTATTGTTATTTGTAACCTGGCATGTCGTACCGGGGTACTAATAGCATTTTTTCACGAGTTGAGACACGATGCTGTAACTGTTTATCAACACGAGCAGACAAACATGTTAAAAATGGGGAGAAGGGACTTCACATAGACCCTTTAAAAAGAATGAAGAAGTAAACAAATAACATGACCGCATTGGAAGAGGAGAAGGGACTACATGTATTCCCCTTTAATTTCCATGGTGGCCAGGACGCGGACGCGACCGGCCCGACAAAGGATGTGTTGTGCTGGTAACGGCCTGGCGAGGGCCAATGAGCTTGCTTGTTTCAAGCTCATTGACCCTCACTGGGTACTAATTCCTATGAACAAATGGACACTTTATGCACGAATCACTGATGATGCAGGCATTACTTGGATGATAATGTCCTGGCTAGAGAAGGTCAAGGCCAAGAAGCATTAACATTTTACATGTTGTTCAACAGTGTTAATTAAACTTGGGTTTCATGGGCAACCAACTATCAGAATGGAGGTAGTATTTCTCATTGTGTTAGAACATGCTGCCTATATATATAATCCTCTAAAGAAATGTGGCAAAGACACCCTAACATGCATATTGTGTGGAAGCCATCCCATGTCAATTATCTATTTAGTTGATGCTATACATGAAGTCCAGCTCCCTCCTCTGTCAAACCATGTCTAGATTTCCACCCCATCGCCCAGTTAAAGCCTAACTTTATCCCATGCCAAGGGGTACGTTTGGTCATCCTTGGTTTTGGATGTGAACATTTAATCTTGAAGGTACTTCTAAGAGTAACAACCTTAATTGCAACTTAAAAGTCCAGTTGTAAGGCAATGATCTCACTGTAGGCTAAGCGTGAAGCAATGTTACCTTTAAAGGGCAATTTTAATGAAAATATTAATGCAAACCAATGTTCTTTTTGCAAAGGATTTGGGATGCAATGTTCATGTTGCAGGGCGGCAGTGACATACTTTTCTTATTCTGATATCATTTTGATATTGCAGAGCTGCTATAGCCTTTAATCCATACCATATACCACTGGGTAGTTGTGATCTCTTTTTATTTTACTGCAAGAGAGTTTTAAAGTAATGGTCTCATTGTTGGGCAGTTGTGTTGCAACGTTCTTAATCAAGGGCTGTTGTGGAGACATATTCATATTGCAGTGCAGTATTTCTCTTATTGCAATCCAGTTACATTTAATTATTTATTTCACACATATTCTTTTACTCTCTCGTTTAGTTATCTTTGCTCCCTCTCTTGCCTCCCCCACCCAACCGTGTTCTGAAATTAAGCTTTCAGGCTTATCTGTGGACAACCCTACCCCCATTCACGCTCCTCCTTTCCACTTTTTGAAAGTGATTGCTGATTGTTCAAAAGCATTGTTTGCCGCTTTGGAGTCATACTGCTGTATTTCCGCAGGGTGAACAGGATAAAAAAGGGATATGCGAGTAGCATACGACTCCCATGATCCCTCACCATTGACTATGGTAGGCAGGGTGGATGGGAGCTGTATTTCAAAACACCTGTCAAGCCAAAGGATGGAAAACCTCTGGTATACAGTACTCCCAGTCAAGGTCATCAACATAGATATGTTTTCCGTACTCATAAAATACATCTCAAATCTGAGTGGTCGTGAGGGACAGTTTCAGTTGGGTGGGACTTGAGTTCATAGATACCTACCTGACTCTTTTGCATTAAGCTCTGTGGATGGCCAGGATTAGTATATTTGTAGATTGCATTTATTGAAGAACAAAGGTGTCATTCCGAACAGAAATGGCTTAGAAAGTGAAAAATAACACAGAGCGGAGGTAGTCCTTGGTCGAGGAGCCTTTTACAAAAAGCACATTTTGGATTGAAAAAATGGGACCAGCCGAAGAAAGGGTAAAAGTGAGAGCATAAACCAGGGACCAGGACAGTATGACAAAACAAACATATTCATGACATTTGGTACACAATTACAGTTTACAGAGAGTAGGCCTGAGAGCCAAAATCAAGCACTCTGGGGCAGCCAGGCTAGGAAGGTGGATGTGCTATGGGATCGTGGTCGTGGGGGGCTCATTGCTTCTTTAGTAGGTTATGGGAGTGTGACAGTAGAGGTGTGTGGGGTGGGACTGCAATACACAGAGAAATATTGAGAGACAATGCACGACTTTAAATGCCCGTGCGCTCTGGTCATAGTATTCAAGCCAACATTAAACTCTTGCACAGTTTTAACTAAATGCAATTAGGTTAGTGTCTTCATTTTAAGGCCAATGTAAATTATTTTACAACAGTCCGGGCAGAATAAACACACAGCAAGGGTTCTGATCATGGTATGAAGTGAGAGCAGCAGGGCAAGGACCCAGCGTAGCATGGGCAGGCGGAGGAATAGCTATTTAGGGGTGCGTTGATATTGGCATGAAGAATATCAGTTTGGTAAGAGGTGTCTGCAAGATGCAGCCTTTCTGTTCTTGCAGATGGAGAGTCCTCGAGGATTCAAACCAGTCAAATAGAAGCGTTGTTGGTTCACTGGTGCACCTGTAATATCTCAAATATTGGCCCGCTAAGGCAACACAAGGTTTGGCGCATGCATTGCTGTCTATGTTGGTGAACAAGTAGGCCATGTTTCCGCTTGAGAGGGATCTGCATGTGACCTGCATGCATGCAGTGGCCAATGTTATGCTTATCAAGACCAATACTAGCCCTCCTTAAGTTGCACGAGGCTACAGCAGGCAAAACCGTTAATCTAAAGACACAGAAGAACTTTACAAGAACATCTAGTTCATTTTCTGTAAGGAGTTTGAAGAGTCAGGCTATCCTCTGTTGAAGATGGATGAATGGGGTCAGATTACAGCATAGCGTTTCCATGCAATCTCAATGAATATTTAAAGTCTGCGAAATTGGAGGCTTCTACCTCTCTTTTTACCCAGTGAGACCAAACTACTAAAAGCTCACAGCAGAGCTAAATCCCATGGATGTTGCATATTGGTGAGACTGTGAGAGAGTCAGTGGTAACACTGATTTGCTTTAACTGTGACAATCGGATGTCTTTACGCACTTATAACACCAACTACCTACCCATCACCTTCCCTAGATCAGATATGTTGCATTTTTTCCATAGTCATTGCCCCATCCAGTACGTTATTGCCCACACCATTCATCCTTTTGTGATGGACCGCCAGAAATACTCTAGTGCAAGTAGAACAGACAGGCTGGCAAATCCCACACCCAGTAACAGGAATAGTCAAAGTAATTGGCACACCCGCTTTATTAATAATCCACATAAAGCAAGGGCAGCAGTAAGTACAGGAGTCTCAAGAGCTCTCCAACGCTTCAATACAAGACGTGAATTCTAAATCATAAAACGCATCATCATTGACGTAATATCACAATACTAGTTGCAAAAAAGCTATGGGGTTGAGGGATTGGTTAAGAGAATTGCCTACATATGTAATGTACAGGGGTTAGTCTTCTCATTGGACATAACTATCTGCTTGCCCCACCTTGGACCACCCCTAAATTGATAAAGCAACAGGTAATTGGTTAATGCAACAGACACTCCACATTGAGAGTTTTAATTGGTTGGCATCTGCCTTACCAAAGTTGAGCACTCGGCCGGTCATCAGCACATGAAGAAAAATAGTGGTAGGGGGAGCAAAACCCATGAGCTGCATCTTCCAATTAAATAAGACACCATCCCTTATTTCCTAGGCCACGATCCAGGGCATCTAGTTTTGTACTTGGTTTTTTCGGGCGTCTCTTGTTCTGGGTATTTGTGGGGAGTCGAGGCAGGTGCTGTCTGTGTCTGGAATGAGTGAATGGACAGTGGCTTCCAAATATAGGTCACTTGTGAGGAGACCACATTTTGAATTAATATGCTCGAAATTTACACCGGGTAAGCTAATATTAATATGAGTGTTGTTACCCCTTCTGCCCACTGGACACTTGGTTGATCCATTCCTCATTCAGTATTAAGCTTCTAGTTAATGGGCACCTGGCTTTCAAAGGCTGGCTGGTCTCTACTTAATCTTAGAGAAATCTGTCTTATGCTTGGGAATTATCTTCTGTTCTCTTCAGAGCCATGCAGACCTCCCTTTTTTCACAATAACCTTGGATGGGGGACGCAAAGCCGCTGTCTGGCCTGCATGGATCTGTATTTCAGCTTATTCCGCTAGTCAAATCTCTCTGCAGTTTTAAGGCTTCTCTTTCCCTCTAATGCAGCTCTGCCATCTATTTTATGCAAGATGACCACTCATTATTGTTGCGTTTCTACGTTTAGCAAGCTGTATGTGTATATCGTTTGTGCTACATTTCAGTATATACATTGGCTATGTTATGTTCTTCATGTCTATATGGTGCAGGAAATATTCTTCATGTCTAAATGCACTTTGACCTAGTGTTCGTGTTTCTTCATGGTGAGTGTATATCTGCTTCATGTCTATTATATTCTTGTGTGCAGTCAGAAAGGAAGTCACTTGTTAACGCCACCTTCAGTTACATCAGGTCCATTTCTTCTTCTATTGATCCGAGATAGGGCTGATAGAGTTGCCTTAGTGAATAGCGTATATTACCTTTACGGTATACAGGCAGGAGATGGACAGGTGCCATGAATGATGTATTCATCTGCCCCTTGACACTTTTGCTAGACTCATTGTTTCATCCATTTTTTTCTTTCTTTTTTGTCTCATGTTTTTGTACAATCCTTTCCCTAGTCTACACTTGTTATATGTTTACGTTATTACCCCATCTATCCTTCCACAGAAAGGGCACCTTCTCACTGCATTACTTTCCACTGCTCAATGTTCTCCTCACCGCCTCAGGTGATTCTCCCTGTTTTAACATGTGGCCTAGCATTTCCTATTTCTTATTCCCCCATGATGAGGATATTGGGTGCATTTTTGCAGAAAGCATTCTTCCCTATTTCGTCCTCTCTTTCTCTCTCCAACCATGTTTTATGATTGCTGCATTGGTGGGTTCCTTTAATGTTCACACCAGCAACAGGAGACTGGGGCTATGCTCTTATCTGATCTGGAGTGTAATCAAAGGCCCCAAACTAACATAACCGTAGGGCCATGCGAAAAAGGCCTGCCTGCCATTACCAAAGGAAAAGCAGCATTTTTAATTCACAAATGAGAAGAAATTGAAGGGTCCTTTTCACCTGAAAAACAGAATTTTTAAACACAGACACAAACAATGGCTTTGAATGTGTGTTTGCAAGTTAAAGCAAGACATGAGAAAAATGCCCCCCTAACAACATAAAGATGTCAGGGACAAGACATGGCGTGTGTGTTAACAAAAAGTAAGGTAGATTATGCTTCACATGCGAAATACCGGAAAAACATTTCAAAAGAAAAGCCTGCTTGGTTGCCATGAAAAGTACCTGTAGGCCTATTTAGGCAGAATATGTGGGTGTCTTTCTGCAAGGGAAATCCAGAGAAGGCTAAAACAAAAATGTAATCCAACTGCAGATTGGGAAAGCACATCACATTACTGGCTCAGAAATAAATGCAGCCTTTTCACTGAAACTGACCCCTATCAAAGGTGGTGCACTGTGACAATTCAGACCCACTTTCCAGCAGAGAAATGAACACCGGATAATTAAAGGGGTATTTTATTAATGACTGAAAGAAACAGCACTACACTTTCAGTGCAAAAGCAAAATGAACCCTGATCAGTAAAACATACTACATGTCAGAGAATAAAGGCTAAGGTTAGAAATTGCAATCTGTGACTTCCCTTCAGCCAAGGACAAATGGTGGGACAATGGGCAAACTTCACAAAGGACTTCCCCCACTGAAATCCTGGCTTGCATCCCGACTGTTTACAACCAAATCAAAATATGGTCTACCTGAAAGATGTTGTCGCTGAAGGCTGGGCTCTGTGCAGAGACATATGGCCTGGACTGGTGCATGCTCGGAATGTAAAGGGTAGGTTTGAAAACAGGGGCTACAATTAAGAGGAGCTGAACTTTGAAAGAAACATGTAGCATCTGGGTTGTGTCACATGCACTGATGCAGGCAGTGGAATGTGATGATGTAGCCTGGAACCTCATGGGGCATCAAGGTTCCAGGACTGTCAGTTGGGACTCAGGATGGGAGATCTGAATAGAGAGGATGAATGCTTGATTCCATCGCAGGACGCGCGGTTTCTGGGATCCCGACTCAACAGTGTCGTGCCTGGTGGAGGAGAGGATAGCGGCCATGTTGGGCAAGGTACAATGGCTGCTGGCCCTGAAGATCAGAAGGGTGAGGTCCATCAAGTCCCTGCTCGGCATGATGTCGTCATGCATATACCTCATTCGGCTATGCAGGCTACGGGTGCGTCCACTTCAGGAGTTCCTCGACGCACGTTGGGTACAAGTGTCGGGAAGCTTCGAGGACAAGATCACACTTGACGAGAGTTTCTGTCGAGCGATGCAGTGGTGGGGAGTGTGTGCACATCTGTCCACAGGTGCGGATTTCAAGACCTCACCTCAACAGGAGACGTCACGACAGGGAGCACACACTGGGGGAGATGACGTTGCACATCAACGCGTTGGAGCTGCGGGCAGTGTTTTGGGCCCTCAAGTCCTTCTTTCCGTCCCTCAAGGGCAAGGTGGTACTGGTCTTCGCGGACAACACCACCACGAGGATCTACATCAGGAAGCAGGGGGGAGCCAGATCCCCGGCACTCTCCAAAGAGGCGCAGGACCTTTCACACTGGGCCGTAGCCCATGGGATGTTCCTCATCCTGTTTCATCTGGCAGGAGTGAAGAACACAGTCGCCGACTTTCTCATCAGGGAGCTGTGTTCTTGACACGAGTGGGAACTTGGGCAGGACCAAGTGGATCACCTGTTCCGCAGATGGGCAATCCCCAGATTGATCTGTTTGCGATGGCGACGAACAGCAAGTGCCGGAGATTCGCTAGCAGATTTCCCCTGCCGGGGAGCATGGGGGATGCATTCTCTTTCCCCTGGTGCAGCCTGTTTCTGTATACGTTCCATCCATTGCCGTTGCTTCTTCGATTAGTCAACCAACTCAGGTGGTTCCGGTGCAGGATGATCCTCGTTGCACCGGTGTGGCCGAGACAGATATGGTACCCGGACCTTCTGGGCATGTCAGCGTCCCCTCCAGTCAAGCTTCCGGTGGTCGCAGATCTTCTCACCAGGGAAGGAGGCATGATTCTGCACCACGACCCAGGATCGCTGAACCTGAAGGCCTGGCTCCTGCAGCACTAGAGTTTGGGGGCTACGATCTACCAGCGGATTGTAAGGAGGTGCTCGCCAAGGTTTGAGCTTCATCTACTCTCAAATGCTATGGGCACAAGTGCAAGAGGTTCGCCGTTTGGTGCCATACTCAGAAGATCGACCCACTACGAGTCGCTGTTCTGCAGGTGCTTCCGTATTTGTTGTCGTTGACCAAGGCAGGACAGGCCCATGCTTCCATCAAAGTTCATCTGGTGGCTACCTCCCGCTACACCAGATCTCCTGGACGATCATCCTTCTGATTGCTTCGATTGGTTAAGGAGTTCATCAAAGGCCTATTTCACTCGTTCCCACCGGTGAAGGCTCCGGCGTGGGAACTCAATGTGGTGCTGCATTCGAGCCTATGCATTAGGTGCTCCTGAAAGTTTTGTCATGGAAAACAGCTTTTATTGTGGCCTTCACCTCCGCACGACGATTGGGAGAGATCCAGGCCCTCTCTCGTAAGCCACCTTATTTGACATTCCACGAGACAAGTGTAGTGCTACAGACGCACCCCTCCTTCATGCCCAAGGTGCCGTCAGACTTTCATCTAAACAAGCCCTTGGTGCCTTCGTCGCCAGCTGAGAGGACTGAGGTTGCTGAATCAAAATAACAATCCAGCATAGAGACCCGATCAAGAAAATGTAAAACTAAAATGAATAAACTGAATAGAACAAACAAAGTGGATGAAACGGGACAAAATGGATGAAACGAGACAAAATGGATGAAACGGATGCAATGGATGAAACAGATGCAGTGGATGAAACAGAGGCAGTGGATGAAACGGGTGCTGTGGATGGAACGGGTGCTGTGGATGGAACGGGTGCTGTGGATGGAACAGATTCTGTGGATAGAACGGATGCTGTGGATGGAACGGATGCTGTGGATGGAATGGATACTGTGGATGGAGATTGAATGCGAGGAAAAGATCGAGTGGATAGATAAAGTGGATAAAGGAATGAAATGGATGGAAATGGTGAATGATTTGGACCGAGGGAGTCGATGGAACAAATGGAGTGGCTAGAACCGATGGAGTGGATAAAACCGATGGAATGGATTCAACGGATGGAGCTGATTGAACAGATAGTGCGGATTGAATGAATTGAGTGATTGGAACGAATAGAGTGAATAAAACGGATAGAACGGAGAGCTGGTTGTACCGATTCTACTGGTCATAATGGACAAATGGAGTGGATGGAGCAGATGGAACGGAGCGGACGCACTTGTTGGAATTAATGGAAAGGATGGTATAGATGGTACAAAAGGAAAAGATGGAACAAATGGAAGTTGGAACAGATGGAGAAGATGGGAAGGGAAGAAAATGGATGAAATAGATGGAACTGGAAGAAGTGGATGGAACCGGATGAAGTGGATGGAACCAGATGAAGTGGATGGAAGGGATGAAGTGGATTGAACGGATGAAGTGGAGGCAACGGATGAAGTGATGGAATGGACGCAGTGGATGGAATGGATACAGTAGTTAAAATAGATGGAATGGATGAAACACGTAGCATGGATGGAACGGATGTAGTGGAGGGAACAGATGGAGTGGGGGGAATGGATGGAGTGGAGGGAACGGATGTAACAAGGATGAAAGGATGTAACAGTGATGAAACGAACGGGGTGGGCTGGGGATAGAACGGATAGGATGCGGTGGTATGGAACGGATGGGGTGGATGGAACAAATGGGATGGGGATGAAAGGATGGAGTAGGAACAGAACGGATGGAGTGGATGGAACGGATCAAGTAGATCAAACAGATGGTGTGTATGGAACAGATGGACTAGATCGAACAGATGGAGTGGCTGGAACGGACGGAGTGGATGGAATGGATGGAACAGACAGACTTGATCGAACAGTTCGATCGTGTATGGAATGGAGGGAGTGTATGGAACGGATGGACCCAACAGAGTAGAAGAGTGGATGGAACAGATTGAGTGGATAGAACAGAGGGAGTGGATGAAACAGAGGGAGTGGATGAAACGGAGCGAGTGGATGAAAAAGAGGGAGTGGGTGGAATGGAGGGAGTGGGTGGAACGGATGGAGTGGGTGGAATGGATGGAGAGGATGGAACGAATGGAGTGGATGGAACGAATGGAGTGGATGGAGTGGATGGAACGGATGGAGCAGATGGATCAAATGGAGTGGATTGAACAGATGGACTAGATGGAATAGATAGAGTGTATGAGTGGATCGAATGGACGAAATGGATGGAGTAGATGGAGTGGATGGAGTAGACGGAATGGATGGAGTAGACGGAATGGATGGAGTGGATGGAACAGACGAAGTGGACGAATGATACAACAGATGGACTAGATGGAACAGATGGAGTGGATGAAACTTATGGAGTGGAAGGAACACACAGAGTAGATGGTAGGGATCGAACGGATAGAACGGATGAGATGAACAAGCTGATTGAACAAATGGAAAGGATGAGTAGACTTAATGAATGAAACAAATGAAAAGATGGAATAGATGGAATGAACAGAGCGGATGGAATGGATGCAGTGGAGGAAACGGATACAGTAGATGGGATGGAACATATGGAGTTGATGAAACAAATGGAGTAGATAGGAATAGATGGAGTAAATAGGAAAAGATGGAGTAGATAGGAACAGATGGAGTGGATGGAACAGATGGAATGGATGGAACAGATGGAGTGGATGGGACAGATGGAGTGTATGGGACAGATGAAGTGGATGGGAAGGTTTAGAGTGCATGGAACAGATGGAGTGGACTGAACACATCGAGTCGATCAAACGGATAGAGCGGATGGAAAGGAGAGAGCGGATGGAACAGAGAGAGCAGATGGGACGGATGGAATGGATGGAACGGATGGAACTGATGGAGTACTCAATCTGAAGCACTTTACTGATGACCACCATATCGCACTACCACGCCTAATCTCTCCTTTACACCACCACTTGACTAGAACACAGTGATACTATGACACATTCGGTACAGCTGTTCTCATACTAACACCCGCCACATACTCCTCATCATCCTAATTAAACACAGCTAGCACACACTGCTAGCTTATGCGTCTGCTTAGGCCTAACACAGCCAGAAATCAATCTAACTGTCCACCCTCCAGAATTCAACACATACAACTGACCGCCCCACCACCACACCTACTGCTAAGAAGCAGCTATCATGCAACTGCCACACCGGCTGCACATATATCGGGTGCACCCACGCACCCTATTACTCTCACCCTCTCTACTGGCTTGAACTATGGTTCCCAAAGGTTTTCAACCTAACAGCGCTTTGAGATCATACCAATGATACATAAGGTGCTATATAAATGCCAAATAACATAACATAACATAACATAACATAACATAACATACTGATTAGCTCCTACCTCCTTTTCCTAGCTAGCCCTGAAACACAAATAAAGACGACTTTCCTTTTATATATATATGCCTCCAGCGTCATCTCTTCATACCCAGAACCCAGATGCTACAAAACACAGAAATAGATGCCTGCCAGATCAGAATGATAGCCCCCTTCAGATACGAAACAGGCCTTGTGACATCACAGGGACGGCATGGCTCATTATCTACAGTGGGGGATCTCTGTGTAGCAAACGCATCCCCCATTTATGATCTGTAGCCACCAACTTCAAACACCAAAATTTCAAACACAAAGAGACTAATACAAGCTCTGATTACAGGCTGGCCCAAAGAGAGAAAGGGCCTGAAGTCAGGAGAGCTACCATTTGCCCAACATGAAGATGTACTACTAATTTAAAAGAACTGTTATAACTTAGGTCATTTTCTCTGCAACCATAAGTCATACTGATTACATGTATGTTTCATTGTTTAGATAATTTCCAGGCGATTTTGGTGATATAAAATTCATCAATCTGCAACTCAGGGAACTGTAATGGCCATCTGCTGGAAATTACAAATGGGAATTGCCATATTCTCACTCCAGACTCCTAAACCAATCTTTAGAGATGGGCTGGAGTTGGGAAGAGAGAGAAGGGTAATTATCCAATCATATTTGTGAGAACTCTTGCAGGGTACTCCCCAAGATTGTAAACTTGATGGTGTCATCACTGCTATATAAAGTGAAAGCACTATGAGGAAAGAGAGAGCTGCTGAAATGTACCTTCTGACAGCTGCAAGGAAACACCAAAAGAAGATTTTCCAGAGATTGCCTCTGGGTGGAGCTGTCTAATTCTGGAAAGGCCTAAAAGCTGGCTGGTCCTGTGGTGGAGTGCTGGGGCCATTCTTGAGAGTGTAGTGACCAGACCCATGCCTATCCTCCAAGAGGGAGCTGAAATGCAGCTGGCTTTCCTGAACTGTGAACAGAGGCTTTCTATGTAAGTAGAACTGAGCCCTGGGAAACCAAAAGGTGGGGCGTCTGCTTGCCTTAAATTCTTTCCCTTTTTAGTGGGCACAGGGGGAAGGGGGGAAACTGGAGTAAATCCTTAGTCTTATTACCTAAAAATATTCATTTAGTTAATTCCCCTTGGTGAAACACCACAGGGTGATTTTTGTTAAATTCAAAATTAACAAATCTCATTCCCTGTATGTGCTGAAAACTATAGACTGTAATTTAATTGGGTGATCCCATTTGTCCTGTTGCCCCTCACCTCTTTAGGAAGAGGTATGTCTTTGTCCTTAAACTAAAATAAATCGAGGGGGGTCTGGAATCCAAAATTCTCAAATCATCTCCATGTTTGCTATACAGCTTCACCAACAGAGGCCTTTAAGTGGAGGGGGATCTGAAATCAATTCTTCAATCAATCCAATTTTTCTGTCAGACTTCCCCAACACAGAGACCCAAGTGTGCGGGGTGGGGGAGTCTAAAAAACAAACTGCTAAATCACACTGGGTTTGTTTTAAATCAAGTGTGTGGGTGAAATAATAATTGCCATATGCATTTGCACAAATTTGTAAAATTAAACGGCTAGCCTTTTAAGCGCGCAGGAAAATCGAAATTGCTCAGCATTGCATGCATAATTGTTTGATTGTTGTTTATTGATCAGTTAAATTATTTATCGAAGTGACATTTGTAGATAGAAAAGTATTGTAATTAGTGTTTTTCCTAACCCCATGGTGTGCTTTAATTGTATAACAAGAAGTTAATTGTGAACCACAAAGAAGGTGGCGTGTCTAGTTTAGTGTGATTTCTATTACCTATAATTTAAATGAATACAAATATATTTCCTATACCCGGTGTGGTTCTTGGCTCCTTCTGGGCACAGGGGGGCTAGGGGTGGAGATTTATGTGATACTATATGAGTCTTCAGTAAGGCCAGCACTAAAAAAGAAATGCATGCGATTATTGCAGGGCTCTTTGATTGGGGGTGGGAAGGAACTCCCCAGGTTAAGTGTTGTCTCAATATAACACAACACTGATCTCTACACCACCGCCACTCATGGCTGGAGACATCTGTAAAATTCAATATGTAGTTTAGAATTTGCTCTTTCATTTCACTGCATCCCAGCCCTGAGGTAAGACATTTTCTCTTCACTGTTCTCCATAACCTTCCTGTTCATTTTTAATTTGTATATATAGTGCGTGAATATATGCAAATGGGTGGACTGTGGAGATGGGCAGACCCTCTATGATGGCCCACAGAGAACCTCATCCGGTTGAAGTACCAAATGTGCCCTTATCTTAGAGTATTAGAGAAAGAACACTTTATACACAGAAACATTGCACAAATATACTTTTGCAAAATTGTAGATATCAATAGGAAAATACATCAGAATAGAAAACACATTACATTGGAGAGATTAAGATAGCAGATGTGGAGCTCTTGATAGTGTTCTTTTAAAAGAAGCTTATAAGCACAATTTGCATCCCCTATCTTGATAAGCATGATTTCAAACTATATTGGAAAAATCCAGCACATGTTTCACATTACTAGTCTTCTTCCGGGATCAAATAATATTTGTCCCTTTTACATATACGTGAATCTGAATTTATATGATGTTTATCACCATAAGTGCAAGGGTAAGGTGGCGAGAATCTGTGAAGTCCAGAAAAGTATTTTCAATGGACTGCCCCTATCTTCCTTTGTGAAAATCAGAACAATCATGGCTCTTTCCACCTCAGGGTATTCTAACATTGGAGCCATTTCATTCAATGCACTGACTCGCAACATAGCCCGAAATGCCACATTTGTTTTGCAGTCCATTGGACTAGCAGTGACTTCATTTGGGGGTCTCCATTGCTACCCCTGTGGTCTCCTTTGCTGACCCCCTCTTTTACAAATGGAAGCTCCTAGGCTGTGGCCAGCGCCATGTGGCTCTTTGTTTCTGGAGTGGCTGGCTTTCTTGTTCAGGCCTCTTAGAAAAAACAGGGGGTTCCACAAGTGTAACACTTTGAGCAGAGACCCTACATAAGAAAGAATAGGAATAACAAATAATTTGTCTTTCTGGAATTCTCTACAATAATTGCTAGACTCATTAAAGGTTTATTTCAGGCACACTTCAAGGGGTGAGTCACTTATTTAGTCTGTTCTTAAAAACCTCATATTCACAATGCAGACACAAACATCCAAATAGCATTTAGAGTAGAACAAGCATCCATTTTGGACTAGGTATTTTTCTTTTCGCAAGTTGCAGTTAAAGCATGTTTTTTTCTGCCGTTGTCCCTGTTACGTTCATAAAAGCGTGTGTATAGTGTAGAAATGTTTGACCATACCACATAAAGTGGCCTTTGATTTCATAGTGCCACAATTAATGCTTTGTTGTAATGTGTCTATCTTTCTTAACTCCATCGCATGCTTATCAGGATGTTTGTTTGCATGTATGAGCTAACAAGTACTGTATGCCATGTGAGTGGGCAGCTTTCCCTATGCTACTCTAAATTATTTAATACACAATTATGAACTCTCCCAATGGTATGTATTTTGCCAACCCCTGAAGCCTGGAAAGTAGATCCACCCAGACTTGACATGTCGCCAACTTTGCACCAGACCTGCAGATGAAATGGCCTGCTGTTAAATCCACTACAGAGTGTGATTTGCTTTCTGACTTTGAGAACATTCAGACATGTAATTTCTCATTTTACTATAGTTGCTCAGTGAGTTGAGCGCTCACTGTTGGGATGTGGGTGTGATCTGCAGGTTGCAGGTTCGAATCCTGTCAAGGCCAACTCAGCCTTTCATCCTTCTGAGGTTGATAAATGAGTACCAACACAGGTTGGATGATATTGTAATAACACATCATCATTTGGCCCTGGATGCCTGCTTGCATCCACAGTAATTAGGTAATATGGGCCTATACACACTGATATTAATGATACATATAGTGATCCATTCTTGTATGAAATGTATATCACATTACAGTGATATCGTAACCACATTTTTCGTAGTGTACTTAGGATCAATGCTATGTGATACCTCTTCCTGTTTTGTCAAGGGGTGAAAGCTCGTGTTCCATCGCTTTCCGAGATGTCACTTTGGAGTGGGGTCAAATGACATCACTTCTTGTGATGAAATCAGAGGTCAAGGGTCATGTGATGTCACTTCCGCTACCCCTGGCATTTTGGCGAAATGATGAAATGACATCCCTGCATCCCAAGCATCCATTTCATGACTTCTATTGGAGAATCTCCATAGTTTAGTGAGAACAAGAGGAGAGTGGGGGGGGAGTTATTTAAATGAATGTGAAAGTATGTGTTTCACATTTCTATTTTTCCACACCAACAGCTGAACATACACAGACCATGTAACATCTTGTGGCGTCAGGTGCTCGATCTCCAGCACCCTGGTTATCCTAAGTGTTTTTTCTAGCTTTCTATTCCTGGCTTTAGGCATATGCACGTAATGCTCATTTGGTACAGAACAAAACAACAGATGTTTTAATGCTAAATACATTGATTTAATAACAGAACAATTTGCTCTTGGAATTAACATCTTTTAAATTATCATGCATTTCAGTGTTGTGCACAAGTCATCTCTCAATTGTAGCTGAACAAAATGGGCACATATTTGTTTATACCTGTTATTTTATTAAACAATACAATTTCAGGGTATGGGAGTATTTTATTTAGTGAAAACGTAATTCAAGAGGATTGCCAATTTCAGAAGCAGTCTATGAGTCATCGTTCTGTATAGTACCATCGAACTTCTATTACTGTTACCACTTGGGGAAGGAGTTCAGTAACTTGAAGGGTCTTCATGATTCTGAGTCATTTGCACCATTCAGTTATCCTCCGTCTTGGAGTCTCACACACTCCAAGGGAAAAACAAACATATTACTACTGCATGCCTCATTATCGAATGCATTAATAAAGCTTCCGTTAATGCTTTTTCATAGCAGCAACTTCAAAAATAAACTTACAATTTGATGGAGCAGTAAAACATGCAATATTTCTAAATACAGAGGGCCTAATTTACAAAAAGAAAGCACTAAGTCCGCGCAAACTAATTTACGCAAGAAAGAACATTGCACAGTCGAAAAGAATAGCGCAGGGAGCTGATTCATAGCATCAAAAGGGCAAAGAACAATGAGCTGCACCCAGAATGCTCACAACACACCGCCATGGCAAGAGAAAATGTGCGCTGTCAAACAACCTTTGTGCCGGACCCATGAAAAAAGTAATCTAGGATTACTTGCAATAATCACCAGTACATCTACTCCTCCCCTGCGGCTCACAAGTACTCATCCCAGTACCTCTACAAAACTGCTCCCCAAGCCCCTAACTCAAAGCAGAACCTGCGAATGCCAGCAAAACTGCACCCCCAAACCCCTAACTCAAAGCAGCTCCCGCAAACCCCACCAAAAATGCGCGCCAATCCTCTAACTCAAAGCAGCACCCGCAAACCCCACCAAAACTGCACCCCAAACCCCTACCTCAAAGCAGCACCCGCGAACCCCAGCAAAATGGTGCTTCATCGCCCTAGCTCAAAGCAGTCCCTGTGAACACCAGAGAAACTGCACCTTGTCCAACTAACTCAAAGTAGCACCTGAGGCCTCCTAAGAAACGGTGCCTTGTCCCCATAAACCAAGGCAGCACCCCTGGTCTGCCCTCCTCCCAATACCCCACTGCCCCAACCCCCCAACCCAAGGGAGCACCGACTTGTCCGCCCTCCTCCCAGTACCCCACTGGACCAACCCCCCAACTGAAGGCAGCACTCACTAGTCCACCCTCCCCAGAACCCCACTGCCCCAACCTCCAACCCAAGGCAGCACCTGCTAGTCCACCCTCCCCCAGTACCCCACTGCCCAAACCCCCCAACTGAAGGCAGCACCCGGTAGTCCACCCTTCCCGTGTACCACACTGGCCACTGCCCCAATCCCCCAACCCAAGGCAGCACCTGTTAGTCCACCCTCCTCACAGTACCCCACTGCCCCAACCCCACAACTGGAGGCAGCACCTGCTAGTCCGCCCTCCCCAGAACCACCAGTGTCCACTGCCCTAATCCCCAACCCAAGACATCCTCTGCTAGTCCACTCTCCCCCCAGTACCTCACTGCTCCAACCCCCATCCCAAGGCAGCACCCACTAGACTGCCCTCCCCCAGTACCCCACTGACCACTGTCCCAATCCCCCAACCGAAGGCAGTCCGACCCTCTTCCCAGTATGCCAATGTCCCAACCCCTGACCCAAGGCAGCCCCCGCTAGTCTGCCCTCCTCCCCATACCCCACTGCCCCATCCCCCAACCCAAGGCAGCACCCACAAGTCCACCCTCCCGACCCACTGATCACTGCCCAAACTCAAGGCAGCACCTGCTAGTCCGCTCTACCCCAGTACCCTACTTCCTAAACCCCCCCAACCCAAGGCAGCACCCGCTAGTCTGCCCTTCCCCAGTACCCCACTGACCATTGCACCAAGCCCCCAACCCAAGGCAGCTCCCGCTAGTCCACCCCCTCCCACTCTAATATGGAGCCCCAACCTTCCTCACCTCCTCTGGCCTTCCTCCACCATGAAGTACACCTGCCAGATGTCCTCCTCCAACATGAACACCTGGGAGCACTGCTGTTAAATCCAAGACCATAGCCCCTTCCATGGCTCCCTGTTGGATCACACTCAGCTGCACATCAACAGGACACCATACTGCTGCACCAGTTACACTTTGGCCACTTGATGTACATGTGACATACTGCACAAGTAATGAGTGTAGCCACTGTCCACAGCACCGACAATGCAAAATAGCCATACCTGTGAATGAAGTGTGGGCACATCCACATTGACAAGCAAGTGCCAAAGGAACACCTAAACATCAGGGGACCAGAAAGGAACTCAACGTACAATGAACTGAACCTATGGTTGCAAATGGGTAGAGGTGAATGAGATGTCACCAGATACAACAAACATCTAAACCATGTGTAGCATTTGGCAAGACACATGAAGTGAATACCCATCCCCAACGAGAGAACCAAAGCACCATCATGAAACATCTCACCCATCACCATAAGTATCCCCGCATTGACACCATTACAGACACACAACAAAAAAGACACACAACCAACACTGACACACCGACACCAAACATGCAGTGCCACTGCACATCGACAGGCATCAGACAACCAGCCCTTGCCACCTGCAGCCGTCTAATGGCCCTTCCCTTACATGTGAAACCCATGTCCACATGTCCAAGTCAATGAAAAGAATGCCACCATGTCAAGAACTAACAACACACATCACTAAACACCCTTGAACACATTCACCAATGGAGTATAAAGTCAACCACAGCATAAATGATTCACATACCCATCCACACCATGAACACAATTGATCAACCTGCCTGTACTTCAAAGCACGGAAGTAGGCAAAGCACAGATGTGCATGACAAAGCAGTCAAACATGTGAATCCCAAAGCATATCACCTCCCCACTTCTACATTACACCACCCATGTTCATCAAGCATGGATGCAACATCAATCACACACACGGAGCATGCACACATGTCCCCCAGCAAACATCATAGTAACAACATTGCACACAGGGGGAGGCCCTAACCCACATGACAGCCATAGGACATATGCACTTGGAGAACATGGCCAAACTAAAAGTGCACATGGACAAAGAGACAGTAAGCAGTGTGTTAGAAACATGATAAAAACAAATACAAACTATGTACTAAAAAATAAGGTGTAGGGGAAAATTGTCCACGGGTAAAAAAAGAAATACTAAATGAAACCTACAACTAACTAACTATATACAACCAGCAGCAGGATAGTTTGTGAGGATAGTTTTACAAAGGTAGCGGGCGCCCCTCTCTCGCAAGAACAGACATGATAACCTGTTCAGTGGTTATTAACCACTTGAGAGTTCGCAGCCACTGCTTTTACTCACTGTGCCTTTCACAGATGGGAAATATCCATTTGCATATCAGTCTTTGTCCTGCCCAGGGGCAGTCCAGCACCGAAATACAATGGCAACTCCAATCTGAACGAGAGTACCACCAGCAACCCCATACACGTGTTTCACCCTTGTTGGGGATCATCAGTGAGGTGAAGCTGATGCCTCTCTAAGCACAGTGAGAGGGAGACCACGTCTGGTTGCCCCCAGGAGACCTGGGGTTACCAATCCCAGGTTCCTTAAAAAATAGTTTTACAAAGGTAGCGGGCGCCCCTCTCTCGCAAGAACAGACATGATAACCTGTTCAGTGGTTATTAACCACTTGAGAGTTCGCAGCCACTGCTTTTACTCACTGTGCCTTTCACAGATGGGAAATATCCATTTGCATATCAGTCTTTGTCCTGCCCAGGGGCAGTCCAGCACCGAAATACAATGGCAACTCCAATCTGAACGAGAGTACCACCAGCAACCCCATACACGTGTTTCACCCTTGTTGGGGATCATCAGTGAGGTGAAGCTGATGCCTCTCTAAGCACAGTGAGAGGGAGACCACGTCTGGTTGCCCCCAGGAGACCTAGGGTTACCAATCCCAGGTTCCTTAAAAAATAGTTTTACAAAGGTAGCGGGCACCCCTCTCTCGCAAGAACAGACATGATAACCTGTTCAGTGGTTATTAACCACTTGAGAGTTCGCAGCCACTGCTTTTACTCACTGTGCCTTTCACAGATGGGAAATATCCATTTGCATATCAGTCTTTGTCCTGCCCAGGGGCAGTCCAGCACCGAAATACAATGGCAACTCCAATCTGAACGAGAGTACCACCAGCAACCCCATACACGTGTTTCACCCTTGTTGGGGATCATCAGTGAGGTGAAGCTGATGCCTCTCTAAGCACAGTGAGAGGGAGACCACGTCTGGTTGCCCCCAGGAGACCTAGGGTTACCAATCCCAGGTTCCTTAAAAAATAGTTTTACAAAGGTAGCGGGTGCCCCTCTCTCGCAAGACAGACATGATAACCTGTTCAGTGGTTATTAACCACTTGAGAGTTCGCAGCCACTGCTTTTACTCACTGTGCCTTTCACAGATGGGAAATATCCATTTGCATATCAGTCTTTGTCCTGCCCAGGGGCAGTCCAGCACCGAAATACAATGGCAACTCCAATCTGAACGAGAGTACCACCAGCAACCCCATACACGTGTTTCACCCTTGTTGGGGATCATCAGTGAGGTGAGAGGGGCGCCCGCTACCTTTGTAAAAATAGTTTGTGAGGATGTTGGACAATGCCTCGACCAATGCCGATTCCCCCTGTACCTCCTCATCCTGCAGGCGGACTTCCATTGCTGCCAGGAGGGTTTGCAGTGTGGTCCTAATCTGAGACTCCACCCCCTTTGCTGCCCTGCAAGATTCCCCCAGGATGGCAGTCCGCACCCGTCCCACTCTCTCCTACACCTCGGCCCCGGCACTCACAATTGCTGCATCCAGAGTCTGGTGCCTCTCCACCTCTTGCTGACTCGCACATTGGCATTGTGTGGCATTCTATCTCACGAGCTCTGGCACGTTTGGAATGTGGAAGGCTCGGGAGATCTATTGAAGGACAGTTGGTGTATAGAAGAGTTCGGCTGTCTGCCGTGTCTCTCCAGGCCTGCAATAAAGAACCCAAATTTACTACTCATTGGGCCTCATTCCGGGTCTGGCGCTAACCAATGGCGCTATTAGCGCCTTGGTCGGCGCCGGACCCGTACCGGCACCGCCCTGGTGGAATGGGAAATTACCGCCCTATTCCGAGTTGACCAGGGCGGTAATTTCCCATTCCCCAGGGCTCTTCCCCATTCCCAAATGAGCCCCCATAGGGCTCAATGGGAATGGGGAAATTGCAAATAACGGTGACCGTACTTTACGGTCACCGTTATTGGCTTAAAAGCCCCTTTGCGCCCTCGTCCCTAACGCCTGCTCGGAATGTGGCGGTAAGGGATTACCGGCACCGGTCTCGTTAACGGTGACCGGTATCCCTTACCGCCATACTCGGAATGAGGCCCATTGTGTTGGGTAATCTTTTAACAAAGCCCTGCAGAATTTGCCTCTTTACAGCCACCATCCGCTGCTGCTTGGCATTGTGTGTGCTGCGCAGGTACTCCCTCCAACTGGATGACAGTCGTTGTCGGGGGGAGTACAGCACTGGCACTGCCCTCAAGTGCCTGCTGTCCCTCCACTTCCTGTTCACATATGGGCACATGGACAGGCTCAGCAACCACCTCCGCTGCCATCATACAGACCTCCACCTGAACCAGGGACACTGGCACATCCATACTGGGCAATGGTGGGACTGGTGCACAGGCGGCCATAGTGGTAGATGGCACGGAGGCCTGACTGGAGTATGACTGGAGTACAGATGAGCAGGTAGAGGAAGGGGCCATTGCAGTGGCCAGCCCAGAGTGACCCCCGGAAAGTAGTGGAGCTGCCAACTGTGCCTAGAGGCGGCCCATATGCTCATTGTTATACAATCATCATACAAAATGCCTGTACAACTTCACACATCGAAGCCTGCCACCTCAAGGCACCCATCAGCACGGGCTGCACTGCATCCTGGATGGCCACATTAGCAGAAGGGGTCCTCAGTCTGGGTGGAGGCATCATGGAAGATGCTCAGCACTGCAGAAGATGGCCCTGGGACAGGAGGTTGTGATGACCCCTTCACGGTGGACTAAACATCCTTCTGTCTGAGGGCCAGGGGTGCAGCCTGAACACCACCCTTGCGGCCCCACATGACCCCTGGGCTGGTCTGCAATGGCCTCCTCCTTGACCTCCATCACCCTGATGCCTGCAGAGAGGCCTCCATGTTTCTGGACACCCCTGGCTAGGTCACCACCCTGTCCCACTGCTGCTGATATATCCCCCACAGCGATGACACCCTGGGACTCACTCTCAGCAGCCCTGCCCAATGGAACTGACGCTCCCCAGCCACATTGATCCCTGAAGAGGTGGTGTCAACTGTGCATGGCTGGGGTTTGCACCTGGGTCCGTAGGGCTTGTCATTGGTGTTCTGCTCCACAGCACTGCTCCCGCCCTCTTTGCCAGCCGCATCAACTATGGAAAAGGGAACATAGACATCAGTCAGAAATGGCAATGCAGGTGTGACATGCACAATAGTAACAGTAGAATGATGTCAGCATGAGTCAACCATCAACTGCCATGCACAGACACACACACACACATGTGCACCGCAATCAGTGTGAATACAGTCACACAAGTCTAGGGAACATGATGAGTCACAATTTACAAGACATGTGAACCCTGCATATTGACGCATGGCCAAATACACATGGTACCAAATCATTCCACATCACAATACCAATGCTGAAGTGATCCAGGTGTATCTTGCAGGCAGGGCCATGGGAAGTCCACCCCATCACATGTATCAGTAGCACCATAGCATGGCTAGCAATATCACCTCGTACACGCAGATAAACATGCCGTCCATCCGGGGATCTGCCTTTTATGCCCTAGACCAGTGCCCCCCTGAAAGGCCTGGGGACCCGACTGCTTTGCAGAGCTCCAGTAACTCTTCCCTGGGACTCCTACCTGAGCCTGTGTACTGCCTAGGCTGTCCACTGCTGGCTTTGCTTAGCCTCTCGCACTGAGGCCAGGCCAGTTGCTACACACCGGCTCAGGTGAACCGGTCCCAGCACAGAGGAGCCCCTCCGGCTCCCACGCAACAAGATCATCCCACAGGGAGACACATACCAAAGACTATAATGCCCACACAAAGTGGGGTCCATCGCGCTTGGCAGCCAACCAATGTGGGAGACAGCCGGGCCACCTGCAACTCAGGCCATCTGGTGGGCCTGGCCAGATTGCCATTTGGGCCTGGCCAATGAGACAGATGGCCATGTGGCCATGAAGTAGTGCCTGCCTTAAGGCCACCATCCAGGATACTGGTTTTAAACCGTCAACACTCTACTGGGGTCCACTAGCGGCATAACACTCTCAGAGGGTTGAGCTCAATCAGAAGGACTTGTGCCTCCGGAGCAATGCTGGGGAGTCAGCCACTGTACGCCACATCCCGCGTATCCGCTGCCGGAGGGTAATTTTGCACTGGGCACTTCCTATTTCACGCATCATTACTGGGGGACTCCTGGACATTTCATTTCCCACCACTCAGTAATATGGTTAAAACAAGCAGTTTCCCATATCTGATCTGATTTCCTAGTCAGGTAACATAAGATCAGGTGGCTTGCCTCAGGACGACCTTCGCACCCTTGGGCCTGTCTGTGGGACCAGAGCATCAGTTCATGCCCCAACGCTGCAGGTTGGGGGGTAAGATCGGTCACACGGGTGCCAATGGCCAGGGCTGGAGGAGTGGTATGAAGAAGCTGGGCCCGGGCACAACTTGTGTGAGAGGGGGACGGCTGCCTCAAATGCCTCCATCACTGGCTTGGGGAAGGGTGGGGTTGCACCCTGTGGAACGGTCATCGTCCCCGACTGCTGTGCAACAATCATCTTGGTGGAGAAGTGCAAAGGCATGGTTCATTTGGCCCCACACCAATTACGTGGTGGCCGGGCCCTGTACCTATTTAATTTAAAGCGGGCCACAAAATAGGTTTACAGTCCTAATAAGAAAGGAACTAGATTGTAGAGCCCTAAAAAAGCTGCAGCTGTCCAGAAACTATTACCCAGAAGGGCTACCCTCTTCTCCAGTGGGAAGTGAGGGACATAGAACAATAGACACGAAAGAGTGTACCCTCTGGGAATTATTGTAAACTTACTTCTAAATGAATCAATGGCTATACTACCTGTACCTCATAAGTGGAGGTTATGTGGTACGTACCCTATAGCAAACCATATTTAGGAATAAATCAAACACAATATGGCAATCATAATATAATGGGGGATGTGCGGAGCCTGGGTGTGGCAGCGAGAACCAAGTGGAGCGCAGACAGGTCTCATACACATGTCTAGAGTAAGCCAGAGGAAGGCAGCTATGCTTACTTGAAATCTGTGTACTCTGGGTGATAGAGGAGGAGGTGTGGCCAAAAGCGTCCTGCCTCCTTGTAGGCCCAACAGGGGTACATTTCAGATTGGCGCCTACCTGGAATTCCACAGCTGGCCAGCTATCTGTGGCAGACTACCAGATTCCTGGGCACGGAGAGTGGGCAACTGGAAGTTCAAAGCATCACGATGGGCACAAGCAGGCCATGCCCCTGACTTCCTGGAAAAGAACCCCCCCCCCCTGCAGCATGGCCCAAGGAGGCAATACACAATGGTAGAGGGGCAGGGAGGCCCTTGGTCGGGTGGACAACTGCTAAACGCATGGGAGTATAGCTGGTCCGTGGGACCTTCCTAGGTAAGCAGAGTGGTCTGCTGTGCACACCATAGCTGTCAAGTTACACTGTTCCATGCAGGACCCCACAAGTCATTCCTTCTTTTATTTCGCACAGCATGGCCATGCAAGCGGACAGAGAGGTTTTACGAGCTCTGTTTGAGAACATGTCCATCCAATCACATCTAGCAACATGCACCCCTGACAGTCCGAACTCAAAGCATCATACAACGCGTACAGGCACCCATTGCTGAGGATCAAGGAGCCATTCTGTTGCTCTCAGCCCCAACAAATGCTATGACGACATGTCATGTCTGGCCCTTCATGCCAGACATGACAGATCACACAGCTGTCCATGAAAGTCCAATACAGCAACATGTTATTACCAGACAACCATACACATGTGCCAGTCTCAGCTGCTGAGTGTGGATGATGCAATCCTCATTTGCAAATGAGCAACCCATAGAGATGTCATGCATGACTGTCCCTCACATTCCCAGATCTCAATCTGGGAACTGTTCCTATCTGAATACTTGCAGTCAGCAACTCACATCGCATGCACACAAGTACACTTTCTCACCATGAACTGACAGTGGACATACCTACACCCATCCACTTCACAGATGTCTACATACACCCAGCATCGGCATGTGGTTGCATGCCGGTTGAGATTTGTGCAACACACATGATGTGTACAGAAGAGATTACCTCAAATCATGCATAACCATGAAGAACACACAAACGCTGTAGAGCAGTGCACCCTGTGGGTACTCACCAGCAGCTTGGTTCCGTGTCTGCAGGTTAAGGATCTGGGTGTGGACAGCTGGGTTGACCCTTTCTAGGATCCAAAGGTGAAGGGTTGACACCCATGGTGGCATCTGCCCTGAGGGCAGCCTTTGCATGGCTCTGGAGCCTGAGTTCATCCCAGCGCTTCTTCGTGTGGTCCACGGTATGGACTGCCACCCCCTCCTACCTGTACCTGGTTTAGCAGAGTTCCTCGATGGGTCGTCGACGGATCCTTCTTGAGTGAACTCCCTTTAAGGCAGGAGCCACGGATCGTGGAGATTCCTTGAAGAAAATGTGAACAATGTCATCAAGGAAGCAGCTTCGGCCTTTGTGGTGCTCATCGATGATCGATCGTGGATGTCCTGCGAAGATGAGGCGTGCGGTACACCTTGATGATGAGATTTTGTTGCTGCAAATAGGACTTAATGAAGAACGTAGGCCCAGCAAGGGCGTCGGGTAATCTGAGTTGGCGTCGACGATCGGGACTCGACCACGGCTGGCTTTCGAATCTTCGTCAGCGTCTTTGTGACTTCGGGTGGTGAGAAACCCACTGGCCGTATTCACCTCGGTTTATCAGCGACCTTGACTTTCTCCAGCGGGACAAAGCGGTCGACAGTGATGAGCAAGAGAGTCCTTGATTTCAAAGTGTCTTATGCAATAGAGCGTTGCGGCTCCGGTCGACGAGGTTACAGCGGTCCTCCAAATCTCGGTCGACAGTGATGGTCGTCGAGGGCCTTGACGTCCTGGCACTTCACTTCAGATTCCTCAGCAGTCCCCGTCTTCGGTCGGCCGCCTTTCGATGACTGACTTCCAGGGAGCCTTGGTGAAAGTTAGCTGGTACATGATGTTCCCTCGTAGCTCAGAAAGAGGTCTCCTAGCCAGGTCCTCTCTTGGATCAGTTCCTGGAGACACAACAGCTTTCGGATTGTGTCAAAGGAAAGCAGCAGCAAATCCTTCTTCTTCCAGCTGGGCTCCAAGGTAAGTATCAAGTATTGACTTCAACTTCTGAACGATTCTAGTCAGTGAGAGGTCCCCAGATATACTGTTCTGTCTCTCATTCACACTGCTAAGCCAGGCTCAGGCAGCCAATCATTCAGAAGGGCATTCAACCGGCAGGCAGCCAATCAGGCTCACAGTGCATTCAGGCCATTCTTCTCTATCCAGACACTCACAACAAGGAATGTGGATTGGAACAAGCACCCAGCCATTCAGCACTCCACACTGCATTCATACAAGTTTCGGGCAGGGCTGTCTAATTCATTGTGTCACACACACACCTATGCATTAGATATTGTAGATCTCATTTCACCCAATCACCTCGACTTTCTGCAGTCACAGAAACTTGGCTTTATCCGGCAGCAGGACCTTCTCATATGCTAGCAGTCCCCGAAAACCTCTCTATCATTAGAACTGATAGGACTACCGGTAGAGGTGGCGGAGTCACTATTATCACCAGAAACACACTTGGCATCAGAGAATTCGACAGTCATCCAATTCCCTCTGGAGAACTCCCCTCCATCAAACTCCCTCTATCTACCACACGCACAATTCTCATCCACCTACTTTATACACCACCTGGTTTTATGTCCTCTTTCGAAGAAGTCGTCTCATACCTCCTTACCCAAAATACCAAGCCTATATCCCAAATCATGCTTCTGGGTGACCTAAATCTCGGCCTATATGACACCCTAGATATTAATGCCACTGCCTTAGAAAATTCACTGTCAGAACTAGGCTTGTTACATCGCATCTCCGATCCTACTCATTGCAAAGGCAGAACACTTGACTGCGTAGCAGATCTAAACTGCAATATAAAAATCATCTCTAACTCTCCTTGTGCTTGGTCAGAGCACCATGTCATTTCATTTGAGATCCATGACATCTGCCATCCTCCACCGAACATCCAAAGAGCCGCTGCTGCTGTAACAAGAAATAACCAGATGATCACACTGGAGAATATACTCCCTCTACTCCAGCCTATCACCAACCCTTCTGAGCTCTTAGAAACGGATCCTTCCAAACTAGTAGACCTATACAACCAGAATCTATGCCAAGCCCTAGACCTCATAGCTCCCCTTAAATCCAGAAAAGCCAAGCCCTTAGCACACCTTAAAAAATGCTTTACACCTGAACATAAGACCCTATGGAAAGCTAAAAGATGTGCTGAAACTAGCTGGATAACAAATCCTACAGGCATGAATAAGGAAAACGTCAACACTGTTTACAAAACTGCCATTCAAAAAATGAAGAGTGACACTTTCAATCACAGAACTCTTCACCATCCTCAAGGAATTGGAGTCTCCCATAGCTCCTCCGGACTCATGTAATAAAGAAGCCCTCTCGTGTGCCAACATCCAAAAGGCACTATTAGATAAAATGACTACCCTTCAAGCCAAAACCGAAGCAAAAAAACAGCCTCACATCTATGGCCACACCCAGAAAACGCCACTCCCCTTTACCAAAACCTTGCAGCCTATTTGATTTCAAACCAGTGACCACTAAGGAGGTAGAAAATATCATTGCAAGCCTTAAGCCCAGTAGATGTCTTGGTGACATCTGTCCAGCCTCTATTATAAAGGAAGGGGCTAAGGAATTAGCTCCCTTCATCACCTCTTTTATTGACACTTCATTCACCTCCTGCTCTGTCCCTAAAAACCTCAAAGATGCCTGGGTCATGCCCCTGATCAAAAAACCCAATCTCGATCCCAGCGTACCCACCAACTACAGACCCATAACTACTGTTCCTTTTCTTCTGAAAATCTTAGATAAAGCACCTTACATCCAAATTCAGGACCATCTCGAAGCCAATAATCTGCTGGGCCTACAACAATCCGGGTTCAGACCCAGGCATGGCACAGAAACAGCTCTCCTTAAAAATACAGGTGGATGATGCGAAAGACAATGGAACCCCGGCCTTACACCTCCTGCTAAACTTATCGGCAGCGTTCGACTTAGTTGACCATAACATCCTAACCTCTCATCTAAATACTTCTGCGTGTTTTTCCACAAAAGCTGCTGCTTGGGTCCATTCTTTTCTCTCAGACTGATCTATGAGAGTCTTTGCACCCTCAGCTTCCACAGAACCATCCTCTATCACATGCGGAGTTCCGCAGGGTTCCTGTGTCTCCCCAACCTTTTACAACCTCTTCACAAAGCTTCTCTTTGACCACCTAGATGACCTTGGCGTATCCTACACAAATAATGTGAATGATATGCAACTTCTCATTATTTTATCAGGTTCATACGACAAAGACTCCACACTTCTAAACGAAATTTACTCTAGAATCCAAACATGGATGGCTAAAACGGTCTCTGTCTCAACGATGATAAGACCGAGCTTCTACTCATCGGATCCAGGCAACGACTTAATAAACTAGACGCCCATTACACCTCATTGAACATTGATGGGAATAATATCAAAGTTGCCAAGGAAGCCAAAACATTAGGAGTCTACCTGGATTCCACTGTCTCGCTCTCCAGACAGGTAAATGCTACGGCATCCTCTACAGCATACACCACTAAACTAATAAACACATGCAGACCCTTCTTGTCGACCAACAGTTCATCACAGTGGCAAGATCACCCATACTCTCCAAATTGGACTACTGCAACATTCTGTACTTAGGCACTAGCAAGAGCAACCTAAATAAGTTACATGTGATGCAAAATAATGCCCTTAGATCAGCCTTAAATCCCTCGCTCGAACCACATCTCACAAGCTAGACGTGATACCAACTGGCTCCCTATACAAGGACTCTGATGATCACCCATAAATGCCTGGCAAATTTGGCCTCCAAGGACCTAGCCGACAAATTCTCTAGAAAAAAATCTGCTAGACCTACCAGAACCAACTAATCTCACTGCCTAAACTTCCCTAAATTTAAACGACACAAATCTGGTGGATCCAGTTTCGCAGTTTTGGCTGCCAAGACCTGGAATTCTTTACCCCTCGAGCTCATAATAGAACCCTCCTTCCCTTCCTTCAGAAACATGGTGAAATCGTGGCTCTTTTCTCAGCTACACTAATGGCCCCAATAGCTCATTGTCTCTTATGTTTGTCTATCAACATGCCCTCACTAGGACCTATGCCTAGATATGTAACACTAGATGAATGCCCTGGAGACTGCACACTTGGCCGAAGAGTTGTGTCCTGATCTGTAACACAGGACAGCTGTCTTCCATACCTAATATTGCATTTTATTTTACTGCACGATTCATGTACTACTGCCTTCCATGTTGGGACTGCACTGTGCATTCATTTGTAAGTTTTCTTGTCTGCACTGATAATCTGCATTCCTATGTTGTAACGACCTCTGTATTGTTAAGCAAAAGCGCCCAGATACTCCTGGGTTTGGCGCGCTATTTAAGCAAATAAACTAAACTAAACACCAGAATTCAGAAACCCACCACACTCCAATCACCCAGGTCTCACACCAAGGGTGTACCCACAACATACAGTCTTTAGGAAGGCTCCAGCCAGTCTGGCATGGACTTCCCCACAATACCATATATGGAACTTCCACCCAACAGACAGTCAGGGGAAGGGACATAGTCAGGGCTTCCCAGGACTTTGGGAAAACAAGGTAACAGGCAATATAAAGCAAGAGGCCACAGGGGCCATCTTGTCTCCTATCAGGAATCAACTGATTCAAATGGCAGTGCTTGGGTATCCAAAAATGGAGGATACTCAGAGCACCTGTCAAATTCAGCATGGAGCTGCCACCAGCCCATACCCTGCTCTGTGGGCCACACACTGGTTCCCAAAAACATACACTAGGGGCACCAGGTTGTACCCCCACCCATGTTCGCCATAAGGGTATCCCAAGGGTCTGTTCACAAACCAAAAGGAGGAAGAGCTGCACTGCCAGGAGTCCCACATGGACTCTTGTGCAGAAAACAACACAGAACATACATGAAAAGGGAGTACAGGACAAAGATAGGGAGGCCCTGTTCCTCCATTGCCTTTCCAGCATCACACCCGCTCCAGGGACATTGGCAGTTAGAGAGCTTGACTGGGACAGTACACCTGTCCTATGATAACGCTAGTGTCCTAAGGCAAGTTCAGGGAGGACATAAACATCCTGTGAAGACAAAGGGCTAAGGCTTGCTGTATCTCCATTTTACGTATGAAGACAGACCGTGTAAGTGGGGCCTCATGATCCTTCTGACTTGTTGTGTTTCCAGCAGGAGGTGTCAGAAAATTACAACAGGGATAACTGTCTTGTGGCGGCCAAGCATTTATAGCGACTTCACATTTTGATCCTTCCATGTCGGCTCTTCCTATCATTGTGAAGCAGAATTCAGCAAATATTAGATTTTTCATCCTTTAATGGGGAATGTGAGCTGGGTTTAGACCATTGTGTGGCAGGTTAGTTTTACCCTACTGATGATGTGTTGTTGCAACAGTAATCCTGCTAAGTACGTAAGGAACCTCGTGTTTAGACATTTGGTGTATGTGTTTGGCCGAGGAGTCAAAGGGGTGAAGCTGTCACCTATGGGATTATCACTGAATGCCTCTAAGTCAAAATCCCCCTAAACTATAATGGTAACACAGCACTGTGGAGCCTCGGTTGATCTAATCTAGCCAGCCTCTGGGCCAGTGCATAGAGCTGCTTGCCTCAGACCTCGAGTGTGGATAGAAGGGGGCATCCTCTCTTGGCCATAGTGCACCACATGTTGATGGGGAATGTGGTGCTTCATTTGTAGACAGCCTGGGAAGTGTCACCCCGTGGGACAGACATGTGTCGCGGGAGCTGGACGGACTCCTCCATGCTTGGTCTGGGGCCCCATAGCATGTGGGGACCAAAGGGCCTTGCTGCATAGGTCGAGGCTAAGCAAGCCCGGCAGGTGAAGACCCTGGTGGGACCCAGGGTCCAGTAGGTGCCCCAAGGAAGTGCTACTGAAGCTGCACCTGGCAGTCAGGGGCCATGGGTCTCTCCAGAGGGCATAGCTCATAGGTGTCCCAGCCAGAGCCCTGGGTATCTAGGGGTGCTGACCCATCCATTGTGCACCAGCCTCCGATGCAGGCCACTGGCCACCTAACTCAGCGGCAGTTCTCACAGGGGCCGCAGCCTGCTCTGGAAGGCAAAGCTCTAAGGTGTTGAGGGAAGACCATAGCTGTCACATCTCCTTGTTCCATGTTGAATTCCTCAAGGCAGTCCTGTTTTCTTTCTTTCATGCACTACATGTCTATGTGAGCATGCAATGTGATTTTGCAAGCCCTGGTAATATATGATATGATACTTTATTTATAGCGCGCTTATACACAAGTGTTTCAAGGCGTGAAAGATGAAGATGGCGGTCAGGTGAGGCCTTTTTGTATGCCAGTCAGGGGGGCACATGGCATATTGATATTGTGCCTGGGGATGTCTTCACTGTGTTCTGAGATTTTAACTGTGTTGGGTGGAAACATAGGTCCAGCAGCAATGGTGCAGAGGGAGACATCAAGAAGATGGCAGCCAGGTGAAGCCTTTGTTGCAGTTGGTGCAATGCCACTCAGGGAAATTGTATGGTAACATTGTGCCTTCAAATGTCTTCACTGTGTTCTGAGATTTGACCTGTGTTGGGTGGAGGTAAGCAGGTTGAGCGTCAATGGTGCAGAGGGAGACGTCATGAAGATAGCAGCCAGGTGAGACTTTTGTTACATTTGTTGCATGCCACTCAGGGGAGCACATGGTATGATGACATTGTGCCCAGGGATGTCTTCACTGTGTTCTGAGATTTGACTTGTGTTGGATAGACGTAAGCAAGTCCAGCAGCAATGGTGCAGATGGAGGCATCATGAATATGGCAGCCAGGTGAGGCCTTTGTTGCAGTTGTTGCATGCCAGTCAGGGGAGCACATTGTAAGGTGAAAGTGTGCCTGATGTCTTCACTCTTTTATGATTTTGTGTCTGTGACAAGGACCGTGTTATTTCCACTTGCTATGACTGTGTAGATGGTGTGTGCACTTGAAGTGATGGATGTGGATAGGCTGGCATTGTAGTTTTCGTGTTATGGGGCACACACAGTTTGCCTCTCACAGACGCAAATTCTCAGGGTGTTGTTATGGGCAAGTTAGAGTGGCAATGTTGCATCATTGAAGGGAATCAAGGATGTGACTTCACTGTGTGTGCTCCACAGGGGCTGCAGTTCAGATGCAGTATCATTGTACAACCTGATTGCGTGTGACCTGTCCCTATGGCCTTTGGCCTACTAAGGGCATGGGTGGTGCCTGTGGATGAGGATTGTGTCACTCCTGCAGGTCTAGTGCTATGCAGCGACGTGTGGAACTATTGTGCAGGACACAACATGCCATAACGATCTTGCATACTACAGGGGGTGCATATAGTAATACGCCACCTGAGTGGTCAACAGAGCAGACGCGTGACTTGATCACCCCGAATGTGCACTCCACTATGCACCTAGTGGCTGTGCGTGCTATGTTGTAGCTTGCCTCACCTGGGGTGGCTGGGTTCCTGAAGGGTGTCAACAGGAATGGTAAGAGCGGGTGGGCACTGTCCCCTGCAAAGGGGGAAATGGTTGTTGTGAGCATTGATTGTCATTGCTTGTTTTTTTGTGTGTCATGTGACTGCTTGTATGTGCGTGATAGTTGATACTCACGTACGAGCCAGGTGTTTCCAAATGTTCCTGATGCCCGGGCCTGGCATATGGGTGAATGGCGGCAGATGTAGCTGTCATGCATGCTTCCCAGGTAATTTGCATTGACATGCATGATGTGCCCCTTGGCATCACAGATCACCTGTGCATGAATCGAATGCTAATGTTTCCTGTTTTGATAGATATGCTCAGTCTCTTGGGGGGGGCTGGAACACTACATGGGTGCAGTCGATGGCTCCCAGGACCCGTGGAATGTGTGCAATTGTGTTGAATTCCTGGTGCACTCTCTGCCTTGCCTGCCGTGTGTATGGCATGTATATGTGCCTAAGCACACATGCTACGATGCAGCACAATACCTTGTAGAGGCACCTGGATTGTGTGGGCTGTGATATTCCCCTAACAATGGCTGTGGTGTCTTGGAATGATTCAGTTGCCAGAAAGTGAAAGGCTGATAGTACCTTCACCAGGGGTGTCAGTGTGTGCTAGAACATGGTGGGTGATGCCAGGTTTTTCTCCCACTCCTTGATCATGGATGACATGGGGTGGGAATCGGTATCTCCCATACACCTCCTCACCTGGCATCCCAAATAATGTGGTTCATGTATGCAAAATTCTGGCTCTCCTCCTCCTTCTTCCATGTAGTAGGATTAGTGCTAGAATAGCAGGGTCCGGCATTGTGAAAGTCTTAGGTTCAATAGGGTAGCATTGCGCTTTTATACTTGAGCTTTCACTGCACTTAGTACTTTTCGATGTGTTTCAGGTAGCGGTAAGTTGCGAGATATGAGTTCTCCTTTGGACTCCAGGCAATTGCACAATGGATTCTGTGAATAGAGTTTCCTTACCGCTTGAAAGGGCGTGTTCGTTATTTACATGGTGCGTCCCTCCCCACACCTGTGTTCTTTTTCGTTCTTCCTCATTTACTGCATTGAATGGGGATTTTGCATGTTATGAACCCTGTTTATTTATTTGTGCTGGCTCTTCCAACTCTTTGCGCTTTGTGTCGTGCAAAGTGCTCCAGCACAGCGCAAAGTAGGAAGGACTAGTGCAAAGTCTGATCCATGAATCGGAAAATAGTTTTTAGTGCAGTGCAAAGTGTACTTGAAAGTGCAAAGTGACATTGCACCATGGTAAATATGTTGTAAATTAGGCTATGTTTGTTTTATCACTACTGCCAGACTTGTAATGACTCCCTGTTTCTCCAAGCGAATGATGGGGGCCTCCCCACCTTTTAAATAGTTCATAGTACTTTTATCTCAGCAAGTGTAATACTGTCCTCAGGAGCTGCTTTACACTGATGAATAGTTGTAGCATTAGTCTAGTCTAGTGAAATGCCTTTTTAGGAAGCCTTGAAAGGAACACCAATATTCTTTGCATCGACAAAATGGGCAAAAGACTATGGGCCTCATCACAAGTCTGGCGGTCACCATTAAAAGCGGCGGTAATGGTAATATTGCCGTCAAACTGCTAAGCCGGATCATGAGCCAGCGCAAATACTGCTGACTGTAAAAGTAGGCAGCGCTATTACAGCTGGTGCTATTACAGCTGGCGCCAATACAGCTGGCGCTATTACAGCCACCCGCACAAGGTGCCAACACAGCCACATTACAAGTCCCTCCTCAGAGATATTAGCGCCAAAAACTGGTGCAAATACTGCCGAAAACACAGTGATTTAACTCCAGCAGGCAGTTGCTCATACTGCGTCTGGAAGAAGAGAGGCAGGAGGAGCAGGCCAGGGCACAGGGAGTATGGGGGGGAGAGCAATACCAAACCACAAGACAGCCACCAGGTACACATGTCACCGACAGACACATCACGATACATCTGCTGCAACGTAAGAGGGTGCATGTCATGCCAATACAATGCATTATAACAGTGACATAACATGCACAAACATTGTACGGGCACATGCCATGTGATGAAGCCCCATATGCATGCACATGATGACCATTACCATGATGCTGTGTATGTCCACCCCACACATTTTGTCTGTGCCTCTACCCATGCAGGTGACTCTGGATACCCACAACAGCCTTGGCTAATGACCCCTGTGTGTGATCCACGAACACTGAACCACATAGCCTACATCCACGCACACATCAGGAACCATGTGTGCATCGAGCGCACCTTTGGACGGCTGAAGGCACGTTTTCGATGCCTAGATCGTACAGGCAGAGCTCTTATGTACGCTCCAGAGAAAGTAGGGAAAATAGTGCTTGTGCGTGCCATGCTACACGACATCTGCATTAGGAGGAATGTGCCCCTACCCCCTAACATAGACATGCCACCCCCAGAAGATGATCACGAAGTGCCTTAGGCAGGGGCCACAGCAGGCAACGCCAGAGATGCTGTGAGGGATGGGAGACTTGCTCGCCAGGCACTGATTGACAATTTATTTTAAGTCATTTCCATGAAACAAGCCATGCACCACTGTGTGTCACTTCTGTAAATAAACTCCACAATGACACAATCAGGAATGTCCTTGGATTGATGTAATTCACATGTTTTATTCTAATTATGTGACCTGACTGTTACCCCCTCCCACCACCAAATCCCAGGCACACTACCTCGCCTCCCCCTTCCCACCACCAACTCCCCAGCACACTATCCACCCTCCCACAACCAACTCCCCAGCATACTATCCTCCCTCCCCCTCCCACCACCAGCTCCTCAGCACACGATTCCCCCTCCCTGCTCCCACCACCAACTCCCAGCACACCACCCCCACTCCCATCACCAAATTCCCGGCATGGCTCCTCATGGCGGCCGGTGTCCCAGTGTCATTCACTGTCGGGCCCCCCCTCCAGCCCTAAGTGATCTCGGGTGCAGTAGTCGCTGTAATTGTCTTTGTGATGTGCCCTGCTGTGAATCCTTCATGGGCATGGTGGGGTGGATGGGACAGACTTGCCACAAGGATTCGCTGCCACTGCAACTCATTGCCCTGATGTATGGCTTCCAGCAGGGCAGACACTCCCTCTGTCATTTCACAGACATGTTGGTTGCGTATTGAGTGTCAGGGTGGATTTATTTGCACTGATCTCAGCCCTGTTCCATACCATCTGATGTACTACCCTGTGGGTGGCCCCCTGAATACAGTCGCTAATGGCCTGCAGGTGTGCAGAATGAGTGTGCCTGATCACTTCCATCTTGCGCTGCCTACGCTCCATCACATCAAGCCTTTGCAACAATGGGTGTGTGACCCATGGCCTGTTGGTCATTGACCTGTGTTTGGGTAAGGTAGGGTGTCCATGCTGGGGAGGATGTGGTCGGATATGTATGGTTGGGGCCCTTCATGGTCCAGCATCTCCTCCCCAGGTGGAACTGACATGGTGGGGTTGGGGGGGAGTGGCTTGTTCCATGGCATCGTCGTTGCTGTATGGTGCACTGATGCGCAGCCACCAGGGCTGTTCGTTGGTGCACAGTGATTGGCAGGCTGGAAACATGTCTGTGTGTGGGACGTGTAATTGCCTGTAGCTTGTCTGCCATGCCCTCATGGGGCAGGCGTACTGGGTCCGCTACATACTGGGGTGACTGCTGCACAGTGCCATGGTTGCTCATGCACCTCAATCCCACTGCCGCAGGGTGTACCAGTAGGGGTGAGGTGAGCATGGCATTTGTTTGGTCCACTTGCCTGCCCTTCCCGCTGCTGTGACGCTCAGCAGTACCCTTGATGCCCTGCCCCCTGGCTGCCCTGGGGTGGCTGATGTGCCGCCCTGTCACTCTGCCCTATCAGCATACCCAGCTTCGGGGTCTGCCGACTTGTGTCCATGTCCACTGGGGCTTCTTATACTGGGTTGTCATTAGTGCATGCATTGGGGGGTCCACTCACCTCCTGCCTCCTGTCTGCTGGCTCCCGCCTCTGCACTGCCGACTCTCCCTCTATCACCTCAGGGTCGAGTACCATACTGCATTTGTCCTCCCATGTAGTGAAGACCAGTGGCTCAGCAGTGCTTCTTCCTGTCGCCAGGGAACCCCAGCGGTGTTGGGACAGCAGTCCCTGCACCCTTACCCTCAGGTCATTCCACCTTTTTCGGCAGTCTTTACCATCACGGGGTACACTGGCAACTACTGTGACCTTCTGAGGGATGTTGTGCCATATTACTGTCCGCCGCTGCCCACTGGTCTTTCTTTGGCTGGATCCATACAACTCCTCACAGTGGGCCACTACCTCATCTGTGAGGACCACAAGCTCACCCTCGCTAAATGTGGGTTTCCTGAGCTGATGTTCGGCCTCTTTGCCTCTTAGACTCTCCTGAGACATGTTTGATGTTTTGCAGTTAAGTTAATGGAGTGTGTTTTTCAAAATGGCCACAGCGGTTTTACCAGTTCTGGCGGAGACACAATTTCCGCCGGCGCTAATCGCGGTATTAATGCTGGTTTTCTGGCAGTAATCCTTATTTCGGCGCAATTATCGTTGGGCGCTAATAGCGGTATTGTCGGAGTTAGAGGTGCGTGCACGGCAGGTTGTGATGAGGCGCAGATACCGCTGCATGACCCGGTGGTAACACTATTTGCACCCAGCGGTAATTACGCTGATTTACTGCCAAATCGGTGATGAGGCCCTATGGACTGTATCAGGTAAATCCTCCGTGATACCACAAATGCAAATAGCGTTACCACAACTCGGCACATCGCTATTAGCGTCAGATCTCGAGTTGCAGTATGGCTGTAAGTCCCCATGTCCCCATTCTTTGAATAGTCTAGGGACTAGGGGGCATGCTGGGTACTGCTACTGTGGCACAATTTGCACCACAGTAATAGCACCACAAATGGGCAGAAAGTGTAGATTTTTACTTCCAGCAGTAAACTCGGGATTTGGCGGAGCGGTATTGTGGCAGTAATATCATTACTGCCGCATTTTACCGTTCCGCCAAATCCGTCTTGACCCCCTATATCAATTCTTGACTGATGATAGACTAGCAATTGAGGGAGTATTTTTATGTTAACTTTTGGAGCCCGCCTTTTACCACACCTTTCTCCATATTCATATGTGGACTTATCTGGTTCATTATTTGGCTAAGCAGTTTATTTCATTTGTGTGAGAAACGTTCACCTTGTCTATCTCTAACAGCGCTTTCAGCTAACTGTGTGTCACAGGTGCTTCTATGTGGGTCAGTAGACTTGGGTGTCAGCTCTTCTGTTAGCCCCCAGTTCTGTCGGTACTTTGGAGACATGGCCCCCCCCATATCTAACCTTATGTTGTATTTACCCTGAGACAGAACTCCATCAGATTCCCAGGTTCTCAGCACTGCCATTCTGGTATCACAAAGGAACTCTTTCCGCAAATATTCTAGGACTGGGTTGTGTTTATATAATCGCACCAGTCCTAAAATATGTTGAGGAGGGTGTTTAGTGTCTTTAAAATGAGTCACCTTGATGTTATTTCCTGCAATAACATCACATACAACCTTGAGATCTTATCGGGAGCAGAGTACAAAAGCAGATTGAACTCTGACCTTCTTACATGTGTAATTGAGCCACTTCATGAAACATGTTATCAGTCAAGGTACTATTGTCACAGCTCAGGCCATAGACTTGGCACATGGTGATGTTACAATTTAATGTCATTGCCAATACAGCAACCCATCTCCCACTACCATCTGTGAGCTATTTTTCCATTTGAAGAGCAGCTTTCCTTGCCACCAGTATTGTCAAGCCTATCATTGCTGTGGCAATAAGACCCGAGGCGGCGGGCCAATACCGCCCCAGGTAATGCCCGGGGCCGTAGTTATAACAAAGCCCCCGGGCATTACCTGCGGCGGTATTGGCCTGCCGCCTCGGGTCTTATTGCCATGAGCACCCCGGCCCGTTGGATCGGGGTGCTAATGGCATTTTTATTTCTGTTTCGGCGCGTTTTGAAACAGAAAAAAAATAAAACAATAAAAAAGTGGAAAAAAATGGCCGCCGGGAAAAGGGAAAACGGAGTCCGTTTTCCCTTTCCATGGTGGCCATCAGGAGCGGATGCGCTGGGAACACAAGTGTTCCCAACGCATCCGCTCCCGAAAAAAAAAAAAAGAAGTAGAAGGTAAGTGGGGTTGGGAGGGTGGAAGGGAGGGTGGGAGGGTGGGAGGTGAAGAAAAAAAAAAACATACCTGCGTCCCTGCTGGGGGACGATGGAAGCCTCCAGCCGTGTGGAGGCGCGGAGTCTCCACACTGCTGGAGCCTGCTATCGTTGCCCAGCGGGGATGCAGGAGCAAAAAGGTAAGTGGGGTAGGGAGGAGGGAAGGAAAAAAAAAAGCTTACCCGAGTCCTCGGCGGGGGGCGAGGGCAGCTTCTCAGTCGTGGGGATGCTCGGAGCTGGGATGGCCCCGCTTTGAGCCTCCTCATTGCTGAGGGGCTGCCACGCCCCCGCCGAGGACAACGCGGCTGGAATCCTAGCCGAGAATTGAAGGATTCTCGGCCGGGTAATGACCCGGCGAGAGCCAATCAGAATGCTTGTTGCATTCTGATTGTCTCTCGCCGGGTACTAATAAAGAGTATGTTGAATTCACACAGCTTGTTTCCAAGAATGTCTCTTTCAATGCTGCTACTACTCGAAGAAAGATGGGTTTAATGGAACAAACTACCATGCCTAAATATATGGGGTGTATCAGATACTTTTACTCCCAAACAATTGGCAAACACTCCCAGAAATGAAAAATAGGTAGTAAAAAAACTCCCAAACAACAAAAAAATAACTGACACAGAGGAGCTTATCTCTCTGACTTCACCCACACAGCCCCATGGATATGTTTGGGTCAGCAATTCCAGAGGATCACATTTCTATTATTACTGCCTGACATGAAGTGGTAAACATGTATCTTTTAATGTGTATGAATAACTTGGTGCAAAGAAATATATTTTACAAAAACATTTCTTTTTTCATAGTTAAAACATTTTTACTTGCTTATGAAAGATACTCCCATTGGGAATGGAGCTTACTTTTGTACTCCCGAAAAAATCATTTTACTCCCAACTTTAAAAAATTGGGATTAAAATACTGCAACTTCAACATCTTATCTGGAGCATTGCAGACAATCGTCTACATTGATATCTTGAATGGAATCTAACACAGCTTTCTCGTGTAATAATTCTTCAGATGGTTTACATTACATCACTTTAAGATGTGCTTTTTGGAGTCAGCTATTCCCTTGCTTGCATTTTCCATCTTACACAATCTCATCTGACATATTTTGACTGTCTTGCTGGACTCCCCTAAAGCTTCCTTCCCGCAGTGGTTTGCAGACTCAGACTAATATCTCTCGGCTAAACACCTTGATTTTTAGTTTTTTAGCTTCAAAACAATCCCCATAACGTTTCCAAGAATGACCGTGAGACGAGGAGTCACAGTGATGACTACCAACTCTTTTGGGTTCCATGTGATAATATCCCTGCAAAAATGTTGCCGTACAAGAATGGCGCCATTTTTTTGTTGTGATATTACCACATGGAACCTGCGGGGGACGCACCCAAACCCCCATATTTTTTTTAAGGGAGCGGGGTTCACTCCTGCATCCCCCACTCCCATTTACCCCATAAATTATCCCCATAAATAATGTTGCCTATGCCGCTTCCCAGCGACTATATGTATGGCGACATTATTTATGGGGGTAATATTACCTGTATAGCCTCTTTTGTACATTCCTCATCAATGTGCCTCTGCCTGCTTCTTGTCCCTTGGAGGACGCCCTTCCTCTTAGTGCATGGTGCCTCGCCAGCTTTCTCATTAGCGCATAACCTTTTAGTGGCTTTGAGTTAAAAAAAAAAAAAAAGATGGACCCCTCACTCCAAGCAATCTAGAGATCGAAAGAGAGCGCAAAAGAAGAACATGAAGGGCCAAACGTGACTTATTGTTCCTACTTCATGTTCTAAACATTTCTTCTACTGAGTTTTAACACCATTATATTTTAATAATACATTTAGTTCTTGTGAAACAAGACAATGTTACCAACGCCAGCCTCCATAAAGCCATTTATATATTTTTCAAATTCCCACTTTTTTTACTTTGGTTTTTACTTACATCATATTGTGTATTCTAGGAAAACCCCTGAGCCTGAACTGGCTTCAGGTGCCGTCCCACGGGAAATGGTGCTAGTTTACTGAATGACAGGTAATTAATTAAGATGTTTTTGGTCGTTGTTGCTGGTTAGATTACCTAAAAGTGATTCGATGTGTTTTCCTTTAACACCCATATCAACGAATGATCTCTTAGCTGTGCATTGCTTAATACTTTTGATGACAAAATATTTAGCTTCTCTTGGGTTAGGTTCTTCTGCACCTTCTGGGAGCCCTGGGAGGATTAGATTAGGCCTTTGTATCCTGTGTTCCATTGTCTCCAAATTGTAATTGTTTTTCTTCTGTGCATTATTTCATCTGTTACTTTCTTTTGAGAAAAGGGCATATGCTTGTTTTTTTGATCACAGTTGCTCATCTGTTTACCAAATACAGCCATTTCTTTCTCCCAGGCATGTGCATTAATCAGTGATATCTTTCTGACAAATGCCTTTCCCGTCACTTGTTTTGTTTATACCCCTATCCATTTTATTTGTGAATTTTATGTCAGAATCATCAATGGAAACACTGGTGATATGATTGACATGTGGTCACTATCATGCACCTCTGAAGTTCTTTGGGGGTCATTATGTATGGGGCACAGTGGCAAAGGAATGTGTAAACGCAAGGCGTTGTGGTTTCATGACTTCCACTCTGGCCCATATTCAATTGCTTTCAAGGCGGAGAAGCGGCACGAAACAGAGTTAACATATCTGTGTGCTTTCCTCTTTGTCTTGGAAGTAACATTTGTTTGGTCCTGCAGGAAAAAGTTCATGCAGGCATGAGATGAATTAAGTCCTATGGAATCCACCTCCATTTAGCACCTGCTGGAAGTAGGCAGCAGATTTCATGGCAATCCATTGGTAAATTCCATCTGCAAAGCGTAATTTGCAGGTGCCATTTACCTTTGTACAAGATGGAGCATGAAAGTAAGGAGTGATGGTGTTTTGCCTGGCTTTAGTCTTAAATTCTGCACTCTGTCATGCAAAGTTTGGCGATTGCATACCGGAGACCCAACTGCATGTAAGTGCTAAGATTGGCAGACTCTTGTACACAATGTATACTTAGTATATAATGACCCTCTTTGTAACTCTATGCATGGTTCGTGTACTGTTATCGGGGAGCGGAATGAAAAGGTTAAAAGGGGGGTCATGTACAGATGCATCAACTCCTCTATTCTTCTTTTTTCTAATGTTTTTATGTGATCTTGCATATTTTCATTGATTGTGTCTTTTCCTCTTTTGCCTTTTGGGTCTAATTTTTCCACGCTCTATTCCCGTACCTCTGCCCCTTATTCTTTTCTTTTTATTTAGAAGATGAAATCTTCTTAGGCTGAGGCAAAATCCATCTACAAATCCTGCCCTTAGTCTACCACGTTCCCCTTTGAGAATGTGGAAGGTTGTGGTACCTGCTGTAGTCCTCTTTTGGTCATCCAATGAACAGCTATCGTTTAGTTCTAATTCTCCTCCTCTCCTTATTTCGTTGATAAATGGGCACCTATGTGTATACAAAACCCAGTTATAGATTTCATTGAGACTCAATGAATTGCCTTCAGTAGTGCTGGTCCCTGATTTTCTGGATTCTTTGGGTCTGGATCTGTGCCAGCACCTACATCAGCATCTAATGCCTTGGTGTAGCTGATTTTCAAGAGTTTTAGCCAGACCTGCACCTGAGGATAATTTTTCCGGGTCCTCGGCGTCTACCTCTCTTGATCAGTATTCCTTATTGTAGTTACTATTGCTGTTGTGACCAAGTCGCGAGTACAATTCCTTTTTTAATTTTTTTATTTTATTTGCATTTTTAAAGCGTGCACACAGTGCTGTTACAGGAATATGACTTAGTTGCATATTTCTAACGCGCTTAATACCCAGAGGTTTCTAAGAGCGGACCCGGGGTTCGAACCTGTGGTGCTTCGTGTTGTCTTGTTTGGCGAGCATGTTGCCGCTGAGCTATCCTCCCAGGAAATTCTCTCATTCCCAAAGTTCAATGGCCCTGAGTTGATGGTAATGGTCTTTGGACCCCATCTGGGTTTGGATCGAACATGCAGAACTAGTCTTGTTCGGCGGACTCGTTACTCGGAAGCTTCTCTCCCTGCCAGTGTGTGCTATTATTCAGTTTTATAAATTCAACTTGTGAATCCAAACAAAGGCGTGTGGTGAAGTCGGGTGTTTGCACATATTGTACCATGTAATCAGCATAGAACAAGACTATGGTTCATCGTGTTATTCACATTCTAAAAAAATATAAAAAAAAGATTTGCCAAATTAGATATGAACGGAAAGTCGGTTGATGATGTGATGTTAATTGGAACCAGTTTTATCAACAACTGGTATCATGTATGCTCAGGGGCAAACAAAAGTACAACATTGCAGGATACAATTGAATACTTTGTTTATAAAAGTTCTTTGGCCAATTACAAGTTCATTTTTACATTTGGGAATGAAGGTGTGCTCCATTTCTGTGCATCCTAGTCGGCAGCGTCCTATTGTCCATCCATCTACAAGCCTAGGATAGCTTGAATTTAGTGTTCTGAATTCAGGCCATACTGAGTAGTTCTCAATGTATGGATCCATTTGGCTGGCTTCTGCCAGACCATTAGGTTCTCGTTGCCACCTCTCGTCTCATGAATATTCGTTTTCTGTTATGCCGTCCAGTTTTGATAGCTCTGGTGTGTTCTTGATGTATTTCTTTGAGGGGGCAAGTTGTGGGTTCCGCACATATATTTTATTAGACCTGCATTTAAAACCAAAACTAGTGATGCAACTGAGGAAACTCCTGAAGTAAGCCGTTTGCTATTTTATGTGAATGTTTTCTTTTTCTCTTATCCACTTTTTTAGTTAATTTGTTAAATTGCACAGGTCGTATTTGCAATTACCTTGGGGATTTGTTGGCACAGGCAGTGGTGGAAATGGAAAGAATGTGGTGGGGGATCCCACAAGGGCGCGGTGGGGGAGGATTTGGGAGGGGCCGTGCCCGAGGGGTGTGGTCTAGAGGGGGCGGGGCTGGTAGTGGACATCCAATCAAATGAATCTTTGGGCCTAATTCACAGAGCGTTTCCCACAGGAGTTTTGTCATTTTAAAACGCTCCTGTGAATTGGGGTATTTATTTGGTTCATAACTGTTTTTGCATCCAGCAATGCTGGAATACTTTAAAAAATCCAAAATGCACAATGCTCACTACATAATTCGTTTCAGTTGTACATGTAGCGAGCATTGTGCATTACACCGGCGGTAAAAGGCAATGCTGCCGTCGTGGGCGCTTTTTTTGTTTTGTTTTTGTTTTCGAGCGCAGTTCTTGGGCTTGGGTGGCTGACTCGGGCCAAATCCCGAGATCGGCTACACATCTGGTGCCGGATCTCGGATCCGCCGAGAGCCGGCCCAATGACCAGCACTGTGTACAGGTGAATAAATGACTAGGACGTATTTTTTGATTGCTCGTTGGCTAGGTATATCTGAGGTGGGATTTGGGTGCGATGAAGCCCTTCGGATATTTGCATTCACCGACACGTGGGTTTCCAACCGTGTGTACTCGCCAAATGCATTCTCGCTCAAGTGGTTTTAACAGATTCCGGAATTTGCATTTATTTTGCCACTGAGTTGTTGTCCATTTTTCCCCTCATAAGTGATCCTATTTAGGGGCGATGCCTCCCTCTCCTCACTTGCCTCTCCTCTTGTTCCCCTGTTTCCAATCCCCTTGTCGCTGTTTGCCACCATTCACATTGAACAGGTTTGTACCCCACTCCCCTCTGTGCAAACACACTCCTCCTATCACCTTATTTGTCATGGCCAGCACTGCGTGGTTCTCTCTCCTACCAATGCTGAAGCTCACTCTGCCAACCCTGCTTCCGGGTCGTCCCAATAGAAAACGGACAGCGCCCAGCAGCGGAGACCTGCGATTCGGCGCACTGTACCGTCCGCTAAATCCATTTCATGTCCAGTCACTCAATTTTTGAAATGCAGGGAATGTGTCAGTGTAAATCAGAGCTTTGTGTGATCTGTCTCTTGGTTGATCAATGTATGAATGTTCAGTGGGAGACCACAGAGCACCCCGCCCTGCTCTCTTCATGCAGCTGTGGTATATGCCCAATGCTTTTACATGTACAGCAGCGAGTTCTACTCTGATCCAAGTATTATGCAATCAGGCAGATTTGTTATCTAGTTTGGTTCTCCCTTTCTTAGTCACCGATAGTTATATAACGTTTGAATGATCTCTCCTGTGGTTTATGGAAGTTCTTATTTGGCATAGCCATACCACTTTAATTAGCTCATCATGAGTGTAGTTTCTTTCTCAGAAACCACATATATAGTGCAGTTTCTTATGCTGGAGAGTAACACGCTACATGGAATCCTATTATTGCCTTTTGAATAGTTGCTTAGCAGGGGGCTGCACGTGTTTCTGTTTAGTCACTTGACATCAAAGAAATGGCACCATTGGACTGCATGGTCTGTCAAATGCTGTCCTCTGATGCACCAGGATTGCTTCTTCCGAAACCAACCCATAAATAGGTTGGCATAAGAGGAAGCAGAAGTAGCACTGGAAATCCCCTTGTTGGCCTTGTACCTTCAGGCTTCAAATTTCTCCACAATAACCCAGCAACATGACTGGTGCAGGCGTTGCCACCATTTTCGCCGCTTCAAATCAAGCCTTTCTGAATCCTCAACACTACCCGACTCTGAATCTCTGATGCTTAAATTCATGATATTACCATCCTTCTCCTGTGACATTCTTTTCAGATGCAACCCCCAACCACCTAACCCAGCCTTTGTCCAAATCCCATCTCATTTTTTAGCCCCCAAACTCCTCGCCTGCTCTCACCTGGTAATCGGAGATGGTTTCAATTTCTGGGGTGAATGCAGAGGCGTACTAGAAATTAAATCCATTCTAACCTGCCTTTCCAAATGTGCTCTTACTCAGTTAGTTCAGGTTCCCATCCATTCTGCCGGACATACACAGGCCCGGAAATTATGTTTGACTCCGCCATCCCTGCCTTTTCCATCATTACCCATGCTTGAGCACTATGGAATACCACTCCTCATCTAACTACCCGAGACACCTAGCCTTCAAAAACATCAATGGGGTCATTCAGAGTTGGGCAGTAAGGGATACCGGGCAACAGTAAAGTGACCGGTGCCGGTAATCCCTTACTGCCCAATTCCGAGGTCCCTTAGCGGGAACCGTAAAGGACGTGTGGTCTGAGCACACATCCTTTACGGGTCCCGCTAAGGGACCAGGACGCTAATAACGGCCCTGCTATTTGTGGTCCCGTTATTAGTGCCTTCCCCATTCCCATTGAGCCCTATAGTGGCTCAAATAGGAATGGGGAATGGTTGGTTGAATGGGGACTTACCGGGTCCTCCAGGGTCGGAATGACCCGGTAAGTCCCCATTCAACCAGACCGGACCCGAACCCGGTATGGGAGGCAGCCATGGTGCTAATAGCACCATGGCTACCTTCCAACTCCGAATGACCCCCGATGACTTGATGGAAATGCTCCCAATTCACAATTAACTTCATAAAACACCACACACTCCAATTAAGAAACCCTTAATGTTGCCCTCAGACCCTACATCAGTTCACTGTAAATTCCAAAATCATCTTAGCAGAGCATTACACAACTTCACCCGACTAAACAATATAAAACTCTGCAAAATTGAACCCCACCCAGAAAATGATGTGCACTTAAGCTACACGAAGTAAAAAGATAACCTTCAGCAACTGGAGAAAATCAGTACAACTAGTAACATCTTCAGACCATTACCACCTTAATCATTAGGCTAGCGAACCACAAAAACCATATCTTTGAAGCCAAAAATGATATTTTGCTGGAATTCTAATATCAGCTCTTAGAACCTCAAAATAACTATTCAGTGTCTTGCACAGCCTTTGTGGAGCCGCAGCCTAACCAATCCCATCCCTTTCATCGCCTTTGATGTTTGATTTTGGTGTTCCCCAGGGGTCGGTCACCTTTGTCACCATTCCTTTTGGAGCACCTCCCTTTTTTTTGGTTTTCATTAGTACTGTAATGCAGATGGCGTGCAGATTTTCTTGCAAGACATTGGGCCTTGCAAGACGTGTCCACTCTCTCTAGAGGAATGAATTTGGTAGAAAGCTGGGTAAAAGGCAGCGGGTTGAAATGTATTTCCTCAAAGACAGACGTACTCTTATTTGGACCACATCATCTTTTGAATAACGCTGCTACTTCATCCCCTCCACCATTTTTCCTGTTTGCCTATGAGGTGAGAATATCTCAGAGACCATTCCCAGCTTGAAAGCACAAATCGCAGCAGTTGCCAGAGACTCTTTTGCATCATGTTTCTCTGAAACGGACTCGTTTATTCTCTGAGAATTTCACTGGGTAGTAGTTGGTGCTTAAATTAATTCTAAATTGCACCATGCAACAAACAATTTTTGTTGGTCTTCATGCAGATTCAATTCAGAGACTGCAATCTGTGCAAATTGCTGACATCTATTTAACCTTTAATGTTACAAAATGTGATGCCATCTCCCCATCTCAGCATGTATTGCATTGACTGCCGAACCGTAGGCGCATAGCTTTTAAATGCCTGGTGTGGTGTGTTAATGTCTTAATTTATTAGATCCTCCCTATTTACAAACTCTGACCTCTTGACCCGGTCAGGTCATTGCTATCAGAAGATATTCATCTGCTGGTGGTTCCCTTTCCAGATGTAAGAATAGAGGGGGAACGAGATCCTCTTTTCAAGCTCTATGGCTTTGGAATGCCCATCTGATGAGACTTTCGGCATTAAGGGTGCTGGTAGCAACATACCAGCACCCTTTTCAGACCAGCAGACTACAACTCTGCTTTCCCGGGCCTGTGCACCTGGCAGGTCTGAACTGCCAGGTGCAACGGCACTGGAAAACAGAGTTGTCACTGAAGCACCGGCACCGTTAGTAATGGTGCTGCTGCTTCCATCTCCCCACTACCATGAAGTCCTGTGGGGCTCCGTGGGAATTGGGAACAACATTTTCTGCTGCCTGATATCCCAGGCCGCTGGGACTTGGAATGTCCAGGTGGCACTGGGATATCAGGCGGCGGAAACAGTGTTTCAGTTCGGCGGCATCCCTCCCATAGCACCGGCAGGTCACTGCCAGACTTATAACGAGGTTCTATGTCTTCTTCTTGATCTGTCTTTATTATGCAGGGCATTTAAAACTCATCTTCTTAATTAAACCATAATCTCAGCCCTCTCTGTCTTGTAGTGTTTTCTGTGACTAGAGGCAATTCAGTTTGCTGTGTTTGTTTTCACCTGTGCTTTGTAAAAACACAAATCAAGCAAATCAAATTAAACGAAATCAAACCACCAGCACGGTTATTCAACAGACTAGTATCTTTTTTAATGCAAAATTCAGCATTAACCATGAAAACATTGTTGCGTCTATCCCGGAGCCTGACCTGATGATATTATCCCCCTACAGTAATATCCCCTCATGCTCACAGAAGGATGTTCTGCAACACATGTGATAAGTACATCAGAACTAGCGTTCCTGGATATCTGGATATTCTGCGAAGAAAATATTCTAAAAGTGAGACCATAAAGCAAGCCCACAGACAGCAATGCTCTACTGAACCTTCAAAATGTCCAACCCAAAGCCTTACGGGTAAACGTGCCATTCAGCCAATCTATACAGCGGCGTCAGAATAGTTTGAATATCTCTGATTTTGAACAAGTGCTAGAAAATATACCAAAAAACAACAAGCCAAAAAATATTCTCTAAAGGACTGTCGCAGTTTATTAGCTCACCTCAGGGAGTTCCTCCCCCGACCCCCAGGCAAGGTGGCGCACACCCAAAATGCTTATACAGATTCGACTTTAGTGAGGCCGCCAACCCGTCTCGCACCAACCCACACAAATACCCTATGTACCACTTATAAGCTAAGACAAGGCTGGTCTATTGTAAGAATATATATTTATTCAAGGTCTGACAATGAAGACTAGCAACCAACCTCAACCACCAATGGTGTGGCACTATGCAATATCACAACTCCAAATTACTTTCCGTTATTAAAACAACAGAAGTAGAATTCTGAAATATGCAGTCGCAACTTACATCAGATTTACTTGCAAACTAACCAATAGAAAACATTCACAATACAATGGAAATATCATTTTTCAACACACATTCAAAGGACAGGCACTGCTTTGGGATTCTTGTTTGGGAGGCAAGGGAATCAAGGGGGAATTTCGTTTTGCGACACAAATACAATTGAGATGTAATGCTTGGTAATTCTGGTTTGGGATGAAAGGGAATACATGGGGAATTTAGTTTTGCACGCTCTACATTCACTTGAAAAGCAGCGTTTTAGGGCTACTTATTTTGGGGTTATGGAAACTCCCCTTCAGGACAGGAGTCAGGGGTTTCAGAAGGACAGTCACCCAATTCTTTATTGTCTATACCGGCTGTTTAATTCTAACAAAACTCATTTGATTTTCTATATGGGAATTAATTGATTTAACTTCAATTCAATGTGCTAAGGATCTACACATCTTACCCCTCCCCACAATTTGATGGAAAGGATTAAGGTGGGCTGTTCCCAACACAATTCAATTTGAATGGACAGGGTGATTTTCTACAGTGGAATTAATTTGAAATGTATTTAATACAGTGGGCCAATGGCCTTCCCAGTACCATCCCCCTACCCGGTATGCGAGATGGAGATTAAGATTTCCAGTTTCCCACCTCATACTTTTGATGGCATTTAGGATATATCTACTTACATGGAAGGCTTTGGTTAGGGAAAAACAACAGGGCTCCTCTGAGGACTACAGAGATCTGGTCAATGGCTGCACACAGACTTCCTCTGCTCCTCTGATAGAGTCCCAGCTAGCTTCTAGATTTCCCTGTCTTCAATGCAAATATTGAGGCCTCTCTGCTAGTTGTTCCTTGCAAGAGACCGACAGCAGGCTCCCTCCTGTAATAAAGTGCAAAGGCCCTGTTCTGATGCAAAATTGACCTCTTCTATGGCTGCTGATGACACTCCTACATTCTTATAATTCCCATGGTAAGGATTGGCTAGTACTCTCCCTTCACCTCCCACCAAGACACCCACTGGACCCTGATAGGACCAGTAGTTGGGAAATATGTATGATGTAGGGTGAGGGAGGAGAAAGATTTGTCATCTCAAAATGACAAGTGGGTTTTACCTTTTTGGATTATGAAAATCTAACAACATGGCAGCTATGCTACTTTTTCAGATAACTACATGAAACTATATATTTTTGGGTTCTACATTTTATGCTCATTTTATTTTGACATGCCCTTCCTTGGTGGAGCCACCATTTTCGTGGTTTGCTGGTGCACTGAAATAGCTAAAAATGGGGCACTTCGCATTTCAAACATTAATTTCACAATCTAAAACTGCACCAATTTTCCAATTCCTCAGACTTATGAAAATGCCAGAATCATAATTGTGATCATAATTTAAGCTATGTACATCACAACAATTTTATTTTTACATGGGCTCAACTGGCTTTGTATCCCCTTTAAAATTAACCTAGGGTGAGCCCGATGGGACAGACGATGCACTTTTTATTCAAATAAATGTATTCAATGTTTAATCAATGGCACTGCATAATAGGGGCTCCAAGTGTCACTCTTATAGCCCTCACCAATTCTTAGGTTTCTACTTCTCCTTAAACATGTGACCAGCCATCTCCTCGGGCCAATGTTTATTCTATCCTGTTCTCCTGAGCTTCAAAGGGTCTTTTCTCAAAGCTAATGCACACTTTATGGGAGACTTGACCTTAAAGTTCATGTCTGTTGGTCATGTTATCTGTATCACCATAGTTTTAATCTCTCTTGCAAACATTTCTGATATTTTGAACTGAAGCTCCAAGCCTGTTTCCTTGATAAACCCAGCCCCAAAGGTCTTGGGGTCGACGTTTCAGCTCAGAGAGAAAGACAAGCTGCAGTTCACAATTCTGAAAGGGTAGCATATTACATTTACCCACTGAGTACATGTAACTTTCAATACTGCACCAGTGCCTGTTGTTCACAATATACTCTTTCTTTATATACTGTGTAAACATGATTAAGTTCCCTCTTGGTATTCATCACATAAATAGGCCATAGTTACATAAGAAACCGGTGTTCATTTATGCAAATACGAAATAGGCCTTTCCCTATAACTCTTGTCATTTTACGTCCTGAATTTGAGTCTCTTTATTCCTCATGAAGGCAATTTGTCATTTGATTCTATTCTTCAAATGTAAGACAACATTCATCCTTTTTAGCTTCTTAATGCCCAGTGTTTAAAATATATCTTTTCTTTCCATGTGCCCTGTTGCAGTTTTGAATCTGTTAAAGTGGGCATTTACATAAAGTCAGCATCTGCAATGCCACATGTCTTTTTGTAATCCATTGGACAATGTTAATAATATTACAATTTTGAGTCACACTTTTCTTCATCTGAGTACCTGTACAGTCTAACAAAATGGAGGAAGGCCCATTCTCACTCTTTCACTAGTCCTTATGTTGAAATAACTGTTTTGTACTGGCATTTATATTTCAATGGAACTCCACACTAAGCCAGCTTCACTCTCACATTGGGGCCTAGCATGGCATACCCATCTCTGTCGCTCTGGGGCTGTCTATTTACCCCACAGGACAAAGGTGACAAAGACAACATATTCATTTGCATTTCTACATACTCTAACCTATTGTACAATATCAAATACTGCATTAACAAATGTTGGCATTTACTGAAAAAAGGCCCATTGGCTGTGCCCCACCACACCCTACCCCTGTTGTTCACTTTCAAAAGAAGCCGCAACGTAAAGGACATTGTAGTCAGGTCTGACATTAAAAGTCAAACAACTAACAGAGAATTGTGTCTTCCAGAAATGTGGGGTCTACAGCGTCCCTCGGGACATGATCCATAAGGCAATTGCCACTCATGTGAATTCACCAGAAATGGTTATTTACTACATACAATGTCCTTGTCTTAAGAGCTATATTGGTATGACCACAGGAAAGGTAAAAAACTGCATATCAGAACATGGAAGCTGTGTACATTCTGCAAAAATCAGTGCCACTTTAGTATCTTGGGTGGGACACACAGGTTAGATTCTCAGTCATTTATATGGTGATGTGGCTAGGAATATCCTTGTTAGGGAGATGTCTTGGGGCTCACCACCCCAACATGGCGGCATGTATAGAGGCAGTTCTTGTCACATCAGTAGTACATTGTTTAGAACTGCCGGTCATGTCACTGCATGTCCTGAAGTGCAGCGTGTCTTCGCAGGCTGAAGCGAGCCATGCAAAGTTTCGCCATATACGGGTATGTAATTTTTCACCCATTATCTAACACGTCAGCAAGTATAGGCACAATCCCTTTAGAGGTCCATGCTCCTTTCTAAAAGAATACAAGTGCATAGCTCTTTTCACCAATGGCGGCCTTTCGGGCACAATGCACAGAACATTCGAAACTCAAGCTGAACTCAGGCATCAGCAGAAGGCTGAACCGAGCCACGCGAAGTTTCTCCATATATAGGTAAGTACTTTTACACCCGTTATCTAACAAGTCAGAAAATATAGACACAGTTCCTTTGAAAGTCCACACGCCCTTATTAAAGAACACAATCGCAAAGCTCTTTTCAGCCTTGTTAGCCATTCGAGCATAATGCACTGAACAGTCTAACCGTGTTTCTCCCCTTTTTCTTCACAGCCTATCACAACCCAGTGCCGGTCCAAGAGGGCAAATGAGTGAGGCCACTGGATACAAGCAGTTCATGCTGAGACGCAGGGACAAAAGATTAAATTAAGCCTTCCACAACTCTTTCAAGCAACCTAATTGTGAATGGGGGAGAGACACGGACCACACTGTCCCTTTGGAACTTTGACCTCAATTGGAGGTAAGCTGAGTTTATTGTTGAGAGACAAGCAGTGACCAAGTGTACAGTAGGGGAATATTCATGTCCATTCATTTTGGATTTGTTCACAGGCCGCTGGATATTAAGAAGTGCTCCCTTCAAACAGCACGACATATATGCTGTGAGACTGATGAGCACCTGCAGGTAATTGTACCCAGACTTATTAGTCCTATAGGAAAGTTATTGGAATGGCAAACCTCCCTTTCAGCTTCCCATTCACTTTTTAATATCTATGGCTTTCACAGGTTGCAAGTTATCAATCACTTCTCCATTTGGCTGCAATTGTGCGCATTTGAGCCACAGTCTAACTGGTTGTATATACCTGTGGAAACATGCTGGAGAAAATTGAATCAGATATATTTCATAAATAACTACAGTCTATCTGTACAGGAGTGCTTTCAGATCACCACTGGGTACACAGCACAGAGAAAGTATTTCTGTACCTATTTAAATGTCATCTACCTCAGCTTTAAGTATAGTGAAATGAAGATGTACTTCACACTATGAACCATTGTCATTATGTTTATAATAATTTATCAGCCCCTGCGATTTGTGCGCATAAAAATCTGTGTTTTCTACAAAAAGTCAAATCTCTCTTGACTTTAAATATAGTGAGAAAACATGGATTCATTTCACATTTTAAAATATTTTACTTAAAATGAGTACTCCCGTAGTGGGAATCACCACCCCAATTTATCCCACTCCAAGGACTTGCAGGAAAATGAATCCAAGGTACTTTTCAAGTTGCATTTGGGGGTTCTTTATGCTTGTGTTAAATAATTATTTAAAGGCGCAGAGTCCGAATAGGCCCTTGTGAGTTTTCAAATGAACTCCCAGTCAGTCTGTCCTCCCTCTTGCAAATCAGGTTTGCTCCAGTTAAAATGTTGCTTGTGAGTATGGCTCAATATTCCATTTAATACAGACTCCGTAGTCATCCATTTTGTACAGGCAGTATCCCTTCTGTGCAGGTCTTCATTCCACAGTGAGATCTCTTTTCCTAGTGTGTTCCTGCTTTCATCATTGTAATTGTACCCACGGTTTGTCATCAATGACAATGCATTTTTGATTTGTAAATGTGGCATGAATGTGTGATATTGTTTTAATAATATTATAAATATTCATTATTTTAATTTTTTTTCAACAAACTACAAATATTGTGTTTATATTGATTTGATGGAGGGCAATCTCACAGTCACAACACATTTCCATTTGATTATAAGTAATTTGGTTGTGGATTCATCTCAAATAATGTTTTTAAATGCTATTGGATGTTTACTTTCAATGTGCCTGTAGTTCTTGTGCAAAGTCGCAGTCCCAGGTTTTGTTTTCTCTGGGTATAGTGAAACTCTGATGATAGCATACCTTTCAGCTAATATTTAACCTGGGCCTGATGACTCAAGCCTCTAGTTTCCTTTAGGTTGATCATCTGGTCAGCTTTTATGAGAAGACAAAGTTCAAACGTGACACACTGAGAGCAACAATGTCTGTTTGAAGTCTGCCTTGGGAGAACAGGCCTGATGGTTATCAGCCAGCACGCACCACATATTTGGATCTGGGGGAATTTTAGGCTGTATTTATAAGAATATCTTTGCTGATGTGATTTCAAAAGCTGGGCGTAGTCATTAGCTCAGAGGACCTGCTCCAGATGGACCTTTTTTCCTATGGTTGAATGGATTTTCATGATTAAAGGCAAACACACGTTTTACATTCCAGATGGCCAAGGCAAGTTTCATGGGAGTCTTAACTTTTACCACATGGGAATATGTATACAGTGATGAAATGAAGAAGTGAGTTTACCAATGATTTCACTGGAAAGCTAACCCACATTGCCCAAGCCAGCTCAAAGCATCATGTGATGATGATCTGTATGCATGCAAGGCTTCGTGTAGTGACAAAGTGCAAGCCAATACAAAACACCATATTTTGCTCTGTATATTTTATTACAATGATCAATTTGTAACTTTGAATAGAGCCACAATTTGCAGTTTAAATGAAATGCCATCTTTTAAACATGCGTTCTCCTGTGGCAAGTTTCGAACCTGCAATTGGGTTGTTTCTTCATGTGCAGCAGAAAGGTGCTTCTTTTGAAAACATGGCAACATCCTACACAATTACAGGGTAATTCACTAGACTTTCACAACTTTAAAATTAACATCTCATTAGCACAGGCTGAGTGCTCTTGTTTGTGTAATCACATTTCTGACACACTTGGCAATTTTCCCACTTTCTGCAGTTAGTTTAAATGTGGTATTGGTGTCCTGACTGCATTTTCATCTTTCAATTTGGTGCTGTTGCTGATATGTGGGAAAATCTGCACTATTTGTGGGGTCCTGTCATTTAAAAGAACAGGTAACTACTTGTATCCCATAAGTGCACCCCTGTTGTGGTAGCTGGTGAGAAGTGCAATCATGAATGAAGCCATGCATTATTATGGGGCCTCTCCACTTTAAACTTTAGGCAGTCTCCATTTGTATTTGGTTTTCCACTACAATTGCCCCATAGAGCTTTCCAACTAAAAACTCTGTCAATGCATTAATCACACCCATCTGAACAGTTGGAACCAAATCTCTCACCGTCTTCCTACAGTCAGAGACCATTGACTCCAGCTTGTCCAGAACTTAGTAGCGCACCACATCTTCAGAGTGCATCACTAGGATGCCATTTTGTCATCATTCTGAAACCTCCATTGTCTTTCAATTGAAGGATGATGAAAAAGTGGATGCAAAAGAAAGAAGTAAGAGTGGTTGATAAATCACCCAGAGGGGGGAGTGAAGAGGAAGTGTTGAGTATCATCCCCACTCCAATTGCCCCCCTCCTATTGCCTATTGAGTTCACACCAAAGTTTGTGATGTATGAAGAACAGTTGAATCAGCAAAGAGCAGCATATGGGCTCTGCCCATTACCTTTCAGTATGACAGCACCTATTAACATACCGACACCTAAGAAAACCTGGACAGTAAGATATCCATTAAAAAAAAGCCATACCTACATTCTGAACAATATGATGGTTGTTTGAATAAAATACCCGAAGAAGCAATGAAGATAATGAAGGAAGATGAAGGGTGGAAGGAAGAAATCGGACTGACGCACATATAAAAGATAAAATGATCTGAAAATACTCACAATAGACGAAATATGGAGACGATACCATGGATAAGTGTATCTTGAGCCCAAGGTGAAGAAGTTGATGTCAAGATGAAGAAACTTATGCCACATACATGATGAAGATATTTAGATAGTTTAAATGTGTACAGATGCAAGTAACTGCAAGAGGCATAGAAATTGTGAAGCTTGCTTATGCTTAATAGTCGATAGATTGCGGGAAGCGCCAATGTTTATAAGTATATACCTCAAGAAGCACTTTATGTATAGATGCAAGTCCACTACGCATATGAGCAGAATTGAACAAAGGTTACAAAAGGCCTCAAATGGAGTGTGTCGCAGCAAGAAAATCGAGAATCAAGACAGAGGAAAACTCAGCCAAGGATGACCATACCAAGAAGCCGAGGTCTTATCTGGCTGGAATAAGCCAACATTGGATACAATTAAGGAGAGAAGAGAACAGAGGATCCTGTTCAGAAAGGTCAAGATAAGCCATAGAGGTCAGAGAACTGGTAGAATTAAATCAAATATGCGAAAAGACACAGAGAAAAGCCGGTTTCACGGTGTCCAGTCACATGACAAAGGCAAGCTGGAAGGGTGAAACTTTCACACCTATGCATGGATCCCCGCCATGCCCATACTCCTTAAAAGTTCTCAGAGCAGACTCAAGGCCAAACTTCAAAGAAGTAATTGACACGTGACTACTGAGGTGATGATTGATTGTAGCATAATTGGTGGGAAGTTGGGGTGCAAACGAGCTTCTCTGCACCTAGATGTTCTTTCTGCTTGCTGCTAGACGTAGATGGAAAAGTTTGTGTGGTGTTGATGCCAACCCAATCATAGTGGACCATGTAATCTAGGGTCCTATAGCGAGTAAAGCCAATGCTACGTCATACTTATAGTGACGTTAATAGTGGCCATTTTGAAGGGAGGGCTTAGTTGCCCCACCTGACATTGATTATCCAATCCCCTCTCCGCGTTACCATATACAAATATAGTACCTATGTTAAGTTACCTTCTTATAACCAATCACATTGCATCTTAGGTTTTTAAGGTTGCCACATAGAATGACGTTAGTACGTGCGCAGGTTGTATGTCAGCAATGACGAGATTTTGCTATAAATATTGTGTTTTTTCTAAAAGTAAAGAGAGCGAGAAGATCGAGCGATTTCTGATGTTCATTGTACTCCCCGTTTAATGAACTTGTCATTAAACCAACTCACTTTGCCAAACTATTGAGTTGTCTTAATTATTTGATGCATGAGTATGAATCTGCATCCCCATCTATCTTGAGGGTACTGCTACTCATCTTAAAGGGCTGTTTGGAGATCATCCAGTTCACATTTCTACAGAGAACTAAGTTAAATGTATTAGTGGACCATCCATTGTGCATATAGTCGCACAGGTCTCAGTTTCATCCTTGGCAAATTCCCAAAACTCACACAAAACATAACACTGAGATCGGCTAACAAAAGACTGTTGGTTCCGTCCAAAGCCCAGCAATCTCTGGAATTCCCTTCTGGCACACATGTGTGACTAAGACGATCACATAGCCATTGGAAGGTCCCTTAAAACCTGTCTGCTTCCATCCACTAACTCTTTGGTCCAAATTATTTGGCTTGTCTTCAGCACCAAGATAGGGTGAACTAACGTCTGTACAAGTATTACATAGATAATTGAGTGATATCAGATTTGGACCACAATTAAGATATTATCAGTAGTGTTTTGCTATTGAAGTCATCAGTTTTCCTAAGAAACATGTTCATACCATAGCTCACATTCTCATGGTTATGTGAAAAGCTAATACCTCATCAATGAGGAGACCAAAAAGACTTTCATCCGAATGTTTGCTGAAAAAAATATTTAGCAATTTACCCCAAACTATGTAATAAGCCATAAAACATAACAAAGCAACTTTTAGCCACCTTGGGGCAACCCGGAACTCTTTGGAGGACGTCTGAGCCTTTCAAATGCTATTTTATGTTCATGTTGAGGTACTATGTACAGTACATGGTAGTGTAACCATGTCAATGAGGGTTAATGTGACACACGCTGCAGACCATAATGTGTTTTATTGTTGTTTTCTATACTATAATTAAGCAATGGAGCCCGAGGGGGAGCATTACCACTAAGGTAATGCGCCCGGGTGATAGTTCGAAGTGTGAGAAATGTGAGATATTTAACGTAGCCCTGGGGGCATTACCTGACCGGTAATGCCCCCCTATGTGGGTTCTATTGCTATTAGTACACAGGCACATCGTACCAGGATACTAATAGCAATTTTTCTTGAGTTGAGACACGGCACTTCGACCATTTCTCGATTTGAGAAAAAAAAGAATAAAAATGGCCCCACGGAACAGGGAGAACGGACTACACAAAGTCCCTTCACCATTTCCATGGAAAGGAGAAGAGACTACACATATGGATAGAAAAGGAACTGTGAGGGGCACAGCGCATGTCCCTCATCAGGTAAGTTTTCCTGGCCGGGTAACAAACCAGCGAGGGCCAATCAGATTGATTGTTACAATCTGATTGACCCTTGCCAGGTACTAGTGTAAGTGGTCTTGTATAGCGCCTATCTGCTATTATTGGCGGCCTCACTGTGCTTGGCTCTGTAAGAGAAAAGGTGGGTGGGAGTCTTTAGTGGGACACTGAAAAAGGTTGATGAGAAACATGTGTCGTTGATGGGTGTAGTACAGAACTACCCGGTTTCTGAGTGCCAATCTGCATTCTATGGGTTTGGCGGTAGAAACTTGGCATCCATAGATAAGATGCCAAGATCTGAAAGACTAAAGCCCTTTGGGTCTGGTTACCCACTGATATGGGAGAGTGAGACAGGGCTAAAGAGGAAAGCTTTGTCATAGCTCAGTTAGTGTTGATGTGCTAACGGTTAGGGCTGTGGTGACCTTCTTTGAGGTGATTGTGTGTGTAGTATAAGGTGGTAGGAGATCTTAGAGGGGAGTCGGTCAGTCAGGGAAGCCAGGAGTAGACTGTACAAGTCCAGAACACCCTGCACTCCTATCCTTGTACATTTGCAGACAGAAGGGTCCCATTCCTCCAGCTCCCAATGCCATCTCTCTCTCTCTCTCTCTCTCTCTCTCTCGCTCTCAAATAGACATGTGTCCCGTCTTGAGTGTTACGTAGATTGTGTTAGTGTCTACGCCCCAATGCCCACGGGCTGTCAGCGCATTACAAGTAAACAAATACATAAAAAAAAACAAAACAAGCATCTGAGAGTTGGCAGATGAGGGAAAGGGGCGGTGTGGAAACTCAGACATTACCTTAATGTGCTAAGGCTTATTCGAGGGTAGAATGGAAGGTTCAGTGGAATGGCACCTTAACATTTGAGGACCACAGACCTCCATTTCACCTTCCATAGTATGTTCGTTAGCAGGATGAGAGATGCCTCAAACCTTACTCTAGCATGCTCAGGTGCTATGCTCAGTGGCCTGCTGAGACTTTTTCCTGTTCGAGGTAGGGCAAGGCGTTGGCCAGGGCATTTGTGGGGACAGGTGCCAGAATCCCTGCTCATTTCACGCCGAGGTCTACCTGATGAATCACACAAACCACCAACTGTTCTCACACAGTCCAAAATGAACCACATCCGTAACTCACCAGGTTTTGAATTGGCACCAGGCCTTCGGTATCAGAGTGATGCTGGAACCCTGCAGGGGATTCTTCATGATGAAACGAGGAGCAGAAAAGATGGAAGGTGGAGTGTGGATTCCTCCCAAAAAAATATGCAGCACTCTTGCATAAAAAATGGTGTGGTGAGGGGAGACAAACTACAACCAAAAAAAGTGATGGGTGGAAGGTTTTGAATAAATCAGAACAACTAGCAATGCTCTGGGCAACTTTCCACACCATTGTTTTTAGCATGTCTGCGCTATTGCAATAGGGGTCCAGCCAGCTGCAAGATGGTGAAGAGCAGTGTGTTGGCAGTGACAGGGGTAGAGGGGTGGGGGATATGATGTAGTTTCCAATAAGGCTGAAATCTTGAGTTTGCCGTCTCTCTGTCCCCTTGCTGGCCAGGAGTATCTCAGAGGGCATTTCTTTGCTTGTGCCAAAGCTAAATGATCCTAGATAATACTATCTCAATGCATACAGCAAGAGTGGCCTGAAACCCCTATGAGGAAACCCTCTCGGCAGCACAATGCTCTACCCGTGGTCTTTATTCCTGGGGAGATGCTGCTAGCCAAGCCACCATTGTTGGAAGGTGGTTTATGGGACTCATCGAGGTTGCCAGGCCAGAAGTGCCCTAGAGAGTAAATCTGTTGGCAGGAGTGGCAGACGGTACTGAAATTACGGGTAAAGTGTAAAGGTAGGAGGAAGGGTGGGAGCACCAAGAAAATCCATGTTACATTAGTATCTACATAGTCTTGCCTGATCACAACTATGCAATATGCCCCATGCCCTTCACGCCTGTTAGTGAAGGGGAAAATATAAAGACAAGGAACTTCAAGATGGCTTATAATGTAAATGATGGGGGTCCATTATGCTATATAATACTGACAAGCTGTCTTCCGAGTTATGGAACCCGGGAGCCCCTTGGTGTGGGGGATGGGCTTCTCAAAACGTGTTTTTCAATGGGAAAATGCCACTCAAAAACTCATTGTGAATCAGGCCCCAAACGTTCACCAACAATACCAAAAAGACACGTATAACATAAAACCTTCATTTGACGTGACAGGATGAGAGGGTGTTCGTATAATTGTTCGTCTGTGATGCCACAATTATGTGACTATACAGTAATCAGTTGTGATATCACTGGTCAACTCCTCCTTTACCACAGGCACTGTATCGAATAACTTAAAAGAGTCTTGGGTACTGCCACTATTAAAGAAGCAAACCCTTGACCCGACCGTTCCCACAAACTTCAGACCTACCACGACTGTGCCCTTTCTTCTAAAAATTCTAGACAGAGTGGCTTACATGCAAATACAAAACTTCCTAGAATCCAACCACCTACTCGGATCCCGCCAATCTGTATTCCGCCCGCCTGCAACACGGGACTGAGACAGCTTTAATTGATCTTAAGGGCCAAATTGATGAGTGCAGAGACAATGGCCAAGCAGCCCTACTCCTCCTTCTACATCTTTCAGCTGCATTTGATTTAGTTGACCATACAGTCTTATGCAGCCACCTAGACTCTGCAGCACATTTCCCTAAAGAGGCCATAACATGGATCAAGTCATTCCTGAGTAACCGAACTATGAGAGTCTTCTCTCCATCAGCCTCAGCAGACCCGATCCCTATAACCTGTGGTGTACCACAAGGATCTTGTGTGCCACCTACTCTTTACAATGTATTCACGAAGCCCCTCTTTGACGAAATGGATCAGCTGGGTATCGCCTACACAAACTACGCAGACGATACCCAGATCCTCCTTCCGCTTTCAGGAGACTACGCCAAGGATCTGGCCCTAGTGAATAGAATCTATAGCATTGTTCAGGCGTGGATGGTCACCCACGGCCTATGCCTGAACGATGACAAAACTGAGCTCCTTATCCTAGGCACCCCAACCTACATATCCAAACTTAACCCCGACTATGCCAATTTCATTATCAATGGGAATAACATAGAAGTAGCTAAGGAAGTGAAGACCCTAGGCTTTTACCTAGATGCCACCATGAACTTTGCTAAACAAGTCAACTCTCTAGCCTCGGCTACTGCATACACATGCAAACTTATCAGAGCTAGCAAACAATTCCTTTCCACAGACAGTTGCATTATGCTTGCCAGAGCCCTTATACTTTCCAAATTGGATTACTGTAATGGACTATACATTGGGGCGAATAAACAGACCATCCATAAAATCCAAGTCCTCCAGAACAATGCCCTGAGAGCAGCTCTTAAGATTAACAGAAATTAGCATATATATCGTCTGTAAGAAGAGAATACAATTGGCTATCCACTTCTGATAAAATTCAATTTAAGATCGCCTCCCTTACCCACAAGCGCCTCAACAACAAAGCACCACCCTACCTCACGGACAGGCTACGTAAAAGAATCTCGTCCAGATCTACAAGAACAGCCAATGCGAATTGCCTACAAGTTCCGCGATTCACAGCTTCCCAGTCAAGGCTGCGCAGCTGTGGAACTCCCTACCCCCTGACATTAGAGAACCTCAGCCCTTCGTTAAATTCAGACAGAACCTGCCCAAGTGGCTGAGAGCAAATGACATCTAACTACCCTGATTTGCATGACTCCACTGACGCACCTCCCTGACGCCTACCCTCTGCTCCCGGAACTTACTCATTATGTGCTTGAAGTTCTGCGCGCACCTCATTAACAGGATACCTGAATCTGTTCTCTCTTTTTGTAATGTAATGTTCTTGGTGCCACTCGACCAGATAAATCACACTGTATATAACTGTATGTTATTATCCTATGACTATCCATTATACTTGTACCCTGTAATTTTTGTTTCTTGACCTAGATCCTGCCTTGTATATACCTGCCTACTGTAACATGTCTGATGTTCCTGTACTTTCCTACTTACCATGTACCTGCAACTAAGTTGAGCATATTTCTATCTTTTGCGCCCTGATGCCCCAGGGTCTGGTGCGCTCGATAAATAATAAACTAAACTAAACTAAACTAAACACGATATGGATGCTATAGTGTGATCATTGCATTTATAAGTATGTGCATGTACTTATGTAACTCTCAGTGCCTGATTTGCAGAAAAAATGTAATGGGACTTTGCCAAGTTAAGACTTATTTGTAAATCAGGCCCTTACTATCATAAGAAAATGATGTAGTGAGAAGCATCGATGTATGACGCGCCACCGGTGCCAAAACGAGAACAGAACTGAACTACTAATAATGATGCGAATACACGTGCAATAACAAGAATACAGACGCTGCTTGTAGCAGAGCTGATGAGAAGCAGGCTGTGTGCAGGGGACTCGGCCGGCCCGGGGAGGCCTTGGGCCCGGTGCTCTCTGCGGGTTGCACCGCAGCCCCTGCTCGCAAATGCGCGGATCATTAAGCCAGGACAGTCTATTGCTCTGCACGTTTGTTACCCTCCATTGTTGGGAGACATTTCTAACACATGCAGAGAAGCGGCCGCCATTATGTGACTCGTTCGGGTTTGACGTTTGAGGCATCCTTTTGTGTCCAATACCTCTCTTGCTCGGTTTGCTGCATTATTTCACGGCGCCGGGCAGGCTCTGCCATATGTCAGCCCGGGACCACCAGCAACCCCCTGCCATAGACAACAGTGCGTGAATGGCAGCGACACCAAGATCGATCGGGCCTCCCGCACAAAGAGGCCGGGGAGGCCGCCTGCAGCGTAAGTGGGCACCAGTTGCGGGGCTGGACCTGGGCAGGTTCCATTCGGCTGCTGACAGCACGTAAACACCACTGATGCGGCCAGACGGGCACCTCCTCCCTCGTGCACAATAACACGCAGTGCGTGTCACTGCAAACACCGGGAACCCGCTAATGTGACCTGGCCTCTAATGTGGCGCTTAACTGGTACCCAGGGCCATTTCCCAAAGAGCGGTGTTAAGATGCGGCCGTATGCAGGTTATGCGGCGTTCAAACCATGCTTCCACAAATACCGCAGTTCCACAAAACAGTTCAAAAAAACGCCAGGCGCCGGAGTGCCATCAAGATGTCAGCAACGCAATATATTTACAAATGTAACCTAAGCACATAGCACTGCCATAACAGGTGAACTGAATACCAGAAAAATGCAAGGCGGACCCCATATGTGTGCGGATAAAATAAAGCAGCACAGGTTCGCTAAATACCGCCATCAGAAATGACGCAATAAATAGCACAAAATACGGGTCTAATTCACAATGATTACATCCCATTGAGAAATGTTTTGTGTAACGGAAAACGCACATTCCACAAACTCCACCGAAATCCCACTGATACCATAAGAATAGAGCAGCGTATACATTTTAGGCAATATCAAATAGCACGTCATCACCAATAACACAAAACTGCTCTCGCAAGTACTCGAAAACGTTAACCGGTAATCGACTAAATACTTAGAAGCGTTGGAATATCGTGGCAGGAGAACTATGTAGCGACTAAAGAAAAAACAATGCAGTTGTGAACCTGCTATTGACTTGTCCAAACACTGCGATGACCACTGAATAACTTTATTGTGGTGTGTATTGTAAAATGTGTGTAAAGTTCTTTGTTAGCTTCAAAATAAAACGACCAGGGTCATCAGAAAATAAATGTTGTTGCTCCTAATGAAATGCGATGCACATAATTGTGTACACACCCACCCCCTCACCCTACAGCAAGAGCACGGGTGTGTAGATCGAACTGTCATGTGTCCTTTCTATCGTTACTGCATTGTAGGATCTCCAAAAAGCACAGGTAACCCATTTACTAATCTGCATTGATAACCACGCAACGCCTGTGCCTATTTAATCCGACACCGAACCGCAGCAAATGCATGCTGGCCCGGAGCAACAGCTCGCGGATTTACGCAGGCCCGACGCGGCAGATCGCGTACTTGCGCAGGCCTGGAGCGGCAGCCCGCGCACTTGCTCAGGCCCGGAGCAGCAGGTCGCACACTTGCGCAGGCCTGGAGCTGCCGCTCTCGCACTTGCGCAGGCCTGGAGCGGCAACTCGAGCACTTGCTCAGGCCCGGAGCGGCAGGTCGCGCACTTGCTCAGGCCCGGAGCGGCAGCTCGCGCACTTGCGCAGACCTGGAGAGGCAGCTCGCGCACTTGCGCAGGCCCGGAGCGGCAGCTCGCGCACTTGCGCAGACCTGGAGAGGCAGCTCGCGCACTTGCGCAGGCCCGGAGCGGCAGCTCGCGCACTTGCCGCAGCCGCGCCGGTCGCTCGCCGCAGACGTGCCCGCGCGTTTAATGGAGCCGTTGTCACTGAAACATGTGTTGGGCTGTTACTGCGGCGCGGCTCGCGCGGAGAAATATGTGTATTTATTGCAGCTGCTCAATTGGCCCCGTTCACGCCGTAGCATTTAAATCGTGTTGCAATCTCATTTAAATCCAGCTTGGTTCCAGCAGCCTGAATGGACCGATCACCCCGTAATGATGATGAATGGGGAATTAATTCAGATACAAGCAAGGCAATTTAGGCCTTCATCTGTTTAAATAGCCTTCCAAGATTATTCGCAATTGCAGGTCACAGATTTAATCAATTGTCCAATCTTGTGAAAGTCACATCGCCTGCATCTTCATCGGGGTTATTTATCGCGCAGCAGAAAGCGGAGGTTTTTAAGGGGGAGGGGGCGGGGGCCATTACTTAAAGGCACGGGCCTGGAACTAAAACAAGCACCCCCCCCCCCCCCCCAGCCCCCTCTCCACCCGACAGGGAAGGAGCAGAGGCGTCGGCGTTCATCTTTAAGGGGGTGGAGGAGGGCCCTTGCTCAAACAAACACACGCCAGCATCTACCTGCCCAATAAAGAGTTCATCGATAACACGGCGGGATATCCGAGTGCACAGCAGAGTGTGAGCAGCTTCTGAAGACAGTGGGCCTGATTCACAAAGCGTTTAGCAATCCCACTGTAAATCAGGCCCATTGCAAGTTTGCTTGTCTGAAGGGTGGGGACAGCCCGGGGGTGCACACCTCAGGAGGAGGGTGGGGTGCACTTGGAGCTGCACACCATTCTGGTGTGTAAGTGAATTACTGAAGAGCACTAGTACTCGCGTATAGAGGGCTTGGGGGACGCGAGTGCGTGAGTGTGCGCGTGCCTGCATTCCGTTCTCCTCACGGAGGTCCGGGCCTATGTGGAACAGGGAGTTGCGCGAAGGGCGCCAAAAGAACACGTCATTGCACCAAATATGCGCACCTTACTCGTTGCAACTCGATATCTCAAAACATTGATTCCCCTTAGCTACTGCCCTGACTTCCTATTGTTACTTTCCTAATGACCCGTAGGCATGCCGCATGGAAACATCCACTGGAAAAGGGGGACCATGGGCGTAGGTTCGAGGGACGATTCCGTTCCCCACCTCGAGTTTTGATAGTGCCGCGAAGTCAGCCCTGTCCAAATAGTGTAGTACCGCGCAGTGCATCAATTTGCCTGCTCGGAGGATTAGGTTGGATCAGGCACAGAGGGTAGAGCCACGTCCTTCCTTGCCCACACACGTCCCGGGTCCCCCTTCCTCTCCGGCGTTACTCATTTGTGTGTCTATAGGGGATTTGTAGTTGTTGTGTGCGCAGCGGGCCTGCTTCAAGGCGCTACGACGCCTCCTTTAGCATCGTTGGGTGTGTATGATAAGGAGCCACTGGTCCTGATGTACAAAGCGTTTCTCAATGGGATTGCACGATTTAAATTATTTTGCAAATTAGGCCCACAGTGCCTTGAAAATAAGAATCGCTAGTAACATCAAACGGTTCGTTCTTGTGCCTTGCAAATGAACACCCGCCCTCTCATTTAAAACGGACACTTTTGACCGTGTGAACACAGCTGTTGTTAGCCGTGTAAATCATTTAGCAATATTGGAACCAGGGGTATTGGGTGCTAATCCCAGCTTCCGCTCACTCGCCCTGTGTGTTCTTGGCTGCACACTGTCCCCTTCTTGCTCCGGTTCGTTATTTCGTTATTTTCCAAAACTGGGAACGGCACTCTAGGAATTACAGAGCACGGGATTGAAGCCCATTTTCTTCCCACTGAACTATATTTGCAAAATACCCAAGATGCTTTCAAGCAATGAGCATTCCGGCTGTTATTGTTTATTTAAACCTCCGACACATTACCATTTTTGAAACGGTTCAGCCTGTTTGACTGGGGTACCTCGTGTGGACCACCCCCGGAGCTGCCGTGATTTGATCTTGCGTTATTATTTCAATGTGTTTGCGTCCCTCTTTCCAATGAGTTGTTTAAAGAGATGGGGATTAGGAAATCGGTTCACGAATCATTGGTAGAATGTGAGAAGTATATTCGAAATACCAGCTCATTAGGAGATGCAGAATCTCGCTTACGTTCTGCACGCCACGGAATATCACATGGGCATACGATCATAGCTTGCGGGACATGTTAACTAACATGTTAACGAGAGCCTGGGATTCTCTAGGCACGTGTGAAGCTCGGATTGAAGCGCTGCTGGATGCGGACACCTATCCCCGCAGAGTGCTTGCTTCCGGGGCGCTTCTAAGTGTAAATACGGCACAGTCACGTGCACTGTACCGCCGTGGCTTGCGGGATCTCTCATCTCGGCCGCCCCCCTTCATGTAAGCCTGTCCAATTAGTGGCTTTAATTGGTGTCCTTCGGGAAAGGATGGTCCAGAGCCGGGCTGGAGGAAGTCCGCCAGCGAGAGGGTCCCCGTGCAAGGCCGGGACAGGAACGCACCTGGAGACCGCTGCACTGGTGTCTATTCCACACCCCGGGTCCCTGTACCCCATGTCAATATCGATACACCCATGCAGCCGTCCATTCTCCCCGTGCAGTCTCTATGTGGGGCGGCAGGCGCGTTATTTCCGGCCAGCCACACAACGCAGAGCGCGTGAGGAGCACGTCATCGAACTCTGTCTGATTCCACCTCTGCCGGGAACAATGCTGACGTTTTATGGAAACTTCGATAGGTGGTCCATATCCCCGATCGGAGGCAGGCAGAGGGGCGCTTCCTATTATTAACGGCCCCGATCGGTACCCTGAAATGCCGTGGGGACGCATGGAAATGGTCCAAATGGCCTCTCTACATATAAGCACAAACACACAGCCATGTGCAAATATGTGTACGTTTATAAATATCTGCAACTAAGTATTCACACATATATGCAAATCTGCACGTACACATACGTATGCACACACACACATGCAAACACATGCATTTATATTTTCCTTTATGCATACATATGCATTTGTATTCCTCTTTATTCGTGTGTGTGTGTGTATAAACACACATCGTTTTTCCGATGCTGCTCAGAAGACCGCTATTACGAAAGCAGAGCCGCAGTTCGTTGGTCTGCTACCTTAATTAATCATTTAAAATGTATGATCATCAGCAGATATAGTTCCACATTTTCTACTTTTTTTAAACCGAGGCTTTTTTTTTAATGAAAGGGCAGATGAAGGACGTCTGCTCCTAAGAGAAGGCTTTTGTTACATCAGGGCAGCCGGGTATTTTACGTAGCTCCGAGCGTCAGCGTGGATCCCGGTGTGCTTGGATCGTGGGAAAGGATGTGCTTTAATCGTGCATACACGGACGTCCAGTGGCGGTGATCACGAGCAGAGGGCGCCCAGAGTTCGGCCTGCTGGCAGCAGTTGGAAAGCTAACAGCTGATCACGAGCACGGGCCCCCTGCGCGTGCTTTTAGAGCTGCATAAGGTTAGACGCACTCCCATCTACATTTCCCACCACACAAGTCGAACTAAGACGGCGAATCGTCCAACGCATGTCACAGTCACCCCGAGAGAGCCTCTGCTGCGATATCAAACATTGCCACATAATGATTTTCACGATGTAGTATAATCCTGGCCATTCAGTAAAACGGATCAGTATTTGGCAGTGCTGGCTGGCACCCTAGAGGCACCAGGAAACAGTTTCAGTGCAAGGGCGCTCGACTGTATATAGTGTGAGCCCAGCAGTAGGGGTGTGTGAAATGTCTGCCCGCGAAGCGAAACGTGTGGAATCGTACTGAAATCTGTTCCCCCCCACCGCCCCGGTTCTGCGAAATCAGCGTCACGATTCCGCCACCAATGAAATTCCACCACTGCTGAAAATGTGCACTACAACCGAAATATTTCAGTCTGCCCTTTTGCGGTTTCGCGTGCAGCTTCCATACTCTTGCCCATTACGACTGATTACGTTCGAGCGACCGAACCACCGGCCAACCCGGCATGTTTCGTGACCGGCTTCGTGCGTGTGAACAAAACAAGAAAACGATCCTGGTTTCGCTTCGCTTTGTGTGTCGAAACGGTGCAATGTTTTGCTTCCATGTGGCATGTATCTATGTATGTATTTGAAATTTATATAGTGCGACGTATGCCAAGGGACATCTTGGCGCTCAGAGAAGCACTAGGAGACAAAACAGAACGGCAAGCGATCAAAACAGGTGAGTTTTCAGGGCTCTTCTGAAGGCGAGATGATCCGCAATAACACAAAGAAAAGATGGAAGAGAACTCCAGATTCTGGCAGCAGCAATAGAAAAAGCCTGGATGTCATTCCGGGTGTATCGTGCCCGAGGCACAACAACTAAGCACAGGGGAGTGAACCACAGCCTCAGGCAGGGGTGTAATGAACACATTTATATCTCGAAATTGAGTAGACCTCGAGCCATGGGCCCGGATGGTCTAGACAATACTATGATAAAGGAATATCCTGAATTATGGGTGTCAATTCTCACCAAAATATTTAATCATGTTATGAAGACAAGACTCATATCAACATCATGGAAGAGTTTGGTTATAATACCGCTGTTTAAGTAGGGTGACAGGTTAAGTCCTATTTCATATAGACCAATCGCTCTCCTTGATTGTCCAGGCAAAATATTTGCCCGATTAATTCTAAGAGATTTTAACCAATGGTTGACTGAAACGAATTTAAGGGATCCCTACAAAACAGGTTTTTTAGCAGGACTGGGGACTATTATCAATCTACTGACCCTGAATGCCATAATAGCAAAACACCAACAAATGAAACAGCCGCTATAGATAGCATTTGTCAACTTCCAAACGGCCTTCGACTCTGTACCACATGAACTTCTTTTCAAGAGATGAATGGATCATAATTGTCCTTGGAATAAATTAAAATGTCTTATGGCATTTCATAAGGACACTATAATCCAAGTGAGACTAAACAGTGAGGACTTACTAACTGATCCAATATCAACATCAAGAGGGCTGAAGCAAGGATGCACACTTGCGTCAGCCCTCTTTCATTTCTTCATATTTGATACAGGGCTTGGCTTTAAAAATATAATAACTGGTTCACCAAAATTGCAGGGACAAATGGGGAAATGGCTGCTATATGCAGATGATCTGTTGCTGCTTTCTAAATCCCTTATGGGAATGCGAAACATGTTAAGAGTAGTAGAGGTTTATGCTAGCAAAAACAAGATCTCAATAAACATTAAAACAACTCAGATCATTCAATTTGGCAGATTGAAACAACAGAACTTCAGTTATTGTTGGCAATTAGAAAGGAATAAGTTACAAGTGACATCGACGTATATATATTTAGGGGTGAACGTGAACAATCACCCGAAGGATTTGCCGTATGAAGCATCTATGCAAATACAATCTAGTGTACTCTTGTCGCAGGCCCTGATTATAAGTGGCAGATACCGCAAGTTTTCTGTCCATCCACTGTTGGTGTTTTACAAGCAGAAAGTCTCACTAATTCTGCTTTATGGTTCTGAAACAAAGCAAGCAAAGGATGGCAAGTTTTGGAATGCCATAGAAGCAACATTTTGGAGAACTCTATTAAAACTGCCATCATCTGTGCCAGTAACCTTCACTAGGCACAAACTGGGCCTGGTGTCTTTATATGCACATTACAAATGGAAAGTCTGTATGTTATACAGAAAGTGTATATTGGATGATTTAAAAAAATGCCTTATTGGCACTACTTTTCGAATTATGTAGAACACTCTAATGACACATTTATAAAGAATTGGAAGCTGAGGGCGCAGAAGTCTTTACTGGAGGCTGATATTTCTGAAACACTACTTATTCAAAATCCAGAAAAAGAAAAGAAAAAACATATGTGAAACTGATTGGATTCAGATCAGGGAGCATTGTTTTAAATACAACGTTTTTAAGAAAAATCCTTTTGCTGTTAAGAGCTATGGAACCTTAGAACCGTATCTACTGAAATACCCAGGTGTACAGCATCAAGCTGGACTTCTGTGCCTGCGACTCAATTCATGGAAAACAAGAGAAGTAATGACAAGATGGTACCCACTACAACAATTAAACACAAGGTGTAGATATTGTGAGAATAAAATCGAAACATTAGAACATATTGTTGTAGAATGTGAAAAGTTACTAATTGTACGAATTAAGTATTTTAAGGAGGTATTGGGGTATTTGGCTGCCATAGACATGCACATTCTTTGGTCGCATGTGTTTCACATTTACTCTAAAACCTTGGGGTATACAATGATAAACTATTTGAAGCAGCTAAAACTGGAAGATTAAGTCATTGAAAGTACTGAAATGTAAAGAGTAATGTTTTTAAATGAATTATTGTAGTTAGATGTGATAAAAGCAAGCAAACTGTGTTGATAAGAATTTGCAAGAAATGTAAATTGCTTATTTATCCTCATTTATGTACTTGTAGATACTATGTTGGTATGTTGTGATAATTATATTTCTACTAAATGAATGGCATGTTTTTATGTGTTAACACGTTTATTTTATGTAATAAATTTTATCAGCCGTATCAATAAAAAATACAAAAAAGTAATGAACACATTTATACTGCAGATAACCTGCTTCCGTGCCAAAATACGCCGAGTGGACTGGACAAATTGACTTAAAAAAAACTCCCTTGTGGAACGGGAGCCAGTGCAGATTATGAGTAACATGAGAAAAACGAGGAGCAAAAGTGGCCATCCTAGCTGCTGAGTTCTGAAGGACCTGAAGTCACCTGATAAGATAAGCAGGTTGCCTCAGGGTCAGGGCTTTACACTAGTCCAGAGTGGACAGCACCAGGGATGCCACCACCAGAACTCTAAACTGCAACGTTAGATCGGGAAGGACCGTCCTCAACATTTTCAACTGGAAGTGACCCTATTGGCATAGTGAATTAATCTGCTTATCAGCAGAGAAGATGGCAGAGATCTTAACACCAAGGTCTTTTACCATAGTAACCAGGGCAAGGAAAGGGCCAAGAGAAAGGGGTCAGAATAGAGGGATCCAAAGGACAGAAGCAGAGGTGGTGGGGGGCATCACTAGCACCTCGATTTAGCTACCATTCAACATGAGCCAATCAGTACTCATCCAATCCCCTATGGCTTCCAGACATGCATGTTGGTTTCATGTAGCAAAATTAAACGCTTTCTATTCGTTTTTTGATCTGTACTAGTTCCGCACAACTGTACGAGAAACTTTGCACAGTTCTTTTTCCAGCGCAAGTTGATTTCGCACAGTGTCACGAGATACTTGGTGTGGGTTTTTGCATGATGAAACATGAAACATTGCAGTCTGCTTTTTCCGACCCATGTTGGTTTCATGCACAAAATGAGGAACTTTGCAGTTTTCTTCCGATTTGTGGAGGTTTTGCATCACGGCACAAAACGCCTCACACAAATCTGTTGATTTGTGTTGGATTCGCAGAACGAAATAAGAAACAATCAAGACGAGGTACTTGTCCATTCCTGGAGTGCTGCTCTGCCAGCTCACTTGAGAGTCAAAAAACTTTAAAAATCCAGTCAAGACTAGCTACTTATACTTTCCTTAAGTGCTGCTTTGCTAGACTTCTTGTCTTCTGGTGGGGCCCCATTATGGCAAATCAAATTCTGGGGCACCAGTGGTCCAGGGATGAAGATCGGTTTCTAAACCATCAATCAGCCCCACACCTCTAGTACACCAGAAGGGATCAGAACAGATTGGAAACACAATTAAATTATAAGCCTCCTTGTCCAATTTTCTTAATGTGGATGGAATGGCAGGCTTTTCTCTGAAAGGTTGTGGTTCGTTGGTTAATTGCAACACAGCAAAAATGATAAAAGGGACTGTCAAGTGAAGTTTTTTCTATACAGATATTTACTTTATTATTAGCACAACAGAGTTCTAGCACACTACGAAATACAAACCACCCTGTAAAGGAATGCGGAGGACAGACAGATTCAAAGAAAGAAAAGAGATGCACTCTGGATACTGACAGAGTATAACTGGTATAGTAAATAATCGCAACAGTTCAAGGATATTTGCTTTCAGCACAAAGGGAGCAATGGGTCATAAAATGTTACTAGAGACCTTTGGAGAAGGGCCAGGGGGACAGAACCACTATTTACCTTGTGCTGTAGGAGTTCTTGGTGCTCAGCAGCGTCAAGTCGGTTTCAGGGTGCTTTGCAGCTACTGTGGCAGAGTTCAAGACTGGAGACAGCTGTGGGTATCAGGTGGCAGACAGTTCGGCAACTGAAGCTGGACAGACAGCTGCAGGCTGGGCTGGCGGACATGGTGGCTCAGGGTCGGCGGTTCTGAAGCACTGGTCAGGGCATCTCAAACAACGTTAGCGACTGCAGCATAACAACAGTCAGCGGCGCAGTCAGTTGCAGCACGAGGGGCTCAACTGGCTCGAAAATGTCCTTTAATGCAGACATCCGTAGATGCTTGTCGATGCACTCCTCCTAGCTTCTTGACTGGCCAAATGCTGAGAAGAGTGTTGCAGCCAGCTGCCTTGCCCTTGGTTTGGTTCAGAGACTCTCTGGCACTTCCCCCTTGGGAAGCTTGCTGTAGAGTCTAACAGGGCACACTGTGTGCTGACTGGGTACTGATTCTGGAGCTGCTGTAGGGTCCTCCGGATTCAGTATCTCCCACTGTTACCAGGGAGATGTTTAGGTGAGGGATCTTGCTTCCCTCTTGGAGGTCCTGGCCTCCCTTCACTGGCAGAAGATGTAAGGCAGACTGTACCTTCAGCCACTTGCCGATGATGAGTTGCTCTTGCTACTCCTTGCAAAGTCTTCAGTTGATCTCCCAAAAGGGGGGATCAGCCCTCTTTTAAAGCCAAATGGGCCACAGTGATTGGTGTAGGCTAAGCCTACCTTAATGAACCAATCCTGGTTCCCAACCAACAATCTCCGGTATGCATGAGGTCATAACCAGAGTGCTTTGCAACAGAAAAGATAAAGAGGTGAAAATATGTAACACTAAGTCCCACCCATCTTACTGTCTGTTGTGGATCAAAGGATCTCTCTGGTCAATGGTGCTCTCTGTGGTTCCTGATTAAAGTGGCAGGTCTCCCTTGAGACCAAGACCAGACTTGTGCCGTTAATCCACATACTTGTACCTTCTGAATGGGGTCTATCTCCGTTGATGACTACTGTAAAACACGCAGTCCCAGACATGACTAAGAGGTTTAATCAAAGGCCCCAAACCAACCAAACTAAAGGGCCCACTGGGGAAATGACCTGCCAGCATCAGAAACATGCACGCTGAAAATTGGCGTATTAGGCAGACTATGCAGGTATATTTCTGCAGTGAAAATCTAGAGAAAGCTAAAACAAAAATGTAATCCGAGTGCAGTTTGGAAAGGCACATAATATTGCTGGCTGAGAAATAAATGCAGTATTTTTCACTGAAACTGTCACCCATGAAAAGGGGGTGCACTGTGACGATTCAGACCCACTTTTCAGCCTAAAAAAGAACCGCAGATAATTAAAATTGTATTTTAAGAATGACTGAAAGAAACATCCCTGTACTTTCATCTGTCATCTTTTAAAAAAAATAGTGTGTGAAAAGAAAGAAGAAATCCATTGATGCAGAAGCAAAGTGAACCCTGATCAATAAAACACATACCATGTCAAAGAATAAAGGCTGATGTTACAGAATGAAATATGTGAGTTCCTTTCAACCAAGCACAATCATTGGGTCTTTGGGCAGAAATCACAAATGGCTTCCCCCACTCCAACCCGGGTTTGTGCATTCCAACTATTTACAACTGCAATAAAATGTGGCCTGCCTGAAGGATGTCGAAAACCAAGTTTCCCCAGACCTGCTGTCTCTGAAGGCAGTTCTGTGCAGGGTAAATGTCCTAGCCAGTGCATGACTGGAATGTGGGGAGAGGCACTGTGTGTTGCCAAGGCCTCCCAAGTGTTTACAACCGGAAGCCACCAACTTCAAACAACAAAGAGGCTAATAAAAACACAGTCCGGGAAGCTCTAGTCACATGCTGGCAGGAATGGGAAATGGCCTGGATGAAGGGAAGCCCATAATTGCACATTTGAAGATTACCCCTTTGTTTAAATTGATTTTCGCAATTGTGCACTTTCTCAGAAACCACAAGCCACACTGAATACATGTATGTTTCATTTTTTAGATAATTTCAAGGTGATATGTTGAAATAAAATGTGTCCACCTGCCACTTAGGGAAATGTAATGGCAAGCCAAAATGTGTTTCTGGCTGTTCTGGACATGTCCTGAATGTCAGAATTGGCATGCTGGTGGAAAGTAAAATTAGGCATGTGGAGAGTAAATTGCATGTGGATAACTAGTATGCTTATTGGAAGAAAAGGCAGAAAAATGGTCAAACACCCATGAAAATGGTATAGCCACGGCTGCAATTTTATTTAATTCCCCATGATTAGCGGATTCAGAATATATATACATCATGGAAGTACTAGTAATAATATTTTTCCACATAGCTACTTTTTGGCTAAAGTTGACATAAGGAAAATGTTACAGAGGAATTGCTATATGTCTGCTCTATCCTCCTAAACCTATCCTTAGAGAGAGACTTGACTTGGGGGTAGTGAGAACGGTAACTGTCCAATCCTGGTTGCGAGAATTCTTGCAGGGCTATGCCAATATCGAAATCATGAGGGTGTCATCACTGGTATATGAAGTGGAAGCACTATGAAAGAAGGAAGAACACATGTGGGCCTGTTTGAATTAAATTCAGATTATTTTGCGAATGCTGCCACCAGCTACAGAGCTAAACGAAAGGACACATAGGATCCACAGAGCCTTTGATTGTTAATTAGGCTGGCCATGGGAGGGTGAAGGTTTGACCCTCCCCCTTATGAGATGACATGGTGTACCCCTGGCTGTTATATCGCAATTAAATATAATAGGGGGGACTGCATCTGTACGCTATGTCCACCCAGAGTACATGGGTCTACATGTATATCATGTGGTGAGCATAGGAAAATGTGTGCGGATTAGCCCCACACATTTTCCAAAGGTTGATCTACCAACATTCAATTTCATATAAAAAGTTCAAAAAAGTTCAGGTGAGTGCACACCCACCGTGTGGATGGTCAAATTCCTCACACCCATCACCTTCCCTTGCCCTACCAACCACTTCCTTATAACTGACTTAAGGAGAAAACAAAAGATAAATTAGTGGTTAGTTGTGTAGAGGAAGAGCCAAATGCCCCTACCAGAAGCTCTGCCCCTATGTTGTCTATATGTTGGCAACCCGAAATTGCGACACGTGCAGTACCAGTGAGAATGCCTATACCGCAAATAATTCTTGAGACAAGTTATCCACTGAGAAAACCCTATATGCATTCACAAAGAAATGATGGTCTTCTGGACAAAGTCCTGGAAGAATTATGAAAATGGATAAATGGATGAGAAGGTGGACTGGTGACGTCATGAAAAGTGGAATGGATGCACCTAGAAAATGACAAAATGAATGAGGAACCTAAGCATTCTATAAGATCTGAAGAGGAGGCGTCAAAGTTAAGCAACATTTCGGGATCGAAATGAAGATGCTTGTGTAAAGAAACACTGAAGAAAATGCAAAGTCATTTTACACTTGTACAGATACTGTAACGCAAGTAGACTAAGTGATCCTGAGGCTGGCTACATAGTCAATAGATTGTGGTGATGCACCAATGTATATACATAGGAATATATAGAATCTGGATGTTCCATAATGCACTTTGGCAAACTTGAACCCTGTGAATGGAAAGGGCTTGAGTGTGGCGCAGTTGGAAAAAAGCTGATGGCGAAGAAGAATTCAAGTAAGGCTGGTTAGCCCAGCACCAAGATTCGAGGCCATCGTGAGCCTGGTTGTCTGTCAAGAAGCTACATGAACGTGAGAAAGAAACAAACTTCTGTTTGAATTGGAATGGATAAACACTGAAGGAGTCAAGAGTTAATCATTTAATAGTGTTATATGCAATGAAGAGCTCGAAAACATGGTCTTCAGTCACATGGTCAGATCGAAATAGACTTTGGGTCGAGCTACACCGAAGCCAGAAGATAAGACGATGCCACACTACTTTTCTTCTCAGGCACAGTGTGCTTCTACAAGGCTAAGTTCAAAGACTGGTTGAATGACAGACAGCAGGAGTGACGATAGATGTTAGGCTAATTGGCTGGGAAGGCATGATCAGGCCGACCCTCCTAGCACCTATGGTAACCAGCTTGCGTGCTGCTAGCAAGTGGAATATTCCAGAAGGGTACAAGCGTGCCAACCAATTATAGAGAGCCACATATCAAAGAGTCCTATAGTTTGTGTAACCAATAGATCGTCGTGTATTTTGTGACGATGAAGATGACTTGCACTAGAGGAGGGCTTAGTTGTCCACTTGATAGTACTGACCCAATCACTACCCCCATCAGTATAGAACATATACCTAGATGTTCCTGTTAAGCCTATCAGACCCCCAAGTAGGTTTTCTTAGTTTGCCACGTAGTATGACATCAGTAGTGACACATATTTGGTATTAGAATGTTGTTTTTTATGAAATGCATTGAGATCATACTGTGTGACGTCCGTTGATGTCCGTTGTAACTCCCTGTTTCAGATAATTGCGTATAAAACAGTACTAAATCTTGCCAACTTCATGAGTTGGTTTTATTATTGATGTATGAGTAAGTTCTGCATCCCCATCCATCTCTAAGTATTGGTACCTCATCTCAAAGGGCCCCAGGTCCCAGGGTTCAGTTGGGAAAGTGTGTGTGTGTGTGTGTAAAAGACAAAGAGAGAGAGTGAGAGAGTAAAAAAAAACAGTCAAAACTAGTACGTTGCCTTGCCTGGAGTGCTGCTGTGCCAGCTTCCTTGTATTCTGACGTTCCCCATTGCCTCCCCTTACCCCATCAATGCCACCGCTCCCTCATAACAGTCCTGAGGAGAAAACAAAAGACAAAGTGGTGGTTATTTGGGAAAGCGTGTATGCTGTGTGTTTGTGTGAGTGTTTGTAAAAGCCATATAGAGAGAGTAAAAAAACAGTAAAACTTAGGTACGTAACCTTTCCTGGAGTCCTGCTCTGCCAGCTTCCTTGTCTTCTGACAAGGTTCCATCACCTCCCCTCGCCCCGCCAATACCACGGCTCCCTCATAACGGTCCTGAGGAGAAAGCAAAAGACAAAGTGGTGATTAGTTGGGAAAGCATGTCTGTGTGTGTAAAAGACAAAGAGAAATAAAAAAAAAACAGTAAAAAACAGTCAAGAGTAGGTACTTATCCTTTCCTGGAGTGCTGCACTGACAGCTTTCTTGTCTTCTGGTGGGACCCCATCACCTCCCCTTTCCCTGCCAATGCCACCTTTCCCTCATAACGGTCTTGAGGAGAAAACAAAAGAAAAAGTGGTGGTTAATTGGGAAAGCATGTGTGTGTGTGAGGGTATATGTGGGTAGGCATCATCCGGCTCCTACTCGTCCTGTCCTTTTCCCCTGCTCTGCTAAGTGTCGGCCGGGGTTGATTCACTTGTCTGCTTGATGCATCACTCCTCATTCCTCATAGCCTTGTAGTCTTCAAGGTGGTGCTTCTTGATGTGTTAACGGGCAATAGTTAACACATTTTGAAGTAGAATCTCACCACACCGCAGAAGCAACCCACAGAACCAGCATGAATGAACCAAGCCACCAAGGAACAGCTCACAGCCCTGGATCCCACAACCTATAGAGCAGAAACATCAGGAACCCAATGAGCGTGTTTCACTGGTGTGCTTGTGGCCATAACTGAAGATTGAACGCTCTTTGCTGAGCCACTTTGAGAAACGCTGTCCTTGTTGCCGCTGTGCCAGTCATTGTGGTGGAGGTTGTCTTTCTTGCAGTAGTGGTGGTGGATGTGCTACCTGAGGTTGTCATCACTGGTGGTGCTGCTGGGTCCTCGGAATCTCTGGAGATCTTGTGACATCTTTGTAGCTGTAGGGACATGGATGATGTGCCAAGTGAACATTTCCCAGAAACGAATCCCCTTTTGAACTTCTAGGCTCCAGTGGAGGAAGATGACAGTTGCAGCAGCCTTGTTCATGTCGACTCCAGGTAGAAGAGTGAAAAGGTTCCAGGTGCATGACCTTCCACAAGCGGCGGTGCCAGGGTCAGTGATGGTGGTAGGAGCTGATGGTCCAGCAGAGGTGCTCCGAGTTGATGGTACGGTAGTGGTGATGGTAGCTGATTGTCCGGCGACTGCTGGTCCCATCTTGTGGGGGTTGGCTGCTCATCCTGTGGTGCAGGTGTTGGCTGAAAGTTTGGCAAATATTGGCTACACCATTTCACCACCCTTGTGATGTTGGGCACAACTGTAAAAATATCAGCATTTGCATTCTTTGACTTAAAAAATCATCAGTTATTGTACACAAAATGTATCTTTCATAGGTTTTCAATTAATTAGATATCATGTGATCTGCAATCATGTTTTAAAAAAAATATGATGTGATTTTGAAAAAAATGTGTCTTGTCTTTTTCCCATCTTTCTTTGATCATTTATATTTTCTTTTATATGTCCTTTTTTCTGTGTTTTCCTTTCTCTTTTTTCTCTCTTCTCTATCATATAAATCATCAAAAACAGAACTACATCAAGTCCTTTTGCTGAAAAGAAAAATCAAAGTAATGCAATCTTTCGATGTTTGTCCATGTTGTTAATGATTGTTGTATTTCTTTTATGACTGAACGACTGCAGCAATAGTTAAAACTTAGCGTTAACTACATTAAAATCAATTTCTGTGTTAAAAAGTGTCTTGCTCCAAAGATAAATGTTAAACTTAAATTGTTCGAAAAAAGAACAGCTAGATTAAGACAAAGACAAGATAAGATGCAAAAGAATGTTTGCAGATGACAACAACCTTACATTGCTGGAGGCAGATCCATCACAAGGCCTAAACGATGCCTGCGTCCATGCCACAGATTTCCTTGACCTGGAATCAAGTTTTCATCCACTGCATTTTGGATTCCCTTCAGGCTCACCAGTCGCTCATCTTTTCCCCCTTCTTTCGTCCAGGGGATTTTATTTCAGGTGTCCCCAGTTGGCAGGGGGCTCCAGCTTACCCAGGGGCCTCCTCCGGGAATCCAGCTTGAGGAGCGCTGGTGAGATAAGCGGTTAGTATCTAGATTAAAAGAGAAATAGACAGATTATGTATAAAATATACCAAATTCATTAATTCCCTCTTCTTTTTGGGGTTTGCCTGAAAGAAAAATGTGGATATGCAATATAATTATACAACATTCTCATCACACTTGTACTATTCATGTAGATTTTAGAACAACCTGGAAATAAACACGCAGATTAAACATACAAATATATAACAGTAGCATTTCCTTTTATAACTGGCTGAAAATAAACATGTGGGTTAAACATGGAAACCTATAACAATAGCATTTCTTTTCATAACTTTCAGCATGACCACGAGAATTTAACATCAATTTGGAACACCTATCACTCTGGTTCTACCTCTACTCTTTGTTTTGTTTCCTTTTCACCGTGCTCTCATATTTCCACACACCTATATTTACCTATTTTATCTCCCTTTTTCCCACTCTAATTACAATATTTACATTCACACCTACTTACCTGCTATGGCAAATCCCTCCAGAGCAAATGCCATATGCTTTCCTGCTTTGATTTCAAAGTACCAAATACATCCTTCATCCTCTGTTGGTTTCCTCAGCTTGTTCCAGCCTTTTCACTTCATGCTTTGGGTGAAATGGCTTGATTTAGTTAACATGAACCAATTGTTCTACTGCCAAATCCCCTTTAATCATAATTCTTTATACCACAGGTGATATTTTGTCCACAATATTGTATGGGCCGTGCCATGATGTGAGAAATTTGGCATTCTTGTGTTTACCTTTCAAAAAATCGAATATAAACACCTGAATGCCCTACTTCATACTCCCTCAAAGATGTCTTCTTATCATAGCATGATATTGCACTGGCTTTTTACAGATTTGGCTGTGCAAATGCAAATGCATGCTGCAAGTGCTTTCTCAACTCTTCCACGTATATCGTGAATCGTGAATCGTGACTGCATTTACCTGGACCTGTTTGTTAGTTCAGTATAGCAAATGCTGTGGCAAAACCATCTTCCTACCTGTTAGAATCTCGTGTGGACTAAGGTTTGTGGATCTGGAAGGTGTTGACCCAATAGCAATCAGCACCAGAGGGAGTCACAAATCCCAGCTGGGTCCTGCCCGAGCTACACACTTTTTCAAAATATCAATGATTGATCTGTTACAACATTCTACACCTCCAGAAGAAGAGGCTCAATACGAAATGTGCAGTTTTCCTTCCACTCCCAATACTTCCCACATCCTTGTCATCACTGCACTGGTGAAATGACTTCCATGGTCTGATTCTATCCTTTGAAGCCAACCAAACCTAGAGTAAATATGATTGACTAGCAATGTGGCTGCTGTTTGGGCACTGCAATCAGGTGCTGGAATGATGCATTACAGCCACTTGTACATTAAACAGTGACAGTTAATATATATCTGTTTCTTCGTGCTGATCTTTCATGGGACCTATACAATCTATTTGTAAATCTGATCATGGAAGTGTCAAACCTTTTTTCATTAGTGGCGGTCTGTGTGTCGGGGAAGTAGGTTGAAACTGTGCACACACGAAACACTTTTCTCCATAATCTTCAATGAATTTCCTGTTGTAACTAGTCATTCCTAACAAACTCTTCAGGTCTTTTAGGTTGGGTGGATCTTTTCATTTCTGAATTTCTTCCACCTTTTTCTTTTGTGAATTTAACTCATGTTCTGTTACGTTATGCACTAGAAAGTTTACCCTTTTTCTACACCTCTTGGGTGCATTTAAAGGCCCCAAACAGGAGTCTCGTTCACATGAATAGCAAGATTTTAAACAGTGAAACAAAAACGGACTGGCTTTTGTTGTTGTTTCTCAAGTAAATAAAATTAAAGAGCTATGTGGAAAGGGGCCTACCTGCCATTACCAATGGATAAGCAGCATTTATTTACAAAAGAAGTAGGAATCAAAGATCTCTGTCACATGGAAAACAGGATTATTAAACATTGAAAAGAAAAACAGCCTGCACAGGTGTGTGCAAATAAAAGAAGTTCTTGAAAAGTGAAAAAGTGTCACTGCTCCCAGAAAAATGTCATGAAAACAAAACATGGTTTATGGTTGATCTGAACATGTTACAAATGTGAGAGTTGGTGAGCAGGTATAACATGAAATAAGGGATATGCTTAATAACTTACTTATTCATAATTGTTGTGCATTTTATGGAAACGTCAGAATGATGCCACGTGGCCGTTCTACATTTGGTGGTCGGCTTATCTAATTCTCCATGATTAGCTGAATCAGAAAATATGTTTAGTTTGGCAGTTGCTAGTAAGATTATGAAGTTGTGATAAATAACTAGTTTTTCAAAAAGTTGAAAGGAGAACAAAGAGTGATTACAAATGGGAGTTGCCATACATTGCTCCAGACCACTAAACCAATCCTGACTTGGAGGCTGGGTTTGGGAGGAGAGAGAAGGGTAACTGTCCAATTCTAGTGCAGGAATTATTGCAGGGTACTTCCCCAAGATTGTAAAATTGGTGGTGTCATTACTTCTCTATAAGGGGGACTGCACTAGGACAGAGTGAGGAGAGACACAGGGACAGAGAGAAAGACAGGACAGAGAGAAGAGACAGACCATCAGGAAGGCTGCTGAAACTTACCATCTGACAGCTGCAAGGACACACCAGAAGAGATTGCTGAGAGCGGATCTGGGTTGAGCTGTCTATATATAGGAAGGCCTCAAAGCTGACTTGGTCCTATGGTGGAGAGCGTGAGGCCATCTTTGAGCATGGAGTGACCAGACCCCTGCCCTATTTTTCCATAGTGTCCTGAGATGCAGCTGGCTTTCCTGAACATTAAACAGAGACTTGCTATGTAAGTAGAATGGAGTCCTGGGAAACCAAAAGGTGGGGGAGTCTGCTTGCCTGGAATCCTTTCCCTTTATAGTGGGCGGGGGGCAAAACTGTCTAGATCCTTAGTGCCTATTTAACCATAAAAATAATTTAATTAATTCCCCATTTGGCAGAACACTACGGGGTGAATATTTGTCAAAATTCAAAATTAACAAAGCTCACTTCCTAGTATGTGCTGAAAACTATAGCCTATAAACTAATTGGGCCTATAAATTAATTGGATAATCCTTGTCATCCAGCTGACCCTGACTTCTTTAAGGAAGTGGGGAGTCTTTGTTCTTAAATCAGTCCAACCTTTTTATACCATTTCCACGACACAACCCTTTCAGTAAGGGGGGTCTAAAATCCAAAATTCACCAAATCATTCCAATTCTTCTGTCTGACTTCCCAACATCGACCAAAGCAAGGGGGTTTGGGGGATATGCAAAAAAAACATCCAACTGACCCTGTAATTATTTTAAACCAAAAGTGTGAGAGAAATCATAGTTGCCATATGGATTTGTACCAATCTTGAAATCCTACTGCTAGCCCTTTGAGCCTGCAGGAAAATCAAAATCGCACAACATATAATGATAATTGCTGTCGTTATTGATCAGTGTAATTATTTATTGAAGTGAAATTTGCAGAAAGTGAAGAATTGTGATTGTGTTCTTTTTAACTCACTTTTGTGATTTGTTTATGCTGAGAGAAGTTGATTGTGTTGTGCCACGAATAAAGTGGTGTTTGACATTTTTGTGCTAATTTCTATTACTTTTAACTTAAATAAATACCAAATGTATTTCCGGCACACCGGCCTGGTTCGTGGCTCATTGTTAGCTAAGCGGAGAGGGATCCACGGGGCATGATATGTGTCTGAGATTGGGCTAAAAAAAAGAATCTGTTAAATAGTTTGTTGCATAACCACTTAAGTGGGGAGGGAAGGAACTTCCGGTGTTGAGGAGGGTAGCTTCTCAAGAAACTGTTATACAGCACTGTGCTTTCTGTAAAGATACATTTGCTCCAGCCTTTTGTAACCTTCCAAACACATGTCTAACTTCATTAAAGTGACTTTTTAAGTCTCCATGCTTGACTAGCACATCATCCACATACATCACAGTTCCTCTCTCTGCTGCATCTGGGACCGCTAAACTTAGGAATATCCCAAACTCACTTCCACTATTGATATAACCGAAGGGGGTATGAACCCATGCATACTGTAATCAGTTAAAGGAGATGGCAAATAGATTTTGTATGGCTTCAGCTAGTGGCACACACCAGTACCCTGCTGTAAGATCCAGAGTGGTAAATATCTCTGACCCTTCAACCTGTGCAAGGCACTGATCAATAAATGGAAGAGGCCACCTTGAAGCGGGTACCCTCTTATTTACTTCTCTCAAGTCTGCAGACAAGCACCATTGGCTATTAGGCATTAGCACACCTAAAATGGGAGTATTGAGTACTGTGGATAGGCCTAATGATTCCTTTGGATTCTACATTTTTAATTATTTCTGCTTGGGACTCCGGACAAGCCATAGGTCACCTATATTGTCTGACATATACTTGCTCCCTACCATACCCTTCTGGTAGTGTGACAACATGCAACTGAGTAAGCCCACAATCATAGGCATCTTTAGCAAATACCTCCTTGAATTCTGTAAAGATTAATTGGTCTTTTGTGCAAGGATCCGCAGCTTTAATTTGCACCTCTACCATTTTAGAGAATTCTGGAAAGTCCTCCAAATGAGGGACTTCTGTACTCCCCTCTATCTGTGTGGCAGTGTCTCTTTGGACAGCCATCACCCTCAAGTATCTTGGCACATGAGCCTTAATTTCAACTTGTTGCATTTGACTTTGCTGTTCTTCACTTTCAGATTCATCTGTTTTTAATATTATGCAATAGTCCTGATAACAGCATATTCCATCTTTTGGTTTGTAGGGGTAAATGCACTGTATCCTGAAAATCCCATTTAGTTTAGAACCCAATGACTCAGGCAATTCACCCTGTGAAGTTGCATAGCTTTCAGAGATGTTCCCGATCACTGTGTTGTTTAAATCAGCAGAGTAGTGGAATTCCTGTGCTGCCACCCCTAATGCTGTATTTCCATCCCACTGAATGTTCTGGCATCCCTTTTTATTCACCAATATTTGAATGGGGCAATACACAATCTCTACTAATGGTGTATATTCACATTCTAACCATTGTTGCCTCATGGATTCATTGAGGCACAAAATTGCATCAGGCCCTTTCATCTTTTGCCCCTTTCTGTACTTTTATGCTATTGCAAATTGTCTGGTGAAAGCAGGAATAGTGACATAATTCTTTAACTGAAGCTCAACTGCATATGGCATCATTTGGGTACAATGATAAGCGTGGCTTTTTTCAGATTCAGGTGCTGTCCCACCCAGCCTATACCAAACCTTTTGATTCAAGAAATATAAAACATACACATTATGTGCATGATGTCATTTCCCAAATAGAATTTATTTTTGGTTCCAGTTACAATCCAAACATTGTGCTGAATGCTTCTGGAGCCAATTTTGATTCTCAACATGCACCTTGCCACAATTCCTTGACCCAATTCATGATTGTCCACAACAAAGTTGTTTATTTTTGATTTTAAAATGGGGTATTTCCTCTATGTCAAGCTTTGTTTAAACACATTTTCATTAATCAAACTCTTTTTCTGTTCTAGGCACTGCTTCAATAATTTCTGGATGGCCGTTCACATGCACCAGGATCCAGGCCTGCCCTTCTCCCATGTGTATCCCTGCAATTGTTGACATATATTTTTCCTGATCTGACAGCTACATCTGATTTGCAATTTTCCTCATTTAGATAAAAACGCAATGTGTTTTCATCTATCAGTGTCTGGCAATTTTTTGGGGGTCCAGAAAAATCTCTTAAGATAGCTTTTCCTTTTTTCCTTGCATTTCACCCTGGCACATGAGAATGAGAGTGACACTAGGCACACAGCCATTTTGAAGATATGCTTCCACTGCACTTTCTGATCGAGCAATGGTGTGCCATTCTTTTGCACTGTTACTCTGACTCATTACCTTTTTAGGTTTCTTTTCTTTTTGGCCAATGTCCACAATACCCCATTTACCCTTTCAGTAAGAGGTGACAGTCACCTGAGGCAATGTGTTCCTATAAGGAATGGTATCTCATCAATTGTGTGACCACCACTTCCTGTCTCATTCTATGTTTCCCTATCTTGATGTCAACTTCAGTGACACCCTCCACTGGTATTTCTTCCCGATTCAAATTATGCACAGGGCCCTCACTCTGCCTTAATATCAGCATGTCCTGTGGGGACTTTTCCTCATTCATGCTTTGCATTAATTTCTTTGACATCACTGTTGCCTGCACACCTGTGTCAATCATTGCAAACATGTTACACCTCTTTTCCATTATAATAGGGGCATAATATAAATCCTCACATTCTTCTAGTATGCATAGGAAATGTGAATTCTTACTGATTTCAGGGCTCTTTTTCCTTAAGCAGATCTGGCTTCTTGCTAGGCAAAGAGGCATATGAAATAACATTTGACCCCCTTTTTTCCAATCTCTCTTTGTATCTCTTTGTTTATTTTTTTTAACTCAGAACCCGGTTGGAGTGCAGCCACAGATTTCCCCTCTGTCTCAGGACCGTCAGTGTTCATCTCCCATTCCTCTATCGCTTTTCCCCCATTGCATTAGTCTTCTCTACTTACCTCTATTCTGGAACCTATTGGCTCTGTATTTAAGTGTCATGTGGCAGCATGTCAGTTTCTGGTGTGTGACAGTTACCTACATTTTGAATGGTACCTGGTATTTCTGTCTCTTGAAAAATCTGTAGCTCAAAATATTCTTCCAGTGACTGACCTGCACCTTGCTCTTGGGGCATTTTCATTTCTGTAGAAGTATGAACAACATTTTGGTTATCAAACAAGGATACATGGTCACTTGCTTCTTTCTTTTCATTTCTCATTGCTGAGACATTCAGTGTACCATTAACCCTGCAAAGATACACTTTGTCACAGACCATCATTTCTTTGACGGCATGTTCCTCATCATTTTCATGTTGTGCATTCTTTTTAAATTGTCTTCTGACTCTTTGCTCTTTTATTTCTTTCTGATCCTAATTTTCACACAAATGGTCTGGTTCAAGTCCAAATAAAACCATACCCCCTTTATGTGTGTTCCCTACATCACTTTCATTAATTTGTTTTCTTGGTTTCAAATCTCTAAGCAAACCAGTGTCTTCATTTAAAGGTAAATCATGCTCATCTATGTTCTCATCATGGCCAATATGACTAGTCACTTATTGTCACTCCATGCAAGATCACTCCTGTGATATTTTGCACCTCCATTTGACTGTTGTTTTTGCACTGCACACAAATTCCCTATTTGCTCAGACAACATTTTAACCTGAGCCTCTAAGCATTGGTATCTGTCCATGTCCCTAAAAACACCCCTTTGCTCTCTAGGCCAGTAGTGGTTGAATTCACCCTGATCTGGCCTGTTCTGGTACCTTTCAGGAGACGGATTACTGTTTGTGCTTCCCCTGAATTCCCATGACATCAGAGGTGCGGAGCATGGAGTTCACATTCTGTCTTTCAGGTGGCTGGAATTGTTCCCTCTGTTTACTTTTATTTGCAATGAACTTATTTATATAGCTTGGTCTTACTAGATTGCCATATACCATTGTGGCAGGGTCAATCCTATTCAGGGCCCCCAATGCTTGAAATGGCCTGCTTTACATCTGATGATCTGATTCTAGGTGTTATTTAGCCCTGGCATATCATAGCAAAATCCCACCTTGCGAGAACTACCAAGATACCGAGGACTAATGTATGTATTTCTGTCACTGGAATCTATGGATTGGATCACAGGGGCTTGGGGGTGGAGCCCTTTGGTAGGCCCCACCCCTCTGATTGTGTGGTATGTCCATTTTTATTTGGGTTGGAGCTGTATCTAATGGCATCCTGCCAGATTTCACTCTAGAATTGTGGATGTAGATTTGCCTAGATTCCTTACCCATAGTCTCTTCCTTCTCATGGGAGATTATTTCCTAAATCCTAGTGGCTTGTTCACTGATCCATTCTAGGGGTCTATGCCGGTTAGATTTGCACACCAGCTGAGACACTCGGTGGAGCCCATAAAAATAGGCAGTTTTAAATTCTGTTGAACGAGGGTCATGGGCCACATCAAAACGTGAGAATTCTCTCTTTAAATTTTGTAGGAACTGGCGATGGGACTCATTTGGCTGGACTGACATTCTGTAAGCAGTCTTCTTGCCTCTTAAATAGAATGATACGTTGAGAACTGCCATCTAATCTCTTTCTAAAAATCTTTCCAAAAAATATTCTGTTGCTCATTTAGGCCTTGAATAACACTGGCAGATGCAGAGCTGAGAGTAAGTTGAACATATCTGCCGTATTGGACCCTGGGTATTTGTAGCCTTTGAAACATTTCTGTTACAACCTCAAGGTGATCCTCAATACAACTCTCTGACCCTTTTTCGATTGGTTTGACCTAAGCCTTGATATACTTTATTATTGTGCATTTTGCAGCGTATTACCCAGTCTAGTGCTTTGCCCCCCCCTTTGCTCTGTGCTGGGATGCCAGACTACACCTCCAGCACAATGGAGAGCAGCCAATTCCTGCTGGCTGAAAAACAGTTGGCCCATTTCCTAGACTGTTGACTGCATTCAATCTCAGCAAAATGAATGCCCATATTTTCCTTAGAGGGATTCGAGAACAACTCTGTACTCGTATCACCCCTGACACTGGAATCTCTTCTTACCACCATGCACTGGGCTTGGAGATCCTGAGTTTGACTGTAAAGGGCAGAATTCTCTCTTCTCAATTGAACAACTTTTCCCTGCGTTTCAGTAACCTGCATTTTGTAATAATCAACTGCCTTGACTTTTCTATCATTCTCATACCTAATTCTAAAAATGTCATCTTCTAACCCTTGGAATACTTTGGCTTTTTCACTACCACCCTTTCTGAGTGTCTGAATCTCTACATTTGCTATGTGCCTATCTTTCCAGACATCATCTAAAACATTTGTTAAATGCATTAAGTCTTCCTCACTCTTATTTTAATTATTAATTGTTTGCTTGTTAGGCGCTTATACAGCAAGTCAAATACTGTTTCAAATCGCCCACAGGGTGAGGAGAGGGAACAAGGGAGTGAAATACAATTACAGAAATAATAAGAGCAGTGGAGGGAAACGGATGGACCTACTATGCCTTGTGAGTATTCAGAATGCGCAAGTGCAGCAAGGAAGAGGGCAGAGCGCGTATGTTCTGGGGAGTCCGGGCTCATGGATGAGCCACAGATGAAGTGCATGTTGAAGCATAACACGGCCAGGGGCCACATTAGGAGTAAGTGCAACCCTTCAGGGGTGACAGTGTGCCAAAGTAAGTGCTGAAGGTAGACAGTGCTGGGCCGATTGGGTGTGGAAGGCCAGGGGCCCCCAAGGATGCAAAAGGGCCCTGGACACCAATCACATCAACTGTGGGATTAGCAGAGAAGAGAAGAAGGGGAGGAGGAGGTAAAGAGGAAAGTCTTGAGGAGTATTCTCTGAAAACTGGTTGTCTTTCTGAATCAACTGTGCACTGACATTATCATATTTGGCTTGTATCTGCGCATCAAGTTCTCTCTGTTTCAACTCTGCTTCCACTTGTAACAGAAATTCGAGCTCTGCAGCCAAATCACACTGTAAACCAGCAATCACATCAAAGTCTTTTCCCCACAATTTGTGTAATGAAAACCAAATCTTGGCACACAAAAGTATAAGACAATCAACCTCTTGTTTCCGGTCCCTGCCTGGAATAGCCAGACAAGACACGTCTGTAAAACACTCCCTTCAGCAAAAATTAGCTAAAACCTTCCTTTTCAATTACAGCATTAATTATTTCCCACCAATCTGATATTGTATCAGATAACCACGTTGCTAAGGTTAATCATTTTGACTCTGCATAACTACGCAGATCAGTAAAGTCCACTTCAACTTCCGGCATATTTGAACCCAGTTCCAGCAAGGCAGCACTTGCAGGGGAGGAACAAAGTCAACAAAACTGAAAGTGCACCTAGCGTAACATAATATGACTATGCTATGCTATGCAAAGACACACCCAGCAATCGTTCTACAGCCTTCCAGGCTAATGCAATATAAATTAGTTGGGTATTTTATGAGGTTTCCTAGCTTGCCACAGCATGGGGCTAGACTTAAATTGGGATCATTTGCTGAAAACAAAAACAGGACTTAGTGCTGCACTAGGGGCACAATTTCTCTACCTTCATTACATTGGATTGTTATGTAATTACCAAGAGTAGACTTGCCAGGTCATGAAAAATTATGTGTTTATAACATGGGGAATCTACTTGCAATGATTTGACTCAGATCACAGTGTTTTGGTGCACTTTATTTTTTCCGCAAGAAATAAGGAATATACCCCTTTAGTTTAGCATCTGTCTATGCATTATCCTGAATAAATAGAACACACAAGAAACAGACTAGCACTTCTCCAATTCTTTCACATATTTTTAAAAGCAATTGAGATTCTCAGCTCTGCACACAGCGTTCATGAAAAACAAAACAACACATGTAATGTCATAAACTCAGCATAACATTTTGAATGATACAATAATGAAAGCACAAACCACAATCTCTCATTTGCCACTGAAGTGATGCAATTATACTTCATAGGCACTGACCTCCCCGCGATAAAGTCCTTTCCCCGTACAAGACTTCAATTATACTTTACCATTTGGCTGGCAATGCACTGCTATCTGTAACCTTGAAATTGTTAGCTACTTTGGCAGGATTGTAAGCTTTCAGTTTGCATGTACAATTGGACTCTTCAATTGTGGAGAAAAACACACCAAATAGCTATCCATGTTTATATCATCTGTTTATTTATTTCAATACTATTGTTTGCCAAGTCCCAGTGCCTTACTAATATGTCACTTTGCACATTATTATCTTTACCAAAAAGTAATGCTCACCTCGTCCGATAAGGAAAGTCGGCTTGCATGGAAGTTGCTGTGCGCAGTTTGGAAGCTTCCCTCTCACACTCCCAGATAGTCACTTCAGCTCACCTTCCACAGACATCTTCTCTCCTCCCCCTCCACTCTCTGGCAGATATCGTCTCTGCGGCTCTTAGCACAGATCCCAGGCCTCAGAGATCTCCCCAGAAAAGCAAAAAGCCCTGCCTTACACTCTGTGTCTTCTATTAAAGCCTCCTGTACACCTTCCCACTTCATGTATATTCCCTGACACAAATTGTAAGATCTGCCTGCCTCTGACTGTGATGTCACATGCCAATCAGACACCACCTCTGGATAGCCAAACCTCCTGGAAACTTCCAGAAGTCCCAATTTCTTTCCACCCCAACTTTGAGCAGAGTTCTAATACAATGAACATAGAAATTGCCGAGTTACGTTTCTTCCCGCCCTAAAACACGACATTGGGCTTACTTTGAGCAACATGATTTTGCACATTTCAAGTTCTCCACCCCTCACGACTCCTGTTGCAAGAGAAGCTTTAATTCTTGCAATTATTTTCTACGCATAAATTCAGAGCCTGTGTCTGCAGTCTCATTTACACCCCAGTTTGCACCAGGATTTGCACAACGTGCTATGGACTCAGCTATCCCATTCTAAACACTAACTGTATTAATGGGTTAAGATTAGTAAGTAATCATGTTCGAAGTTAGTAATTAGTCCCTACACTCCCATATTACATGGTGGTGGTGGGCTAGAATGCAGGCACCAGTGCTGGCTGCCAAACATGCTCTTGCTGAATCCCACAGCGGACAATAGACAGCCAAGGATGTTATCTGCTGATGTCGCTCTGCTTCCAGGAAAAACGCCATGCTCCTCCTGTGGGGTTGTGCTGCTGCTGCTGGCATCATACGGTGGGGAATCACCTCCTGTCACCATCATGAGCTGGTGCCCGCTGACGCTGCTCCTTTCGCTTCTAATGGTGGTCCTGCAAGCAGGTGCTGCTGCTGCAAGAAGAAGATGGTGGTGTTGGTGGTGTTGCTGGTGCTGCTGATGCTACTGCTGTTTGTGCTCCTGCTTCTAGTACTCCAGTCGACCCCCAAACAGAAGAGGTATGGTGGAGACTTGGATAGAGTGTAAGGCTTAATTTATATAGGCAGAGCCTAGGGATGTCATTTCACCAAAATGCCAGGGGTAGCGGAAGTGACATCACACAACCTTTGACCTCTGATGACATCACAGGAGATGATGTCATTTGACCCCACCCCGAAGTGATATCGCGGGAAGCGATGGAACTTCACCTTTCACCCCTTGACAAAGCAGGAAGTGGCATCACATAGCATTGTTCCTAAGTACACTACGAAAAATATGTTTAAGATATCACTATAATGTGATGTACATTTCATACAAGAATGGATCGCCAGGTGTACCGTTAGGATCAGTGTTTATAGACCCATATTACCAAATGACTGTGAATGCATGCAGATGTCCATGGCCAAATGATAATGATGTGTTATTATACAGCACGTACGCTTAAGCACTTTATATAGAATAAAATATACACCCAACCTGTGTTGGTACTCATTTATCATCCTCAGAAGGATGAAAGGCTGAGTTGAGGTGTTTAAGAACAGACTAAATCAGTGACTCACCCCCTGATGTTTGCCTGAAATGAACCTTTAATTATTGTATAGAATTCCAGAAAGACACATTATTTGGTTTTCCTATTCTTTCTTATTTAGTTGCGACCTCTGGCGACCCTTAAATGACGTCCCTGGCAGAGCCGCACACAAGGTAGCCAATCGTGGGACACCATTTTGCACATGAACCTGGTTCACGCAAAGGCAAAACATATATTTTGCATTGTCGCTGATCCCACTGTGAAAATGCACACAAAGCATTCACGTCAGCATGGATCATGTTACTCATAATGCAAGGCGCATGCACACAAAACAGAAATTCCGAGTTCATCATTCGGGCGAGCACGACGCAAAGCTCATGCGCGCAATGATGAATGGACGTCCCACGTGGCCCGAAACTAAAATCAATGCGTGCGCTTGCCCCATGCGAAATATGGGATGAACATGTTCAAGAAACTAAGCACCTGAAACAAACAATGAAAGGCATTGCACCTGCAGACAAAACCACAGAGGTAAAACTTGTGCTTTGCTTCAGGTGGGTTTTGCCAGGAAAGAAGTCACGCAAAAGAAATGGTTTCCCGTTTTGCGGTACTGTGGACGGGTGTGGAAATTTCGAGCAAATCCACGGGCGCAGCTGAAACGGCCTGCTGGGGCTAAGTGGATTGAAATCTTACAGATTTCATTTTCATGGCTGGCAGACCAGTATATAACAAATATGCCCACCCCTACCCAGCAGTAATGTTCATGGAAAGTGGTTGTTTCAGCATCTCTAGCTGGTCACCTTCTGCAATGGTGCAGATTGGATAAAAACGGTGATGTAGAAGGTTCTCCAGAGCAGCCAGTGGTTATCATTAATTCATAATCTTTAACCCATCACAGTTTTTGTTTTGGATATAGTTTGTCTACCCAGTGTCGAAACACAAAATGTGGATACCCCCGGTGAGCTATGCTGAGTTCTCCCTCCATCCAAGAGCGGCAACAAAGCAGAGGCCATGCCACAGTCCTGACAGGCCTGGACCACCACACATGTGCAATGTGCATGATGATCATGCTGCTGCAGGGACAAGCCGTGCACTGCACCAGGTGGAAGATGGAAGTATGTGTTTTTAACCAAGCCTTTAATCGTTTATCTAACATAGAAACAAGGGGGGTGTGCATGGCTCCTGAGTCCTGACATCCAAATGTACCAGCCAACTAGCATTTATATTATGCACAGTAATTATACCATAAGAAAGAATTTTCAGTCTGCATCTGCTAGTATATGCCAGTATCCCCATGTATAAACATTCTCTTGCTGGCTTTGCCCTTACTGCCACTAAAACCCTTCTGCCACGAGAAGTAAACATGTTATTGTTGCTGCACAAATGCTTGCCCAACCACTGCACCAACAGGTAAGAAAACTCATGTCGACTTTGCCCTCAATGCCAGTGTAAGAGGATTCAATTCAACACTACAGCTAAGTCAATGCCTAGTCTGGGATACTGAATGGAAACCCTTATTAATATATCTTTATGTCCAGTTCATGCGTTCTGAATGACTACCCCTATATAACACCCCTCTCTTTGAATAACCCTGACCCCACTGAGCCAAGAAGTAGTTCTGTTTTGCAAGTTAAAAGGTTTAATTGATAATTTAAACAATATATATATATCACGCTTTATAATAAATTAATAATTGAATAGCACACTTAATCTGATATGATAAAGATTAACGACGGAGAATCTGGCACTACCACACTTCTTTATAATCACTAAGGAGTTGACATGAAATGGATAAGATAGCAACAATACTTTTATGGTTTCAAATGAATGCAATGTGGAATGAAATGCAGTACAGAAAATAACTTGATAGGATTTCAGCAAAAGACAATGTAATCACTTTCTTGGACAATTCACCCCCCCTTTTTATGCAATGCAAGGAAATGGAGGGAAGCACACAGTTCTCAGAAATGCAATCAAATGTGATTCAGTTCACCCCAGCAACTTAGACTACAGAAGTTGAAAACACAGGCCCAAATGCTTTTAAATGTGCTGGAAATGAAGAAAAAATATGCTAAAATGCTTTTAATTCCCTCTAGAGGTTCAGGGTGAGTGGTATCTAGTTAATATTAGTCCAGGCTCACTCTAGCAGTGATGCAGGGATAGTTTTTATGAGGCAAACGATTTTTTTCAGAGGAAAGCAAAAGCAGCTATCTTTTTGCAAGTGGAGAAATTTTCAAATCGCGGCAAAATTCGCGAATGCGCCTGGCGCGGTTACAGAGGAAATACAAGGGCTAGCAATATCGTTTTGGGGTCTTAGGAAAGCCTAGGATCTCAGCTTCCAGATGAAAGTTACTGCAAGTCTCTAGCACAAACGGTCGCGGAGATATGAGCGATTGAATAAAGGTCGTTTTTCAGATTTGAAATTTTAAAGTTCAAAAGACAAGTGCAGCTTGCTACTAGAAAATGACAGGTGACAGCTTTGCTCAAGTTAAAATAGCTTGCATTAGATTATTTTAACTAAGAGATTGGGTTCTGCACAGTTTTGCTATGTACTCACAATATATTTAGAAATATGCCTTGCCACGGATCTGGTCAGGTTTTGGACTGCACTCCGGTTCAGCTCTCTCTGGGTTTGGATACTGCTCTGCTTTCTCTGGGTCTTTCTGCACAGCTTTCTCTGGAGATTGATGGAGGTAAAGTATGGATTTTCCCGGCAGAGCTTCCAGCTGCAAATGGATTTGAAGGTCCCTATCTGTCCTGTCTCTCTGCTTTTATGTGTTTTGAAAATGGGTGTGTGTGAGCAGCATCACTAGCCAGCCCCTCTCCACTTGTCATTGGCCACTTCATCCGCTTCCACTTGATTGGGGGAATGAAATGAAGTGTCATCATGATGAGGTCTGTTTATGATACAGAGAACCCACCCCTGTCAACTTTACACACAATCTATATTTGCTCAAAAAAACATATTTGCACAGGTACACATTTGTTTAAAATTACATGCACCCTTCACATATCACAGGAGGTATACCCTGTCCAAATCTGCTCTTCCTGGGGGCTTGCATTCAAAAATGGCACATATTTCACTTTTTAACTGGTTTCGCAATTTCGGACATTAACCCAAATTTACACACATGTGCGCAAGGAGTATGGACATTCGTTGATGAAGTGTCAGATTTTTCACATGCACACATTTTGAGTAATATCCTCTTTTCCGCTAAAACCCCCCTGAACATGCCACCGGTTCTAAAAACCTCTTAAAATGTGGGCAGAAAAATCACAAGAATTATGGTGTCATTTATACAATTTTCACATGTCCGCTCTATGAGTTATTCATCTTTTTGGAGTTATGTTCTGGCCCCAAAGGGGTGTGGTTTTCCTCCAGCACAAGGTTGAATTTCTGGTTTTTCCAGTTCTGCCAAGCCAGCTTGCTCTCACAGGCAGTGCCCCTCCTCTGTGCTTCCAGGAGAAATCTCCATTTACGACTCCCGCCATAAAACATTTGCCTGAGTCAAGACAGGGCTTTGTTCAATTTCCTGCAGAGCCCAGGTAATTCAATCAGGGAAGTGTCATATCCCTTTTGGTGTGATCAGCAAAAGGGCAGCTAGGCCTGGGAACACAGCTGTGACTCAAGTTTCACTCCTGATGGGGGTAGTTGCCAGGCAAATTGGAATCTCTTTAAGCCAGTTTTTAGCTACATGTCATTTCTGTTCCCCAGTTTCCTGCATTCAAATAAAACTAAACATTTTTACATATGCAGCTAGAATGCTGATTCTAAGTTTAAAACTATGACATTTAAACAATTGATTTTTAGTGTCTTTCAGTCCAAATTTACTTAAACTGCTGAAATCCACAGCTCAGCCAGTCTTGTTATAAACCTTCAAGTCACTTCAGAATATAACTTTACATTGGATCCACCTCTCAGTAAGTCTTTCTTTGGCATGTTTTGGGTTCATTTATTCAGTTTTCTACAAAATCTGGTGGTTTTAAAACGCCGGCTTTTGGATAGTGGTGAGTACTGGTACTGCACCCCTTTTTGGGATTTAAGAAAATGAATTCTCCACAGTTATGGGTTTGCTTTTGGCAATCAGCATTCCCATTCCCAATGGTTTCAGACTACTGTATGGGTAGTCCAATGGTGGTTTTAGGCAGTGTCCTTCTGTGCCCATAACATTGGCAAAAATGAGTGGCAGCCTATTCTTCATGCATTTCCCTGTGCATTTTCTGGGAAGCTCTGGCCATCATGATGTTTTCATGCCAGTACTGCACAGTTTTGAGGTAGGGCTCGAATGCATGGGTAAATACATCCCACAAGCCCCCCTTCTTGCGGTGGCCATCTGATCCTTCACTGGTGGGACCCGCAAGATCTGGGATGTAGTTCTCATCTTCCGGTAGATGGCACAGTTCAGCATCTTTTCCTCCATCCGGTACTGATCGATCGGTTCTCCTCACCGGTCCTGATGGGAATATTGGGCGGTACCCCGGGCCCATCGCGTCTCTGCTCCCGGTCTCCGGATCGTCCTCCTTGGCCCGTTTCCAGGTTTTCTTTCACCTAGGACGACAAAGGAAGAGCGGCAATACCTATCCATAGACATTTTTCCCCCACCATTGATATAGTGGGGCAGCATATGCATTTCATCATAACGAAACATTACATTCTTATTTTGAAAAAAAAACAGTATAACTAAGAGACAGTTTCATGCAAATCACAATATTTTAGAGACTAGATGTGGTATGTTTTATGGTTGGAACTGAATTAGTCTGAGACAGTACCCGCTAGGATTCCTGAGGATTCCTCCAGTTGTTGCAGAGTGTGCCTGGGATGGCAACATTTCAACTGGTTTATGTGGACCCACTTGTCTTCCCCCGCTGCCAAAGGACCTTTGGGGATGTGGATTTTGTAGGCCACAGGGGAGATCTTGTCGATGATCTCAAAGGGTCCCTTCCATGTAGGCAAGAATTTCCGCTGCTTGGCCTGGTTCCTTTGGAAGTTGTATAGATAGACCCGGTCTCCCACCTGATATTCCTTCCTGGAAGTCTTCAGGTCATAGTGGGTCTTCATGCTATCAGCCGATCTTTCTAGATTCCGCTGAGCATAAGCAAAAGCATGTTGAAGGTGTTTCCTTAAATTCTCCACATACTCATGAGTTGTGGAGGCATTTATCAGTGTCTGCTCTTGGGTCCTGTAGAGCAAATGCTGAGGAAGCACCATCTTGCGCCCAGTCATCAACTCAAATGGTGACATTTTGGTTGCAGATGAAGGGGTAGATCTGATGGCCATTAGGACCAGAGGTAATCGGATATCCCAACTTGGCCCAGAATCTGCCACAAACTTTTTTAATATGCTCACAATGGTTCGGTTATAGCGTTCCACTGCTCCAGAAGAAGCTGGCCTGTAAGCAATGTGTAGCTTTCTCTTGACCCCCAGTATCTCCCACATCTTTGTCATTACTTCACTGGTGAAGTGGCTACCCCTGTCTGACTCAATCCTTTGAGGTAGACCAAAACGGGAAAAGATGTGGTTAATCATCAGGGCAGCTGCGGTTTCTGCCTTGCAATTTGGGGCTGGGAGACATTCCACCCACTTGGTAAACAAGCATGTCACAGTCAACATGTACTTATTCCCCCTAGCAGAGCGAATCACGGGGCCTACAAAGTCGATTTGTAAATCTGACCATGGCAGTGTCATCCCCCGCTTTTGGAGAGGCACGCGGTGCGTGAGGGATGATGGCTGAAATTGTGCACACACAAGACACCCCTTCAAATATTGGTCGAGGTCCTGCCCCATGTGTGGCCAGTATGCAACCTCTCTTAAGATTTCCAATGTTGTGTGAAACCCCCTATGACCGGCGGTGGCCGCATCATGGGCGTGACTTAACATCAGGCTTCGGAATGAGGTAGGAACCACCCACTGATCGTGGCCAGCTTTGGATTTCCTTACCAGCAACCCGTCTTGGATTCGGAACATTTTTGGACATTTCATCAACACTCTTAGGTCCTCTTTCCCAGTGTAATCGGTATCCGTCAGGGGAAAGTTCTCAGGGTCCTCAAGGTGCTGGTAAAATTTACCAATTATTGGATCCCCCTTCTGAGCTGTAATCAAATCAGCATCAGGGGTCTCCTTACTCCATTGTGCAATTGAAAGGTCATTGTGAGCATTTGTCTGGGACCTAGTGATAGCAGTGACCTGGATTTCCCCCAACAGGGACTCAATCTCAATTAGATCCCCTTGGATGGCCCCGGTTTTGGCCAGCTGATCAGCTAAGTCATTTCCAGTTTTGTCTGGTCCCTCTACTTTGGAATGACCCTTGATCTTTTTCCAATAGAAGGTCATCTCATTCGAGGTGACCAGATCATCAATGTTTTGAATCAACTTCCCATGTTTCAAGGGTTTGTTGTTAGCACATAACATGCCTCTGGTTTTCCAATTAACCAGGTGCTCCACGAACCCGTTCCGTACATAATCCGAATCTGTGATTATGACCAGTTCGCGGAGTTGATGCTGGACAGCAGTGAGGATGGCCTGATGCACAGCCATCAATTCTGCCACCTGACTACTTCGGGGACCAATTTTGTATCCAGCGGAGGGTTCTGGGGACTCATTCACCCATGCATTCCCTACGCCGGCCACCAGTTCTTTCTCCCCGTTGTTGTCAACATGGTAAGAGCATCCATCCACATAGACAGTGGGCATTCCCTCACACTTGTCCTCTTCAAAGACTTTGTGTGGGGAATTAAGGTATACCTCCATGTTGTCCTTGATTTTTAGACTTTCGTCCTCGAGACAGTTTTCTCTGGCACAATCATGCAAGTCAGCCAGACCTTGCGCGAGGTGACTCTTCTTGTTTTGGCCATATCTGACCTCCACAGGAAAGCCTTGCATTGACAGAATCCAGGAAGTAATTCGGGAATTACTCACATTTCCGGCCCAGATTCTGTCACTTTGGAGATATTGCAGAGGCTGGTGTGGAGTCTCCACTATGATGTGTTCCCCCTGGATAAACGGGCGGTAATTCTTCAATGCCCACACCGTTGCCAGGAGTGCCTTCTCACAATCGTTGAATTTTTCCTCCACAGAGGATAAAGTTTTGCTCGCATAGGAGATTACTTTATTGACCTTGTCATGCTTTTGGTATAATACTGCCGTCAAACACGTATTAGAGAACCCCGTCTCCAGGAAGAACTCCTTGTTTCTGACAGGGTAAGCTAGGCAAGGCGCTTGTGAGAGGCTTCTCTTGAGTTGTCTTACCGCCTCGGCTTGTTATGGACCCCATTCCCACTTGACCCCCCCCTTCAGGAGATGAATCAGGGGTCTGGTGATCTCTGCGTAGCCCTCAATGAACTTTCTGCTGTAATTAGTCAGTCCAAGGAGGCTCCTTAGTTCCCGCAGAGTTGTGGGGTCTTTCAGTTTCTGAAGTGCTTCCACTTTCTTTTTCTGGGGACAGAGACCCTGAGGAGTAATCTCATGCCCCAAGAAATTAACACGGGTTCTACACCACTGTGCTTTCTGAAAGGAAAGTTTTGCTCCGGCGGCCCTCAACTGCGTCAGAACATAACGGATCTCCGCTATGTGTTCCTCCACAGATGAACTTTTGATGAGGACATCATCTACATATGCCAGGTTACCCCTCGCACCCAGGTCGGGCATGGCCTTATGTAGGAAAATGTTGAATTCATTGCCGGAGTTGAGGTATCCGAAGGGAGTCCGGGTCCATGTATACTGCTGGCCCCCAAAGGTAAAAGCCAGTTTGTATTGGTCCTCCCTACTGACAGGCACGGTCCAGTATCCATTGGTCAGGTCTATTGCAGTGAATACCTGTGACCCCTGGATCTGGGACAGCCCTTGGTCAATGTAGGGCAGAGGCCATCGGGAAGTATGGACCCGTTTGTTGAGCTCCCTGAGGTCGGCGCAGAGTCTCCACTGGCCGTTTGGCTTCAATATTCCCAGCACCGGATTATTGAAGGTGCTGTGTACTGGACGGATTATTCCCCGGGACTCAAGGTTCTTAATTATTTCAGTAAGAGACTCCATTGATGCGAGAGGCAAACGATATTGCTTCACAAATACAGGAGTCATGCCAGGGTCCGTGGGGATTGTTGTTGTGTGGATGTCAGTGCGACCACAGTCATATGAGTCTACCGCAAAGAGATCTTGAAAATCCAAGAAAACTTGTTTCAACTTTTGCTTCTGTTCCAGAGTCACACAGGCATCAGCTAGGTTGACTCTCTCTTCCACCATCTGCCTGAAGCCTGGAAAGACTTCTGGTTTGGCTATCTCAGCGGCCTCCTCCAGCTGGGTGGAGAAGTCCCTGGTCAGAGTGCTGATTTGGACTGGAGGCTTCAGGTGGGAAAGGCAGCCCTCATGGACCTGGAAAATCACCTCATCCCTCCTGAAGTCACAAGTCACATCTTCCTTACCATAGGGGCAGGAAGTGTACACCAGGAAGTTCCCCCCATGCCGGGTAAAAATCCTGTCTGGTGTTTTATTGTCATCACTGTCACTGTCAAAACAGTCCTTGGGGATTGGTCCTAACAGTTCATTTACTAAGTCGATGGAAAAATGTCGGTCATCAACCGCCATTCCAATAATGGTGCCTGCGGCTAGAGTAATACTCTTTAAGTCGCTGTTATCCACCTCTATTAGAATGGTGTCATGTTCTATGTTGACTAATGGAGTTGGGTTTACCCCCAACCCTTGCTGTTGGAGAGAAGCGTTTAGATGTATGTAAGCATCAGGGTTTTTCAACTCTTGCCCCCTTTTAACTTTCACTTCCAGGGAGAATTGTCGGGTCCTTTCTGGGATGGTGACTTCCTCTTTGATCTGAATTTCAACTGCACAAGGTAGCAATTGAGCTGACCTAAATGCTTTTTTCTGGTTCATCAAAGCCCATGGGATTATCCGCTAATCGGGACCAAGCTTTGAAGTTTATTAGGTCCAAACTAATGGCAAAGCGATTGAGAATGTCACTGCCTAAGTAAAAGGCGGCAGGGACGTCTCGCACGACCCAACAATTGTGGACTATGCTCTTGTTGCCAATGGAGATTTTGAGCATATACCTGCTTGGCAGGAGATGTTTGGAATTAGGCGCTTCCAGGTCCATTTCCCATTTGTCTATCAGTTTGAATGTGGGAATGGCTGGATCTTTTGGGAGTTGGCGGAACATGGCTTCGCTGATGAAGCTCTTACCGTCGTTCACACACACTCGAGCGAGAACAGAGTCCTTCCCATCATTTAACTGAACAGGGATGAACAACTGCTCTCCAATTTGCTGAATATCAGCCAGGCTCTGAGCTGATTTCACATCTTTCTGGACTATTGGAGTGGGAGTTTCTGATTGTGGATTAGTATAGAATTTCAGAGTGTTTCCTTCCAGCATGGAGTACCACTTTAGACTGGAAGGAAGGTTGATTTTCAGAAATAGAGAGGACCCCCCATCACTAGTCTGTTGTCCTACTGCTATTACTGTCACGTCTGGAATTTGGCTATTCTGGAAGTGAAATTCTACTTGGTCAGATTTTTGTTCAACCATGTGGAAGGTGCCGTTTAAACTAACATGGTTGACACTCTGTTTTAATTTGATTGGTCGGCTAGTCTGGGTCCAGAGGACCTTGTTTACGCAATCTATTAGGGGTGACAACCTTCTCAGGAGGTCATTCCCTAGTAAACAAGGGGTGCCCTCTGGAGTCACAATTATGACCGGGTGTTTCAACTTGTGTCGCCCAATTTTAATGTCCAAATCTGCCGTCCCCTCGACGGGAATTTCCTTCCCGTCAAAGTTCTGGAGTTGTCCAGGAAGGGAGGTGAGAGGAATTTGGTAATTCTATCCCCTTCCTGCATTCAGTTCGTCAAAGGCCCTTCTGGACAGAAGGGTAGCTTGAGATCCAGTGTCCACCAGTGCCAAAATCGTACCCTGTCCCTGTACTTGTACCGGGGCATAGTATCTTCCCTCCTTCTCCTCAAGGGGGCACAGATAATGCACATTTTTGGACAACTGGCGGGCTAACTTTCTGGTTTTGGACATCGCTAGCGAAGAGATTTGGGCAGAATTTTGTGGAGAGCCTTGGGAATCTGAAAGAAAAAGTTGTCAACTGAAGATCAGAGCCATTGTGGGTTCCCCTGGCTCCGGTTCCGGGCCGCCCCCCCCCCCTTTTGGAGGCAGTCACCAGGATGGGTTTGAACCAGGGTAGTTTCTTGCTGTTGGTTCTGGGATGAGATGGTGGGCGGCAGTAGCTCAGTCTCCACATCTCCGCAGTCTGGATTTGCATCCCTAGGGACCCATTTTTCTTTGGGAGGAGTTCCCCCCTCTCTGAAGGAGAAGATCCTTTTCCCAGGATCCTCTGAGGATCCCTCTCCCTCAAATTGGAAGATCTGTACCTCCTCCTCAAACTGAGTCTGTTTGGGTCTTTTGTTTCTCCTACCCCCCCCTCTGCTCCTTAGGAGGCAGACTTTCAGGGGCAAGAGATTTTGTTTCCGGTTCCTGGGTTTCCAGGGGCTGTTTACAAGTGAGGAAGGAAGCTTCCTCCAAGGCTTTACACCCCCCTTCCCTTTGTGCCTCCTCCCTGGGAACCGGTGAGTTATCGGGGTGCTGCCCCCGTCATTGTTCTGGGGCACCAGGTCCAGAGGTGGGTGCGTTCTGCACCGGCATGCCGATCTGAGGGTTCTGCTGAGCCCTCAGTATGTGACCCAGATCCCGCGCCATGTTTTGAACCTGGCGCTCTAACTGGGAATCCCGCTCAGGCTGATACGGGGCCCTGTTTTCTCCCCTGGGCTGATCCCGGGAAGGGTAGCTGTCCCTCCTCTGGTAATACCCCGGGTTGGGAAGATTTGGGTACCCCTCCACCCTTGGCCTCCCCTCTCCCGGATTAGGTTGTCTGGGCTCAGGGAATTGGGGAAAGAAGGATGGATGATTTTGGGGTTGGAAATTGGGTGGATACCTGGGGAAAAAGTTCTGCCCAGGATTTGGAGAATTTCTGCCCTCCTGTGGGAAGTTGGGAGGGAAGTTCCCTGGGTTAGGTGCTTGGCTGGATCCCCCCCCTTGGGCTGGAGGAGTCCACACATAACCCAGGATGGGTCGATTTCCCTTGTAACGGGGATTTACATAATCAGGAGAGCGAGGGACCCCATTTGTGGGGCTGCCTCCCTGGCTCCCTGTCTGTGACTGGCCCGAGGACCTTCTGGGCCTAGCATTATTAGGTGCAGGTAGGTTTTTAGGCCCCCCCATCTCCAACTCTAAAATGGGGGTGACCTTTACCTCTGCTACCTTGGCAGCAGCAGGGGTGCTGTTGGCTTTGGGGTTTTTCTGAGCATTATTTTTGCTATCTACCGGTTTCTGCACCTCATAGATCCGGGTAGCCTGTTCAAGGACCCAGTCTAAAGATCTTTTCTCGTGAAAATCCCTCACGAGCTGGGTCATTATGTATTTGGGCAAGGCATGAAAAAATGTATTGATGAATTCTCTACTGTCTGTGCGCACCCTTCTGGTGGTCTGCGCAAAAGCACGTTTCAGTTCTTGCACAAATTCTTGTGGGGCCTGATCCTCCCCACATTGCAAATTGTAGGCTGCCTTGCGAGCCTCTTGAGGATTTCTGTGAACAGAAAAGTGTTTCAAGATGGCCGCCTTATAGGTGGACCATCTTAAATGATTTTGGTCCTCCAGCCCCGCAAAGAAACTGGAGTATTCCGGGGAGAAGGTCCACTTTACATATTGAATACAGCTTTGGCTGTCCTTCAAATGGAAAGTCTCCATCATTTGCTCAAACAACTCTAAGTGCTCCCAAACAGAATACTTAGCTTTCTTATGGTAAGGCGTGATGACGCTCCTGATCGCCTTAATCTGCTTTAAGGGGTCCTTAAGCAAGGCCCTTTTTGCCTTATTGGCCTTTTTGGTTCGGGTAACCCTTGTCCATTCATCCTCTGACTCAGAGGCACTGCTCCCAGAGGTTCCTGTCTGTTCTTCCAGGTTTTCCCGGATTCTGCGAGCCTGGGAATGGCTGGCAGAATGTGGGGACCTGGTCTCCTGTGTCCTGCGCAGTTCAGAGGAGTCTTCAGATTCCTCCTTGCTGCCAGGATTTGATGGGTACCCCCTCCACTGACCTAACTGGGCAGAGGTTTTCAGGATGCCCTTAAGGGGCCTACTCTCCTGGGGTTCCCCACTGAACTGTACTGTACTTGGGTGCCCATACCCGGATGCCCACCCCTCCATTCCTGAGTGGTACTGGCCTATGAGCCCCATACTTTTAGCTGGATAGTAATCTGCCATCCCTGTGGCCCTGTGCTCATGTGCGCCAGGGCACATGGGGGTGGCAGAGTCCAGGGACTGAGAGAAATAAAGGCCTCTGGTACTAGGGCTCCTGGGGTTATGCTCAGGAGTTTCTCTTTCCCAGCGAACCTCATCTCTATCCGCCCCTGCTCCCTGTTGCAATGCAAGAGCCTGCATTTGTGCCTTCAGTTCCTCAGTTAAGGCCTTACTAGACTCTATCAGTCTCTCCTGCATCGCTACCTGTTGCTGGAGCCTATCATTGTGCTGGCAGAGAGCCTCATTCTCTCTCTGTGTTTCCTGATTGGTCCTGGAGCACTGGGCCAGTCTTTGCTGCAGGAGGGTTACCTCCTGAGCTGTGTCCCTATTGGCCTGCTCCTTTCTTGCTAGAGCATCCTCCACCCTCCTGGTGTGCTCTAACAAGTTCTGGTGTTCTTTTTGGAGGTCACCCAGTCCCTGGTGGGCCAGGTGATTTTCTTCCATTTTTCTTTTTAAATGGCAGACTTCCTGGCCTAAGGCGTCTCTTTCCTGACTAAGAGCCTGCATTTGTGCCGCCAGGTCGTCCCTCTGCCTTTGAAAGGCACCAGCTTTCTGGCGTTCTTCATCAAACTCTGCCTGGGTATCCAGGTCTTTCGAAATCAGCTTGTTGCTCTCTACCTTCACTCTATCTAGATGACTTTGCAGGGTGGCTACCTGCTCCGTGCATGCCCTGTTAAAGTCTAATTGTTGCTCCAGCTTTTTCTGGCTCTGCAGTAAGGAGTACAAACTGTCTCGGTGCTCCTTCTGCAGGGCCAGAAATCTAGTATCCTGGTCTGTCTTTTCCTGTTGTAGGATGCCCATATCCTCTTTTATTTTAATGATATATTGCCTACTATCATTTTCTGACTCCTGGCTCCTGAGCAGCCTCTGCTCAGAAGAGTCCAGCTCAGATTGGGCCTTCTGTAATGCCAGCAGTTGCCTACTCGCCAGATCTTGGCCTTCAGCACATTTGTCCTGCATGGCTCCCATATGTAAATATAAATATGCCGCTACCCTGGCAATCTTATTGTGTTCATCTTTGGCTTTAGGAGCCATATATAGTTCACTCAGGGCCACATGTAATGGACCCTGATCTCTCCATAGGTCTGACCCTGTTTCAGTGACCTGTCGCGTGATGGCCTGCAACCAGGCATCCTGGCCCTGTTCAGTCCATTCACCTCTCACAAATAGTTTATGTAAGAGGTGCTCTCTGGCTATTTTCATGTCTACTAAGGTCGTTATTCTAGAGATTGGTCTCTGTCCTGACTTACAGAAATTAGTATTTTATTTTTGCAAAACAGACCTTTTTCTTAGAGCGTTCCTATGAGGAGTGCTTTACAGCGTAACACAGCGTGGTGATCCGACCGGATATGTGTATCTGGTCAGCTGACACGCTGTATTAATCTGCACAAATGGTAGATCTAACCCAAACGTCCGGCACGAGCCCCCAATTTGTAAGAGGATTCAATTCAACACTACAGCTAAGTCAATGCCTAGTCTGGGATACTGAATGGAAACCCTTATTAATATATCTTTATGTCCAGTTCATGCGTTCTGGATGACTACCCCTATATAACACCCCTCTCTTTGAATAACCCTGACCCCACTGAGCCAAGAAGTAGTTCTGTTTTGCAAGTTAAAAGGTTTAATTGATAATTTAAACAATATATATATATCACGCTTTATAATAAATTAATAATTGAATAGCACACTTAATCTGATATGATAAAGATTAACGACGGAGAATCTGGCACTAGCACACTTCTTTATAATCACTAAGGAGTTGACATGAAATGGATAAGATAGCAACAATACTTTTATGGTTTCAAATGAATGCAATGTGGAATGAAATGCAGTACAGAAAATAACTTGATAGGATTTCAGCAAAAGACAATGTAATCACTTTCTTGGGCAATTCACCCCCCCTTTTTATGCAATGCAAGGAAATGGAGGGAAGCACACAGTTCTCAGAAATGCAATCAAATGTGATTCAGTTCACCCCAGCAACTTAGACTACAGAAGTTGAAAACACAGGCCCAAATGCTTTTAAATGTGCTGGAAATGAAGAAAAAATATGCTAAAATGCTTTTAATTCCCTCTAGAGGTTCAGGGTGAGTGGTATCTAGTTAATATTAGTCCAAGCTCACTCTAGCAGTGATGCAGGGATAGTTTTTATGAGGCAAACAATTTTTTTCAGAGGAAAGCAAAAGCAGCTATCTTTTTGCAAGTGGAGAAATTTTCAAATCGCGGCAAAATTCGCGAATGCGTCTGGCGCGATTACAGAGGAACTCCAAGGGCTAGCAATGTCGTTTTGGGGTCTTAGGAAAGCCTAGGATCTCAGCTTCCAGGTGAAAGTTACTGCAAGTCTCTAGCACAAACGGCCGCGGAGATATGAGCGATTGAATAAAGGCCGTTTTTCAGATTTGAAATTTTAAAGTTCAAAAGACAAGTGCAGCTTGCAACTAGAAAAAGACAGGTGACAGCTTTGCTCAAGTTAAAATAGCTTGCATTAGATTATTTTAACTAAGAGATTGGGTTCCTCACAGTTTTGCTATGTACTCACAATATATTTAGAAATATGCCTTGCCACGGATCTGGTCAGGTTTTGGACTGCACTCCGGTTCAGCTCTCTCTGGGTTTGGATACTGCTCTGCTTTCTCTGGGTCTTTCTGCACAGCTTTCTCTGGAGATTGATGGAGGTAAAGTATGGATTTTCCCGGCAGAGCTTCCAGCTGCAAATGGATTTGAAGGTCCCTATCTGTCCTGTCTCTCTGCTTTTATGTGTTTTGAAAATGGGTGTGTGTGAGCAGCATCACTAGCCAGCCCCTCTCCACTTGTCATTGGCCACTTCATCCGCTTCCACTTGATTGGGGGAATGAAATGAAGTGTCATCATGATGAGGTCTGTTTATGATACAGAGAACCCACCCCTGTCAACTTTACACACAATCTATATTTGCTCAAAAAAACATATTTGCACAGGTACACATTTGTTTAAAATTACATGCACCCTTCACATATCACAGGAGGTATACCCTGTCCAAATCTGCTCTTCCTGGGGGCTTGCATTCAAAAATGGCACATATTTCACTTTTTAACTGGTTTCGCAATTTCGGACATTAACCCAAATTCACACACATGTGCGCAAGGAGTATGGACATTAGTTTGAAGTGTCAGACTTTTCACATGCACACATTTTGAGTAATATCCTCTTTTCCGCTAAAACCCCCCTGAACATGCCACCGGTTCTAAAAACCTCTTAAAATGTGGGCAGAAAAATCACAAGAATTATGGTGTCATTTATACAATTTTCACATGTCCGCTCTATGAGTTATTCATCTTTTTAGAGTTATGTTCTGGCCCCAAAGGGGTGTGGTTTTCCTCCAGCACAAGGTTGAATTTCTGGTTTTTCCAGTTCTGCCAAGCCAGCTTGCTCTCACAGGCAGTGCCCCTCCCCTGTGCTTCCAGGAGAAATCTCCATTTATGACTCCCGCCATAAAACATTTGCCTGAGTCAAGACAGGGCTTTGTTCAATTTCCTGCAGAGCCCAGGTAATTCAATCAGGGAAGTGTCATATCCCTTTTGGTGTGAGCAGCAAAAGGGCAGCTAGGCCTGGGAACACAGCTGTGACTCAAGTTTCACTCCTGATGGGGGTAGTTGCCAGGCAAATTGGAATCTCTTTAAGCCAGTTTTTAGCTACATGTCATTTCTGTTCCCCAGTTTCCTGCATTCAAATAAAACTAAACATTTTTACATATGCAGCTAGAATGCTGATTCTAAGTTTAAAACTACGACATTTAAACAATTGAAACCTATGTGACACTCAAAAGTAGGTCACTCAGTCAATTTAAACACTTAGATTTTTAGTGTCTTTCAGTCCAAATTTACTTAAACTGCTGAAATCCACAGCTCAGCCAGTCTTGTTATAAACCTTCAAGTCACTTCAGAATATAACTTTACATTGGATCCACCTCTCAGTAAGTCTTTCTTTGGCATGTTTTGGGTTCATTTATTCAGTTTTCTACAAAATCTGGTGGTTTTAAAACGCCGGCTTTTGGATAGTGGTGAGTACTGGTACTGCACCCCTTTTTGGGATTTAAGAAAATGAATTCTCCACAGTTATGGGTTTGCTTTTGGCAATCAGCATTTCCATTCCCAATGGTTTCAGACTACTGTATGGGTAGTCCAATGGTGGTTTTAGGCAGTGTCCTTCTGTGCCCATAACATCGGCAAAAATGAGTGGCAGCCTATTCTTCATGCATTTCCCTGTGCATTTTCTGGGAAGCTCTGGCCATCATGATGTTTTCATGCCAGTACTGCACAGTTTTGAGGTAGGGCTCGGATGCATGGGTAAATACATCCCGCACCAGTAAACATGCAATGCTGCAGTAAGGACCCATTTCCTTGTTTGGCTGCAGGTATACCTCCACCCAACAAGTAAAAGCAGTCATCATGTTGACTTTGCCTTTAACATCAGTAAAACAAGCAAAACTTGTGACTGCACAAGTGCCTGTGCCCTCCCCATGTAAGAGCATACATCATATTGGCCTTATCCCTTATGCTAGGAAAGAATGCCATGCCAAAGAAAGAAATGTCCATTCAGCCTGCCCCTTTGTGCAAAAATCTCCATGCCAAACCTTCCTCCAAGTAATAAGATTTGGCTAAAAATACCAGTAAAGCATGTAAGAAATGTTCATGCTACAATGCACCTTGCGTGGGTCTTATTCTTCCACGTACACATTCATACGCATTCACCCACCAATGGCTGGGTCATTTTCTATTTGGAGGGCTTTAAACATTTTCCACAAATATGCTAGAGCACGTGAGTATAGCGAGGGAGCCCGAACCAACCACTCTGGATCATGAGTTTGGGGTTGGGTTGGTCTCCCCTCCCAGAGAAGTATTTTTGAATAATGGGTCAAAATGGGGCATTATTTGGCACAATGTTTGTGAAAAACTGGGTAAAAAGTATTTGGTTTTGTGGGGTAACTCTTATAAAAAAAATTAAATAGATGCAACAGTGTACATGAGCATTTACTAACGCATTTCCATGATACCTTTGCCAACAATATGTACTAGTACAAAAAACACTTTCAGGCTGGCTGTGGCTATACTTTTCCATGATGGCTACACCTAAACAAGCCAGAATTCCCATATGAGAACATACTCGGTGTGCTTTGTGCTTACTGCCAGTAATGATACTGTAAGAAAAGATGTCTAGGCTGGCTTTGCCAATATATGACAGTACCCCCACATGAGGACCTACTCCTGTTAGCTCTGCCACTCAAAGGGCTTCAGTACAAGTTTGGTGGTATGTCAGCAGTAAATGTCAGGGAAAATGAGCATCTCGAATGAGATCAAAGGTGATCATCTCTTTAGGATGTGTAAGGGACAGTTTGGAGGTGAGCAGTCTGTTTGATGAGGGGTCTTAAGCTTAAAGGTTGTCTGCTTACCCGATCTACGGGCTGGTGGGTAGGCTGAAGATGAGGAGGCTTGCTGCCCATAGATCATTCAAAAAGAATTTGGTATCCCCACTGTCCAATAATGCTAGTGCATCAAGGGTTTTATCCTCTGAGATGATTTGAAAAGTCATTAGGACAACGAGGGAAAGGTTCCAGGTGTCGGCTGGAGTAATGGGCAACATATGGGAGTATTTCTCAAGACCCCTATCCTTTGCCCCAGCTAGGAAAGGGGTTTGATGTTTCCCTGATTCCTTGGAGGAACACTGAGGCAGCTGCGTAACATGTGTCCTTGTGATCCACAGTATAGCAGAGACCCACGTCTCTATGTCTCTTTCGTTCTTCAACAGTAAGGGGCCTTGAGTGGTTCTGAAATGCATGGTTCTTCTTCAGGAATGGTGTCTGGTGTGGGGGCGAATGGTGGTGTGAGATGAATGGCCTTGCATCCTTCTTATCCCTTCCTCTTGGCTATTCGGAATTCCAGTTGCAAGGTAGTTGAGATCAGGCAAGGATGGTAATTCATCTTTGGTATCATCATTTAGCCCTCTCCAAAAGATGGCAAATTGGGCAGCTTCTGGCCAACCTCATTCAGCAGCAATCCTCGTGCATAATGTCACATATGCCAAAACATCCATGGTTTCTTGTCGAATTTCCAAAAGTGTTTCATCTGCAGCATAGGTAAGTTCGGTTCTTTTGAACTTCTCCTTCATAGCCATTAGAAAGGCTGGATAATCCTTCAGAAAAGGGCTGTTAGAACTGACCAGGGAGTAGCCCAGGCAAGGGTGTTGCCTATTAGGGTTCATTAATGTACCACAGAAATCTTTTCATGATTACTGGAAAGTCCATGTAGTAAATGTATCTTTGCTTCATTCACTGAACAGTTGTACCAAATATCTATAAAGCGACTTCTTCGGTTTCTATCAAAATTACGACCTATAAATATATCACTAAACCTTTCACCAGCATAATGTAGAGAGGTGGTTAAGCCCCATTAGCAATATATGCATTAATTGACCCTGTTACAGTCAGCAGTATAAGAGCATCTAGGCCTTGTATGCTATTCCTTCCGTCTAAATACATACTCACTCCCCTCCCATTATATTAAGCACCAGATAAATGTACTGTTATTGTTTTGTACACATACTTTAATGGCCATCATATAGACTCGGGTGCAGGTTATGTAATAACAGTTAATTCAGGGCGAAACAAAGATCAAAGTTAAAGGCACAAAGGTACCCCCATGCACCTACTGACAACCTTAACACATCATATGACTGGCAATTAAATTGTGTCTACACATTTAGGCACTTTTTTACTATTTTAGACATATGTTCTAGCAAAACATTATTAAAAATATCAGATCTTTTGGGGGGCGCTGTTGCGCACGACAAACATGGCTGCCTGATTCGAGCGCTCCGGCCCGGGAATCATCCGTTATATGAAAAAATCCTGATTCGGAGCATGCTGCGGGATACCGACCACACCGAGACGTGCCGTGGGTCTTGAAGCACCCACACGAGAAATCCTGGAGAGATAGGTGCCTGGGCTGAGGAGTTACGAGACCTGGTGTTCACTGCGGGGAGGAGCTGTGGAGCGCGCCGATATCCGGAACCAGGGCATTGTGGCGCTGAGCCGCTGACGCTCTATCGGCTGGGGGCATAGAGAGGAAGGCCTACAAGGACGTAGTGAGCACGCACCAAGACTGCCCCGAGCTGGTCGGCCTATGCTCCCTTCTTTGGATATTCAAGAGCGATCCGAACACAGTGGGGCCGGATCGGCGCTACAGAGGCCAGAAAAGAACCGCTCCCCATACGCCGCCTGCCCGAGGTGACACGCCCGAACGCCAGAGGGGTGAAGTCCCCCGCACCTGAGGGCCAGCGGCCACGAAGGTAGATACAAGGCCCTTCAAAATCCAAAAACGATCCAGACGCAGAGAGACTGGGTCGGCGCTGCAGCTGTCGGGGGAGGACCGTTCCCGGTGCGCCGCCTGGCCGAGCGCTGGAGAGGTGAAGTCCCCTGCACTTGAGGGGCCTGCGGCTACAGAGGCAGCCACAAGATCTGAGGTTGGACGGTTCGAGCGCGATGCAGAACACATAGTTGGCTAGCCAGTGTATCCTTAAGCAAGAAACGTGGGAGAGCGCAATCCATTGGAAAAGATAGACGCCTGTACTGGACTTGGCGGAGGACCGTGACTGAGGTGTGGTGGCCCGATTATACTGAGTAGTAGGGAACAACTTCATATTCCTACGCCCCCAAACTACGGCGAAGAACAATATCCCCTCAGTTTGGCCGGAACAGACCGCCAAGAGACTCCAGGGCCATGGGAAACACGAGGGAGGAAGACAAGATGGCGGAGGGAGCGAGCGCCAAAAAGAAAGGACCGATGGACTCACACACCAGCAGGCAGGCGGGAAGCAGTGAACTTGAACCACCATTGGCAGCTAGCCCTGTGCCCAGTATAGAGGGCGAGGACAAGGTTGAGTACTTGACTAACATAGTCCAAAATGGATTCCTATCGCTGAATATGAAGCTGGAGGACATCGTAACGACCATTGGCACATTGAAGACTAGAGCTGACACGCATGACCAGAGACTAACGGAGGCGGAGAACAGAACTGGTACTAGCGAGGACACGGTTGCTCACCATGACCAGGACATTGGCAAGCTCAAAGAAAGCATGAACAAACTACAAAACAAGTGCGAAAACCTGGAATCGCGCTCGAGAAGAAATAATGTACGCATCGTTGGTGTCCCAGAGTCATTTGGTAGAGACAAAACGGAAGTGCGGGTGGAAGCTCTCTTCAAAACCCTGTTTGGAGCGGACTCCTTTTCAGAACACTTCCTGATTGAACATGCACATCGAACGCTGGCTCCGGTACCGAAGACTGGGGCACCGCCCCGCACAATTATTGCAAGAATGCTCAACTACAGGGACAGAGATACGGTCCTTCGGAAGGCAAGAGAACTTGGTACACTGCAGTATGAAGACAGTCGCATACACATCTACCCGGACTTTGCCACTGGGGTTCAGGCCAGCCGAAGATCGTATGAGCCAGTCAAAAAACTTCTGAGAGCGCGGCAGGTCCTGTGTGCACTAATATTCTCAGCCAAATTGAGAATCCAATATGGAGGAAGGGAGCACTTCTTTGAAAATCCTGCTGCAGCCCAAGCCTATGTGGAAGCCACTATTCCGCTGCCCCCACGGGGCCGAGGGCCGGATCAGAATGGAAGATGCCCACCTGCAGTGGAGGACTGAAACTTGGCTGAATAGCCCGGCAAATGCAAGTAATCTTTGATGTTTCGGAGGTGGTCAGCCCCGTGGGGGCTCCAAGTAATGTACACCGGGTCGTGAGCCCGGTCGGGTGGTCTCGTGACTGCAACGAAGCACCCTCAGGAATGTTCCTAACGGTTACTAGGGTTCATCATCAAGTTGGGGTGGATGATGTGGGTGGAGGGGGGATAGGGAATGTGGGGATGTTTTTCGGTATCTCAACCACCTAGACGAGTTTGAGCCTGGTGGGAAAGTTTGTATTGATGGATGTTTTAGGTTAATTGAAATGTGGTCTCGCAGACAATGGCGCTATTCAAAGGCTGGTTACTGGGTTACACACGGTCACTTCTGTACAAGTACGATGTATATACATACCAAATGGGAGACGGACTACGGATAAGATTAATGTCATGGAACGTCCGAGGCCTTAATAATCCAATGAAAGTCAGGAAGGTCGGTAATTATGTTACTAGACATGGGCCTCAAATCTTAATGCTGCAAGAAACACATGCGCAGGGCCTTGTCAATGAGAGAATACTGGCAAAATGAGGCAAGTTGCGCTACTACACGGACTATTGATCACAGTCTAGGGGGGTTTGCACCCTTATACATAGCTCGCTGGGCTTTATAGCCAAGGGACACCTGGTGGATCCGGTGGGAAAGTATGTACTGGTGTGGGGGGAGCCAGCGGGGAAACATATAACCTTGTTAAATACATATGGACCCAATCTAGACGACCCTGATTTCTACTTATAAATGCTCGAGTTGCTCACCAAACATGATGCAACCACTGTTTTTTGGGGTGGGGACTTCAATGTTGTATTAGACCAGGCCTTGGATAGATCCGTCAAGGTAACTAGGCCACCTTCTAAGGCGGCACTAACTTTAAAGCAAATAATTTTGCAACTGTCCCTACAGGACGCCTGGAGGGTGCTCCATCCGGTCGATAAGAGGTTTACATTCTATTCCTCCGTACATGACAGTGAGTCACGCATAGATTATTGGTTTGTATCTTTGAATTTAGCACACGCCCTACATAACTGCGAAATCCTTCCTCGCACACTATTGGATCATTCCCCGGTGGTGCTGGAGATCATTTTGAAAGATGCCCCTAGACCAACAAGGAGATGGAGAATGCCTAGAGACATACTGAAAGACCCAAATGTGGTTGAAACTCTACACGCTGAAATTGCAATTTTTTTTACGGATAACGTTGGGTCCGAAGACCACATATCATCAGTATGGGAGGCTTTTAAAGTCTGGGTTAGGGGGGCACTGCTGTCCAAGACCGCTGGTCTTCCGAAGGGAGTACACTGTGAAGTGGAGAGGGTATAGAGGGACCTGAATACACTGGAGGAAACATATGGCCACACACACGCTGGGGACACTCTGGCGGAAATCCACAAGTCCCTTAGAGATTTTGATCGACTGGCAGCGAGGGAAGTGCAATATATAGCAGCCCCTACCCAGGCTCGCAGATACGGGGAGGGTAACAAGGCAGGAAAAATGCTGGCCAACCTGGTAAAACATGAGAAACAAATTACCCCGATCGCAAAGATCCAAACAGCACAAAATGAGATAATAACAAGCGAACAGGGAATAAATGACGAATTTGTTAAATTCTACAAAAATCTGTATGCGAATAGGGATAGGAAATCCCCTGCTGAGACTAAAAACTACCTTGCTATGTTGGATCTCCCTAAACTCCCAGAGGAAAGCAAATTACTGCTGGAGCAACGTGTCACGGCAGAGGAGCTCACAGAGGCAATCAAAGAGCTCAGATCTGGCAAGGCACCGGGCTCGGATGGTCTGGGAGCTGAATTTTACAAAGAATTTCGGGAGGAACTGGTCCCCGTGCTGTTAGAGGTGTGGGAAGAGGCCCTGGGAAAACAAATATTGCCCCCGACAATGCGAGAAGCTATAATCACAGTATTGCCTAAACCCCGACGCCCGCCACAGGATATGTCTTTATACAGGCCCCTATCCCTGATAAACGTAGATGCAAAAATCTTTGTGATGGTGCTAGCAAATCGCGTATTACCCTTAATGCCCACGCTGGTTCACCCGGACCAAAGTGGGTTCATTCCCCAAAGGTCCACTGCCTTGAATTGTCAAACTAGAAATGATATCGTGCCTCCTATTGCTATGAATATATGTATATTGGCCTACGCCAAGCTGCTAACAAGCTGCTTATAAACTACATGTGAATAAACTCGCATCGCAAGGTCCTGACCTTAGAAACCATGTAAACTGTCATTTTGGGTCAAGCCGCCATTTTAGGTTTTCTTGCTCTATAAAGTCACCATGTGAGCTAAAATGGTAGCCTATATTATTCAGAACAGAACTTGATTGTCATGACCTCTGTACAGCTAATGTATAACTTGCCTGCAGGCCACTTGTTAGGGTCATGAGCTGAGACCTTGTCCTTCTGCTGACCTGTATGCAATGGATTACCTGTATCACCGAAACTGATCTATAATTGATTGAGAACACCTACTTAACTATATTGTATAAATTAAGTCCTGCATTGTAATGTTAGGCCTAGAGCATACATTATTACCATTTCTTCTTGTTAATGTATAAACCTAAGATGAACTAGATTTGACCTGGCAAGGGACCCTAGAGCAGTAACTTATTTATGGAATGGTTAACCTGCAGAAAGGCTGGACAATAGGCTGGAGAAAAGTATAAAAGCCTGACTGTTTCAATGAATATTTGCACTCACTGAGCACACCGAACCACGCCGGAGTTCGCTGTGTTGTACTGAGGGTCGATAGCTATCTGAATTTTGTTCTGTTCTTTTGTAACTGGATTCAGTATAAAATAAAGTGCTTTGTATGTTCCTTTGTAACCTGTGTTTGGTGTGTTTCCATTTTGGTTACCCTGCCTCATATTATTTCCTTGTTTTCACAGAATCTGCGCAGGCTGTTCGGCATAATGTCACAAATAAACCCGAATAAACAAGCCGTGGCGGTGTCCCTAGACGCCGAGAAAGCTTTTGATTCGGTTTCGTGGGAGTACCTCTTCCTGGTTCTTGAGTCGTTTGGGATGGGCACCTACTTCATTAAATATGTTAGAGTGCTATACACTGCCCCGGGTGCAAGGGTGTGCACGAATAGAACTATATCTGACCTGTTTGAGTTGGACAGAGGCACCAGACAGGGGTGCCCGTTTTCCCCTATCCTTTTTGCTTTAACAATAGAACCCATGGCAGCGGCGGTGCGGTTGCGGCATGTAAACAAAGGTATAACGCTGAAAGGAGCCACCCAGGTAATATCATTGTACGCGGATGATACACTATTGTATGTACGCGAGCCAGACAAAAACAGCCCCCATCATGGCAGACATTAGTGAATTTGCAGAATACTCTGGATATACGTTGAACAATACTAAATCAGAAATGTTCCCGCTTACCCCCTCTACAAAATGCCCTGCCCTGACGTGCGGCCTTAAGTGGTTGGAGCGACACATCAGATACCTGGGAGTACTGGTTTCAAACAGCAGGCAGACCCTATACTCTGATAACCATGACCAGGCGCTACAAACACTCAGCACCAAGCTACAGGTCTGGGGGCACCTCGCAATCTCCTTACACGGTAGAATCGCCATTCTCAAAATGATTGTACTCCCCAAGCTACTATACTTATTTGTAAATATTCCTATATGCCCGGGAAAGGAATTCTTCTCCAGATTGCGATCCATGGCAGTGTCGTTTCTGTGGAACGGCAAGGTGGCCAGGATATGCTGGGAAAAGATGACAGAACCGTACGAAACAGGGGGAATAGCAGCACCAGATTTTGAGCTCTACTGCACGGTGGCGCAAGCACAGTTTGCGAAACACTGGTACGATGAAGCAGACAACTCAACCCACACATGGATAGAGGAATACACCACTGTACCCACAAACATCAGATCTGTTACATTTGATAGGAGGCACAGGGATTCCTGTGATTTCGACCCTGTGAGCTGCACCGTGAGGGCCTGGGGGGCTATATATAAAAAGTTGAAAGTAGAACTTCCATACAACCCTGACATTCCGCTATGGAAATACCCAAATGTTCCCCCTACATTCGATACCATTATACAGGAGGCCTGGGACCCCGATATGGAGATGAAAGTGGGAGACATGTTCATAGATGGGAAGTTTGTAACCCTTGCAGTGTTTACTAGGGGTGTGGGAGGAGGCCCGCTCCATACGTTACAGTACTACCGAATGAGATCTGCATACCAAGCGCGATGGCCATCCTTCCCTGATGAACCTCCCTCCCACCCATGCATACAATTAGTTACAACTCGGGGAGGACTGGGAATCTCTAAACTGTATAAGACAATCCAAACCCACACCCCCACGTCCAAACGAGTGAAAGAGAAATGGGAAGTGGATATGAGAATACAGATACCTGAGGACAAATGGGAAAGATATTGTGCACTTACAAAAAGGGTGTCCCTCAATGCGGGACTGCGCCAAATACAGTTTAAAATCCTTAATAGATTGCACTACACCCCTGCTAAAATCACTAAATTCACACCTGATGATCCAGGCAACTGCCCCAAATGCGGGACCCCCCAGGCGGGATCCTATCATATGTGTTGGGAATGCCCGGTAGTGGCAGGGTTTTGGGCAAGGGTTGCAACCATGTTGACAGACATCATGCAGATTTCCCTGTGTCTGACCCCACAAAAATACTTGTTTGGGGATATTGGGAAATGCTCTGAAAAAGTTAGAAGACTGTTCAATGTATCATGTGTTATTGCCAAGAAATGTATATTGCAAGCATGGAAAAGCCCAAACCCCCCCACCATGAACACTTACCTACATGAATTAACTTATATCAATGAATGTGAGGAACAGAATGTGCTAACTTTACCAAGTACGAGCCGACCAAAAGACATTTGGGGCCCTTTCAGAGCGTGCCTATGCGATATGCTCTCGGACAGTGAAACACTATGTAAGCTGTAGATTCTTAAACATTTGGTGGAAATATTGTTGTATGAAGGACCACATGTTGTGTTAATTGAATGCTGCTGTAACTGTTGAGACCATCAATAAAGAGATGTTTAAAAAAAATATATCAGATCTTTTTTCTACTTTGTTGATTTTAGGCAAAGCTGTCTATACCCTTGGGTGGTATTCATCAATCTTAGCAAATCACAAATGGGATACAGGTAGTTTAATGTATCCCACTTAACACACATCTTATTACGTTTTATACACAAGGCCCCAGTGTCTGTGGGTTAGGTGCTTCCCTACAAATATCACCTTCAATTCCATTACCACGACTTTTTGGGAAGTAACAGAATTGCCACTGTTTTTATTGCACTGCTGAATTCCGAGTGTGACCTTGAAGTGAAGCATCAAGCTGGAAGTAAATCCTTCACTTTAAGGTCAGATGTTGGCAGAATTCGCGCCTGAGGAACTTCCACTAATGGTATTCTGCCAAAATCCCCATGGAGTGATATGGATGCCAACAATTGAGATTTACACCACCCTTCTAATCCCGTGGTAAGCCCAGTGGACAAAGTGACTGTAACAGTAAAGGAGTTTGGAAGTAATTCAGCTGATGTACCACATAATTACCAGCAAGTGCGTAATAAGATTGTGCACATGCAAAATAATGCTATAAATGCTTCTTGAGGCTTTTAACATACTCATGGGTAGTAGATGCATTTATTGTTGTTTGTTCTAATGTTTGGTATAATGGTTAGCCATCTTGATCCCAGTCACTAATTCAAATTGGGACATCAAGGTAGCGGAAGAAGTGGTAGATCTCAGAACCACCAGAGCCAGGGCTAATCACAACTCCTATCTAGGCCCAGAGTCAGTCACAAACCTTTTAAGGTCTCCCACAATAGTTTTCTTATAGCTCTACACTCCTCCACTAAGAGGTAGTAGGTCATGTTTTCTCTTTGCACCAAAGAGTTTCCTCATTCTAGTCATTACCACACTCATATAGTGACTAACCCTGGCAGATGCAATCCTTTAACCTTGATCATCTAATTGGCCGATGTCCCCATCTTATATGTTGGCTCTTATAGACATTCAAACCACTTCATAAAAGGGCACGTTACAGTCAACATTTATTTACTTACTCTGGCAGAATGAACCACCAGTTCAAATGAATTAATCTGTCAGTCAAACCGGGTTAATGTCATCGCTCGTTTCTCTATGTAAGAATGGTCTGTGGTAGAGCGTGGCTGGAAAATCACTCATACTAAACAGTCATTTCAATAGGCTAGAAGATCACACACACCAAAAGGCCATTCAAATAAGTATTCTGATCTTGATCCATGTGCAGCCAATCAGCAACCCCATATAGGATCAGCATAGAATTTTGAAATCACCTATGACAGGCTGCCACTGCATCAAGGGTGTGATGTAACATAATGTTTCTGAAAGTGGTAGACACTGCCCAATGGTAATAACTAGACTGGGTTTCCTTACCAGAAGTCCATATTGAATTTAGAAAATAATTTAGAAATTCATGAAGGCTCACACATCTTCCTTCCCTGTTGATCTGTGCAGAAAGGGGAAAGTTAACCAGATCTTGCAAATGTTGATAGAATTTCCCAATGATGAAATCTTCCTTTTGAGCAGTACTGAAATATATACTCCATGAAGCAACTGACAATGCACCCTCCAAACAAGATTGTTATCTAGCCACTGTTGCCACTTGGATCTCTCCGAGGAGGTGTTCCATGTCATTGAAGCCCCTGCACCCTAGAGCTCCTGTTTTGGTTAAATTATCTGCCAAACCATTTCCTATTTTGTCCAGCCAATCAGTTATTGAATGTCCCTTCATTTCCTTTGAATATTCTGTCACATTGTTTGATTTAACCACATTGCCAATGGTTTGGATCAGTTTACTATGTTTTAAAGCACTTGTTGTTCGCACAAAGCTTACCTCTGGCCATACAGCTTATAAGACGCCCTACAAATCCCTTTCAGGTATTGCCAGAGTCGGTAATGATGACCAGTTGCTGGAATCTGTGGTTTTCAGCATGGAGGACAGCTCAGTACACTTTAGATTTCTGGATTTGTGCAAGTACTTGATTAACGTAAGGACAAGCCTCCTGTGAAATATGTGCCCTCTTATTTAATTCTCTGAGATGACCACAGAGCCTCTACTGTCTTTACTCGATTATTAGAAGCACTGCAAATAGGACACGCCATCTCATGGGGTTCAAGGCTTTTCATAATCTCCATGAATGAGACCATAGATGTGAGGGGAAGCTGGCATTTTATTTCAAATACTGGAGTCAAATCAACGTCTGTGGGTACTGTTGTGCAATTCACAGATGTATATTCACAGTCATAGGAATCAACAGAGATGATGCTCTGGAAATCCAAAAACGTTTCCTGAACTGCTGCTGACTTCGCTCATTGGTCTCACAGGCATTGTGCAGACTTGTCTGTTCTTTGACCATTGGAAGGAAGCCTGGAAACACAGCTGGAGTGTCCATTTCAGAGCTATCAGTGAGTTGGGTTGACAGATCTCTATGGTGTCTGCCTGGGTAGATGATTCCTTGGGATTTAGTTGTAATGCTCGAAAACACTGTAATTGAGCAGCAGCTGTTCAGGGCAATTGAACAACTCACTCCAAGCACAGCTATTAGAGTCTTTTTGACAGACATTGGCAAATGCAGTGTATTCGCCTACAGGTGTGCCAATATCTATTCCACTGTTTGGGACAAAAACAATAGAGTAATAGTATTTATTTTTATTTAACATATAAAATGTCGTAATTCATATGTGATTCCCCTCTCACAATAGAAGCTCACTGTGAATTTCCCACCAAAAAGTATACAGGTTGATTTGCTTTATCTTTCTAATTAAATAAATGAACAATGCAGCATGGAAATGGCACACCTTTTTTAAAAACTAAACCCCACCTTCAAATCAAAAGTTGATTATTATGTCAAAATAATAGAATCATAGATAAGCTAATTCACTTAAAATGGCAAATGCAATAATTACCAATGTAACATATATTCACAGTCAACATATTAGAAAGGCAATTTACACATGATCCCTCAGAAGTCACTAAAACCATGGGCCTGTGAAATGTCACAGTAATAAAGAATCTACAAATCACTCACTATTGTAACATATGGTCAGCACCTTTATTGTTGCAATGCTTTGAGATTTAGAACAATTAATGTGGGTTGTTTTATAATAATAATACATTTCTGAGGGACAAATTAAAGGGATAATTGAACCCAACCTGTTGTTTGCAGGATCCTACAGGGGCATCCAGCCTAAAAATAAGACGACTTGTCTGTGAAGTCGTCTGATTACTCGGAGTTCATAGTAGAGGGAACAATCCTCTGAATTATATTTTTGTATTAAATAGGGATGTAACATTTAAGTTTCTTCAATGGCCTCAGTTTACTTACTATTTCAATTTCTTCAGTGGGCAAACACAGTGTATATCTGGACAGACTGTTCAGTCTGAGTGACTACCTCTGGAAAATCTCTCCCCTCTCTCTGGATCATCATCACGGCAGTCAGCTGGGCACAAACAAAACAAATTCAGTTGTAGGCACCATGCACTGAATTATCACTGTTATATTCCTAGCTAACCTTCTAACTTTCAGTTTCTGAGTTTATATACAACCTTTACCACTCTCTTTTGCTAGGGTGATCTGATGTGATGTGGGCCAGCTGTATTTGGCTAAATATTGTTCTGTGACAGATTGGGAACGCCACCTGATTTGCTAAGAGTGGAAGAATTGTTTGTAGTGGGTTGTGCGGGGTGTCAGAAATGAAAGCCGGACACAAAGGTGTCATATTTTTGGTTAAAGACATTTATTAAATAATAATGGGTTGGAAAAATGCCCATCTGGCCCTATTCTAAAGAGGAACTTACCTACCTAGAAATCAAAGGATCTGTATGTTCCAGGATGTCAGTAACTGAAAAGCCATCCTTGTGTCCAACATTTACTATCCTGACACTGACACTATAAACAAAACAAAGGGGTGCAAGGAAATCTATTTAACTTGATGTTGGCAAAAGTGTTCAAAACCAAAAGTATAAGAATGACTTCAACGAAAATGTTCTCCAAGGTAAAGACCCTTGAATCCCGAGGGTGGTCCTCTTCCACAGGATTCTTAAATAGGATGGCAAAAATGTCTCTTTAGTTTACAGTTCCTTTGTGTCTTCACTGGACTCACACAGTTCTTGTTTAAACAATAATTTCTGTAACAATCATTCTGTAAGATTTCTTGACATTTTGCAGATCGCCAGGTATACTCCCCTGCCAGGAATCATTATACAATTTCAGCTGCCTGGTGTACTCACCTGACAGGACTTCCCATGACTTTTCACAGTTCGTAGGCTATACCACAATGGCATATACTGTGAGGTGCATGGTATATCTGTCTAGGGTAATATTTGCTCAAACCTTTCCCCCACACTGACATTTTGTGCATCTATACTTGATTTGGGTTTGCCTTTGTACTTTGCCTTGTCTGCCTTCAAACATTCTCCTTATTGGGTGTTGAATTTATACTTTACACTTTGCCTTGAATGCATTCAGACAAACTTTGGGTATTTTCTGCATCAGCAATTTCGTACTATTCAAACATTTATTGGCGCGCTTGTCCCAGCTGCTTTGGGTGGACTCACTGGTTCCTTCCAGCATCTCTAAATCTGCTTGCACCTCTGCGGTGTGGTTCCTTCACCGCTTTCCACTTTGGAGTATGCATTCTTCCAGCATCCTGCATGGCTCTGCGGTCACATTCCGGCTTTCATTCTCGACCCGGACTCAAGAGCTCTGTCTCTTTGAGCAGACCAACATCCAGAAGCTCCTGCGTGGCTCCCAGTGTCAACATGGCCCTTCTTGCTCACACTCGGTGGCCTCCATTCCACCACACCTGTCCATGTGCCTCCCATACGTGAGCCTCAGCATGGGGTTCAGCGTCGTCTCCTGCACTGCACGATCCAATAGTGCTGTTGCCATCTTTTAATGTCCGCCGCACTGAAGTCTTGGAAAAACAACTAGCCTGCATGTTGTACTTCGAGCTCCTGTCACTTTGCACAAACTCCATCCTCCTCCTCATCTCAGTACCTGTGTGGTTATGGCAGTTGGAGTCCATGGATGCCTTTGGATGTTTAACTCTTAGATGGTTTTTTTCAGAGATTTCACACAAAGGCACATCAGAAACAAAAGTTTTTATGTGTGAGTTGGTGGTGTTTAGGTCAAAGGTGGGGGCTTGACCAAGGAAGTGTAGAGAAAAGGTTTCTTGACTTCCTCTACAAGGGGGAACTGTTAGCTGACAATAGGCCATTAAGGTCTTGGCTGTCAGCGGGTCTTTACTCATGGGAAAACGGGATTCTGTGTTTCATACAATGAAGTCATGACATCTCCTGGTAGTTGTCTCCTGCCATGTGATCCGACCTCATATAGTCACCCCCAAAGTCAAGATGAGGTAGCGGATGCTATCCCCTGGCCACATGGGAGGAGGTTCATCACAGTTGTTTCTCTCAGATTGGAACCTTTCCTTTCCCTGTTGGAATAGTCTCACCATGGGAATATCCCACTGAACAAACCCTAGAGTTGGGTGACATCATCAACATTTTATTTCTGTTGAAATAAACATGATAAATAATAAAGTAGCACTGAAACACTTCACAATCTACAAACATGTGAGAGTTGATTTGCATAAATTATCTATTTCCATTAATTCAAGTTTTCCATCTCTAAGATGAGAAGAAACAAAGATATCTTAAATATATGCAAAAATTATATTTTCTAAAAGTTAAAGGTCTCCCCTTTACACAAAGATATCCAGTTCTTGTGTCTAATGAATTCCTAAAGAGTTATGGCAATTCTGAATGGTATTTTATGAAAAAAATAACAACAAAAAATGAGCGCGAGAAAATGCCGAATTCAGCACTGTAAAAATGAACGTCGAAAAACATTTTGAGTTAGAGGAGTGGGGGTTTCTGGGATGTCCCTCGCTCCTCTTACTCGACATTAATGGAATTCAGAGGAAATCATAAAAAGGAAATCGGGCGACAAATTATGTTTTTTTTTTTTTTAAAGGGAAAAAAAGCACCCTGTGGCGGAAGTTCTGCGTCTCAGTGGGGAGGCGGAACTCGCATAGGAGGGAAACAGCCATGCATAGGCACAGCAGGTAAGTGAGATGCAGAGGTAAGTTTGGATGGAGGGTGGGTGGAGGGTGCGGGGATAGCGGGTCGGGGTGATGTACGTGATTATTTCGTTACGGGTATTTCAAATTCGTCATTTTCGTCTTCGACATTTTCGTACATGAAATAATCACGTACATCCATTCTAAATAAGTGCACATTTAAAGCATGCCTGTTTTCAAAGATGTTCTCTTCTTTTTAGAACACAGCAAAGTGTAACGGGAATGTACTGAGGGCAGGCTCGAGGTCTATTTCTTATGTATGTAAAACATATTCACAGCTTTAAATAAATAAGCTCATCATTTTTCTTAATGTTTGTCTTTTTGAAAGAGTAGTATAACCTATTTTCATTCTGATAAGACACGTGTTACGAACCCATGTACCCAGTTATCCCATCTCCTAATGACTTTTAGATGTAAAGTGGAATGGGTCTCAGAGCCACAGATTCTCACAAGCCAATGTATATCTGTGTTTATTGATCAAAAATAATGCCAGACCAATTGAGATTTCCCCCACCCCTCCCAAATATGAATGCCATACATCAATCAAGATTTGCAGTAATCAATCGCTAGGCCTGGTCCAGATGGTCCAAGGAAGATTCGAATAAATTCGGACACCACCAGTTTTTTTCTGCTATTTAAATGCATTTTCTCAAAACCAGCCATCTTCTGGTTGGAAACGATAATGGTTTCTGTTGAACACATTTGTTTGTGAATACTAATCACATATTTGTTATGATACTTTCATTGCACAATTCAAATGGACCAGCTGAGCATCCTGGACACACCTGGGGACATTTTGCCTTTGCCTTTTGAGGTTTCTTTTTCTTCAAAGCAACCTGAAGTTAAGTAGGAATCTTCATATGGATGGATCGTTTAGAATTGCCATACTTTTTGGGGACAGTAGCTTTCTCTGGGCTTGTCTCTTAACTTAAGAATTAACAGAGATTTTGTATTGAGCAAACCAAAGTGTAACTCTGGGTGAGGCCTTTGAGCGGAATGTAAAATATTGTACACCCAATTGTATCCGCAATAAATACTTACATACACGTCAAACAGTAAAAATAATTTTAGGGAGATTACATGTTCAGAAAAGTGAGTTGACAAACTCATAATTCTCACCCAAAGCCACTTAGAATAATTAAAACCATTGCCACAAAATAAGCTTAATTTGCAGGGTGATATGATATGATATGGCATTTGTAACGTGCCTATAAACAAGTGTTTCAAGGCGCGACGAGGCGGGGGGGAACAAGGGGAGACAGACAACGATCCTACTAGCCCAGGTGTCATTCAGATCGCGCAAGTGCAAAGGGTAGAGGGACAGGGAAAAGTGCAAGGGGGAAAGTGAGAGGGGAAAGTGCAGTGCAAGGTTAATAGCATACAGCAAACAGGATAAATAACAAGGGCCAGCTGGTGGCAAATGCGATGTAAGTGCAGACAAGTGCTGGGAAGGGGGGCTGTAGGGATACAGACACAGTCCCGTAGTGCAGGGGTTGCCATGGAGGCAGTGCAGGGGAGAGTGGCTGGGCCAAGGACCGAGAACGGTGAGTGGCCCAGTTGCAGATTCAGTGCAGTTTCAGTAGTATTAGCAGGGGAAAGGGGGATAGAAAGCGGAGGCAAAGAGGAAGGTTTTGAGGTGCTTCCGGAACCGGAGATGGTTCTCCTCAAGTTTCAGGGAGGCAGGAAGGCTGTTCCAGAGGGAGGCCCCTGCAGCAGAGAGAGATCTGCCCCCAACTCGTTGTTTGGAGAAGCGGCTGACCCTGAGGGAGTTGGAGGCGGATGAGCGAAGAGCTCGAGAAGGAAGATATTTAGGAAGAGAGAGTTGAAGGTATTTAGGCCCAAGGCCCCAGACCGCCTTGTGGACAATGCAGAGGGTTTTGAACTTGATCCTCGCAGTCACTGGGAGCCAGTGCAGTGATTTCAGACCTGGAGAGATACGGTCCCTGGGCTTGAGGCCAAGGACAAGTCTCGCAGTCCTGTTCTGGATGAGTTGCAAAGGGCGGAGAGTAGAGGCGGGCAGATTTAGATAGAGGCTGTTACAATAGTCCAGCTTTGAGAGAACCAGGGCTCTAGAGACAGTGAGCTTCTGGGGGAAGGAGAGGAAAGGAAGGATACCTCTGAGGAGATGTAGCTGGTAGTGTGACTTCTTAGAGATGTCAGATATGTGAGGAGAGAAGGAGAGTGTGGAGTCGAAGATGACCCCAAGGTTTTTTGCCTTGCCGGTAGGAGCAGGAAGAGGGCCAAGAGAGGCCGGCCAGAGAGCTGCAGGGAAGGAGGGAGTGGGTGAGCCGATGAATAGAATCTCAGTCTTACTGGCATTAAGGCAGAGGTCGTTAGCGGCACACCATTCCTGGATAACAGAAAGACAGTCAGAGATGAGGGAAGGAGAAGAGGAGGTCGAGGGTAGCCTGAAAATGAGCTGGGTATCATCCGCATAGCAATGAAAGTTGGGGCAGAGAGCAGCGATGCGGTGGGCGAGAAGTGCCAGATACTGGTTGAACAGCCAGGGAGAGAGGTTAGATCCCTGGGGGACACCACAGGTAGAGAAAAAGATGTCAGAGAGGAAAGACCCCAGTTGGACCTGGGAGGGTCGATTGGAGAGGAAAGAGGTTAGCCACGCCAGAGCCTGACCAGTGATACCCAGGTTATCACGTAGGCGGTTGAGCAGGATGGTATGGTTGACAGTATCAAAGGCAGACGAGAGATCAAGCAAAATGAGAACACATGGAATGTTAGAGTCAAGGTTCGAGAGCAGGTCCTCACGGATGTTCAGGAGAGCAGTTTCCGTGCTTCTGGCAGCTCTGAAGCCAGACTGATGGTCTTGAAGTCGGGTGGATATCAATTAACCCATAATATCAATGTCGTTTCTCTGCCATGCTCAGGGGGCAGCATAGGTTTCACAGGAGTGAACTGGTTCAGCATCTCTATGTCAAAAAACGTTCACACCTCTCACATATAACTCCAGCTCTCCGTATCACCTTCAATTCCTGGCCATCAATATGTCTCGTATTCTCTCTTATTCATCACAATTATATCCGGATGGCCACTGTGTGTTTTAGACTTGGGGCCTCATCACAAGTTTGGCGGTAACCCTGCCGGTGCTAACGCTGGGTTGCCGCTGGACTCATAAAATGTTACTGGCGCTTGACTTCCCGGTGTCACCGGGAGATTACAAGGCCTGCGGCCATGGACGCCAGTAAAATTTAAGTCCCCATTGCCATAAAGTCTGATAGTACTCTATGGGAGTGGGGACTTGGAAGCGCCGGCACCGTTGTTATCGGTGCCGGCGCTTCATTGACCGGTCTGCCTACCATGGGTGCTGGACCCAGCAGGATCAATCCTATCGAGCACAGCAGCTCTGGCAGGCAGACTCCTAGTTTGCCGGTCCAGAAACAAGGGTGCCGGTGAGCTTACCGGCACTCTTGTTTCCAGACCGGAAAACTTGTAATGAGGCCCCAGCTGATGTCTCTAAGCACTCCAGGAGGTGACAATTCGGTTTTTAATAGTTATCTCACTTGCTGCCAGTCAACAATTCTTCATCATTCGGTTAGTGTATATTTTCTGGAGTCAACCTCCTTTCTTCCTCCTTGTACGATCTTTGTAACTGCGTGCCACTATCTCGCATTAGTCCACCACTGTTTACTACTGCATATGCATCCACCCATGCCAATGTCCAATCCTGGCCACACTCTGATATTTCCCTTCCTCTGTCCATTGCACTCCTAGAGAAATATTCTGTTGGCACATTTTCGTTGCCAGGTGAACATTCCATGCTGTGTTGATGCTCATGCAGATGTTTAGACAGTCATTCCAAACACATAGCTATTGAATTGGGTCTCCGCTCCCTCAACCCAGTAATGAATGAGTTATCATTATCATCCTTTCTTATCAAGAACCTTGTTGCCAACGTTGAGGGTTTCGGGTTTTCAATTGCCCACACGCATGTTAACACATCTCGCTCTGGTACGACGTTCATTCATCGCCAGGGTTTTCTTTTGCTGAGTTTGATTTGAGGCTGACAAAACTCATTGGAAAATATGGGAGGGTGGGTAAAGGGATATAAGGGACAGGGGGTGGGGAATAGGTGGTTTTGTGGATACTCGCCAAATTAAATAAAAAAGGTCATTGAGTTTTTTCAGCCAAAAAATCGACGGCAAAAACTTCAGCAGAAAAGAATTGCTGATGGAATGACAAAGAAACCTTGCTCTTCTAATGCATAATTTAGTTTGGCTTCTCTTAGAGTTCTGGACACAAATATGATGGTGTGTCCCCTCTCTTTGCTTTTGTTTTTATCTTAAACCTCTCCTAACCCATCTGTGCTGACATCAACTGCTATCAAACAATGTGGTCCTGTTTGAAATGAGCATATGGCCAGCCCCTTCATCTTGCATTCTTTGCTCTGTTTGAATTTAGCTGCAATTGCTCTCTCCATGCAAAGGATCAACCAATATATCATAATGTGCTCTGGATTTATCATATTATTTCCAGAGTCCCATGAATAACGCTAATTGATCAATGTTCTTCGGCGTGCGTGCCTTCACAATTGATAACATTCAATCCTGGTTTGGGATACAATTCTTCACAAGACACCAAATGCCCTCAACCAGTGTCCGTGAACATTTCTTTTTTTTTCTTTGGGCAACATCATGCCCTTTTCTACCAGCTTCCTCTCAGATTCGCATAACAGTGGTGTGCAATTGTTCATGAATGGCAGCCTGCCTTATGATGTCTTGGACTGCCTTGACCTATTTCATGCCACAGAAATGGCAAAGGTCCAACCTTGAAAACTGATAGGTTGTTGCACGTGTCTAACACTATGTGTAATCTCTTCTCCTGCTGTAACATGTCTGTCGATGTCCCTCATCTTGATAGATGCACTACAAAAAAAGTGGGGGTCTCATTAACATACCAATTGAATGTGGCGTCACCAGAAGTTAGCATATCAAGGTTCCTTCTGAAAAAGGTGAGGGGACTCCTGAATGACAGTGGGGGGACTCTGTCCACCTGCGTGTACCCTGACTTGATCCTTGCATGCACCTCTCCTTGGATTCACCTTCATTTGTACGCAATCTTGGTAACATGGGTCTTTTCTATTCTAAACCTTCTCTTCCAAACACTCCGTGTGTGATATCTGCACCAGACCTCGGGTTCAGAATGTGGGTTGCAGCAACCAAGGAGCATGATACGCTGTAGCGTGGCATGATTCAGCGCATCGGAACATGAATCGAGGGGCAGGGGTGCATACTGCACCACTCCAATGGCCACCTCCACTCTGGAGTAATGCGTTCAAAGTTATATGTTTTGCCACTCAGGCAGCTACCTTCTACTTGAAGAGGGCATTGTCTAAGCTTGACCACACACAAGTCATAGAATGACGAATCCAGGTCATACTCCTACAGAAGCATTCACACCCCACCTACCATGCACACATCATAAAGCCGATGTGGTCTACAGTCCTTTGTATTTGTTTTTGTTGATGGTTTGGGTGTCATTACGACTGGAAATGCTATGCATAGGAAAGATCATAATCATTGGAGGATAGCTCAGGAGCAACACGTTTGTCTTGGAAGCAAGACAACACAGAGCAACACAGGTTCAAATCCAGTTCCTGCGCTCAGAGACTGGTCTCAGGTATCAAGTGCATTATAAAAGATTAATTAATTAAAAGACTCAAAAATTATTCATTCTCATGGACGGCACGGGAGCTCATTTTCGTGAGATGCGTAATGTAAATGTAAGGCGTAAAAGCCTTCAATGAGGCTTTTACGCCTTACATTTATGCCAAGCCCCCTTTTGAATCGTTTGTATGGCGCAGAGGAGGGGCGGAATGCAACATGTGTTTCCGCTGCTCCCTTCCTCGCCCCCATACAAATACTGCCAGCATTTGCACCAGAATGGATTTTCATGCCGGCGCAAATGCAGTGGATCCTTATGCAGCCCGTTGGCTTTATGCGCCAGCAAAAAGCAGGGGGAACCAATAGGGATCCATTGTAAATGCTGCCTGCCATGCATAGATGGCAGGCAGTGTTTACGCAATTTGCACGGTGGAGTGCAAAGGTGGAGGGAAAAAGGAGGCATGCACTACACCACCTTTTGCCATGCACTTTTGCACTCTGTCATGCAAATGACCTACATTTGGTGTCGATGACCCACCTAGGTGTAAGTGTACATGTAAAGGGTCCCCGCCGCCGAATTACGAGCTCATCTAAAATGTGTTCCACTGTAGCATTGCATTCAGTTGGCACATCAAAACTGAATACTTAAAAGCAAAACATGTGTGGAAACCTCTTATTAAGTAAAAAACACCTTTACGCCCTTTCCCAAATTCAGCGACTCCCAGAGCAAACCTTTATCTATTTACTTTGTTCTTGATTCAACTCCAAATAATGATTTTCTGTTCACAAAGTTTCATGTCAAAAAGTGTTTGACTCAAATCTGGTTTGCCACACCTTTTGAAATGTACTAAAGCGCATTCCCAAAACGAAGGGAGTCGGAAAACACCTACACAGACTTTGAAAGAATAAAAAATGATGTATAGTATTTTAAGCAGAGCCAAAATAGATTCAAGAGAATAAACGGTACAATCACAAGCCATAGGTCAAGTTTAGTTGCATAGCATCAACCTGTACTGAAGATAAAATGTAACGCGGACTAAATAAAAGACAGCAAGTATGATGCATTGCTACTAAGATTATAAACAAACTGAATGGAAAAGGATAAGAACAGGCTTAGAATACTACTCGAATTGAACGAAAAAGAAAAAAGTATGCAGTCACTGAGTTGGTGATATTCACAGACCCCAACAGCCACTGCATTATTCCTGACAGGATTAGCCACAAAAGAAGTTTGCTGGTACCCCACCAGTTATTTCCAGCGGGGGATACCGACAAACTCGGCTACCGTTTCCGCCATCTGATATCCGAGTATTACTGGGATATTAGATGCAGTGGAAAGGGCAGTAAATTCACATTCCATGAAGTCCGGTATGACTTCAGGGAGGGGGGTGCTGGTATTACCGGCTTTAGTAATACCGATGCTGTTAATCCTAGCATTTCTTTGCCGGTGGGGAGCTGATTTACCTCCAGCTCTTGACTGGATATAAACTTGTGGTTGGGTAGGGCGAGAAAAGTGCTGCTAATGGAATTATCAGCACTTTAACCAACCCTGTTCCGGCACCACCAAACCTATAATGAGGCCCTCCTCTTATGCATAGTCAACTGCATGACCTGTGATTGCATTTGCCCATAGCAGCAGAACCCGTGCCCTGAAAACACCAAAATGATTCAAGAGGCTGCTGACCATCGGTTACTTAACCAGCAATAAGCTGAACTTGGAACTAAGCTGCGCCATTACGTCTCTGGCATGTTGTCGCCTCGGGAACAGGCACCTCCATAAAGATTGGTACTGAGCCACCGGACCACTTCAATGTTCACTGCGGGTGGGGGGTGTTCCGAGCTGAAACTGCAAGTGCATGCCCGAATGAGGTGTTGCATGTAAGTAGCGTTCCCTGCTGGCAGCATCCTTGAGATGACGAGCCACCAGATGGCTGACCCATCCTTGAGAGAGCTCCGCACTTAAGCACTGGCATGGTTCAGACCTTTGACCTCCCTACTAAAAGCTCACGTTAACAGTATCTGGTGCCCCCAAGAATACAGCAGCATGTTATGGCATAACTGGGGTGCAAGCATTGCCCCAGTGCTAACAACAATCCTTCATGCCATTTCTGGACTAGGGCTGCGTTCAGCCGAGTCATCGCGCTGGTGCAAAATTCGCCATGGTGCAAAATTGTATTAAGAGAAAAATGTATGTTTGGATTTTGGCCCCTAATAATTATAATTTCGGCAAAGTAAGTTTTGTAAACACGTGGTACTAGATGCCAGGCTTCATTAATGCAGCCACAAGCATGCTCGACTGTCTTATAGGGCAATAGGCCTATGGCCCAATCAAAAACGCAAAATGCTTGTATGACCCAGTTTTTTGGGTCAAAGTGGCGCACTTTTTTAGCCAATGTGGGCCAGTTTGATGAGTTACTTCACTATGCAGCTAATAGTTTTGACCACTGTTGCTGAATAGATATTCTTTAAAATGTACAATTTGCATCCCATTTGATCAAAAACCTTCCCCCCTGAGTGCTATTCAAACATCGTCACAAAAGGAATGAATCCCCATTTGCAACTGTGAGCCACTTTTTCGTTGGTGCCCAAGCCAATTTTATGCTCCAGTCCGACCCTGGCCACAATCACATTACTCCTGACCACTGCGGAGAGTGCACTATGCTAGTGGATGCACTCACAGGGCAGCCTACCCCCCGTTTTTAAAACACAAACAAATTGCACGCGTTAGAAACAAGAAACTTGTGAACACATTTATATAATGGAAAAAAAAATACAACTGCACTCATTCCAAAACTCAGCCATCTGTCAGGCTAAAAATAAATGTATTTCCTTTCATCTTGATTCAGGTTCAACTAATCGTTTTCCATTCAAAAAGCAGCATGGCGAGTCAAGTCAAAAAGGGGTTCAGTAAAAGCAGCATGGCGAGTCAAGTCAAAAAGGGGTTCAGTAAAAGCAGCATGGCGAGTCAAGTCAAAAAGGGGTTCAGTAAAAGCAGCATGGCGAGTCAAGTCAAAAAGGGGTTCAGTAAAAGCAGCATGGCGAGTCAAGTCAAAAAGGGGTTCAGTAAAAGCAGCATGGCGAGTCATGTCAAAAAGGGGTTCAGTAAAAGCAGCATGGCGAGTCAAGTCAAAAAGGGGTTCAGTAAAAGCAGCATGGCGAGTCAAGTCAAAAAGGGGTTCAGTAAAAGCAGCATGGCGAGTCAAGTCAAAAAGGGGTTCAGTAAAAGCAGCATGGCGAGTCAAGTCAAAAAGGGGTTCAGTAAAAGCAGCATGGCGAGTCAAGTCAAAAAGGGGTTCAGTAAAAGCAGCATGGCGAGTCAAGTCAAAAAGGGGTTCAGTAAAAGCAGCATGGCGAGTCAAGTCAAAAAGGGTTTCAGTAAAAGCAGCATGGCGAGTCAAGTCAAAAAGGGGTTCAGTAAAAGCAGCATGGCGAGTCAAGTCAAAAAGGGGTTCAGTAAAAGCAGCATGGCGAGTCAAGTCAAAAAGGGGTTCAGTAAAAGCAGCATGGCGAGTCAAGTCAAAAAGGGGTTCAGTAAAAGCAGCATGGCGAGTCAAGTCAAAAAGGGGTTCAGTAAAAGCAGCATGGCGAGTCAAGTCAAAAAGGGGTTCAGTAAAATAAGATACAATGGCTTGAAAACAGTAAGCATACATGTAGCATTTTAACCTGAAAAATAAAAAGAAGACAGATGAAAAAATACAATAAGAACACATTAACCAATCGATACCACTTTTATTCAGCACCAAACCAGGAAAGTAAACACAATGATACACAATTCCATCATAAAAATACATCCTAAAATACTGTAAATCTTGATATATACAATAATTAAAAAACCTGCAAAGTAAAAAAAATAATTAATTCAGACACACATTCATATTTACATTTTAAAATCATAATAGCCACCATTTTCCAAAACATAAATCGAGGGAGACTGTTTACTCGCAACCCCCGCTACTATATTTAACGTTTCATTTTGGTCACCCCGCAAGTTATTGAACAATTTTACCTTCACATCCAGATTTACTGTTAGCCAGAAGAACGTCATAGTCCCAATGGTCGACAGACCGTGCCAGGGGTACGAACTATATTGCAGATCAGGCGTCATCACCTCTAAATGTGTATTGCCTATTCTTCACCTTGGAACTCACTGACCGTGCCCGCTGTATACATTTAACCACTCTGAATATTGTATCCATGACGTCAGGTCTTTTGGAAAAACCCAAGGCATCTGACATGGTACATATTCCCGCTGTTCTTAGAATTGGTTTAGGATAGAGTGCCCTCAGGCCCCGTGCCATGGGGCATATAAGTGAACAACCGTCTCCTCACAAGTAGTACAAAGTGAGCATACACCCGAATTACCCTCTCCCCAAGTCTTCGTAAATGTGGGCAACTTCGAAACTTAACATAAATGTGGGAGCCTAGGTTACATTGTAGGAATAATCTATCAGGAAGACATACGTGTTCCCATTCCTATAACGGACAGTCAATCTGGATGAAAGGATTGGGCAAAGGCACGGAATTCCAGAGTGAAGGAGCTGCCCCAGAGAAGGTCTAATTGAAGAAGAGGAAGTCACCGAATTGAACCTCACAATTCCCAAACACAGGATATCTCTGCTCCGCGTTCCCTTGGAACCGCGCGATAACATTACCATATCTGCAAACCAAACCAGGGCAAGCCTCCTGACGAATATTGACATTCGTATGGAAAGGAAGACGTATCCACGGAGGCTGCACCATGGTAGAGGTGATTTCCTGAAATGTCAATGAGACTGTTATCGCACGGGCCACGGCATGAAGATCAGACCACAGAAGAGCTGAAGAGGCTTCTGGCAAATCAGTGACAATTACACTCCAACAGTCCAGCCTGGGCAACACCCGGATGTGGAGAACAATATAAACAAATGTAATCTGGTTCAATATAATATTGTAGGGCTTACTAGGACATGCTGTAAACATAATGTAGGGCTTTCGAGGACCTCCGTTATTCTGTTGCACTGTTTTCTAGGAACTCCGGTAAACATAGTGCAGGGCTTTCCAGGACATCTGGGAAACATATTGCTAGGCTTTCTAGGACATTCAATATGGAAGTGCAGGGTTTTCTAGAAACGCCAGTAAACATATTGCAGGGCTTTTTAGGACCTCTTGTAATGTATTGCAGGGCTTTCTAGGACCTCCGGTAACATATTGCAGAGCTTTCTAGGACCTCCGGTAACGTATTGCAGGGCTTTCTAGGACCTCCGGTAACGTATTGCAGGGCTTTCTAGGGCCTCAGGTAATGTCTTGCACAGCTTTCTAGGACCTCCGGTAACTTATTGCAGGGCTTTCCAGGACATCTGGGAAACATATTGCTGGGCTTTCTAGGACATCCAATATGGCGGTGCAAGGTTTTCTAGAAACACCAGTAAACATATTGCAGGGCTTTTTAGGACCTCCAGTAATGTATTGCAGGGCTTTCTATGACCTTCAGTAACGTATTGCAGGGATTTCTAGGATCTCCAGTAATGTATTGCAGAGCTTTCTAGGACCTCCAGTATTGTATTGTAGGGCTTTCTAGGACCTTCGGTAACTTATTGCAGGGCTTTCTAGGACCTCCGGTAATATATTTTAGGGCTTTCTAGGACCTTCGGTAACGTATTGCGGGGCTTTCTAGGACCTCCAGTAATGTATTGCAGGGCTTTCTAGGACCTTCGGTAACGTATTGCGGGGCTTTCTAGGACCTCCAGTAATGTATTGCAGGGCTTTCTAGGACCTTCGGTAACGTATTGCAGGGCTTTTTAGGACCTTCAGTAACATATTGCAGAGCTTTCTAGGACCTCCGGTAACGTATTGCAGGGCTTTCTAGGACCTCCGATAACGTATTGCAGGGCTTTCTAGGACCTCCGGTAACGTATTGCAGAGCTTTCTAGGACCTCCAGTAATGTATTGCACGGCTTTCTAAGACCTCCAGTAACATATTGCAGGGCTTTCTAGGACCTCTGAGAAGTGACTTCTATGATGTGCTACTATCATTTTTACACAGACCGCTCAGCAAGTTACTGTTCAGATCACCAGAACAATTGAAGAAACAAGCACACTTGGGAGAACAAATAGGGACTCTCCAGTGAACAAGGTGTCATGTTAATACTATTGCCATGTTACTACTATTACCATGGGCTTACGATGGTCCGGGCATCCTAACGGGTGGTCAAATCTCTATAAATCAGAGGAGTAATCACAGGTAAACTGCAATGTCCTCAGGCACATTTCAGGCGCATCGGCCTATTTCTCATATTGCGAATGAGGTCCTTTCAAGAGAAGGAAAGTGCAGGATTAACAGCTGCAGCATGCACCCACATCATTAGCAATGAAAGTAGTTGTGTTTTTTTTAACCTACAATTCATCAATTTGCTTTCACTGACAATGCATTTGTGTGCTTACTGCAGCTATTCAGATGTGTGATGTTTCACAGCTGATGTTAATAGTGCAGAAATTGATTGCACTTCTTCCAGCTTTCAAGAGATTAGAAGAGTTTAGGAAAGTTACTCATTCTATTATTAAGCACCTGATCAAGTCCTCAACGCATTTATGGGTGAAATTCAGCCCCCATCTGGCCAGGACTCAAAACTCAAAATCAAATATCCTTCTGCTGGAATGTCCCCACTCTCTGAAATTTGTAAAATACAAAAAACTATCCTTGAAAAAGGCTTGACATACTGCTTCTACACCACTGGGCATTCCTCTGGGTATGTATCTAAGCGTAATAGAGTGAAAACCTTGCAGGGGAACAATGAAGGATGTGCATAAAGGATGCACCATGTGGGGTGGGGGCGAAGGGCATCCGGGGCGCTGGAATGGACAGGGGGAGCAGGGAAGAGGGGGAGAATGTTTTAGGGTTGAGCAGAGTGATCAGCGATTAGCGAGATGTTTGTATCCCCTGATTCCCGGGCCTGATCCGGGCAAGGGTGCACACCTCCCTCACAGTTCCCACAGGATCAGCTACCCCCACTTCCCAACTCAGCTATATAGGGAGGGGCACTGCACCTGCAAAATAAAATTGATATTAACAGGAGATGGGTCATACCCGAGTTCTTGCCTTACTTCAATTGGACACAACCAACAAGGTGATTTTTTAGAGATCCCAACAGAGACCCCTCTTTATTTATAAAACAAAACACTTAAGCCTTTTATTAAATGTCTCTATCTTCTTAATTCTAATTCACTTCTAAATTCTCCCTGGCATGAGTTCCTTATGAATAGGGACCTGCCTTGTCAACCCACGTTTTCTTGGAGGGCTCACAGGGAGACCCATAGGGTGAGTCAGACAAAGTATACCCCATGCCTAACCCGTGGTACCACCCAATGATGCATGAGGCTAGACGATGGCTAGTGTGGGTAGCTCCACCCCATAGGTGGTCTTAGGCAGGCCACCACTTTTATCACTTGCCTCACCTCAGGGCACACACCTCTAATCCCTATACTTAATAATATAAACCTACACCTACATGACAGCTTCCCAAATATCATTATGCCTACCTGACATTCCCCTTCTTAACACTAACCTACTCTGTTCACTATGCCTTCTTACAACTATAAGCACACATCTAACTATATTCATAAATATACATAACAAACGAACACTTACGTAAAACATATAATACATTATATATTGTTGTTATATATGTTGTTGCCTAAATCTACCATTTTGGGCTCCCCTGTGCTGAGGTCCACTAACTGTGAATTGCTTCTACCTAATATCACTACTGATGGTTCCACTGTGCTAGCTATGGTCAACCCTCAGGATCCAATGAATTCTACACAAAAGGCAATCATTACCTCTAGGCCTGCACCCACTGCTCCCCTTAAGTGTGACTTGTTTAATGCCGGTCCCTCCCAGCCCATTCATTGGACGTCCATGACTTCATCACTAGGTGTAACAATGACCTATTAATACTTAGTGAAACCTGGTTGAGCGAAGCATCCGGCCCAGCCCTTGCCCTCGCCATACCAGTAAGCCACACTATTTTCAGGCAAAACCGGACCCTCCAAAGAGGGGGAGGATTAGCCCTCATTGCCAAAGAGTCTATTTTGATTAGAAGGGTGGAAGGGGAACTTTGTTGCAACTGTGATTATCTTCTTCTCAAAGTAAACCCTTCCCCTAACTGTACCTTTAGATTCCACCTCATCTTTCGACCACCAGGGTCAGCCATGGACTTCCAAGAAGACTTGATTCACACCCTCTCGGATAACTTGGGCGATCTTAACTTAGGCCTTTATGACCCTAATGACTCCCATGCAGCTGCCTTTGACAAAGCCCTATCCACCCTAGGGTTTTCTCAAGTTATGTCTGAGCCGATCCATACCAAAGGTCGTACCCTTCACTGGGTGGCCCACCATAATTGTTCTGTCCTAATTACGGACATTTCTCCTATTCCTTGGTCCAATCACTATTCCATTCAATTTGACCTGAATATTACTAAAGGGCCCACTAAGCAAGTGACTCCGTTCCCTACGGCACTTACCAGAAGCTCTCATCAGCTTACTAAGGAGAAGCTTACTCCGTACCTCATGGTGCCTGCCCTGCAACCCCCTTTCTCGAGGGACCCAGAAACTCTCGCTAGTGTGTTCAAATCTGTCATCTCCAAAGCGGTTGACACTATTGCTCCACTCACCCTGAGGAAAGCTAAGCGGTCCAAGCCTTCCAATGTTTTGTTCTCCCAGGAGCTCCCTTAGCTACGCGCCATGAAGAGGACATTGTTGTCCTCCTGGAAAGCTAAGCCTAATGATACCTCTAAGGTGGCTTTTAAAACAATCTCCAAAGAATATAAGGCGGCCATAATCAAAGCCAAATCCACATCCTATAATAACAGGATATCAAAGGCAAAATCGGGGACTAAAGATATTTTTGCAATTTTTAGTGAGCTGGAAACTCCCATCACCCCACCCCAGACTCTCCTTAAGGATGAAAACTAGGGTAATAATATTCAATCTGCTATGCTGGACAAACTAAATACCCTGCAAAACTAAATCCTCGCACATCAACAGGCTTTAAGCCACCAAATAGCTAACCTACATAGCAGCATGTCGGTTGAACCTGAATCTGGCAAATCCACTCCTTTCGACTGTAAGGACATGACTGAACCAGAAGGCATAACCTTCCTTAAATCCATTAACCTCTCATATTGTAAAGGGGACACCTGTCCTGCCCAGCTCATCAAATACTGTGCCCCCACCTTAGCCCCTTTCCTCACAGCCTTCATTAATGCATCCTTCCAGTCTGGCAGTCTGGCCACGTCCCAACTGGTCTTAAGGAAGCTTGGGTACGCCCTCTCCTTAAAAAACCCTTGCTTGACCCAAAGGTCCCAGGGAACTATAAATCCATTACCACAGTTCCATTCCTATTAAAAATCCTGGACAAAGCAGCCTATCTGCAAGTCGAAAAACTCCTCGAGGCTAACCCTCTTCTCGGCCTCCGGCAGTCTGGTTTCCATCCAGGACACTGTACCGAAACTGCATTGTTAGACCATAAAAATCAAATGGATGACTTCCAAGACGCAGGCAAACCTACGCTCCTGTTGCTTCTTGATTTATCCACAGAGTTCGACCTGGTGGATCATAAGACAATTTGCCACCATCTCTCCACTGCGGCAAACTTCTCCCCTAAAGCCTGTGCTTGGATCACCTTGTTTCTTCAGGAAAGGGTTATGAAAGTCTTCGCTGACTCAGCCTGTGCCCACCCAAGAGACATAAAATGTGGAGTCCCAAAAGGCTCCTGCATTGCGCCTACTCTATATAAACTATTCATAAGGCCATTTCCAACATTCTGGACGCCCTGGGCATCTCATACACTAATTATACTGATGACACGCAGGTGCTTATCCCTCTTACTGGTGTTTACAAGTCTGATATGAACACGCTCAACGCCATATACTCAACTATCCAAACCTGGATGGCAGAAGACTGGCTATGTCTTAATAGTGAAAAAAACGAACTTCTGCTGATTGGATCACCTGTCACCTTTGGAAGACTGGACAAACAATACAGTTCCTTCATGATTGACAACATACCGATCAAGGTATTCCAGGTGTATTTTTGGACTCCAACCTCACTATGAACATGCAGGTCAATACCATTGAGTCTACCTCAGCATATCATTCTAAACTGCTCAATGCAGTCAGAGCCTTTCTCTCAGAACAGAACTGTCTCTCCATTGCAAGAGCAATAATTGGATCCTGATTGGACTATTGCAATGCCCTCTTTGTAGGGACCTCTGTCATTAATATATCCAAGCTCCAAACAGTACAAAACTATGCACTCAGGGCTGCCACCGGTATTTCTAAAAAGGGCCATTTCTCTGAGACCAGAAAACAGGTTCACTGGCTTCCCGTTAAAGAGAGGGTCATCTTTAAAACTCTTGCCCTTATGCACAAATATGTCCATAATTGGGCACCTCTCTAACTGGTTCAAAGTATAGCCAAACCAATCTCTACCAGACCCATCAGAACGGTCTACACCAATCGAATTGCCATCCCTAAGACCCGTAGAGTTCGAACAGGAGGCACTAGCTTCCCCACCATGGCCGCGACCCATTGGAACACTCTACCCCCTCACATCAGGAGGAATGATTCACACCTAGCCTTTCGTAAAGCGATAAAAACTATGCTATTCGTCTAACATAGCAATTACTGTTCTCGTTGATGTTAACGTATGAGACTTTATATCAGTAACCACCTATGTATGTATTTTACATTATTCAATGCTAGGTTTAATTTATTTTTTATCTATTAGCGATACTTTCCCTCGTAAAATATTTGTGCAGGTATCCCAAGGAATTCCTATTGTCAGGATGCCTGCTCTATGTAACCCTGAGCAACAACCCTGAACCAAGCCTTCTTAATTGTAACCAAAGCAATCTCATGCAACAGGGCCTCGATGCCTCTGGGCTGTAGTGCGCTTTACAAATTCAAATAAATAAATAAATACAACACAGGGGTGATTGCTGCAGTCAGTCACCACTTCTCAGTACCTCTGTGGGTGCTGTCCTTGTGGTGGAAACCCCCTGATGATATAGAGAATGGGTCGGGGGTCTGCCCCTGATGCCACAGTTCCCTCTTCTGGGTGACCCCATCCACCACATGGCCCATGCTGATAATAGATGCTGGGTGCCCTCCTGCCCAGTTGGGGTCACGCCCCTTCACACAACCCCACCTGCACTTGTTCTTATCTTCTTGGGTGTCCCCACGATCACCACTGCATCCCTGCAGCCCATCTACTGTTTTTCTGGTGGCCCCTTTTCCTGGGAGGTCCACTCAAGTGCATCGCTGTGACCCGTAGCCACATCCATAGCGCCATGGTGAATCCAGGAGTCATTGTCGTTGGCATGGGGATGCAGCAGTTGATACCACCGCACCTTTATTTTATGAAATGAAATTGGATGCCAGGCGGCCAGGTAGGTGAGGTGAAAAGTGGAGGAATTCTGACTTTCTGAAGGTGGGCAGGGTGGTGAAGAAAACTCTGGGCCTTCCTCTTACCAGAGACTCTGAGATGTGCCAGGCATGCATAAGGCAGTTCAGACATGTTAATTATCACATGTGACAGTCATCTGCATCACTACTTTGTGTTTTTGCCTGCCTATTGTTAAGGATTTCAATCAGGCGATACACTCTGCTCCCGGCCTAGTGTACAGCGCAATGGAAAAACTTATTGATATATAGATTCAATTAATTGAAAGATGTACCACTCATATCACACTCCTTATTTAAGAATACCCCGGGTCACGCTGGACCAGAAATCAGCCTTGTTTGTAAAAGGTATTATTTATTTACTTAGTTCAGATCAAAATCACAATATATATTTTAATAGGTACACAACAATCACCAATGGGGTGACAGAACACAGAATAATATCTTTAGTACACTCGGAATAGGTAATAAGCAAAACAAATGCAGCACCGAAAATAATACTTTTGTGTTGGTTCAGATCAGATAGTACTGTGGTTAGCAGTTCCCCCTGCAACACTTTCTCCACCCCCCAGCAGGCAATGCAAAGAGATAGGAGGAGAGAGCAGGTATTCTGGAATAGTACAGGTGAAACAGTGTCTCACGTCCCCCTTCCCCATTTACACAGAAAGAGAAAAACAAAGTGGGCTTTTCAACTGTCAGCTTGACATTTAAAGTGGCTGAGCAAGAACTCTAAATGTGTGGAAAATGCCTAAATTGTTGTAAATTCCTATGGGGGCCGCTTTGAACAGTTGCACACAAGCATAAGCAATGATTTATTCAACAGAAAACATTTGAAATCTTAAAATCCAAGTCGGAAGTAGTTAAGTTTATTTTACACGTGTAAACATTTCTCAAAATGAAAATTCACGGCAAGCATTTCAGTGCGCGATATTCACGATAATGGGAGAATCACACTGGGTTGAAATGTTTGGGTTCTATGGATAGGTACAGATGTTAGCTACAAGTAGGAGTTGAATTTTGTTTCTATCACAACAACTGAGAGAGGTATAGAGGTTTTAGTGAAGGACGTTTTTGTAAAATAGGCGTGAGAATTGAAAACAGAAATGCACTTTTTAAAAATGACAAATGGGTTTGCTTACACTATATTAAAGACTACCAAAAAGTAGAATGCCACACAGGAAGGTCATTTACGGCCGATCATAACAGTTCAGGTGTGATACTCTGCTTTCTGTTTGGTTTGGGAATTACTTTCTTAATCAATCAATGGGAAGTTAGAGTTTAGGAACACATGTGAGAGAAGAGTCTGTGCAAAGATAGTTCTGACAATACTGGTTCTAAATGAAAGATAGGATGGGTATAAGCTAGGGACAAGTCTATGCAAAGTACATACGCTATATGACACAGTTCTTCCTATTTATACTCACTGGATACGTTTTTAAATGGGACCGTCAGGATTCTGGACCATCAGGATTCTGGACCTATCGGGGACTGACAGCCGGGCACATCGGACTGGACCGGGTCAGCAAGGCGCTCTGGTTACGCACAGCACAGGACTGGACAGGGTCAGCAAGGCGCTCTGGTCACAGCACGGCACATGACTGGATGGGATCTGCCCTTCTTGGTTCTGAGAATCTTTCAATTCAGCAGGCAAACAGTAACAGCACAGCCTGGCTGTATTATGATGCTTCCCCTAGGCTTTTGGGCTTCCGTTCTAGAATGTGAGGCCTAGCTGAGAATGGTTCAGATATGCAATTGGCCTTTGCTTTGCCATGTTTCTGGAGTCTGGAGCACGGAAGGTGTAGATTTCAGCAGCAGGGTGCTCCTCCAGCATAAGGAGGGTGAGTGGATCTGTCTGTCCCTATGTCTGGTGAGCTTCATTTATGCTATGAAATGACATCATACGGGCGTGTGTGGGCTGGCTTATCTAAGCTTGCCCCTTTGTGCTGGGATAGGGTCAATACTTCATATCCACCTTTCAATTTGAGTGATTCGCTCAAGGCTGGGTGATGTCAGGTTTTATGATTTGCTTTACAATCCTCAGAGATCTTTAGCCACTGGTCTCAAAATCGGATTTTACCTTAAACACACATTTCTACATTAGTCACTTTTATACAAATCACACACAAAGATGCCATATTTTACATAGCAGCTATTCCTCAAAACCCGGTAGCTGTGGGATCTTGTCTCCGCTTTCCACAGAATTTTGCCCTTTTCACTATGAACACACTTTCCAATTTTTCTGCAACTTTCTACAAATATGCGTGCTTAACATGGGGACTTGCATGTACATTTTCACAATTCTAACAGTCATGCATTTTGCGTAAAATCACATTTCTTGCCATTCCTTACCAGAACATGTCACACGGTTTTGCCGCCTCTTAAAATGTGCAGCCAGAAATGAAATTAACAATTCTGTCATTTTTACATTTTTACCCATTTTGACTAGCAAGTTATACGTCTTTTAAAAAGTGTTCTTTGTTAATGTTCAGCCACAGATGGTTGCTTGGGTCCACCTCTTTTTGTCTCCCTGCAGTCCAGGAGCAAGCTCCTCGTTGTTTGTTCCTTGCAGAGGCCATTGACGACCCTCTTCACACTTTGAGTTTCCTGAGCTGCAGCTTCTCATTGTTCCTCTTCGCTCTGTAGACCAAATTCTGTCCCAACCTAGCAATTAACACTTCCCTGTGAGTTCCTGCTAAGGGAAAGCCTTCCTTCTGTGAGAAAAAACTGCTATTCCAGTTTTGCAGCTTCAGCCAGGTTTAAATTAATTGTTAAATTCTTTTGGCTTTTCCTTAGCACAAAACAAACTTGTTGTATGAAATAACAAATAGAATTCTCATTCAAGATTTTAAACCTGTGGGATCAAACACAACTATAATATGGGTTACTATCAGTAACAGGCATCTTATATTGCAAACATTTGACTTTCAGTTTATATCATGTTAAAGTTTAATCAGGAAGGCCCCTGACAGCTGTTATCATAAGTAGCCCTCTGCTGCACAGAGATTTATTTACAGATCCAGAGACAAAGCCACTTTTGCTGTGGAGATCTCTTTATGCTCTTAGCCGTTCAGGACCTTGTAAGTTCACCGTGATTCTTTAAACTAAGCTAATTGTAGCACCCAGCAAGAATTTTGAATATTTGAAAGGTGTTCTGTACCAGCATTATTTCAGCAGCAAAGAAAAGGTGATTTAAAAGCAATATTGAAGTTTCATTTAGCAAAGCACTGCTTTTTCCTTCTGCACACCACTTTCATTTGTTGTGGAGCCCAGTGACACATTTCAGTAGTGAGAGCTCTGTTACACCACTGACAACAGGCGTGACAGATTGGGCAGCCATGTTTTTGTGCGTTGAAAAGCGTGATTTTCAGGGCTTTTGGCACGCACAAGAATTTTGCGGCTATTTTGCTGTTTCTGGCCCCACCATCACAGTGTGATGCAGCATAGCAGAGCAAAAGTGGGTCAATACATCCCACACTATCATGCATGCTTTCGAATCCCGTCTAATTCTAATATTACTTTTCAGCCTGCCCCTGACATGACAACACTTCTTTTGGCTCCTCTCTTCCCCCCCCCCCCCGCCTCCTCCTGAATTTCTGTGGAGACTCTTTTCAGTTTTCAGTCTACTCTGGTTCTCAGTCCTCCCCTGTTTTACTTCATCTGCTCTTCTACCTATCAGACCCGGTGTCATGTGGGGCACACCAATATGCTGTCTCATGGCCCGCACCCAAGCCATTCCTGCCCTCTTTTATTTCCAGGTTTTTTTACATCATGACTAAGCAATGCTGATGTTGACTCCTCTCATTTACCTGTTCCATTGTACCTCCTCCTTCTTAATTGACCTCCCCGATCATCTATCCCTCACCTGGATCGGCTGACATAGGCGGTGCCTAACCCTCCTGGCCCTATCTGCTCTTGTCACTTATCTGCAAGTGGAGGTTGTTTGATGGAAGGGGTACTGGAGAGTTGTCAGGGTTTGCACGGACCTTCCATGCATTCTTGTCTGCTCGGGGGGGGGTAGGGGGAGGGTGGTGAAGGCCTGTCATGTTTCCACTAGCACATTTACACATGAGCTGGTTTTTGCAAGAGTGGTGGATGGCCCTGTGGCTCTCCCATGGCTTCCTTTCTCTTGCCCCATAGATCACTTTTCCACTGGTTTCAGTGGTCTTCCCATCACTTGATCCTGCTGACACCTTTCCACTCACTCCCCAAATTCCCAAATGTTTGTAAAGTCTGTCGAGCCCTGTACCTCCTTCTTCCCACCTGCATTCCTATTCAAATCAAGAGTGGGTAGTGCTTGCTTCAGGGCTGACCTATTCTTTCCCTCTGTTCAACTACCTAGTCTGTCCCTTTCTGGGACAAGCTCACTAAGACTTACCCTCCAGATAGCCTCTCTATTCCTGCAGGGGCTGGCAGTTGCCAGTTGGAGAATGGGAGCTTCAGCATTTCCATGCCAACAACGGAAGGCTGTTGGTGGGAGACATTCATGGGGCCAGCATGGAAATGAATGCTGGGGCCATTGGAATGGGGAGGGTGTAAGAGAGGGAGTCACCCTCCCAGTGGTGGGCTCTGGGAGAGGAGTTCAGATGCTGAATTGGGATCTCTGATACCATTGGATGAGTACACCCTGCAAGTCGTAGACACCTGGGGTCAATAGCAATACATAAGGCAACGTGGTGAAACCAGAATTTAATTCAAAATCATTTGTACAAGTATATCGCAATTTTAGACATCAATCCTTTCACAACAGTATGGAGCAAAACATAGTGACGGTACAATCAAATCATCACAACTATTTCATTTATTGTAAGAAAGATTGATCAAATTTAGCAAAACACATCATTGACTTGTAGCACCCTACCTATGTAAACATTATTCAAAGTGTAAATTGAAAAGTACAATATCAGAGACATCACATTACATCACATAAAATATATCAGTGATTACGTTAGACCATACATTGCACGGCACAGTCTAATATCAGACCATTTGTAATGGAAACTGGTCAACTAGAGGGTGGTGAGAAATACACAAAACAATACATTCCCATTTGTTTCTCCAACAGTGTGTAAAAACCTTCCCTATTCATAGTTTCGACAGGACAACTAGAGGTGGGTGAGCCTGACGAGGCCTGAGCTGGCCCGGGCTACAACAGGGGCTCCAGTCCGACCCTCCTTTCGAGTCGGTACCCCCGGATGCCTCAGACCCGCCAAGTCTGCCCAGTGCAAAGCGAAACAACAAAATGGACATTTATTTCCATTTTGCATGCGCCGCGTGGGCAAAATGGAAAGAAATGCCAATTGTTCCCCCACATTTGACAATTTCTTTCCATTTTGCCAGCGTCACATGGGCAAAATAAAAATAAATGCCCATTTTATTTTCCACAGTTGACCATTTCTTTCCATTTTGCCTGCGCCGCGTGCGCAAAATGGAAAGAAATGCCTATTTAAAAAAAAATAAACGCACCCCTGATGGTAGTTCACGAGGGCGTGTTACATTTTTTTCCTTTTTCTGGGTGAGCCAGGGATTTCATGGGCTCGCCCGTGGTGGGCTCCTAGAGCCGGGCCTGTCCCCCAGGCTCGGCCCTGGCTCAGCCCTACCCATGAAATCCCAGGCTCCCCCAGCTCTAAGGACAACAACACAAATACTAAAACATCGTCTGTCTTCTTCAGGACCTATGTGGCTAGCCGGCAGCTTTCCTTCACTGCGTATCCTGGGACACGTGCCTCCTGGGATTCCTATTGAAGCTGTACGCTAGGAGCGAGAGCCAGCACAAATGCAGTTTCCACGCAAGGGACGCTCCGTTCCTGAAGAAGAAATGACATTGAGCATTTGTTCACTCATTAAAATGTCGGAAGACTCCATGAAGTTCCATATGATTGTTCCTGTCCCAATGAGACTGGGGAAGTTTATTGAATAGGAGGTGCTGACCCTGCAGACCATTTTAAAGTAAATGATGTCAGCAGTCTATGTTCAAATCAAATTTGAATGGGAGAGCCAGTTAGGAATATTTGAGAGGAATCTCATGAGGCACGTTTGCTACGATTGAATACATCCTCTGCACGGTTCTATGTCATTTCATCGTCAGGCATTTCAAAGACTGCAATTTAAACGTGTTTGACAGTTCATCTTTTTTTGTTTTGGGGGGTGAGGGGGGCAGTCACCCTGTCCTGCACGTATTTTTACCTACACCCAACCCCCCCCCAACCACTTATCTGCCCTTTCCCGCCCCCCCCCAAAAAAAATGATGAACTGTGAAACACGTTTAAAGTGCAGGCTTTGAAATGCCTGACGATGAAAGAGAATGTCTACACTCTGCACACTCACCAGCATTCTGTTAAAAACAGTTTTATGATTCATAGTTTTTTGTGAAAACAGTTTGTTTAACAACAGACATTATGGGTCTGTTGTCATTTCACATGGACCCTGCAACACATATTTAAAAAGCAATCATACTGTGGGGTTAGTGCACACAGGTGTCAATATTCTCTTATTTTGTACAACAGCAAAACATCTGGTTCTGGTGCACTAAAAAAAAAGCACCAACCAGATTACTTACACATATCATTTGTCTGCTCCCTATTCAAGGAAGCTTTAAAACCCATCTCCAAACAAGATATGCACAATGAACTTTGTTTTGATGGTCAATTATCCGGTCTCATACAACCATCAATTTTAAAGTTTAATGAATAACAATCCGACTCTCAATCTTTGAGACCAGAAACAAGCGGGTTTGCAATAACAATTTCTTTTATTAAATAAAAGGACAACAAAATAATTTGACAGATGATCCCCCATTTCAATTTTTGTGGAACTGCACCTTAATTTAAATCTCCACCCAGTGTAATGTTGACATTGATAGTTTCGCAGAAATGTACTCAATCAATCTACAGTATAAAATGATGCTTCTAAATCCACATCTACCCTAAAATCAAAATCTGAAGCAGTTATCAGAAGCAAGTTTCAACCAAATGCAATTACATTTCACAGAGAAATAGTTTTCCAAACAGGGGCTGGTTTTAAATTTAAAATGTTGGTCACTCTCTATGACTATTGGTTTCTGGCGTGGTGTGATGAATCTAGTGGTATCATCACTTATTCCATGGGGGAACTCGCTCCCCACATGGGCAGGGGAGGGCAGCCTCTACCTGTTCCCAACCCTGGGGGTGGCTGCCCGAGGGAGGATCATGTGGGGGGAGAGGACCCTCATGAGATGGAGAGTGATTGGACACATGACACGAGACGCCCACATTTCCATTCTGGATATAACCCCCCTATGTTCACAGACTGTTATAGATTAGTGTAGTATTTAACCCGTCCAGCCATCTTATACTGGCATCAGAGTTCCTATAACAAGTGATACCAAAGAACTGAGACGAGAAAGGAGACCAGAGTGATGAAGATTACTAGAAACAGGAAGTCTACACTGCATTCTAGCCGTTGGCAGGAGCTACATAGTAGCAGGACATTTAAATACCCATCAGCTGTATGACTGAGAGAAACACAGAGAGAATCAAGGGGAGAAAGACTCTGTAGAGTGAACCTTGCTGCATGCAAAGCCGGTCAGATGCTGCCCGATGCTGTAAGGCTGCTGGAATTGCTTTCTGGACGAGGCCAGGAACCCAGAGGTCTGCCGTAGTGAGACTGAGGGTAGCTCAAGGCTGTCAGGAGATGCAGGAGACCAGGCAAGAAGCAGGAGAAGGGGCGGAAAGCTGCACTGAGTCACCGGCAAACCACAGCAACTGCAGGATGGCAAAAATAACCAAAGGCAGAACATCAAGAGACTGGGGCACTTCAGGGTAAATGCTGCGCAATGTGGGGAAGGATAAAGACTCTTTTAAATCAGGTGGAAAGCCCTGTGACAAGTAATGAAAATACTGAACTAGAAGGTGGGGGCTCATTAATCAAACTGATAAGAAAAGCATGGAAAAGGCTATTGCCTAGTGAAGTGTACATGTTTCAAGCCTACCTGCATTGTAAAGAACAGTTTGAAAAGTCCTGGCAGGAGAGTGAAATAGGCACTGTGCGAGTTGGGAGCCCGCACCCATGTATAAGTGGGGAACGTTGTGAAGTTGAGTCTGGAGACCCACACCTGAACTTGTCATTAAGACCTGGCAGGAGAGTAAATCAGGCAAGTCTGACTGTGAAGTGAATATTGGAAAGTCCTGGCAGGAGAGTAAACCAGGCCAAACTGAATGCGGGTCTGGAAACCCACATTTTAACAGTGTGAAATCTAGGGGAAGGGAACCATACCGCCTGAGTGAAAAGGTTATAGAAGAACTGTGAATTGTAAAAGGACTGTGAACTGCGGAGTAAGTCAAGGGGTGAGGAAGAACCTTTGAGTTTGTGATACTAGGGCAAGGGAAGATACCCCCTTCATTGGAAAGTTGTCTGTTGACAGGGGAAATAACTGTGGTAGAGATCTGAAGAGAAGCTGAAAGAAATAATGTCTCCCATTGTGCTGAGAGCTGGGAAACCTTGGGTAGCCTTATTTCAAAATGAGTGGAATCCTTGCTTCTATGAGGTACATGGGAGGGGAGATATACCTTCTGCATCAAATAAGCACATCTTGTTGAGAAATTAGGGAAAACCACATTGTGGTACATGAACAACCTAAGGGGGAAGGAATGCATAACCAGTGAAGCAAACAGAACAAACAAGAATTTGCTGGCTATTTGTTTTACAACCAAAGAAGTGGCTAAAGACCTCAATAGGAGAAAGAACAGCCCTCCCTTGGAGAGTTGTGGGAGTTTGTGGAACTTTAATTTTTTGTTTATATGTGCACCTTTTGGAACTTCATGTTGGAACAGTAAAGAAGAGTATAGATAGCCAGCTGTAATACCTTTTCTCTTTGCACTTTTTCTTAGGTTTAGTTTGTAAGGGTCAGGATAGGATTTTGGACACAGGATGGAGAACTCTTCAAATTATTTTGGACATTCTGATACTGACATCCTTTAGTTTCGGTGAGGCGGTGAAACCCTTCATAGTGTTAGGGAGAGACAGGTCTTTCCCCAACCCTTACTTTGTTTAGTAAAAGTTTATGACTGCCACTACAGTGTCTCTGCTGCCAAGACTTACTCCTGGTTCATTACAGTGGGCATAGACATTATTTGAGTGAATCGTCTATGATGTTGGATTTGTTGCTCATAATTGTAAAGGCTTGAGCTTTTCATGTTGCTTTGGGAATGCTGGGACTGTGGGACCTGAATCATTCACTGTTTTCAAGGAATAGGGCTCACCCACACCACGCTCCAGTGCCATGTGTTTAGTATGGAATAGATTTCAATTACTTTGTTGACCAGTACAGACACCAATGAAAGGACCTGTTATTTCACACTTAATTTGAGATGTGTAAAGCTTCCAGAAATCCCAAATTGCAGGTGCAAAGTCCCATTATGCTGATACTACCAGTGGTGTCAAATTTAATTATAAATCTGTGGGATATATTGACCAACTCAACAGTATTTCCCCACATCACCAAGCTGCATGTGCGCAGAAACAGCAAAATGGCTGTGCTGGCTCCTGTGAGTGCTATGGCCTCAAAACTGCGTTTTTGTAGCAACAAAAAGATGGCTGCACCTTCTTGCCAAGCGTACAGTGGGCAGGATGGAACAAGGGGACACATTGAAAGAGCGTGCGAGTGTGTTCTTACCTGAACAAAAGAAATGGAGTGAAAAGGCAGCAGTGCTTTGCTGAAAACCCCAAGATCTCCATTATAAAGGAAACTTTTCACCTTTAAAATAATTTTGCTGACGCTATTTCCATCTGTTCATTCTTAAATCACTGTGATTAAAAAGGCCCTGCCATGCACATTCCTATCCCCATTGTGCTTCAGCAAAACCAACATGACCCCTGAATGACAAGCTCTGTTAAGCCAAATCTGGAGAATAAAAGGCCCAAGAAACTTCACTTTCTGTTGTGCACAAGAACCTAACTATGGCTGCAAGACAATATTGGGAAGTCAGATGGCAAAATCGAATTTGAAAGGAAATGCTAGCAGTTTTCACCACATGTGTAAATGGTCTTTGCAAACCAAAGAAAAATAAATGCCCGTTTTAAAGGAAAAGTAATATGTTGAATGAAAGCTTGTCTGTGCCTAGCAACGAGAAGGGGTTGGCTGCTGGGAAACACATATGGGCTATTTTTATTCCACAAGCTTGTTTTTTTTTATTCAGAACCAAATAAAAGAAAATAAAGATTTTAAACTGACTTGGCTAGATTTTGCAAGCTTCTAAAAACAAGTTATTCTAGTTGGCAGAGCTAAGGCTCCCCTAAGGAAGGGAGCCACCATAAACTTCCAGGACACAAAAGTGATAATTTCTAGGTTGGAAAACCGTGACTAACCAGCACAAAGAAACTTCACATACTAATCAGACTTCAAATTCTGGGACATAAAAGTGCCAAGTGGATAAGGTACAATAAACCTTTAAGCAAACTGGATAGACTCATCCTCCCTTTGGGGGAAGTGACAGTTGGAGGCAGCTGAAAAAGAAAAAAAATGGTCCAGTGCAAGACAAAGGACTGCCATTTGCTTCCAAAGAAGACTATTTTATAAATAAACTTTAAAGACTTTTTATCTCTGCAGCAAGAATTTGTAAAAATGTGAAAATGTCATAGTTTAAATATGATTTGATGGGCTTTCATTGAAGACATGGTAGAATTCACTGACACTTTGGGGACAGAAATGGCAAAGTATTGCGGATTACAAGAAAAGCATCCATGTTGCAAATATGAAGTTTTGTACATACATCCCTTATGATCATCCACACCCATGTATGAAGTTATGGAATTTTAGGCTGAATATTTCACACTGAAAATGACCAAAAAAGTATAAAAGGACAAAACAATGTCTCACAGATTGCAGGATTGGACAGTTGTGCTCTACATAAAATATGTAACCTGATTATGTCATTTATTAAGGTGCCACAACTGTAAAAATGTGTAAATTCTGGAATGACAGATTTTTGGCTAAGAGGTCCGTGGGACATCATAAAATGCAACCTCCTGAACTGAGTTACATCCTGGGGAGGCAACCAACATTGATTGTCCAATCCAGTTGATTAGAGGCAGGCTTAGCTAAGCCAGCCCAGCAATATAGTCTATGATGTCACTATGCATTATAAATAAGAGTCCCTGACAAGACTCTAGACACACACTCTTCCTGACGTTCCTGTGCTGTGTTCCTGTTCCATCCATCCAGATTCCAGATCCCAACTACAAGGCTAAAGCATTACTGACCATACTCCAGGGCCCACTGCAAAACCCAGGCATTGCTGACCCTGCTCCAGCAAGGTCTCAATTCTGAAAACCCACTAATCTCCCATGAAAAAGGGGAGAGCGGTGGTGTTTTTGGGAAGCATCCTGAAACTACTAACTGCATGCTCGCTGCCATCCCACCATCCAGCTGACCTTTAGTATCCAGTGACCAGAATTGCCAGTTCAGAAGTGCCATCCGGTGACCAGAACTGCCCAGCTGTTTGCCAGGCGTGCTGCCGTGTAGTGACCAGAACCTGTTGAAGGTCCAAAAATCCCCAAACTAAAAAGTGGACTGTGAGTATAATCGCTACCCATAGAAACCCATAGCATATCTTGTCTTTGTCTTTATCTCACTCTTTAAGTCATCCTATCCTTATCCTGATAACTTGTTGAAACTGTCAAACTCACTCTTGCAACCTTGCCCTTGATTTCTAGTGCTAACGGCATCTCTTAAGTAATTTTGTCTTGTGTAATCCTAAACTATTAGTCATATTTCGAGTGATTGGACTGGTTTCTGCCAGGTTGGGCGCTGGGGTGAGTGGGTTAAAGTCGTGAATCAACCCTGCAGCTTACTGTGTCCCTCTTTGGTGGCCTAGTCTGAATAATCTAGTGTAAAGTAAAACTGTTCTTGTCACAACTGATTTCCTTTCCTATTTCAAAGCTCCATTTTACTCAAAGCGCACCTTTTTATATCTTGCATAACTCACCCAATTTACCGGCTAGATACCTAATTTCACTTCTAGAATATCCCTGGGATATATCACTATCCCCCAAGCAAGAAACTCCAAATCAGTGTATTTCACCCGTTTTTATAAAAAAACGTTTGGGTAATTTCAGGCGGGAGTTAAAAAAAAATTGAAAAGGTTCCAACATGTAATTTTGCTGCAATCTGTTTTTAACTTTCCACTCATTTTCGAACTGTATGCTCTTGGTAATCCATTCTTTGTGATTATTAGTGGCTATGCATTGTTGCTTTATTGAGGAATTATATTTGCTTCAAGGTTTTAAACACACATTCATTATTTATTTGTACATTTACGAATGTCATTTCATAGCATTGCAAGGGGTTTAAAATCTGTTTCTCTTATTTCGGGAGGGAAGATCAGATTTGGATTTGGTTTCCTGTTTCTTATTCCTGATTACCTGCTGCTTCTGTTTATCCACTCACAGATAATTATTTGTGGGTTGAGGGAACATTGCAGGGGGGAATTCTAACTTGGGTGCTATCTTTCCTAAATCAAAAAGTGCTCCTATTCCGCTGTGCTGTGTCTATGTTCCACTAGCAGGTTAAACCCAGTGCATTGCTCACATTCTCATTATAATTATCACCCCATTGGTGATTGCTGCTCCATATTAAAAGGTGTACGATTTCTTTTGAATTTTAAAATAAATAAATGAATATTGCATTTTACCAACCAGCCTTGTTCATGGTCCATTGTGACCCATGATATTTGAAAAGGGGGTGTGATATGAGTGGTGTACCATCTTCATATTGAATTTATATATATAAAGAGATGGGCATTTCAGTTGTGTGTTGCATAGTAGGCCGAGACCAAGGTGTGTGTCACCTGATTGAAATCCTTAACAAATTTGGGGGCTCGTCTGGAATTGAGCTTGTTTACCACCCGTGACAGTCTAGCACAGCTGACTAACCTGCAAGGTAGAAATACTTTTTGTGGTGGGAATGCTGGGTTACACTGTACAAGCGCATCCCCAAAACAAATACTCTAAGTACCAGGCCTGTGTCTAAAAGTAAAACTAAAATCAACCCCAAAATAGACAGAAAAGCAATAGAATATAGGTTACCCTTACATAAATAAATGAATTAATAAAGAAAGTACATGTCCAAAATGACGGTAGTAGAAATAAATATAGCTAGGGAGTACCTTCTGCATAAGCTATTTGTCAGAGGTGAGTGGCCAGAACAGGATGAAAAAGTCTGGCTACAAGAAATAACACAACAGGTCACTGCTGAACCTGGATACATGGCAGGATGGTGGCCTATTACACCAAGCTTTGAATGAATTATATATGACCCCAAAAATTAAAGAGGAGCAAATTAAAATTGTCATCATTGCGGCCTACATGTATCTCCACATGGGAGTGATGCGGGAAAAGCAGGAGGAAAATGAAACTCTAGCGCAGAATAAATCTGAACTATTAATTCAAATCCAGGCTGAACTCAAATTAACAGAACAAAAATTACACAAGAGCCAAGAGTTGGAGGTAGAATCTGGCATTTACATAAAACAATTTAAAGATGACTTGGTCCTCCAACAACAGAATAATATCGACCAAGAGGCCCAATTACACGCAGTAAGACTAGAGTGTCAGGAAAAGGTTGACTCCCTGGAATAGAGTCAACAGAAGCTGACATAACAATTAACCTATTACAGGGTCTGCGCAGAGCAGATAGTTACCCTTCAAGATCAAATAGAGAAATTGAAAGAGGAAAATAATAAGTTAGTTTTGAGAGACCTCCACTCTCAAACAGAATTTAATGAAGAGCGCCAGAAATTCAATACCATCAGGAAACAAAGGGATGACCTGGCTGAACAGAGGGGCACCCAAAGCCAGGAGAAAGATGCCCTAGGCCACGAAATAAGAAATTTAAAAACAGAGTTACAGGGAAGTGAGTTAGCCCTCCAGAAACTAAATGAACTCAAAACAGAGTATGGGAATCTACTAGAGCATGCCAGATGGGTAGAAGGTACTCTAGAAGAGAGCACCCAAACCAAAGATGCACAAACTCAGGAGGTGAGTCTCCTGCAACAGAAATGGTCGCATTATTCCAAAACTATACAGGAAGCCCAGAGAGACAATGAGGCCCTCTGTGAAAAGAATGATGGGCTCCACAAACAAGTGGCAGTGCAAGAGCGGGTCATAGAGGCCAGTAAAGCCTTGATAGCTGAGCAAAAGGCTAAGATCTTTGCTTATTATCAAGAAGTAGGGGCTGAGAAGGAGAAACTAGCAAGGTTGGAGAAAGAGGGTGCTAGATTTTATCCTAACTGGAGGGACCCTGAACAGGTAGAGAGGGACAGGGCAACCCCTGATCATAGTATAAGGACCTCTGTACTAAGGGACTCAAACCCATTTAATACTGTGAAAACGGCCAACTTCATGTCTACTGGTACGCATGAGCCAGAAACCATGAGGCCGGCAGAATTCAATAGGCTTAGCATGATGGAACTGACATGTCAGCGCCCCCCAGAAAGTGATGGACGGGCGTCCCTGTATAGATGCCGAAACATTAAGGCTGATGTCTCTGACAAGGAAGTCTCCTATGAGGGGAGAGTCAGGGAATTAAACCCACAGAAATACTACTTTCCAAAGGACCAGTTGGTTCCGTTTGATGAAAAACCAAAGGAAATGAGGCCCAAAAAGAGCATCCTGAAGACCTCTACCCAATTAGGGCAGTGGGCGGGGGGGTACTCTGCCAACCCTGGCAGCAGTGAAGAGTCAGAAGACTACTCTCCTGAGCATCACAGGAATATAGAAACTAGGCCACTCCATTCGGCAAGCCCCTCCCAAACTTGCAGAATCAAGGAGGGCCTAGATGATCATGAGGGAACCTCAAGTAATAGCGCCTCTGAGTCTGAGGGCGAGTTATGACAAAAGACCCCATTAGGCAGATTAAGGCCATTACGAGTTTCATAACCCCATACCATAAAAACGCAAAATATTCTGTTTGGGAACACTTGGAACTCTATGAGCAGATGATGGACACTTTTCATCTGAAAGACAACTTGAACTGCATAGAGTACGTAAAATGGACCTTCTCCCCTGAGTACTCCAGTTTCTTTGCCGGACTGGAGGACCAGAACCATTCAAGATGGACCACCTACAGGGTGGCCATCTTGAAACACTTTTCCGCCCACAGAAACCCTGAGGAGGCTCGCAAAGCAGCCTAGAATCTGCAGTGGGGGGAAGATCAGGCCCCACGATAATTTGTGCAGGAGCTCAAACGAGCCTTCACACAAACCACTAGGAGGATGCGCACGGATAGCAGGGAGTTTGTAACCACCTTCTTTCATGCACTCACAAAGTATATTATGACCCAGCTGGTGAGGGATTTCCATGACAAAAGAACTCTGGACTGGGTCAAAGAGCAGGCGACCCGCATTTAGGAGGTCCAAAAACCAACAGAAAATACAAATCCGAACAAAAACCCCAAACCAGCCAACACCCCTGCTGCTGCTAATGTGGCGGAGGAGAAGGTTGTCCCCATTTTAGACCTAGAGATGGGGGGGCCTAAAAATATACCTGCACAAAATCAGTAAAATCAAAGACCCAAAAGGCCTTCAGGCCAACCACAAACAGGTGGCAGGGAGGGAGGTAATCCCACAAATGGGACCCCTAACTCCCCTGATTATATCAGCCCCCGATACAAGGTCAAACGACCAATGCTGCGGTATGCATGGACTCCGCCAGCCCAAGGGGGGGATCCAATCAGGTAAGTACTGCCCCAGGAAACTTCCCTCCTAACTTCCCCCAGGAGGGCATTAATTCCTCAAATGCTGGGTTAAGTTTCTTCCCCCGATACTCAGAAAACCCCAACCTGCAGGACAACCCTCCTTTCATTCCCCATTTTCAAGAACCCAGACAACCCAAGCCGGGAGAGGGGAGGCCAAGGGTGAAGGGTTACCAAAATTCACCATATCCAGGTATTACGGGAGAAGGGATAGTTACCCTTCCCGTGATCCACCTAGAGTTGACCAGAGACCCCCGTACCAGCCGGAACGGATGTCCCAACTGGAGCACCAGGTCCAAAACCTTACCCAGGATCTGGGTCGCATGTTGAGGGCTCAACAGAACCCTCAGATAAACATGGCGGCTCAGAACCCCACAAACCAAGGGTCTGGTAACCCAGAACAATGACGGGGCGAGAACCCTGACAACTCACAGGTTCTAGAGGAGGAGGCACAGTGGATGGGGGTGAAAAGCCCTAGAGGAAGCTTCCTTCCTCACTCGTGAAAAGCCCCTGGATACCCAGGAACTGGAAACAAAATCTCCTGCCCCCGAAAATCTGCAACCCAAGGAACAGAGGGTGGGTGTGAGAAATAAAGAACTCAAAAAGGGCCACTTTGTGGAGGAAGCTAGTGTAATCCAATATGAAGGGGAAGAATCCTTAGAGGATTCTGGGAAACAAATCTTCTCCGTGAGGGAGGGGGGAACTCCTCCCAAAGAAAAAAGGGTCCCAAGAGATCTAAATGAAGACTGGGTGGGTGTGGGAACTGAGTCAGAAATGCCCATCCTTGAACCCCAGAATGAGCATCCAGGAAACCCAATATTAACAGAGGGATCCCAAACATCACAAATGCATTCTGTTGACTGCCTCCAAAAAGGGGGGGCAGCCCAAAATCAGAAAAAGTGGAGTCCAAAACTACCCAAATATCCGAATGTCAAGTTTTTCTTTCAGATTCCCAAACTCCCACACCGAATTATGCCCAAACTAGCCCTGCGTCAGATTCAAAAATAAGGAAATTGAACACCCAGCTTGCCCAAAGTGCACATTATCTTTTCCCCCTTGAGGAGAAGGAGAGTAGATTTTATGCCCCGGTCCAAGTGCAGGGGTGTACATTCTCAGCACTGGTGGACACTGGATCCCAAGCCACTTTTCTGTCAAAAAGGGCCTTTGAGCAGCTAAATTCAGGAAGGGGGAGAGATACTAGATCTCTCTCACCCCTCTTCCTGGACAACTCCAGAACTTTGATAGGAATAAAATTCCTGTTGAGGGGACTGCAGATTTGGAAATTAAAATAGGGCGACACAAGATGAAGCACACAGTCATATTTGTGGCTCCAGAGGGAACCCCTTGTCTATTAGGGAATGACATCCTTCGTAGGTTGTCTCCCCTGATAGACTGTGTGAACAAGGTACTCTGGACCCAGAATCACAGGCCCATAAAATTAAAACAGTGTGTCAACCATGCTAGTCTAAATGGAACATGCCGCATGGTTAAACAAAAATCAGATCAAGTTAAGTTTCATCTTCAAAACAATGAAATACCTGACATGACAGTAATTGCTGTAGGACAACAAACTGGTGATGAGAACTCTCCATTCCTGAAAATCAACCTTTCTTCCAGTTTCAAGTGCCATTCCACACTGGAAGGAAATACTTTGAAATTCTACACCAATTCACAATCTGAAAATCCAAATTCTATAGCCAAAATTGATAACAAACCAGCACAAAGTGTAGCTGGCATCCAGAAGAAGGGTGAACAGCTCTTCTTCCCGATTCAGTTAAATGACGTGAAGGAGTCTGTTCTCACCCAAGTTAACTTGAATAGCGAAGAAAGCTTCATCAGCTAAGTATTATTCAGGAAATAAATTCACAAAAGACCAGACCCTGCCCACTGTGGAGTCAGTTTATCAGTGGGTATGCGGCCTGGAAATTCCCGGCTCCAAACATCTTCTGCTTAGCAGTTGTATGCTAAAAATGTCTATAGGTGACAAAAGCATAGAACATAATTGTTGGGTCGTGCAAGTCGTTCCTTCTGCCTTTTACATGGGCAGTCATATCCTCAACCGACTCGAAATTAATTTGGATCCGAGTTCTTGCCAAGCCCGGTCCCAGCTGGAGAGTAAATCTCAGGGCCCTGGCAGTCCTAAAGAAAGCCCTCCGGTTAGCCCCATTGCTCCCATAGGCAATTGAAGTTCAAAAATGGAGAAGAGATCACCATCCCAGGTTGCATAAAGAATCTGCATCCCTAAAGGCGAATTGACAGAAGAGAAATGGGTCCATATTAATCAGCTAAAGAGTTGTCACCCTAGGCACACTTTGCAACAAATTGAGGAGCCCAGAGAGAATCAAATAGAGGAGACATCTGAAACATGAGAATAAGAAAAAGAAGAACCAGAAGGGACCAGATAGAGTTTTTGGTATAATTATGTAACAGGGAGTATTTTTCTTCATTATCAATTGTCGTCATTGAATGCCTGCGTATCCCACTGCTGTCAACCCGATTGGAGGGCAGTTAGTGGGAAATGGTAGTAACCGCTTTGTGTTCTCTTTTGTAGATTTGTACTGGTTGCACCTTCATACCAAGGAGGACATCCTCGCAGATCTGGAAAGTAGAAACCCAAGGAATTCCGGGGTAGTCGCTCAACACCATAAAGGAATATCCAAGAGAAAGCTGCGGGTGTCGTTCCACGTTCCAACCAGAGACAGCAAGAGGGTCGGGATTCTACGCTCTCTGATGGACGCAGGACTCATACCTGACTGATCCTGCTTGGCCCCATCGAGGAATCCCACTTCCCCGATTCCCCCTCGACTTGGAATCGCAGAAGAAGTCATGGGGGGGATATGTGGGATATATTGACCCACTCAAAAGTATTTCCCCACATCACCAAGCTGCATGCGCGCAGAAACAGCAAAATGACTGCGCTGGCTCCTGTGAGTGCTATGGCCTCAAAACTGTGTTTTTGCAGCAACAAAAAGATAGCTCCACCTTCTTGCAAAGCATACAGTGGGCAGGATGGAACAAGGGGACACACCGACAGAGCGTGCCAGTGTGTTCTTGCCTGTACAAAAGAAATGGAGTGAAAAGGCAGCACTGCTTTGCCGAAAACCCCAAGATCTCCATTATAAAGGAAACTTTTCACCTTTAAAATAATGCTGCTGACACTATTTCCATCTGTTCTTCCTTAAATCACTGTGATTAATAAGGCCCGGCCATGCACATTCATATCCCCATTGTGCTTCAGCATAACCAACATGACCCCTGAATGACAGGCTCTGTTAAGCCAAATCTGGAGAAGAAAAGGCCCAAGAAACTTCACTTTCTGTTGTGCACAAGAAACTAACTATGGCTGGAAGACAATATTGGGAAGTCAGATGGCAAAATCGAATTTGAAAGGAAATGCTAGCAGTTTTCACCACATGTGTAAAATGGGCTTTGTAAACCAAAGAAAAATAAATGCCCATTTTAAAGGAAAAGTAATATGTTGAATGAAAGCTTGTCTGTGCCTAGCAATGAGAAGGGGTTGGCTGCTGGGAAACACAAATGGGCTATTTTTATTCCAGAGGCTTGTTTTTTTGATTCAGGACCAAATAAAAGAAAACAAAGATTTTAAACTGACTTGGATAGATTTTGCAAGCTTCTAAAAACAGGTTATTCTAGTTAGCAGAGCTAAGGCCTCCCCTAAGGAAGGGAGCCACCATAAACTTCTTGGACATGAAAATGATAATTGCTAGGTTGGAAAACTGTGACTAACCAGGACAAAGAAACTTCACATACTAATCAGACTTCAGATGGGTAGGGGTCTCTCTCAATAGAAATTCTGGGACATCAAAGTGTGAAGTGGATAAGAGGCAATAAACCTTCAGAAAGCTGGATAACCCCACCCTCCCGTTGGGGGAAGTGACAGTTGGTGGCAGCTGAAAAAGAAATAAAATGATCCAGTGCAAGACAAAGGACTGGCATTTGCTTCCAAAGACTATTTTATAAATAAACTTTAAAGACTTCTTATTTCTGCAGCAAGAATCTGTAAAAATGTGAAAATGTTATAGTTTAAATATGATTTCATGGGCTTTTATTGAAGACATGGTATAATTCACTGACAATTTGGGACAGAATGGCAAAGTATTGTGGATTACAGGAAAAGCATCCATGTTGCAAATGTGAAGTTTTGCACATACATCCCTTATGATCATCTAAACCCATGTATGAAGTTATGGAATTTTAAGCTGAATATTTCACACTGAAAATGACCAAAAATGTATAAAAGGACAAAACGATGTCTCACAGATTGCAGGATTGGACAGATGTGCTCTACATATAATATGTAACCTGATAATGTCATTTATTAAGCTGCCACAACTGTAAAAATGTGTAAATTCTGGCATGACTGATTTTTGGCTAAAAGGTCCGTGGGAAATCATAAAATGCAACCTCCTGAACTGAGTCACATCCCAGTGGAGGCAACCAACATTGATTGTCCAATCCAGTTGTTTAGAGGCGGGCTTAGCTAAGCCATCCCAGCAATATAGTCTATGATGTCACTATGCATTATAAATAAGAGTTCCTAACAAGACTCTAGACACACACAACGTTCCTGCGCTGCGTTCCTGTTCAATCCATCCAGATTCAAGATCCCAACTACAAGGCCAAAGCATTACTGAGCATACTCCAGGGCCCACTGCAAAACCCAGGCATTGCTGACCCTGCTCCAGCAAGGCCTCAATTCTGAAAACCCACTAATCTCCCATGAAAAAGGGGAGAGATGTGGTGTTTTTGGGAAGCATCCTGATACCACTCACTGCATGCTCGCTGCCATCCCGCCATCCAGCTGACCTTTAGTATCCAGTGACCAGAATTGTCAGTCCAGAAGTGCCATACGGTGACCAGAACTGCCCAGCTGTTTGCCAGGCGCACTGCCGTGTAGTGACCAGAACCTGTTGATGGTCCAAAAATCCCAAACCTAAAAAGTGGACTGTGAGTATAATCGCCACCCCATAGATACCCATAGCATATCTTGTCTTTGTCCTTATCCCACTCTTTATGTCACAACCGCGGGTTCCTGGCGGTTGTGGAACAGGTAGAAACATGGCCACCAACGTGTTGTGCCGTCACGTCTCCTCCCTAGTCGTCTTTTGACGGTCTAGTTCTTTCCAAGATGGCCATCGCCAAGTGTATTTTTACTTTCCACTTTCGGCGGCTCAGCGCGTTGCAACTCTCGTACTACCCTTTCGTTGCCACGCTCCTTGTTATTTCCCTTGGCGGTGCCTCGCCCTTTTCCTCGCCTTGTATCTTGGTTTTTCCTCCTTATTTCTCTCTCTCTGCTTCCCTCCGGACTCTCCTTGGCTTCTTTCACCATTGATTCCTGCTCCAGCTTAGCATTCTTTTCCTTCCGGTTTCCTCCGCTCTCTACCTGCATCTCCCGGCTCTGTCTGTGCCTGGACATTGGACTGCTACGCTTGTACGCTTGCTCCCCTTCTCTGCTTCCGGATCGCTGGGATCATCATCCAGAGGGGTTTTTGTGCCGCAAGGCTTTTCCCCTACTCCGTCTTGTCTGTCGCGGAGGGGAGTCTCTGTTGACCCGTTTCCGAGGTCACAGTGGCTTCCTTCCGAGGCCGGCCTTACCTACTTAAGAAGGGCAAGACTCACGGGCATCGTACTCGTCGGAAGAGGCTGGACTACTCCTCTACATCAGGTGAGGAGGAGGGGGAATTTGGAGACACTCTGTGTTTGAGTGAAGAGGAAGACATAACTGAGATTTTGGAAAACTTACCTACGCAGTCTGATACACCTGATAGCTTGCAACACCCAAATACCGACATGGCAACTCCCCAACAGCTGCAGTAACTCGTAGCAGCGGTACAGACCCTCAACCAAGAAGCGCTAACCCTTAAGACAGACAATGCCGTTCTTAAGCAAAGGGTAGACGCCGAGAACAGCAAACCACAGATCTTCCCCCTCTGCCTTTGGTATCAGGCAAATTTGACGGTTCTGAAAGGAAGGTTAAAGAATTTTTAGAAGCCTGCAACATTCATTTCGCCTTCAGACAGCACGCCTTTTCCACAGACCATACTAAAGTGGGATTCATGATTACACACATGACAGGGAATGCCTTGGCATGGGCCACTCCCTTAGTCTCTCAATCTGACCCAGTTCTTCAGAACTATGCGGCATTCAAGGATCTATTAAAGCAGACCTTCCTCCACACCGAAAGCACTCACATAGCGAGTGAAGACCTACTGGATGTGCGTCAAGGAAGTTCAGACCTGCTCTCCTACATCTCCTCTTTCAAGAGGTTAGCGGCTGAGGCAGGCTGGCAAGAGGAGGCACAGTACACCATATTTTGGAGGGGTCTGAGAGAGGAGCTAAAGGATGAGCTAGCCCGGATGCCTCACCCTGACTCGCTCTCTGACCTCCTAAAGGCTGTGGTGAGAATTGATTTCCGTTTGACCGAACGGAAGAATGAAAGAAGGAAGACCCGCAGTCTCGGTCCTTCCCTGGAAACGCATCCTTCTACCTCCTCACTTGCTACCCGTCCTCTTACCAGAGAAGAGCCTATGCAAATCGGAACTACCAGAGCACCCCTGATTGCTGTAGAAAAGAAGAGGCGAAGGGAGGGAAACCTCTGCTTGTATTGTGGCTCTGCCACTCACCTCCTGAGGGACTGTCCCGACGTACCCCCCACACGGTCAGGAAACAAACGCCCTCGATAGCCGACAGGACAGACTACCGAGGGGCTTTTTCCAGTTCCTACACTACACTTTCTGTAACCACCGCCAAGTCCTCTGAAGATCACCGTTTAATGGTGATATCGGTCCTGCTCCAGTTCCGATTAAAGGAGATAAAGACCCAGGCTCTGCTAGATTGTGGTGCTGCGGGGAATTTCTTGGACACCCTATGGGCCGATAAGGTGGAACTACATAGATTCACCAAAGAAGAAGACCAGAAGGTAGAGGGAGTAGATGGTACCCCTCTATGCTCCGGTCTTATCACCCACACCACGGAGGATGTGCTTGTTTCTATCCAGCAACATTCGGAAACATTGAAGTTCGACATCATCCGCGCTGCCCATTTCCAATTATATTGGGGATTGTCTGGCTCCGAAGGCATAATCCCACCATAGACTGGACGAGGAACCTCTTGAGCTTCCATTCCACCTACTGTCAAGAGAAGTGCCTACCGGGACCTTTGTTTGAGAGTGTCAAGACTGTATGTGCCACAGAAAAGAGCTCCATCCATTGTATTCTGGGCTGTTTTAAGGAATTTGTTTCTGTCTTTGAAGAACAGCAACCCATAGAGCTACCGCCCCACCATCCGGAGGACTGTAGGATTGATCTCGTTCCTCAGGCCTTGGTTCCCTTTGGCAGGATGTATCCCCTCTCTATTTCTGAAAAAGAGGTCCTCCGACGTTATCTGGATGAAAACCTAGCCAATGGTCTTGTCCGACCATCCAGCTCACCTGCAGGGGCCTCTTTGTTTTTTATACCCAAGAGAGGCTCCAAAGAACTAAGGCCATGCATCGACTACAGAGGCCTAAACCAGTTGACCATCAAGGACAGGTATCCCTTGCCCATCATCTCAGAGATCTTGGTGATGATCCAGGGCTCAGTGATATTCACTAAACTTGATTTACGAAATGCCTATCATCTGCTCAGAATCAGGACCGGAGATGAATGGAAGATGGCCTTTCACACTCCCTTTGGCTTGTTTGAATACCAGGTAATGCCCTTTGGACTAGTGAATGCTCCCTCTATTTTCCAGAGGTTTATGGACTGCATATTCTCGGATCTGTTGGGTCTGAATACTGTGGTCTATCTTGATGACATCCTGGTTTTCTCCCGCCAGAGCGAATAGCATACCCTCCAGGTAAGGGAAGTACTACGCAGGCTGCAGCAACACCACCTTTTGGTCAAACCGTAAAAATGCTCTTTCGCCCAATCCTCCGTATCCTATCTGGGGTTTATCCTGTCTAAAGAAGGAATCACCATGGATCCTAGGAAGGTTGAAGCCATACTTGACTGGCCCTCTCCTTCATCGGTCAAGGATATTCAGAGGTTCTTAGGTCTGGCAAATTTCTATCGGAAGTTTATCCCTGAATTTTCCAGACTCACTCTCCCAATCACTGCATTGTTAAAGAAGTCCTCCACGCCTTTCCAGTGGTCCACCGAAGCCGAAGACAGCTTCATCCGCTTGAAGAACAGGTTCTGTACTGCACTCATTCTAAGGCAGCCCGACCAACGTTTACCCTTTGTTTTGGAAACTGATGCCTCGGCTGCAGCAGTGGGAGCTGTTCTCCTCCAAACCAACCAGGGCCGGGAACATCCCATAGCATACTATTCTAAGACATTAAATCCGAGCCAACCGAACTATTCCGTTATCGAGAAGGAACTCTTGGCCATGAAATTGGCTTGTTTGGAATGGAGACATCTGCTCCAGGGAAGTTTGCATCCTTTTTTGATTCGCACCGACCATAAGAATCTTCAGATACTGCGACAACAAGAATGCTATGACACTCATCAAGCCAGATGGGCACATTTCTTTGCTCAATTTCATTTTTCCATCACCTATATTCCCGGCTCTCAAAATCAGATTGCTGATGCTCTGTCTCGTAGAGAGGAGATATCTCCAACGTACCGAAAGGAATTAATGTTTCCCCATACCAAGTTAATCTCCACGGTATCCTCATTCCTGGAAGAAGTCAGAGAAGCATCGCTTTCCCCGGAAGGATCAACCTTGTCCGTGGGCAAGCTGCCGGTTGACAAGAAGGACGGTCTGTACTTCACGCAAGGTAAATTAATCCTTCCCTCACAAGCCCTCCGTCAGCAAGCTCTTCGGTGGTGCCACGAATCTAAGGTAGCAGGTCATTGAGGCCAGCGGGGCACCCTAGATCTTCTCAGAAGGTCATTCTATTGGCCCAACATGAGAGCGGACACTCAGACATACCTCCGGACCTGCTTGATGTGCATGCAAAACAAACACTCCACACAACGACCCATCGGCCTGCTTCAACAGGACCAGATCCCTCCGGGTCCTTGGAAGCACATTTCGACCGGTTTCATCGTGGACCTACCCAGTTCTCAAGGGTATATGTGTATCATGGTGACAGTGGACTCTTTCTCCAAGTTAGCTAATTTCTCACCCCTGTCAAAAATACCTTCGGCTTCACTCATCGCAGAGGTCTTTCTCAAAGACATATTCAGGCTACACGGGCTTCCCAAAAAGATTGTGTCTGACCGTGGTAGCCAATACACCTCTAAATTCTGGACTGCATTATGGCAACTGCTAGGCATCGAGAGGACTCTGTCTTCAGGTTTCCACCCGCAAACTAACGGACAGACGGAAAGGCTAAATGGAACCCTGGAACAATACCTAAGGTGTTTTGTCAACCAGCTACAAGACAACTGGGTGTCCCTACTCTCCACCGCAGAGTTTACTTACAATAACTCAGTTCATGATGCCCTCGGGTTTAGCCCTTTCTATTGTACTTACGGTTTCAACCCTCAATCTATTGTGCCCGTCTTTTGGCCTGAGACTCTTATACCCTCCATTGAAGCCTTCCTGGCCGAAATAAAGGAAGCTCATAACACAGCTAAACAAAGCCTCCTAAAGGCCAATATACGGAACAAACAACAAGCTGACAGACATCGGAACCAAGTACCGGCATGGGAGAAGGGGTCCAAAGTTATGTTGTGTACTAAGTTCCTGCCTCGTTGGGTCCGTCCTTCTAAGTTGTCTCCTCGGTACATCGGACCCTTTGAGATACTGAATAAGATCAACCCAGTGGCCTATCGCCTCAAATTACCAGGAACCCTTAGTCGGATTCATCCGACGTTTCATGCCTCTCAATTGCGCCCTTTTGTGTCGGACGACCGGAAGCAGAATACTCCCAAACTACAAATCCTACCGGATCCCATCTCGGATGAGTATGAAGTCTCCCACATCCGAGACTCCCGGTACCACAGAGGACGCCTTGAATATCTCATCCATTGGAAAGGATATCCTTCATCTGAGGATACCTGGGAACCCCGGCCTCATGTACATGTTTCCTGTTTGTTGCGACAGTTTCATAGGCTCCATCCCAGCAAGCCGGGAGGGAGCCACCTTAGAAGGGGGCATACTGTCACAACCGCGGGTTCCTGGCGGTTGTGGAACAGGTGGAAACATGGCCGCCAACGTGTTGTGCCGTCACGTCTCCTCCCTAGTCGTCTTTTGACGGTCTAGTTCTTTCCAAGATGGCCGCCGCCAAGTGTATTTTTACTTTCCACTTTCGGCGGCTCGGCGCGTTGCAACTCTCGTACTACCCTTTCGTTGCCATCCTCCTTGTTATTTCCCTTGGCGGTGTTCCGCCCTTTTCCTCGCCTTGTATCTTGGTTTTTCCTCCTTATTTCTCTCTCTCTGCTTCCCTCCGGACTCTCCTTGGCTTCTTTCGCCATTGATTCCTGCTCCAGTTTAGCATTCTTTTCCTTCCGGTTCCCTCCGCTCTCTATCTGCATCTCCCGGCTCTGTCTGTGCCTGGACATTGGACTGCTACGCTTGTACGCTCGCTCCCCTTCTCTGCTTCCGGATCGCTGGGATCATCATCCAGAGGGGTTTTTGTGCCGCAAGGCTTTTCCCCTACTCCGTCTTGTCTGTCGCGGAGGGGAGTCTCTGTTGACCCGTTTCCGAGGTCACAGTGGCTTCCTTCCGAGGCCGGCCTTACCTACTTAAGAAGGGCAAGACTCACGGGCATCGTACTCGTCAGAAGAGGCTGGACTACTCCTTACATCAGGTGAGGAGGAGGGGGAATTTGGAGACACTCTGTGTTTGAGTGAAGAGGAAGACATAACTGAGATATTGGAAAACATACCTACGCAGTCTGATACACCTGATACTTTAATCCTATCCTTATCCTGATAACTTGTTGAAACTGTCAGACTCATTCTTGCAACCTTGTCCTTGATTTCTAGTGCTAGCGCCATCTCTTTAGTAATTTTGTCTTGTGTAATTCTAAGCCATTATTCATATTTCGAGTGATCAGACTGGTTTCCACCAGGGTTGGGTGCTGGAGACAGGGGGTTGAAGTCGCAAATCAACCCTGGAGCTTACTGTGTCCCTCAATGGCAGCCTAGCCTGAATACTCTAGTGTAAAGTAAAACTGTTCTTGTCACAACTGATTTCCTTTCCTATTTCACAGCTCCATTTTACTCAAAGCGCACCTTTTTATATCTTGCATAACTCACCCGATTTACCAGCTAGAAACATAGTTTCACTTCTAGAACCGCACTCCAAATCAGTGTATTTCACCCCTTTTTATTAAAAACCGTTTAGGTAATTTCAGGCGGGAGTTAAAGAAAATTGCAAAGTTTCCAACGTGTCATTTTGCTGCAATCTGTTTCAAACTTTCCACTCATTTTCAATCTGTATGCTCTTTGTAATCCATGATTGTGATTATTAGTGTCTTTGCATTGTTGCTTTAGTGAGGAATTTTATTTGTTTCAAGGTTTTTAATACATTCATTACTTAGTTGTGCATTTCCGAGTGTCATTTCATAACATTGCAAGTGGTTTAAAATCTGTTTTTCTCTCCTATTTCAGAAGGGAAGCTCAGATTTGTATTCTGTTTCCTGTTTCTTATTCCTGATTACCTGCTGCTTCCATCCACTCAGAGTTGATTATTTGTGGGTTGAGGGAACATTGCAGGGGGAAATTCTAACTTGCGTGCTATCTTTCCTAAATCAAAAAGTGCTCCTATTCCGCTGTGCTGTATCTATGTTCCACTAGCAGGTTAAACCCAGTGCATTGCTCGCATTCTCATTGCAATTATCAACCCGTTGGTGAGTGCTGCTCCATATTGAAAAGTGTATGATTTCTTTTGAATTTTAAAATAAATAAATAAGTATTGTATTTTACCAACCAGCCTGGTTCATGGTCCATTGTGACCCGTGGTATTTGAAAAGGGGGTGTGATATGAGTGATGTACCATCTCAATATTGGATCTATACGTATAAAGAGATAGGCATTTCAGTCGTGCGCTGCATACTAGGCCGAGACCAAGGTGTGTGTCGCCTGATTGAAATCCTTAACAAATTACAGAGAAGAAACATCTTGCACTGTGTTCCATCTCCAAGTGATATAGCTTTTACACAGGGCTCCTACTATTAAATCCTATCTGGAATTGTATTAATTCATAGGACAAATGTGCAGGTAAGCTCACTGGCACCCTTGTTTCCAGACCGGTAACTACGGGTTTGCCTGCTGGGGCCACTGCACCCGACAGGTCTGACTCTGCCGGGCGCAGCAGCCCAGGTAGGCGGGCTCTTGATGGAAGCGCCGGCACCATTAGCATAGTGCTGGCACTTCCGAGTCCCCACTCCCATGGAGTCCTAAGGGACCCCAAGGGGATGGTGACTAACATTTTACTGGCACCTGAATTCCCGCGCCGCTAGACTTGTAATGTCCCAGTGGCACTGGGAAGTCAGGCGCCAGTAAAATGTTCCAAGGCTGGCGGCAACCCGCTGGAAGCACTGACAGGGTTAACGCCAGACTCGTAATGAGCCCCAATGTCTATGTCTAGAGAACTGTTTCATGCACCACTGGCCAGGAACAGTCTTATGTATTGCTGCTTCGGTAAGTGTGCAGTCAGCAGTGGATGGCTCTATCTGTATTTTTCAGGCTCTATTGAGCTTGCCTGGAGACTCGGCGTACGACGCTGTCACCTGCCTGGTGGAAGCTTAAAAAAAACACTGCATATAGCACGTGCATGGCAGAGTGCAGGAGTAAGTGTGCTGTTGGCAGTGGATGGCCCTTTCTGTATTTTCCAGACTCCATTGAGCTTGGCCGGAGACCCGGTGTGCAATCCTGTCACCTGCCAGGTGAAAGCTTAAAAAGAAAACAGCAGTGCATAGCACGCACATGGAGCAGTGCATGAGTAAGTGTGCAGCCAGCATTGGACAGCTCTATCTGTATTTTCCAGAATGCATTGAGCTTGCCTGGAGACTCAGTGTGCGACCTCTTCACCTGCCTGGTGGAAGTTTAAAAAGAAAAATGCACGGCATAGCGAGTGCGTGTACAAGTGCAGGAGTAAGTGTGCAGTCAGCAGTGGACAGCTCTATCTTTATTTTCCAGGCTCTATTGAGCTTGTAAAGAGAGGGTCCCAGGAATGCCCCTCCTCACCCCCATAAGCATGATGGGCTGAAGAATCAATGATGCTCAAAGTCACTCATTTATCGGACGATCCCCCAGTTCACCACTGCCTGACTCGTATGCAGAGAGGTATCCCCTCAGACAGCCATTCCAATCATAGCCAGTGCATATCCTTCCAGATCCAGAGAACCCAATGGAGATCATGGATCCAAATACTATAATGGACTGCATCGATTAAGAACCAAGAAACCACTGTGCTGACATCACTAGTGACACCATGAATTTTCAGCGTTAGTCATGAAGAATACTTGCAGCCTTACACAGCATTACGCGAACATACACTCACACACACGAAGAACATCCTTACATAGTCCTGTAGATAGAGGACTGATACAAACACATACTGTCAAAGCTTTTATTATTGTTCTCATTAGCCAAATGCAGCAACACTGAAACGCAAGGCAACAAGAGATCCTGAGCAAGCTTGCAGACACTTATGGCAATTAACCCTATGGGACTACAGGAGTATATATTGTGCCTGGTAGGACCACGTACGACTAATCTATAAGAAACATAGCAGAGCATGAACATGTAGAAATCATATTATAAGTCTAAGGAAAATTACAGAAGGCCCCAACCCACAGAACACCAGACAAAGGGAGCAGGCTCAGGCTGCATGAAGCGCAGAACGAGCTCACAGCCAAGGTCAGAGATCAACAGTCACATTCCATGCTCCAGACAACAAGGGACCAACTGCAGGAAAATAGAATAAATCCTCATGCAGACCCAAGAGCTAATTTGTGTGGCCCACAACCACGTAATGCAGCCGAACTAGACAATGGGCACTCACCCATGGTGGGAAGACGAGCCGTTCTCAGCCAACCAGACGAGAAGTCAAACAAGTGTTGCAACGGTGAGCGCACTCTCATAGGCAAAGGTGGTCTACTACCAGATACAATTCAGACACATAGTAATTTCACATCACCTTAAAGAGGTGCACAGAGGGCTGAGAACCGAACTGGGACCCAGGCCTGGGGAGACCAAATCCAGCCAATGACGAGACAGAAATCCAGGGGTGGATGGCAAAGGGCAAGGGCCAATGGTAAGTCTATGACCCTGAAACAATGTAATAGATGGTTTTCGGGGATGGAGCAGGTCGGCCTCCTGACATGCGAGGGCCAGTAGAATAACTTCTTTAGGGGATAGCTATATGTGTTTCTACTCTCAGCACCCAAGCAGTAGTGGGGATAGGTTTTTGGGGACGGCCCAGGTGATGACAACATGTGGCATCAAAACTGGGAAATGCGTCTTATAAAGTTGAGATATACCGGAGAATCTTAATTGCCTTGTATGATCCCTGTCGGTTTTTGCAATAAACAACAGTTCTAACTTGCTATTTGCTGAGTCCTCCATTCATTCTGGAGAAAGGGTTGTTGAGCCCTTGGGAGTCGGACGAATCCCCAGATGACCTCTGGTATACCTGGTATTTACACCAACACTTGTCTGGAGGCCCGGCGTGCGACCCTGTCACCTGCCTGGTGGAAGCTTTAAAAACACTGCAGCGTGGACCGCATGCATTGAGAAGTGTGGCAGTAATTGTGCAGTTGGCAGTGGATGGCTCAATCCGTATTTTCCAGACTCCATTGAGCTTGCATGGAGACCTGTTGTGCAGCCCTGTCACCTGTCTGGTGGAAGCTACAAAAAATACCTGCAGCGTGTAGCGCGCACATGGATAAGTGCATGGGTAAGTTTGCAGGTGGTAGTGGACGGCTCTATCTGTATTATGTGTTTCATATGATTATATGACGATCATGATCTGCATACCATATGATTATATGACATTCATGATCTGGTATTGCCCAGATCACGACCCAACGTGCCTGTGGTCGGCCATCAAAGAATAATTTTTCTAAGCTTCTTAGGAGCATTCTTGGACGCGTGCTCTTTTCATGCGCAGTTGGTATTCAAAGCAACAGCAAAAAAATGTTGCCACTGTGTCTGGTTGATATCGTGCTGCGACTTAGGTTTTGGGGTGACCATGCCGTGTCACTTTATGCATTATATTCATCAATTCGGCTTGATGGTTGTCTAGTTTGTTCTTATACAAACATTTTCTGTTACGTATGAGGGGACTTGTCAACTGGACTTGGTCCTGCCTCATATGCTGTCATACATATTACCACACATGTTATTAGACTTATACACCCGTCCAATCACACTCCGTTGCAGGTGCAGCCACCTCTGGTATTTGTTACGCCAATGAATGCCACATCAGTTGGGAAAAGGGGTTCTGCGACTTTGAAACACTTTTTCTTGCGTTTTAGTAATTTTTCAATCTTGATGCTGACAATTGCAATGCAATTGCACTTACAGTGAGATAAGTGCCTTACTTAGAACAAAAAACTGCTGGCGTCCGATTCGTTCTGTGGCTTTGGCTCCTCCCAGTCGCATACGCCGTCAAGCACGTTTCTCCAAAAGACCTTTATAATTGAGGCTTTTCTACTTCCGAGTCAGGACTTCTGCCCGATGCCGCCATTGGTTGCTACGGGCTACCTCTCAAGGTAACAATTATTTGGTATTGCGGACTCGGCTTCGCTGCTGTGTGTGTATATCTGATTCATGGAATTATTTGCGCCGAAAAACAGGGATTTGTGCGCCATTCTGCCTGCAAATCCCTGTTTAACAAACGGGGATTTGCAGGCAGAATGGCGCACAAATCCCCGTTTTTCAGCGCAAATAATTCCATGAATCATCTGTTTTGGAATGTTTGAGACTGTGTATACTTGAGGGCGTTGGGCCACTGGCATGCTGGGCGGCACCACGCGTTTAGACCGTACTTGGATGGGGTGAAGGCCATTTATAATTGCTCTCTCTTAATGCAGGACTGACGATCGTGTTTACTATCCTTTACACTATACGTGTCGGTGTATAGAATTGTATTTTATATTCGATAGTTGACCGTTTTGTAAAGCTGGATACGCAACAATTGTGGTCATCCTGCATTGCACAATAGTATACAAACTATTCTGGACTTTCCCTCAGTGTAGGACTGACGATTGGTGCTGCCATTCTCTACATTATTATATGTTAGGGCGCAGGATTGCACTTTGTACTTGATTATTGATCTCTTGGAATGCCGGATGCACAACATTTTTGTTCATCATACATTGCACAATAGTATTACAGCTATTCTGGGCTTCTTGACGACAAGCATGTTTGTTTTGAAATGTCCTTGGTGATTTTAGGAATTTCGAGGTTCTCCATTGATTGCTTCATTGATGCTTTATATGCGCCTTTCAAAAAAGAAGATGACTGCAGCTATATCCGTAATTGTAATGGATTATATACATGCAAGTAAGTGATGTAGCATGTATTTCAATCACTTTGCACCATGATGTTACCGTACAATTGTACATGCACTTATGCATTGATGGCCCCATTACACCTCTGTATACTTGCAGGAATAGTTTGGTGTCTGCGCAGTGTTCAATACGCAGTAGGAGGCGCCTTCTTGAAACCTCACAACTGTAGTTTCCAGGTGCAGCTTTTTCGTGCATGCCTCTCATGAGGCTGGATTACTCGGAGGAAGATATTATGATTACAGGTAGTAGCACTTTTCCATTGTGCTCTGCCTGTTTCCTATCAAGCTATAGGGTTGGTTTCACTCCACCCTGCATCACTTTTGCTTCACTCTAGGCATGGGCACCCCTGGGCCCCAAAGTCACTGTGGGACCATTTGACATTTATGTAAGTGTTTCCAGCATGGGGTGTTTTTATTATGTTATTTCTTGTCACCCAGGTATGCGAATGTTAAGTATTGCCATTAGGCGATTAGGCTACTACAGGTAACAATAATTGCTTAATCACATTGAATTGGTTTTGGTGTTCATATATATATATACATATATATATAGTTTTTACTTTTTCTCTTGTTGTGGAATGTCTTTTACCCCTGATGAAGACGTGGTGAAACAACACCTTCACGTCGAAACCGGCTGGGTCCTGTCTGAACCTTGGAAATGTTACAACATTAATAATAATACTTTATTGTGATATAATCCTAAAATTTGGATTTTACACAACATAGATATCTCATGAGACATACGAAACACAACATAGATATCTCATGAGACATACAAACATAAAATAGTAATGATAATCAGAACAATCAGGAACGACAGTACTACATTGATAATACAATACAATGCAATTAGGCAATACAATAAAAGCAGTATACATGCAATCAATGGAGATATGATAAAATATAATAAAATAAAAAAATCCATGAATATATAAATGTTGGAGTCTGATGGGAATACCACAGCTTTCTATAAGGTAGTATTTATCACCATGCATCGAAACATGCCATCCAGGCACTACACTTAGGCAGCTGGAGCAGAATAGGAAACCTTAGCCCTCTCCAGATTTGGAGATTTCAAAGCAACCCACCAGGCGCTCTACACATGCCTCCATACTAAGTTAATCCAGGAGTAAAGTTTTGACATGAGACCATACCCTAAAAAGAGCAAGTTGTAGACCCTTTGATTCGGAATTTAGGCAGCTATCCCAAAAGGCTTCCTCAGTGCCTCATAGTTATTAACCAATTTTCCAAATGCACACATATATGTTGGGCCCAATTTGGGACAAAGGGTGAGGACATGTCTAGTAGTTTGCAGCACTCCTAAGGCCTGGCAAATACGACTATGCCTGGACTCAATCGGCACCTTCACGTGGGAACCAATGATCGCCAAGACCGGGAGCTGGTTTGTCCGCAGCCTTAATAGGAACTGCCTCGCCTCTGATGCTGGGCACAAGAGCAAATAGGGCTGGGGCTTTCGATATCTATACATGACATGGAATTGTTACAACAATTAGTTATATTCCAAGCCAGAACAAAAGCAAAAATAGAAAAAAACACATCAATTATGATTTATTGCTTGTACTAAGATAAAATGTTTTTTTTATATATAATTTGATTTGATGTATTGTACAAATTTGATTGTTAAATTGATTGTGGATGTATGCATTAGGATTTATAAATAATTTCCTCTGGCATCTCCTTTCAGTAAATTGAGATTTGTTGATTCTCCACTACAGAGAGTAGAGATCCCCTGCATTTTCAGATAGAAGGATGATCTGGGAATGCCAGAGAAAGACAGGCATGCAAACAGCAAGCTGAGGGAACATGCTGACAAGAGGAGGAAGGCGGAGGAGTAAACCATCCAGGTAGGAGATTATGTGGTAGTGAAGATACCTAGGAGAAGCAAAGACATGATGCCTTTTCAGACTGAACCAATGACAGTCACAAAGAAGACGCTGTCTATGATGACAGCGGGTGAAAATGAAGAGGAATTACCAGGAGCTCCTTCTATTTCAGGCACTACAAGGGGCCACTGAGTAGCTCTCATTTAGGGAAAGATCAAAGAACGTGTGTAATGGGCTCAGATGCATCATATTTAGGTGATTGTGAGCTGTCGGACAGAGAAGCTACCATCACAGAAAGAAAAGCACATCTGATGAACAAAGAGCAAGTGCGTGAGTCGTGACCAACTCGCATATGGATAAAACCTACGAGACTAATAGAGGAAATTGGGTGATTGAACTATTTTGTTAAGAAAGGGAGGAGTTGTAATGTCATTGGTGGAGAGCTTTCACTGAGATATGTGGTCCTCCTCCTTATGTTGTCGGCGGGGCTGAGATTGAGGTGGGAGAAAAGGACGTGACGTTGTGGGGTGGAGAAGAGGAGTAGGAAGAAGTTAGTTAATAAAGAAGGAGTTGGTAATTCACCTGCATGTTGGCCTATTATTTGAGTGAAACCCTTGAATGGTAATATGTGCTTGTTCATAAGTCTCAAGTAGAAGACTTTTATTTTGTACATTAAATGGGGTAGCTTGGTTTAGTGTAGCATAAAAATGTATATTGTTGTTAGAAACTGCCGGATGTTTATTGACAGAGACAAGAAGTATGCAGCACAAAGAATAGAAAAACACATTTATCACATTTTCAGTTAGTAAGTTGGGTTCATACAGAACACATTTATCACATTTTCAGTTAGTAAGTTGGGTTCATGCAGTAAGTGAACAGTTGTATTTCTTTCTAAAAATGCTTTTGCATGCAGCATTGTGAGGTGCGGACAGATGTTGCTTGTCACACTGAGCAAAGGCATGGACCTAAATGAACATTGTGTTTTGTTTATATTTCAGGAGAATCTGACGCAGAGTTATAAATAGGAAACTAATCTATTAGCGAGAAGGGGAGACAGATTGAATTAAATAAAGCAGTAAAATGAATACACCAGTGAGGAGGGACGCCATTTGAACAGTCAACTATTCATTACCTGAATTGGTTGACAATGTGATTAGTTCTGTGAATTATGGGGATATTAGCCGATGCGGTGTGGTATGCAAATGCACCAAGCAATGCAATATATGTGGCTGTGTAATCGTTAGTGGAGTATTATGGTCCCAATAAGCCATCCAGGAGTCCTGGTGACGGGATAAAGCGTGAGCCCGATGCCATGGAATTGTATATGCCACGGTACGGTTGTGTTTAACTTTATTCAATAGTTCCACAGCTAAACATCTTAGAAATGCCATCACAAGCTTAAATACCTCATTGCAATTCTTAAGTACATTTATATTCCATAAATTACTCTTTTCTAAACCTTCCTGAAGAAAAAAACACATGTCATGTGGCATATGTTTTTTTGGGTGTTTCTGAGTATACATGGCAACGATTGCACTTATGGTCTTATTCCAAATTTAGTTAGTGATGAAGCGGGCAGGATATGAAATGCCACCTTTTTTACTGCTCATCCAAATTATGGGTTTTGTTCCCAAAACTGTGAAAATCTACCTGTTAATGGATGCAGTATGACCCATGCAGTATTATTAGTACGGCATGTTCCTAATGGAGTCCAATGGGGTTCCAAAATGGGCAAAACTACAGGGTCCTCATGACTAATTCATATGGACACTTACTGTTACCACATCGTTACCACATATAGTAATGGTTATGAAGCTTGGCAGTTTTACCCTGGGTAATATCCCCACACTAGCAAGAGTTGAAGACCAAACACTACATCAGTCCACATGACTCTTTCTGCTACTGTAGGATGGAGAGGACAGACTACTGTGACCTTTCAACTGCTCCTATCAGATAACACTCCGCCCATTTTTACAGGCTGTGTAAAACCAAAAAAAGGCAGTCCCAGATGAAAACGGAGTCTGCACTTCTCCCCTGCCCATTGCAACCACCAACTCTCTTTCTCCTGTCATTACATGGTTGTACAGTTTGGTCTGGGGATCGGTTTCTCTGTGCACTTTAAGAAGAAATTCTGCAATTTCCAAATAGGAATCCGAAGAGACAGTAAAACACTCTATAGATGTATGATTTCATTCTATGGAATCTGTGAACTAACATCTGTGATTTCTTAATATTTTGACAGTGGTCCAAGAACCGAAATAAAACCGTCTTGAAAAAAATGAATGGAAGTTTCTTTTAGGGGGGGGATTAATATGATAGATTGAGAGGATCACTCTTTATGCTAAGGGTCAAGAAAATAAATAGTATCTTTGGGGTAATAATAACCAATTGTTATCATTCACAAAGGAAGATGTTAACTGCTGTTCCATGTCAACAAAATCAGAGCGAGTGAGATTAACGAAAGTGATCTCATTATTCCGGACCTGGAGGCAAAAGGGATTGCAAAATATATTTTATTTCCCACGACGATTTCATCGAGGTTAAATACTCTGTGATATCACGTCCTCATAAGGTCAAAGATAATGTAAGGACACTTCCTGTGGACACTTCCTGTGAAACACTTGTGCACGAGCGCGATGCAAATAAGATATCATATCTTATAGGAGGATGATGCCAGATCCAATATAATTACAATTTCGATGGCATTACTGCAGTGTTCTCACACAAATCAACAGGATGTGCCTTTTTCACAAAGATTTGCACACGAGCAAACAAGGGAAGCCTATGGGCGCCTCAAGTTTGGCCTTGCACACGTGGATAAGAGATTTACAAAGACTTGCTCAGGGGTACCTCTGCTCCAGCCTTCCAGTTCACCTCAGTGTGAAGCTCAGAGAAGAAGGTGCACGTCTTTGTGACTCAGGTAGCATTCTCTCTTTGTCTGTCTCTCTCTATCTCTTGCTTTCTCACTCTCGACCCCCTTTTCTCACTCTCCCTCTGTGTCTCTCTGAATCTCTCTGCCCTCTCTCGCTCTTTGTCCTTCCTCTCTGTTTTGCTCTCTTTCTGTCCTCACTTTCTCTCTCTCTCCCTCCTCCCCTCTCATCACTCTATCTCTCTCTTTTCTCTGTCTGTCTCTTCGCATTCCCTCTATAAAACTCTCCCTCGCTGTCTTCTCTTTCACTCTCTTGTCATCGCTCTCTTTTTTGTGCTCCCTCTCTCTCGCTCTGTCTTTGTACTCCAATCCTTCGTTTTCTGTCTATCCCGGTCTATCTCCCTCTCTCTCACTCTATTTCTGTCTTTGTCTCTCTCTCCGTCACGGTATCTCTCTCTTTGCCCACTATCCCTCACTGTCTCTCTCACTCTTTCTCTCTTAGCATTTTTCTTTACGCTTTATTTCTACATATGACATAAAATCAGCACAAATAATTACCGAATCTCTATATAAAAATAAAAACATTTTCCAAGGTATCGAAAATGAAAGCGCTCACACAGCCCACAGGCATCCAGGCGCTGTTACAGTAATTGTTTTTTTTTTTTTTTTTGTCTTAGTTGCGTCTTTATAATTAAACACCCAGAGGTTTCTAAGCGCGGACACCGTGATCGAACCTGTGTTGCTTCGTGTCGTCTTCCGCTGAGCTATCCTCCCCGGAACAGTGTTTCCAATAAACTACAAGAACAAACATAATCACAGTAAAGCTGCATTAGTATGGACAAATATTAAAAACAGCAATCAAATGGTCGCCTGTGCTCATGCGATTTCTAGGTAAAACAGTATAACGAAAAAAAAACATATCTGTAGTACTTTAGGCTCCCAAGAGTTAACTTGTAGTGCACACGTTATTGAGTAATCTGTCGATTACCAGCTCACGTGTCTATCGTTCACGGCCTTACACAACCTTTTAAAGTATCGGGTTCTTTTTAAAAAAATCGGCCAAAGCGAAACCTATGTCTCTCTTATCGTTTCCTTTTTATTTTACTGAGGTGCACATCTTGAAGTATGAGTGGGCAACATAGACCATTTGACCCATAAGTTGTGAAGGAAACCTCGAGAGTGTGCACAAGCAGTGAGAACTCAGATCACACGTTGCAGTACTCACGACGTGCCGCATTTAATTCGTTGTTTTGATCCTTGTAATTTTGTTCATCCGACTTCCTGATGGAAGCTATCCTTTGCTTTCTGTACCTTCCTTTCCCCACAAGCAGTGCTTCAGTAGCTGTCTCGTCCATCAACTTATGCAAAACTGAGCACAGCCTTTTAGCATACTGTCTTTTTATTTTGCACTGTGCTATTTCTGTGTTACAATTTATCACTGGGGTTAAGGTGTGATAATTTGGTTTTAACGTGTCTTATTTTTAGGTGTCTTATTTCAGGGCTCGCTCCTCTTTATCATATGGATGTATAGGCATGTTTACTGTATGTAAATGTGTGTTTTCTATGTATATTTTATGCAGTTATCTGGCCAAGTATGTTAATGGTATGCACGCGGTATTCATCAAGCTACTGCCGATGAAGGCTGTGTGCGAGCAGTGTTGAAACTGAGCCCTACATCACCTTAGAAGTCATTTCATACAAGAAGTCAACCTGCTCAGGGCCATAGTGGAAGAAGGGAAGATTGAGGTGTACAGTCTGTAAAAGTTCTGAAAGCAAGATAATGGCGGGCAATAAACGTTGCCAAGGTTACGAAATCAGAAACGTTAGATCATGGAAGAAGAGAGAGGGACTTAAGTAAGGTTAGCACTTATATATCCTATGGTTTACTCATTGGTTGGAGGGCACAGGGGGTAAGAAGTGGGAGATCTATTGAAAGCAAAGGTAAGGTGCAGATATTTGCTGAACAATGTTAAAGCGCAGAACACCGCTCCGCCCCCACACCCCCACTCAAAGCTACTTCTGCAACACTAAACACATTCTGCAATGGCATATTATCTGCTCTGACACCCCCCCCTTTGCTGTCAAACTTCCTGTGATGACAATTGCTCCAGAAGCAGCCTGCCTGGGCCAGTAGGTGGTCTAAAGTGCGCCCTTTACCTACCAGTCGATATCGCGGGGGCATTGATATGGAATCTTTAGGATCCTTTAGATATAAGTGATCATATTAAAATGAGTAAATCTTCCAGGGCGCCGTGCCCTGATAATCTAGCCCCTATTACTTTAAAGCAAGACGCTTACCTTTGGTCCAACATCTTCTACATTCTTTTCAGGGAAATTCATTACACTGGCACATCGCCATCTACTTGGTGCTTATCTTACATCATCCCCATTTATAAAAAAGGGGATCGGTCAAATCCATCAAACTATGGACTGATCGTCCTTCTGGACGCCACCTGCAAGATCTTTGCACCACTGGTACTTAACTTGAAATATTGGTGGATAAGGTAAACATTTTGAGCCTTTTGCAAGTGGGTTTTCTGGAAACAGGTTGGTACTACCCTGAATGGCTCTATTATAGCGAATGTTCGCGCTTCAGTATCAATTGACGCTGCAAGTGGGTTTTCTGGAAACAGGTTGGTACTACCCTGATTAGCTCTATTCTAGCGCGTGTTCGCGCTTCACTATCAAATGGCACTATTGGGACTGTCTATATGGCATCCATGCACGTGTCCTACACATTTGATAGTCATGAGGCAAAGGCTCTGGTCCAAACTGTTGTACGGGGGGCTGCCCCCTAACTTGATAAAGCTTATTTCACTCTTCCATCATAATACCTAGGTACAGGGATAGGACTTTGACCAGAGCGATTAAGACCTTTCTGGGGCTAAGGCAGGGTTGCGTTTTAGCCCCACTGCTTTTCAACATTTATATCTCAGATATTGATTACGTGTGGGCCTTTACGAATTCTTACCCGGTAAGGTTAGCATCTCTGAAATTAAACTGGTTGGCTTTCACAGACGACCTGATGCTCTTTGATGTTCTAACTCATATAGGTCTTCAACGAAAGATAATCACTTTTTCCACCTTTGTGGAGGCTAACAACCTTCTTGTGAATGGAAGTGAATGAAAGATCTTCATCTTCTCGCGTAATCGTAAACCTAAAACAATGAGCTGGTCTGTAGAGGAATGCCCGACGGGAACATAGTCAATCTATTAAGTATTTGGGCTTTAATGTAGCTTGTAATGACTCGCAATCTGCCTTTCGGGAGCGTTTGAGAATGCAGTCCATGCCATTGATTTCCCAGCTAAAGAGGATTCGCTGAGGTTTGTGTAGCTTTTCCCTTATTCCATTTCAGAAGTTTTACCTTTCTTAAGTAGTTCTCCGGCTAATTTATGGCATGGGGACCATTTTGAATAATATGGGACCATATTCAAACTCCCTCCAAGGAATTATTTGGAAACGAGGTCTGAGCCTTTCACTTGCGATACCGAACCCTGTTATCTACCACAAGTTTGGTTTGACTTCAATGGCCGCGTTAATACTTTGGGCCAAAATGCATTGGTTTCGCAAGATCTTAGTACCTCCAACCAACTCTTTGTTTGTAGACTTGAATATCTTTTAAAAAATAGCTCTATTGCTTCCCTAAAGAAATTTGGTATGAATTTGCTATTATTTCTAACTACATTGTTTGATCTAATTAACAACCCTGAAAATGTAAAAAGAAAACTGTACAAATACAACTTGTGTGAGACAGTGGATAAAGCGAGCACTTATGAAATTCTCGAAGAATATAGCCACTTTACTAGGAAAAGGGCAATTTTGTCCAGATAAATTACTCTACTCCCTTTTTGGAGCGCTGGGGACATTTATATAAGATTTAAACTTAATCAACTCCCGACATTGGAATGTTTGGACCTAGGGTTGAATTGCTAAGAGTGATAGAATATTTAGACTGTAAAACATCTGACTGTGCTGAAACAATCAAGCACCCAGTTCTTTATAGGGAGGCCACAACAATGATCAATCTCAAGCTCTTGAGCCTCCCTAGGGAATATCGATCCTGTGAAGCAGATAATATTGAGTGGTCTGATTTGATGGCAGTTAATAGTATATCTAAGCTGCTGGATTTATACTGGATACTTTTAAGGGTATTTGCTTTGCTAGACTTTCAAATTCAATTACTGCTTGTCGAATCCCTTCTTTTATTGTGTTTTACTCGTGTATTTTACTGTTATTCATACTTTAATAGGATTGAATTGCTCTATATTTTGTATTTCGTATTTTATATGTTATTCACATTGTGATGTTGTTAATCTCATCGTGAAAATGTGTGAATTATTATACCAATTCACTAAAACATTGTTGCACATTATGGACTGGTGCACGGCGTTAGTAAGAGAAAGGGGCAGATCGTTTAGACCAACCCTACAGGCCACCAGTAGTGTGCGTGCACAGTGAATGCCCACACCTCGTCCTGGTTGCCCTCCTACCTGCTGCCAAAGGCTGTGAGGGGGCACCAAGGAATGATAACTACAGCAGTCAGTAAGTCACTTTTTAACATATGTAATTATAGATGCATCATTTCAGAAAAACGAAGTCCAATGTATACAAATAGCACCGTTGAATACTATAAAAATACATATTATAAAAGCATCTTCATACATTATAAAAGCATAACCAATCGCAGAAGCATATTTTCCCTCTTTCGACGAAACTTGTTGAGGGATTTTGCGACGTCCGTTCAGTTCCATTGACAGAGCAACATCCGTTGTGTTGTTGATCTTAAAAAGTGAACCAGCAAATTAGATCTCAGTCTTGTTACCGTGGTGGAAAAACCACCATAGACTTTTCCGGTGGATTGGTGAATGCCATAGTCCTCTGTCGGCACCCCACAAGGAAGAGAGAGTGAAAGGAGGCCCAGGCAATGGGCAGCAATCAATGCCTTTTATTCTGAGGTTTCCATCTACCGCACCTCACAGTCCTGCTCGCCACACTAACAGCCCACGGCCCAGCCACTCCATACCAACTGCAGCTCAAATTCCAAACCCTGCGCTACGTCCGTCCGGTATGGCCTGAGGAGGCCGGTGGCCGCATGGCACGCAAGGCATGGCTGGAGCACCAGCTTGCTCCCACTACACACTCTCCCCCTTAGACAACTAAACTCAACACAAGGGGCCTCATTATGAGGTTGGTGGAATGTGGTTCTAAAATCAGCAAACACAGTGAGTCAGAGACAATTCAGTGAGCGCACAACAATAATAACAGTAGTTTAATAACCAGACACATTGTGGATCCAGGAGCACATAATAGTCTCCAGGTTCCAGCGATGCACTGCTTGTTTTGCTGTGCCAAAGACCATTGATGGAGAGACAAATGCAGTTTGCATGAAGAAGGAATATTCACATGGGGCAATTCGATAGGTCTCTTCAGTTCCAGGCATAATGCCTGTGACTAAAAACTGGGTGCAAAAGTGTCAATGTTCCAAGAGACGCTGCTATGGGTGTGCCTTGGACTGTAATGGGCGAATGATCAAGCAGTTTGAAATGTTCGCAACTGTATTGCACCAGTCTATGATAAATGTTCAGCTAGAGATATCTGTAGGATCAGATCCATAAACACACAGTGGTCATCAGAACGAAGAGGATGACTAAGAGATGATAGCAACAGGGTCCAAACCCAGCAGGTGCTGGCATATCAGTCGGTGCAGCTTTCAATCTTTGCCAATGCACTAATACATCTGGGACGTGCAAGTTGCCCAGTGGCCAGATTCAGCAGTGTGTTAGTGTACATGAATATACTGCTTTCCGGATCACTTGCCCTGTGTGGCCCTCTGCGGGAATACAAGGCATACCTTCTCACAGCTGAGTGGTGAGGTCCAGTGGAGTCAAGCATTGGATATGGTATGCAAGGAGGGGCACCTGAATCCGGGTGGTCACCTCCAGGGCCTCCATTTCCTGTTGAAGGAGCCTGAACAGCAGCTCCTGTAGAGACCTCACGACAGTGAAGAAACTGTGGAGTTGGGGGTCTTGGCTCAGAACCTACGCATACATGTGCACCGGGAGCAGTGGAGTCTGCTTCCATTGTTGCTCTTGGATAGGCTGAAGTATTGGGTTAAACTGGCACTGGCAGGGCTGGGGCAGTGGCTGGAGCTCCGGTGGGTGAGCCTTCAGATGCAGCTGGGCTTCTTCTTGGTAGCTGGGGATCGGGTGAACTGGACATGGTGTTGTCAGTGGGTGTTGGGATATTGCGGCAGTGGGCATCATGGGACCAGAAGATCAGGTCAGAGCATTTGACTGTGGTTTCATTTGTCTGCAGCACTTGATGCAGTCCTCATCACTTGCGCTGCTGGGCTGATGTCTGCTGGTGCACAGGTTACGAAGACCCAGTCACCTGGCTGTAGCAAACGGCAGGGCATTGCTGCCGGTTTTGGTATGGCAGCTCATACCTGAATATGCAATGTTGTAGGCCACTCGGGCCAGGTAAGGTAGGAGTGCTTTGGGTGCCACCAGGCAACCATCTGGGGAACACCAAAGTTAGTCTTGCCCCAACTTACATAGTTGCTGAGTCCATGCAACCTTTTCTACCTCTGGGGCTTGGTCTTGTAACATGGCCAGGCTGACAAGGGAGGTAATCAGTGACTGTTGGATTGAAATAAAAATGAGAGTTTCATTAGGAGCCAGGGACCTTATTAAGGCCGGCAAACGAGTTGCGTTGCCAGCTTGCATATTGCCTATCGAGGTGAAGGACTGTGAGAGATCATGGCCTTCACATTTGACTTTGCCAGGGGCAGCCGGGAGATGCATACTGGGGGCACCTGTGGAGGGTAGATAGCCTTGCTGTCACCAAAATCGTGTACCACTCCATGAGATAGCTGGAGTCTGTGTAAATGGTAGTCGACTTACCTCCCACAAGGATACATGCTGAAGTGAAAGCCACAAATTCAGCTAGCTGGGCTGATTTGGCAAAACATGGAAAAAACATCTGCTTGCTACGGAGATAGGAGGAGGCCATGAAGAATATAATTTCCGGGTTATTCAAAGGGGTTCCCGTAAGTCTGAGCAGGGTGACATAAGCATTTCAACAACTAAAAGACAATTGTGCAGTTCCCCATCCTGTGGGGTCGGCAACCAGGAGACTGGGTTCAGAACAGAACAACAACTTAGAGTAACAATAGCAGCAGAAACTAGCCATTTCCCATATTTTGTTAACCTACAATTTAACACCTGTCTTGCCCTTGATCAGCAGGTCTAGCACTGAGTGGGTCACAGAGATAGCGACAGGGTGAGCTTGTACCAATTAATCTTTTTTTTGTACCAGCAGTGCTGCTGCAGCAATAGCCTGCAAACACACTGCAGTTCACCAGCCACTGGATCTAATGCAATGCTATGATGCAACACTGGCTGATGCTTATCACTGTGTACTTGTTGTCAATGCTCCCATGTCAAATCCATCACATTTATCACAAAGTAACACAAACAGTTGGTCTTAGTCTGGCAATCCCAGGGACGGTGCTATAGCGAACTCTTGCTTTATGGGGACAACAGAGTCTTCCACGTCCTGGGGTCGAATCCTGCGTAAGGGTCGGGAAGAGCATAACTATGGAGTCGTACCCTGGTCTCTGCTCTCCACAGTAACTGACCTTCCCAAGGAACTCTCTCAACTGTTTTCTGGAATGGGGCTTGGAAACCTTCAGAAATGCCTTAATGCGATCCTGGGATAAGTGTCTTTGTCCTGTGGAAATCTCTTGGCCCAGGTATCTCACACAAGGTAAACAACTTGCCTCTGCATGCCTTGTGACCCTTTTCAGCAAGAGTTGTCAACAGTGCGAAAGTATCTTGCCCACAAACTTCCAAGGAGGGCGAAGCCAGTAGCAGATCGTCCATGTACTGTATCAGGACGGACCCTCCTGTGAACTCTAGTGAGTCTAGATCCCTTTTTAGAATTTGAGAAAACAAGGTGGGGGTCCCTAAATACCCCATAGAAAGTCATGTGAACTTGTACTGAGTGGATTTATAGGTAACGACAAACAGTTTCTGACTTTCAAGGTGGATAGGAATTGAGATAAACACAGAGCACAAATCAACAGTTAAAAAAGTGCCTGATGTTGTGATGCAAGTTAAGATGATATCTGGGTTGGGGAGAATGGGGAAGGCCGGCAGGACAGTAGCATTAACTACACGCATGTCTTGGATAAAAACGATACACTTCCTTTTCTGGGTTTCTTGGTGGGCAGAATCAGGGGGTTTCAGGGACTGCGAGAAGCCAAGATAGTACCTTGTTCGAGCAGGATTCAATAACTGGACAGATACCTTCCTCAGCTTGTCTTGAAATGGGATACCGAGGCCCACAAGGCAGAGGTTTGGCTGGGTTCAAGGTAATTTTTACTGGCTCAGCACAGTGCATATAGCCTGCATCGTTTCCATGGTTGGACCATAATTTGGCAGGGACCTGGTCAAACAATCCCTGTTGCAGTGAGGGAAAGGTGGTCCGGTCTCTGTGATCAAAGGGGGACCTCCTGTAACACAGCAAAGACCTTGAATTCCCTATGGACTTTGATTTCAAGAAAAATAGCATCCGGGAAACAATAGATTGAGAAACTCAGATGACACAGCAGATCTAATGCAAACAGATTAACAGAGAACGTTGACTCAACAAGAATGCACATCTGTTAGAGTTGGGACCCAATCTAACAGTACGCGGTTTTGATACAGCATGCAGCATGGGCATACCTCCAATGCCTACAGCACTGACAGTTTCATTGGAATACACATGGTGAAATTCAGGGCTTTCAAAGCTGAGCGTCATGCTCCAGTGTCAACCAGACACCTTTTGAACAGCAATGGTACAATCAACATAAGGAGCAGTGGGATTAAGTGGAATTGGCAGTGCAACAGGTTTGGGGACCCCTTGACAATCATGATGACCATGCCGCAGTGATGGCATATGAGTCAGGAGTACTGCCAAACTAATCAGTGTGGTTAACGTACCACCTCATCCGTTATACTGTGGTCTGTTCAGACACTAAGCTTATCAGTGCCCAAACTCCCCACAGTAGCTGGACTGGTCATTATAGGCATTCATGTTATGTCTCTTAATACCATTTCCCTGTTCACTTTGCTGAAAAGCACCCTTTCCTCTTCCTCATCCTCATCCCGACTCCCTGACATTGACCGGAAACCTGCCCTGCTCTGGGACAGCTGCAGCTGCTGAATTTGTAATGCCATACGCTTAGCTTCGGTACTTTCCTTTTGTCTCTTCACCTGAAATTGCTGTGCAGCTAACAGAATCTCTGTCAAATTCTTTCCTTTCTAGCCATTCAAGATTAATTTGATACCTTCAGCCTCATTCCGCTGTAGATCTGTAACAAACTGTGACAGTACAGCCTGAGGAGCCACAATAGTTGCATCCGTAATTCGAGAATATTGCTCAAAAGATTGCGTGAATATGTTTGAGATAGTCCGCCGGATTTTCACCCTTCGCCTGCTTGCAGTTGTTAATTTTGGCTTTCAGGGACAGAGTTCAATGATCGTCTGAACAAATCTGTCGGTAAATGTCGTTAACCCATCAGTCGGGGACTGCGGGGAGGGGTTCCTCATCTGCCCAATTATGACACTGCCTTACTGCCCGAGTAATGCAAGGTGTTGGTAGGGAGAGCAGTTCTCAGCAATTGGTTTAGATCGGCTCAAGTGTGTCTGTAACAATCGATGATGACCTGTAAGTTCCTCTTGGAACTTAACATGATCCTCTCAAATCACGGGAAATTTTGGATCATGTTGAAGAGATCGGTGGCACTCCAAGGAGCATGCACTGTGACTATGGTATGCCCCCCACAACCCTCCGCGAGCTGCCTGAGAGGGAAAGCGCTGGTGTTGCTCTGCGTAGGGGAGCCTGGAAACCCTTTTGAAGTTGTGAGAGGAATTTGAAGATGGAGATCTAAAGAGGCTAGGGATCTGGGCGTGTAGAGCATTTGAGACTGAGGACTGCTGTGACGGACTGACTGATTGGCGGATTGAGGTGGACTGATCATAGGAAGATGGCCCATGTAGGGTTAGTCAGGGCTAGCTACATGACCAGGACTACTCGGTTGCGGGGCAGCAGCAGGATTCACTGTAGCCACTTTTAATTCTGACTGTCTCTTTGTTGCTTTGGAGAACCAGTCTAAATAGCTGTCCCATTGTTGCTGGTGCACATGTGCTCATTTCTTCTCTAACTGCTTTCCATAATGCTGTAATCTTATCTATGCCAAATGTGCTGCACTGAGGGAAGTGTGTAGGTGAACAGTTCTGAGTATAATCGTGCCATTAATCTAGGCACTTACAAGCCTTGGGCGACTAGTATGTACGCAGAAAGTGAGATTAATTTTCTTTCCAAAGAAGTGGCAGCTCTCTAGACTGAGCTGAACCTATTCTTACAGGGGCTAGACAAGGCATGGCTTGTTGCAGAACTAGGTCAGTACCTCACTCTGTCGGTGCCAAGCACTATTGCACTCAAAGGCTGTGGGATTGGTCTGACACATAGCTGCCACTTTGTAGCATCTATTCAGTGGTTCGGGTGGAGTCACACAAGCTCTGCTACTCCCCGTTACAGAAATTTCAGAAACACTTGTTAGTGTTGGCCACATCTATATTCAGATGACTGTGTTACATCACAGCTCACATCCCCTGTTACTCTACCCTGAGTACAGAGTGGTTCAGCTTTCCAAATATGGGGTTGTGGAAGTACTGTAGAGAAGACACAAATACAGTAATTAAATCCTGTTACAGCTCCTGTACTAGGTCCGATGAGAGAGTGAAGTTAAACCTGGGATCGCTACCGAGTTGCACATGTAGGGTTTCAGGTTCAGGGTAGGGACCAGACTATACAAGTTCAGCCCTCACATCCAATCATATTTTCTTCACTCGAACAAGATGCATGCACTCCTGTTCAATACTACTATACCCTCATTGGCAATGCTTTCTCTGGCTCAAGTCATCTTAAGTGAGTATGATGCAGGGTTGCGCTGCTTCACATTCACTAGTACTGTGATCGCCATCTGATTTTCTTTATCTCTGATCAGACCAGTACAATCAAAGGCTGAGTACCTTCACTCCTAGTTTTACAAGACATTTCCAGATTCCAAAGTTACCATTACCCCGATCCCTTTCCAACAACAGTGAACAAGAAATTTCAAATAGCAATACAATTAACTGCGCTAAGCAACCCATGGTTTTCAGTTGTCTCCTCTTCCACATCTGCTTTGTCTACTTACCCCTAAATTAAACAAGAGTGTGGGAGTCCCTCTACTGAGAATGAGCACGGGTCAAAGGATTTTCTTCTACTCAGGAGGGTCTACAACCACGTTTTAACCAGTGGTCGAAGTGTACAAAAAGAAGTAGTGGAACTATGTTCCCTGTTGGCCTGCACCCACTCCCTACAAACCCCATCACCACACCCCCTCCCACACACAACACAACCCCCCAAACACATGCACCTGCTGCTTAAGGAAACGTTCAGTGTGTTGCAGTGAAAGTGCAAGTTTCAACTTCTTCCTATACTTTTATTTTAAAGCGAAACCATTGCGGAACGGTTTCTTTTTAAAATAAAAGTATAGGAACTGTAAAACTTAATTTAAAAAAGTAGAGGAGCACCGCTCCCAATCGCTCCCGCTCACTTCGACCACTGGTTTTAACTCACTGCACCCTTCGCTGAGAAGAAATATCCATTTGTAAATCAGTCTGGTCACACCCACAAGGGCAGTCCAGCACCGAAATGCTAGGCAATTCTCCTCTGAACAAGAGTACTATCAGCAACCCAAGACAGATGTTTTGACCTTATGAGGTGAAGCTGAGCCTTTCTAAAGCACAGTGAGCAAGGAGTGCATGCCTGGATTACCCTGGGTTACTTAGGGTGAAACACAAAGTCTTACAAATTAAATAAGGGTATGGGTTTGAACATGGTTGTAGACCCTCCAAGTGGGCACCTTCCCAGAGAACAGGTTATCTGACCATGTTTTTTATCGGTAGAGGGACTCGCAGACCTTTTTTAAAAACAAATCAAATTTAGGAAATTGGGGTTTTCCTGGGTAATCCAGTCTTGGACCCCTTGCTCACTGTGCTTCAACTCACTAATGAGGCCAGACTAGGCCAAAACACATGTCTGGGGTTGCTGTTGGTACTCCTGTTCAGAGCAGGGGTGGACTGGCCTATACGGAACTCTGGAGAATTCCCGGTGGGCCTCTGCACCCTGGGCCTCTTTTCCGTGGTATTTCCAAATTTTCTCATAGGAAAAGCATTGGGCTTGCTGAAAATGTGTCATATGGGGCCACTTTGAACTTTATTTCCAGGGCCTCTTTTGGTCCCCAGTAATTATTTCCAGGGCCTCTTTTAGTTCCCAGTCCAGCCCTGGTTCAGAGGAGAATTGCCTAGCATGTTGGGGCGGACTGCCCAAATGGTTGGGACGAGACTGTTGTGCAAATGGTTAGTTCTCCTCTGTGAAAGATGAATTGAGCTCAAATGTGGTTGTTGACTCTCCCGAGTGGGCACCTTCCAAGAGAACAGGTTATTTCTCCATGTTCATTCTCGGTAGAGGGGCTCCTAGGCCTTTATTTTTGACTTTTTAGGAACTTTGGATTTCACCCTAAGTTACCCAGGGTAATGCAGTCATGGACCCCCTGCTCACTGTCCTTAGAGAGGCACAGCGTCACCTCACTGATGAGGCTCGACCAGGCGGAAACACATGTTTGGGCTCGCTGTTGGTACTCTTGTTCAGAGGAGAATTGCCTAGCATTTTGGTGCTGGGCTGCCTAAGTGGATGGGACCAGACTGATATGCAAAAGGATACTTCTCCTCTGTGAAAGGTACAGTGAGCTAAAACGTGGTTGTAGACCCTCTCGAGTGGGTACCTTCTCAGAGAACAGGTTATTTGGCCGTGTTCGGTCTCGGTAGAGGGGCTCCCAGACTTTATTTTTGTACTAACCCAAAACTCTGATCGCACCTGCAAGTAGTCCCCACATTGTAGACAGTCATCTTACCTGGGCCCTCTGGGATAACTGGGAGTGGCATCTGGTGACTCATGGGGTTGCGCTGCAGGGCATTTGGAATCCGATGTCGCAGGCATCCTCTTGTCATGGAAAAACAACCACAAACTCTTCAGGTGGATTGGGGAATGTCTTTAGAAGCAGTCCGCAAAGTCAGCATGTGCAGGACAAACATCAACCCAACTACAGAATGAGACTCAGCTCAGCAACTCCCTCCCTCGGTGCACTGTGCTTTTAGACAGACAAATTCACATGCACTTCAATGAAAGGGATGCTTCAGGCATTGCATGAGATAGAAAAGCAACAATATTTCGGGAAGGCTGTTCACAGTTTCTCAGTATACAAGTCATAGGCAGATGCCACGTTCTCATGCCTGGGAGAGCACGATCTGGATATCAGCTCAAGACATTCAAAGATACCCTAACAATTCCTGCTATCAACGCTACTTCAACGATTCTCACACCAGAGTGAGACTTTTCGCCTACTGTTGCTACTTCTGCCTGCTAGAGCTGCCTTGCCTGATAAAAGGGTTCTTTAAAACTCGCTTCGCTATGCCAAAAGGGAAGCCGGTCAGAAGAGAGGACTAAAGAAGTGGGCATCTTTATGCAATGGGAGGAGAAGTGCCTCTGTGGTTAAGACATGCGCACTATAACATAGGACAAATGCTGTTATTACAATAAGGCACTGGCAAGTACTTATCATACCTAGAAGAGTAACTGGGGTATCTGAGGAGTTTGACACATTTAAAGTTCTAATCTTGCCCCCACATTACCATTTGCAAAAAGAAAGAATGACCACCGTTTCGAACTGGATGCACATTTTGTGGTCTTTATCCCGCCCGTTGGATGCAGCTCACAAAAAAGACTGTCTTTCTCAGGCCACCTTGAATGGCCTCCAACAGGCAGGATTCTCCTGCCATTAGGGTGTTTCACTTCCAGACACCTATGGAATATGCCTCCGCTCCCCACTCCCACCTCGCACACCACATCCTGCCATCCCTATTAGGTACCATCGTGGAGTTTCACGTCCTATTGCTCCATACGCCGACTCATTGCCAAGGCAGAAGCGTAGATGGCTCATTTCCTCTCCCGATCAGCCATTCTCCCAAGATCACCCCACCAACCCAGCCTACTCACACACTTAACCTACTTCCCCGTGACACAACTCATCCTGCTTCCAGCACGGTTCTTGCTTCCGACTCAGTATGCGGTCTTCTGTAGGCGGCGTTGCCTGGCCAGTCTGTTTTAGAGGTGAAGAGGGAAACGCAGTCTAAAGAATTCAAACCCAAAATGCACAGCTCCTCGTTTCTCCTTATCCATGTGCACAAATGAATTTGGCACAGTCTCAAATCAGCCACAAGTTTTCTTTTCCTTTGTGCTTTGATGAATGAGAGATACACTTTCAGGCCAACTGGATGTCCCGCTTATTAATTAAGCAACATTAATGGAGCACGGGGGAGGGGGGCATTGCCGGACCAGGTAATGCTCCGGGCCAGTTAGAAGCCCAAGCAAAGGGAGGGCTTTAACGATAGCCTGGGAAATTACCTGCCCTGGGAATGCCCTCCCTGTAAGCGTAATATTGCTATTAGTACCCTGGCACGTTGTACTGAGGTACAAAATAGTGTTATTTATTTATTTTTATTTTTTTAAGTTGAGGAACGCAGTGTTCACTGTTTCTCAACTTAAAAAAAAAAATCAGATGCCTGCCATGGAGAAGGAAACTACATGTAGTCCCCTTTCCCTTTCATTGGCAGCTTTTTCCACATCAGGTACACGCCGAGAACACTACTGTTCTTGGTGCCAGTGAGGGACAGCATCGAAAGGTAAGTGGGACGGGAGTGGGAGGGGGGCTAAATAGGTGAAAAAGGGGAGTGTGGGTGTGGGGATGGGGATGCATGGGAGCACTTACCTTATTATCCAGCAGGGGAAGATGGCGGCCTCCAGCTGAGAGGAGGCTCAGAACAGGGGCTTTACCATGTGTTAAAGCCCCCGTTATGTCCCTCAGCATTGACTGGGAGGTTCAAACTATGCCAACGTCGAGTATTAAGATTAAAGCCATATCAGCTATGATTTTCGCCCAAAATATCTCCACTGATATTAACAAGGTCTGATTTTTCGGGTCTTTTGCCCATCTCCACACCTCAGCTTCACACAAACGCCCCAATTATAGTGAGTCATAGTTCAGCCAGTGGTCCTTCTCAACCACGTTACCCTCATGAGCCTTCGTGTGCACTTTGGGGCTGGGGTTGTCCACAGGCCCACCCAAATCAGTAAAGTCCAAATCGAAGTGCATCTCCAATATGCTTGCAGCATTATTCTGCTCTCGTTAATCCATGGAGTGTCCCAGTGGATCGCAAATTATCATCTCTGTTGTCATGCTTTCCTCTGGGACTTGAAAAAGACACTATAACTTCTGGCTATCCAGTTCCATTGAGAGAACCAGATTCTCCCCAAGGTTCCCATGGCTATACTTTAAAAAAAAAAAAAAAAGGACCAGACAAATAGACCTCAGCCAAGTGCACCAATTGTAAAAGGAAATCATGGTACCACACTTTCAGACTTGCTCATGCCACAGGTACAAATGCACGGTGCGTTGTTGACCCTGTCACTATCCCTGCACGCAAATGAAATTGGGTCATAGGATTTTTTTTCCCCTTGGTTTTTGGATGAATGAAAGATACGTTTCCAGATAATCATGGGCTTAATGCTGAAGTCAGGGGATATTACTTAAGCAATAGAACCTGAGGAGGAAGGCATTACCAGTGAGGTAATGTCCCGGGGCAGCAGTGAAAGGAAGCGCCCCCAATTTCAGCACGATCCTCCCCGCAATGAGAGACAATAAGGGACTCTCCCGTAGTGGGAATAAGACCAAGACAGAGTGCGGGTGAGCGTAAGTGGGAGTTTTATCCAAAGAATAGGGCATGCAAAGAACTCTGCAACCTCCGAGAGCGCTCTGTCTGACAATAGCAAAGACAGGCGTATTTCTAATACAAAAAACGTCATCAGAACCTACACACTATAGGGGGCACAAGTTAATTGGGATTGGGTGGCGTCGACTAACTATAGGTGTTGCTGCAGCGTGGTTGGTCTTGGCGTGAGGACGTCACTGGTCAGCCTCGTGGGTTGGGTTGGGCCTGGCAGGCCAGCTTGAGGTCATCCGAGCGGTGTTGGTATGCTGGGGCAGCCTGTGACAAAGATGAATACCTTTCCTGACTCGTTTGCCCTAGGCCATGCACACTGCAGTTATTCAAGAAACGACATCTAAGTTCATCAATAAATCGCTCGGCAGTTTGTCTTATAAAATAAACGCAACACATGAGGAATGCACCTCTTGAGAGGTCCGGTGATTGTCGGTTGGGGTGAGATTTACCTGTGTCCTATTGACTGGTATTTTAGGTCGAGGGGCTGAGTTCTGGGGCCTGAGCCGACTGGTACATGCCTGTCTGCCGCGTTAGAAGTTATTATATAAATGGGTCTCTGTGTCTTGTCCCAGTGATGGGGGTCGTTCTTGGGGTGGTCTAGGGGGAGGGTTGTGGACTTTACGAGAGGGTGCTGGTAGATCAGTGGATTCAAAACGTGGGTTTATTACCGTGCTGTAAATAACACAGGTGGTGGGCTGTGGCCTTGGGTGCGGTACCGGGGCCTCTGACTCTCTGAAGCGGCTCCAGCTTGGTTGGGGGAGGTGAGGGAGCGCGGCACAGGCCTTAGCTTCCTTATCTGGCATGCTTGGTAGGGTGGGAGGGAGAATGGCCTTGCATATACTCACAAAGGTTTTTTCCTCGTGCGTTGCTAACTTTTGAATGCAGAACTTTTATAATGTTCCGCCTTATTTTGATGTTATTTAAACACACATATATATTTCCATTTCGTTACACATTTCTTTAATACAGTCGGTCCGAGTACCTTTTCGTTACCTAACATTATATTTACTACATGATGTGATTATTTTATGTACATTAAACGTTACACGAGGTCGTTCTAGGTTATGGCCTATAGAAATTGATGCTCGCTGCTTTAGGTGATTAAGAAAACATATATGAGTAAATAAAGGCTATACATTTGGTCGACATCTTTCTCTGTGGTTGTAGCAGCACTAGTCCAGACCTGGGGTGGTATCATGTAACGTTACATCTTTATGGTTTATTCACAGTTTACAGGATCTGTTTAAACCGAGGTAGTTCGTTAATACCAATACTTGAATTATTTTCTACTTTCTTCAGATAGTGATGCTTCAGCTTTTTTCCCGTCACCCCGGCCTCGCGGACCAGGTCATGCAGGGTGCAATATTACATTGTGGATGATAAAATGTTACAGTGTTAGCATCTCGGGTTAGCTCATATCCGACTTTCTCATGGGAACGCGCTCGCAGCGGATCTACCAGGGCTACTGCGGCGGCAGAGATGCATGAAAGGCCCTCCAAAGGTGGGGGCCTCGTTACAGTGTGCTGAACTCACGCCATGTTTGCTAAACAAGATGGCTTCTAGGCCTAACTGAATTTTGGTATATGCAGGGAACGGATATGTGTGGGCAATGTCGTCGGCGGGTGACCCCTCCTCCACCTGGGCCCGGGTGGCATGAGGGGACGGCCACCGAGTCATGGTCCTCACCTGGGGAGAAGGCTGCAGGTGAGGAGGGCCTCGCGGCCAGTCCTCCCCTACATTTCCCCCCTTTCGTTACTAAAGTAACAAATTCTTTAGCTCTTCTAATCTTCTACATTCTTGCTCCTCTATCACTGCGTCATCCCATGCAGGTGTTCCTTTTCTAGGCATCCAGGCTCTGCATACCCCCCTCAAGTTCTCACCTCTTCTAGCATACTCATCTGGGGTACATGTTAAATATATACAGTCACCCGTCCCTTCCAAGTCTACCCAGACCTCCTCATACCATTCCAGTTCCACATCTCGGGGTTCTTTGATAGTGGTGTGCCATAGTTTATCTACTATGTACTTATCACGGCACATAGGCACTAACTGGTATCTGGGAGTGTTATCTGGTCCTGTCTGTACATGTACTTCTTGTGTCGCCTTAATTGTACCACCAGAGTTGCCCATTGTCACCATCATCATCGCACCGTTAGGGACTGCGTTAGCACAACATCGAAGGCCCACCTGGCACAGGCAGAACACCACGAGGAGGACCACCGCAACTGGTATCAATAATTTCATCGTCATTCCAAGCCAGGAGGGAACCCAGGAGAAGATATTGTCGAACCATGAGCTGTCTTTAGCCCCACCTTCCAGCTTCATTTTCTCTCCCAGGTTATGGACTGCTTCAATGACGTGGGACAGGGACCCATTTTCTGCGTCTTCAGAAGGTACGAACGTGCAGCACGCACTTCCTATTTTTCGGCAAACACCTCCATCGATTGCTGTTAGCAGGTCCAGAACATACCTGTTCTGCATGGTCATTAGTCGCAGAGCTCGTAGTTCTACCTTTATTATGTTGAACCCTTCTTCAGTGTCATTGGCCAGCTGAATCAGTTCCCACCGTGTGATCTGAAGCCATTTTGCATTTGCTCTTGCTTGGACACTTGAAACCAGTGAGGCAAAAAATGTTTCCACGGAGCTGAACAGGCGATACCTGTCTGGGATCTGTGCCAATAAATCGGATGACGCTTGTGATATGTAGTTTGATGCTCGCTTGTTCCGTGATAGCTCCTCTTCTTTCCCTCCGGAGGACAGGACATAGAGGTGTGCTTCTGCAGTGGGAGACGTCTCGTCCTTGTTCATGTTTCCTTGCGTCCTTTTATTTTCGTCGACGTGGCTTTCTGGAATCACCATTAGGGCCGAATGCAAAGTGGCCATTGAGCAGCTGCCACTCCATGCCTGGGGAAGGTGCAAGTAAGCCTGATTCCCGCATACCCAGTATGTGTCCATTAGTGCTGCTGTTCCTTTTTTCATGTCTGGGATGGTGAGAGTTTTGTTACAGGTTTTGTTCGTTCCCATTGCCACTTTTCCTTCTCCCTTGAAACATAGTTCGTTTTGTATTTCACTTTGTAGCTTGAAGGGTTTCTCCATCGCTGTTACCCATGTTAGTTTAGAGATGTGTTCTTTCCATATTGGTAAGCACGTTTTTTCCATCCATCGCAGCTTGTCTGGTTGGACACCTCTCAGTGCTTCCGCTTTGCACAGTACTTCTTCATCTTTCCATTTGTTTTCTGAAAACAGCGTCCCTTGTATTGCAAAGAAAGGTTCTTTAGGACAGACCACTCCAGACGCTTTTGAATAGCACGTTTTGTTGTCCTGTATTATTTTGAAAGAGACATCGTGTGCTTGAAAGGTGTTCTTTATTCTACACAGTGTGAGATGAAGGAGACATTGGGCATCCACAATGGGCAATTCTCTTGTCAACAACACTTTGGGTGTACCTGATGCATGGGGGATGAGCGAACAGACATAGCAGCTTTCATTAGTTGTCTGTTTAGCTGTTGTACTCATATCTGCATACCATTTATTTGCTTGGTGGGGGTGTCGTGGGTCTTCCATCTTGTCTAATCCTAACCCATAATACTCATCATACCCCCTCCTGCTTGTCTCTCTTCTTCGCCTACTTCTCTCCCCCCTCCTATACCTTATAGTTTCGATAGGTGAAAGAATAGGCCCCCCTTTCTCATTCCCTCCCCCCTTTTCCAATTCTTCATATAGGGACTTGTGTTCTGTCATTGTAATTACTTTTCCATTTTCCTCAATAAACAACAAATCGCTGTTTTGTATCGGGGCGGGAAGGGTAGTGGGGCTGTTATATATTTCAGGTAGGGACATTGTGTCATTTTCCATATCTTTATCTTTTGATCGTGACGGGGCAGCAGTGGGTGGTGCAGTGTAGTAACCCCATACAAGGCGGGATCCATCCCAGATCAAAAAATCACCTTCTTTAATATTCATATTTGTAATTGAATTTGTGCCAGGGGCAAGGGTGGTGTTACTCCCCCCTCCCCCCTCGTTCATCTCAGTAGAGATGAACGCTATGACCCAATGTGTCATTAGGCAAAATATTGAGATGAAGAACACAATAACACACATTGATAAACCGCATTCGTATGAATATGTCAATCTATCTACTAACATTTCTTTAAATCTAACAAATCTATTAGTTGCAGGCTGCCCATTCGATGCCATAGTAAATCCTGTTTGAGACATAAAAGTGCATTAAGTACAAGCATGTAAACATTTAGAACGTTGTGAAATTTTTTCGGCAAAGTATGGGAGTGGGTGAGGGAGGGGGTATGTCCACAGACAAGGTAACTTTACAAATATTACTATCAGTACATTATTTCATACGTAAAGAGAAAAGTCGAGAGAGAGAGAGAGAGAGAAAAAAAAAAAAAGAAAACTTCTCCAAAACCCCAAAATGACCACAAAAACCTTCAAAAGTTGTAAAAAATTATATATATATGTATATACACAGGTTTATTTCAGTACACATGTCGTGCGCCATTCGCGTTCAGTGTTCATCACTTAATGCACACAAAATTCCCATCATCCATTCTGCACAACTTCATTGTCCGCAGTTGTCTGTGCCTCGTCCTGTACCTCACCTTCCACGGCGCTATAAGCTCTGCGTACGTCTGTCAAATGCACCCAGTATCGTAGGCCCTTTACCTTTACTGCTGTGGGTGTGCAAAACACTACCTCATAAGGGCCATGGAAACGTGGTGCATTCCACCTTCGCACAAAACTTCGGACATATATAAGGTCACCAGGCATTAGTTGTAATGGTTTTTCAGGCATTGTCTCTGTTTCTGTTGTGTTCCCCTCCTCCCTTGTAGAGGGGGGGGCTAGTTGCTTTGCAATTACGCGCGCTGCCCGTGTCAGTTTTCTCAAGTACTCTGTGAACTCCTCTCCTAATATCGCTGCACTTCTGTGTGCATCAGAACGTTCACGGAGAGGTGAATGCGCTGTGTGCATTCTCCTTCCCGTGACGATCTCATGCGGGGACAAGTGGTGGTCTTTACTTGGCTGATTTCGTAACTCGAACAAGGCCAAAGGCAGGCAGTACATCCAGGTCTTTTTAAGGGAAAAACACAGTTTTGACAATCTGCTTTTTAACAGACCGTTCATCTTTTCCACTACGCCATTACTTTGAGGATGATAAATCGAACATAATTTGTGCTTTATTCCCAATAGGGTAGTCACTTCCTTGAATAGTTCATTAACAAAATGCGTGCCGTTATCTGAGCGAATAACTTCGCAAATCCCCCAGCGCGGGAACACTTCCCGCACTAGGAACTTCGCGGCGCCCTTCGCATCAGGGCGCGCACAGGGGCCTGCCTCCACCCATCTCGAAAATGGACATACAACCACAATCATGTAGCGAGCCCCGTTACATCTTTCTCCCATGTCTACATAATCAATGTGGAGCTCTCTGAATGGGCCATTTGGTTTGGGTATCGTTCCTCTCAGTGTGCGTAATGTCATACCTGAGTTGTAAATCTGACATGTCGTGCATTCTAAAGCCAGTCTTGTGACGTGTTCATGGAGGCAAGGTGCAAACCAATCTTCTTGTATCTCTGCCATTATGTGTTGCTTTGCGTTATGTGCGGGAAAGTGTAGTTGTTGAAATGCTATTTCTAACAATGTGACTGGCATTACCGCTTTTCCTGAACTTTTTTGTCGCCACAACAAATCAGTCGGCGATTTGCTGCATCCCCTTTTAGTCCACAGCAATTTTTCTTCTGCACTAGCTCCCTCTTGCAGCTCTATTATTTCCTGTGTGGGCATCATGTTGTATCCTGTGGGGACCTCTTGGCTTGCTGTGTGGTGTAACATGTACTCTCCTACTACACCTTTCTGTAAATACGAAGCTTCTTTGGCAGCGGCGTCTGCTGCCGCGTTCCCCAAAGATATAAAATCTGTATTTGTGGTGTGGGCTTGGCATTTTACAATGGCCACTGCCGTGGGGTCTTGCAGAGCCTCAATCAGTTCTTTCAATAGTTCTGCATGCTGAACTGGTGTTCCATCTGCTCGTCGGAACCCTCTCCGCCCCCACCGGGCCAACCCGCCGTGTACTGTCGTTGTCATGTATGCTGAGTCGGTATATATTGTCACTGCGCACCCCTTGGCGGCATGCAATGCTTCTATTAGCGCAATTAGTTCTGCTGCTTGGGCTGAATAGTGGGATGGGAGGCGGTGTTGCACTAGTGTCTCGTATTCATCTTCCTCTAATCGTACAACTGCCATACCCACATGTTTCTCTCCTGTCTCCATATCTATTGATGCTGACCCGTCCACGAAATACACCTCTCCCTCGTTCAGGGCATTCTCAAAAATCACTTGATCCTGACCTTCGTCACCTGTGAATGTAGCGCAGTTGTGGTTTTGCATGTCCTCTACGGTGCACGCCTCTGTGATGAATGTGGCTGGGTTCACTGTTTTACATCTTACTATGTGGATGTTTGCGCTGGACAGTATTATTTCATATGCTGTGGCGCGTTGTGTTGTCAATGTGCTCTTTGATCGCTCTAATATTGCAAAGAGTGAGTGTTCCACAAACAGTGTCACAGGACAGCCCATCACTATCGTGGCACTTTTCTCAATCGCGAACGCGGCTGCAGCTAGAGATTGCTCGCACGCGAAATGACCTTGCATTACTGCGTCTAGGGTGCCACTATAGTAAGCCAGTGGTTTGTGCCCTAACGATGTCTTTTGTGTCAATACTGCTGTCATCAGTGTTCCTTTGCAGTGTGAAAATAAGAAGAATTCGCGCCCATAATCTGGATTTGCCAGTACTGGAGCGCTTGATATCAGCTCTTTTAGTGAGTCAAATGCTGTGTTCATCTCTTCTGTCCATTCTATGTGTTTGTTTTCCTGCTGTGCCTCTTTTAGTGCCTGTAACAAGGGCCTCGTGTATGCTGCATAATCCAATATCCATGCTCGGCAATAGTTGCACATACCCAGAAATTTCTGCATCTCTTTTACTGTTTTGGGCTCCCCAACTGCTCTAATCGCCTGTGCCCTGTCTGGTATGATCCGCTTGCCATCCTTTGATATCAGCTGTCCCAAGTATAGGACCTCTGTCAGACAGTATTGTAACTTCCCCTTGTCCACCTTGTACCCTTTATTGGCCAATAATGTCAGGAGTGTTATTGAGTCCTTTCTACACTCTTCCTCAGTTTGTGCACAGATCAATAAATCATCAACGTACTGAATCACTGTGCTTTCTACAGACAAATTCCCCAGATCTTCATGTAGTACCCTGTTGAATATGCTTGGGCTCTCGCAATATCCTTGTGGTAGTCTGCAGTGTTCGAACCTCCTCCCCCCTAGTGTAAACGCTGTTAAGTACCTGCTCTCCTCTGCTAAGGGAATCGAGAAAAATGCATTTTTTAAGTCAATAACTGTGAAGTGGGATGCCGTTTTCGGAATGTTGCACAGTATTGTTGATGGGTTCGGAACTAAAGGGAACTCCTTCTGAATCACATCATTGAGTGGGCGTAAATCCTGTATCATCCTCCATGAACCTCCCTTCGCCTTTTTAATCGGGTAAATGCATGTGTTGCATGGGGAGTTTGAGGGCACTATTATTCCTTGTGCTAGCAGTGCATCTAGTGTCTCTCTGATCCCTTCTTCTGCTTCGCGTGACAATGGATATTGTTTTACCCGGGGTATAATTGCTCCCGGTTTCAGTTTTATTACCACAGGCTGAACCCCATGTAATAACCCCACGTCATGGGGGCCATTTGTCCATATGTTAGTGGGTACTAACCTCATGTCGTCATCAAAAAATGCATGTGGTGCTCCTACTACTGCCATTAATTCAACTTGAGTTTTTCTGGCTGTAACTACAATGTCACACGGCATTGCTAGTTCCATCACTATTTCGCCATCTGTCTCAGTGTCTGAAAATAGCTCCTCGTCCGAGAGCTCCCTCAGTGGGATATTTGCATTTGTACACAGTACTGTCCGCCACTCACATCCTTCCATGTCAACGCCAATCACACATATTCTGTTTGCTGACACGTGTACTGCGTGTAAATCCAACGATATCACTGACCCGAGAGCAGTGTCGGGGCTTGCTATGGGGCGGAAGAGGAATTCGGCTGGAATCCTCCAATCCATCCTTTTTAGTTCTGGTACTATGAGAGCCAATGTTCTCATGCCCTCAACAAACATCTCCTCGTTTCTTGGTAACCCTCTGATCTCTTGCATAATTGTGTGGCCGTGTATTACTGCTAATATGCGGAGGGGGCATATGCCTGGCGTCGAACATACGATACCGCTCCCTGTGAATGATATTGTCATATTTAGCTTGCTTAAGAGATCTCTCCCCAGCAAATTAATGGGAGAGTGTTCATAGTACAGTAAGGGTGCTTTCACTGTTTTACCCCCCACTGTCACATCCAATGCTTCTGTGTAAGGAACTTCAATTACAGCCCCAGAGAACCCCTGCGTCTCTAACGTTCTATTAGATAACGGGAACCGGCCCTCTCTAATGCATGATTTCTCCGCTCCCGAATCCACCATGAATATGAACTGCTTGTCTCCTATCTGCGCTCCTATCAATGGTTCCTCTGATGCATTGTGGGTCGTAGATAGTACTGGACACGCAAGTGCTCTCTGTGGGCTGTCCTATGCGGGGTGTCTCATTGCCCCCCCTTGATCAAAAATGTTCCCCGAAACTACTGACACCCCGCTGTAAGGTGCGGGAGCAGGTGCTCCGTTAGCTACTGTGGCGAAAGTGTTACCTGGCGTGTATTGCATATTGTCATTATTCTGTGGGTGGTTTTGTGTCCTGTACTGATGTCCGTGTAGTTGTGCATTACTTCTTTGTCCTACATTTTCTGGTTGTTGGTATTGTCCCATGGGGAGGCCGTAGGGGCTTCCTGGGTGGGGGTGACCGTACTGTTCTGTCTCCTGGAACCCGTTGTTTTGTCTGCTCCTGCACTCTCTTGAGTAGTGCCCCCATCTCCCACAATTCCAGCAACTCCCCTGTGGACCTCTGGGACCCTGCCACCCATTACCTCCCATTCCTCCATACCCTTGTCCTCCTCTTCGGCCCCGGTACCCACCTCTTCCCCCTCTTGGGGCCCACTCTTGCCACGTTGGACCTCCGTTCTGCTCCTGCTCAGTCCACTGTCGTTGTCCTTGTCCTGCCCAATTTGCTGCTATTCTTCCTTGTATTGCTATTTGCCCCTCCTCCCCTTCGTCTCCCTCCCTCATGAGTGGGAGCCCTGCTACCGCTGCTGCAACCTTCACTAGTTTTGATTGTACCAACTTTGCCTCGTCTGCCAACCTTTTCTGTGCTACTTCCCTCTCTCTCTCTTTGATCCTTTTGCAATGGTGCACTATTATACTTTGGATCTCTGGCCACCCCTTCGCCTCAACGCCCGCTATCTTATCGAGTGCCTTCTGCACCTCTTTTGGGAGCCCTCTCTTAATGATAAAATAAAATAGAGATGTGGATTGGTGCCAGGGCGTGCCCGTTTCCGCTCTCCACATCTCCTGCACCCGGAGAATGTAATCCATAGCATCCTCCCCGTCATTCATTGTACATTGCATTACTGACTGTAAATCAGGGGTATCTGGGAATGTCTCCCGCAGCGCGTCCCACACCCTTGCTCGTACTGTATTAAAGGAAGCCCCATCATGACGATCACAATCTAACGTCACGGCCGGGAAACCAGCCTTAGCCCATACTCTGTCCGCTTGATCTCCTACTGCGGTTACTAGTAGGCTTTTCACATCGCCTACTGCCAACGGTATGCCGGCGGTATGTTTCTCAAATGCATATATCCACTTGCTCGCCCCTCCTGACAGCTGGGGCAATAATTTCATTAAATTAGCCTTATCCATCTGAGCCCATGGTATATAGTTTGGTCTCCCCCCCCTCTGTGTATCAATGGAAGTTGTAACTTCCCTTTTGCAGTTGCACCCTCCCTTTCCTTAGTCGCTGCTGACTCCAATGACGCCATCTTCCCCACCCTATTTCTTAGTCGTCCCATCCATTCGTCGTCTATAGTCCCTAGCGAACATGCACCGTCCACTTCCTCGCTTTCCCCTCCCACTGCCATACTCAACCTATCACTGTCATCCAACCCTCCTCTGACATCACATAACAAGTCCTCTCTGATCCCTCTCTCTCGTGATACATCACCAATGCTCCCTTCTACTGCTCCTACCTCTATTATTCGTGTCGGCTCTTCCTCAATCCTGAACAGTATTTCCCCCTTTTTCCATCCTTCCTCAATCTGTCTACCTTCGCTCGACGCTCTAGACGTGCGTCCTGATTGTGTGGGGGCACACGCTGTGCGCTCACATATGTCTTTTATTCTTGAGAGTTCATCCCTTGCCACAGTAAGCCTCGACTCTAAGTCACTCGTTAGCTTCTCTATATCCACCCTCTGTGTGCTTCCCTGGGCGCGCTCTCTGGTGCTTTCGTATGGCGGGGGGGCTGTTGGTCTTTGTGGTGTACCAGTTGTGGGGGGAGGCACATACGTAGGGTCGCTGTATCCTGCTGCGGGGGCTGGTTTAGGTAATATCGGGTACAAACTAATCACCTCCGCAGGTTGTGCTGTACTTAGCTGTTCCTTTTCCTCTCTTGGAATCATCAATGGATTATCTGTGGTGGAAGGTAGATCAATATTTGGTGCCGGAGCTTTGGGTGGGGGTACCTCCTCAAACAATCTCCAGAGGTCTAATATCTCCTTCCTATTTTGCCATTGTTTCCCCTTATACTTGAGGCTAATGCATGTTCGTACCATATCAAGAACGCTTTTGTCAAAAGACCCTCCCTCGGGCCAAATCTGGGGCAGACCCTCCCCCTTCAATTCTGTTACCCATTGATCGTGATATTTATTTATTCGTTCAGCGTATCCCGGTAAGCTCTTACAAATATGTGACAAGGGAGTTTCGGCCCCCATCCTCTAAATCACTAACACAGCCGTGTCCACCTTCTTTACTTTTAGTTAGGTGTAGATATGTGTATGTATACCTTTATGGCACAGACAAGAGCGGACGTCTCAAATATTATCACCCAAGTTTATTCACTGCGCAAATCCTTTCGCACTCACCATAGCTCATCTCCTTCCCATTCCCATACACTCTCATGTGATTCCGCTTGCAACTGATCAAGTACTAGTTATGGTCAACACTCTCTGGCGCCACCTCGCGGTCAACCGGTCGTCTCCAACACTCACACGGTGCGCGCACCCATCACAATGCCTTTCCACTCACACCTCGTCTTATTTCCTCCCTTTCCTCCCTGGCCAGCTGTCCCTGTTTTTCTGCTAAGGTTGCTATGTTCACGTCTGTACGTGCCACTACTTAGTCCCCACTCCTCAAAATGTGCTCCCTATTTTATAGTTCTTCTACAAGTATATTTATCTTATACCCTTTTCGCTTTCTTCCCCTGCCCCGTGGAATGGAAAAAAGAAATAGAGAGAGTAGCAATCGCTAAAAAATATTCCCGGTGTCTCCTTTTGCCAGACACCAATAACTTATTTCTTACTTCTTCATATATTCCCAGTACTAGTTTAGATAGCACTATGCGGCGCCGCCTTCCACCCCCTTTCGGAGCTAGGTTTCCGTCACTTCTACCACTTCACTTATTTCTTACTCCTAATGGCCATATGCAAAGAAAAGATAAAGAAAGTTTCAAGACCCGTCTTTAGTAGACCCCCGTTATTCTTCTCCTCTACCTGTCCCCGTTCTCCTGTTCACAGTTTCCCCTCCCTTCCCCTTTACGATCGCTCGCACTCAGTACTCACGTGCCCGTCTTGAACCGATAGTCTCCGAAACTGGGTCCGTCCAGGCGGTGTCACCGGTAACTCAACGGTCAGCCCCTGGCTCCGGCGAGCGGCACTCAAAGGGGATTTTTTTCCAATCGGGATCCCGTACCCTTTCTCATTGAGTGCGCACTTCTTATTGTGCCGGTCGCCGTTGGCGGGCAGCCTCCCGGAGCCGGCTCACCGTGCGTATCCCTTCTCGACCGGAGATTCTCGTGCCACAAGGGGGTCGTTAGAAAGGAGTTAGGAAAAATAATTTGGAGATATCACGCTATCGGGGTCACCACTGAAAGGAAGCGCCCCCAATTTCAGCACGATCCTCCCCGCAATGAGAGACAATAAGGGACTCTCCCGTAGTGGGAATAAGACCAAGACAGAGTGCGGGTGAGCGTAAGTGGGAGTTTTATCCAAAGAATAGGGCATGCAAAGAACTCTGCAACCTCCGAGAGCGCTCTGTCTGACAATAGCAAAGACAGGCGTATTTCTAATACAAAAAACGTCATCAGAACCTACACACTATAGGGGGCACAAGTTAATTGGGATTGGGTGGCGTCGACTAACTATAGGTGTTGCTGCAGCGTGGTTGGTCTTGGCGTGAGGACGTCACTGGTCAGCCTCGTGGGTTGGGTTGGGCCTGGCAGGCCAGCTTGAGGTCATCCGAGCGGTGTTGGTATGCTGGGGCAGCCTGTGACAAAGATGAATACCTTTCCTGACTCGTTTGCCCTAGGCCATGCACACTGCAGTTATTCAAGAAACGACATCTAAGTTCATCAATAAATCGCTCGGCAGTTTGTCTTATAAAATAAACGCAACACATGAGGAATGCACCTCTTGAGAGGTCCGGTGATTGTCGGTTGGGGTGAGATTTACCTGTGTCCTATTGACCGGTATTTTAGGTCGAGGGGCTGAGTTCTGGGGCCTGAGCCGACTGGTACATGCCTGTCTGCCGCGTTAGAAGTTATTATATAAATGGGTCTCTGTGTCTTGTCCCAGTGATGGGGGTCGTTCTTGGGGTGGTCTAGGGGGAGGGTTGTGGACTTTACGAGAGGGTGCTGGTAGATCAGTGGATTCAAAACGTGGGTTTATTACCGTGCTGTAAATAACACAGGTGGTGGGCTGTGGCCTTGGGTGCGGTACCGGGGCCTCTGACTCTCTGAAGCGGCTCCAGCTTGGTTGGGGGAGGTGAGGGAGCGCGGCACAGGCCTTAGCTTCCTTATCTGGCATGCTTGGTAGGGTGGGAGGGAGAATGGCCTTGCATATACTCACAAAGGTTTTTTCCTCGTGCGTTGCTAACTTTTGAATGCAGAACTTTTATAATGTTCCGCCTTATTTTGATGTTATTTAAACACACATATATATTTCCATTTCGTTACACATTTCTTTAATACAGTCGGTCCGAGTACCTTTTCGTTACCTAACATTATATTTACTACATGATGTGATTATTTTATGTACATTAAACGTTACACGAGGTCGTTCTAGGTTATGGCCTATAGAAATTGATGCTCGCTGCTTTAGGTGATTAAGAAAACATATATGAGTAAATAAAGGCTATACATTTGGTCGACATCTTTCTCTGTGGTTGTAGCAGCACTAGTCCAGACCTGGGGTGGTATCATGTAACGTTACATCTTTATGGTTTATTCACAGTTTACAGGATCTGTTTAAACCGAGGTAGTTCGTTAATACCAATACTTGAATTATTTTCTACTTTCTTCAGATAGTGATGCTTCAGCTTTTTTCCCGTCACCCCGGCCTCGCGGACCAGGTCATGCAGGGTGCAATATTACATTGTGGATGATAAAATGTTACAGTGTTAGCATCTCGGGTTAGCTCATATCCGACTTTCTCATGGGAACGCGCTCGCAGCGGATCTACCAGGGCTACTGCGGCGGCAGAGATGCATGAAAGGCCCTCCAAAGGTGGGGGCCTCGTTACAGTGTGCTGAACTCACGCCATGTTTGCTAAACAAGATGGCTTCTAGGCCTAACTGAATTTTGGTATATGCAGGGAACGGATATGTGTGGGCAATGTCGTCGGCGGGTGACCCCTCCTCCACCTGGGCCCGGGTGGCATGAGGGGACGGCCACCGAGTCATGGTCCTCACCTGGGGAGAAGGCTGCAGGTGAGGAGGGCCTCGCGGCCAGTCCTCCCCTACAGCAGTTAGAAGACTGAGCGAAGCGAGGGCTTTAATATGAGGCCCAGGACATTACCTCACTGCTAATGCCCCCCCCCTCTCGAGGGTTGTATTGCTATTAGTACCCCAGCATGTTGTACCAGGCTACTAATAGTGTACTTTTCTTGAGTTGAAACAGAGTGTGAACCGTTTCTCAATTTGAGAAAAAACTGCAAAAAGATGGCCGCCATGGATCGGGTAGAAGGGAACTAAACGTAGTTCAGTCTCCCTTTCCATGGCTGTTATTCACACGTCAGGGGGACGCCGGGAACACAACTTTACCAGGCAACGGTGAGGGTCAGTAGCACAAGGTAAGTGGAGCGAAATTGGAGGGGGGCTAAATATGTGGAAAAGGGGGTTAGGGATGGGGTCACAGTGACGCAGGGGAGGCTTTACCTGCGTATCAGGCAGGGGAAGATGGCGGCCTCCAGCTCTGAGGAGGCTCGGAGCGGGCCCCGTTCTGAGCCTCTTCTTTGGCTGGAAGGCCGAGACCATGCCCTGCCCACTACTAATGTAGTGTAATGCCACCCTAGCTATGGTTTTTGCTTAAACTGTCTCCCTTGATGGCAACAATTTCTGATTTGTTCTGATCTTTTGGCCACTTCCACATCTCATCTAGACCCAAAAGACCAAATTCTAGTCAGGGTATGTTTTGCAAGTTTCCTACAGTGCCAGCACATTATTGAGAGCCTACATGTGCCTCTGTGTTAGTTCAGTTGTATTTGAATATATACAAATCAATCAATCAATCAATCAATCAATCAATAAATACATATATATATATTAAATGGTAAACCATAGGGTGCATAAGATCGGAAGAGATATCTATCATGGCATCTGTGACATTAGTTACATTTCAAGTCAAAGGAATTGTTATCCCTAGCAAGTGACGTGTCCACAAAAGAATGGAACATGTTACCTCCGCTATTAAAGAATCCCAATCCCTGTCAACATTTAAGAGACATGTGAAAACCTTACTCTTTAACTCATCTGATAAATAATTCTGTTCTACTGGGCACGATGTTTTTGTTTCTTCTGCTTTGCTGCTTCTCTTTCTTGCTGTGCTCTGAGGCCTTTGGGCAAGTAGCGCCCTACCACAAACTAAAATAAATAAATTAACTAGGGGAACTCTTGGTTTTATTAGTATAATTGCAAGAAACCCATCAGACAATGGCTAAATAAGAAGAATGGCGTCCTGCTCCCTACATCAAGAAGAAGAGGAAGGGTTTGGGCTCTAGTTTAGCTTTGAGGCATGAACCCTTCAGTCTAAAGCAGAACATCTCTGGTTCGGAAGGCACCTATGTAATTGTTTGTATCACCAGATACATTAATTATCATGTATGGCCCAGTGGAGGATAACCCTGGGTGTACTACCAGCACATTTGACCAAATCTGCAATACTCATTAAAAATCTCACCTTAGTGAGAGATGATTTTTAAATGTGCAGGTCTCACCATAGGGATATGAGGCCCCCTGCCTCAACAAAGGGGCTACAACCAAGTGTGACACAAGCCCTAGCAAAATAGATCGAGAGATTATGCTTTGTAGATACTTGGAAGCTTTGTGGTCCCCATGATGAAGATTTTACATTTTACTCAACCCTCTCATTACAGGTGTGCCCAACTACACACTTGCGTGCAAGCCATTGCACAAATGGATAACTTTTACATAACTCCAGTTACCTCATCTGGTCGTGCCCTCGTGGTATTGGAACTTGAGTATTCTTCAAATCTCAATCAGCCCCAATGTGGAGGCTAAACTTGGCGGTGCGGTAAAACCCAGACATCAGGGAGCACCTACTTGATGAGACTGACACATTTTCGGAAGTGAACTATGAGTTTACGGACCGTGTCAGAGTCTGGTAGCATGTGCTAATGACGTATATCCATCGAACATGCATGTCATAATGGATTGACAAGTTGACATTACTTTGTGCAAGGGTCTACTGACTGGTTAGAGACACCAAGCTACAATAGGGGGCCATACACGGCTGGGGAACCTATAGGTGCTGTCTACAGCTTGGGGGCAAATTGAAGGGAGTTTTGACTGCCACACCAGCAAATACATAACAAGAATTCTTTGATGATGGTGTGTGCCAGGTAAGCATGATGTCATTCACTTTGAAATGCCAACAGCAAGCAAATGTCATAGGTTCTGTAGTTGATTCACATGGTTATGAGTTATCAGATGCTAGGAGGATAAATGAGCGGTTTGCCTTTTTTAATGCAAACCAACATGCCGCCCTTCTCCCTCCAAAATACTGAAGACACATGTCAATCACTTCTTTGACTCAAGTCAATCACGTATTTGACGCTTACATTTTCCCACTCGTTTTCTCCTGTTTTATTGTTTTATAAGAAATGTTTAAGTTTCTATTGTGCAACATGCCACTACCCGCGCCTATGTTATGTGCTATGTATTTTATAAATCAATCAATCAATCAATAGGAGAGCACTTAGGCAGATTTCTTTGGAAGAGCCCAACACTGCAGTCACAACAGATGATATAGCAACCACAATCAGATAGCTCCAGAAGTGGAGGACAGGATTCCTCAGTGCTTTTACTATAGATGTATCAAAGCTTTGTCTCCCAATCTTGAACTGACATCCAGTGAAGATGCGATTGTGAAATTTCTCCCACAATTGCTTTGCAAAGCTACCACAGCTGTCTTTCACAAACCAGAGGGAGAATCTCAGTGGTGCGGCTCTATTCGCCCGATCTCTTCGATTTAAACGTTTTTGGCAAAATGCAACTTGGTGGTGCCAAACCCGAACAAGAGCATCAAAACGGAACATATATATTTTTTAATGTCTTTCTATTGGCATTTTGAGAAAAAACAAACATCAACTTTAGCACTCCCCCTCCTGCCCCCCCCCTCCCTGAAGATCGGGTTGGTCCGCAGACCAACTACAGTCACTCAATCCCTAGGATGCGAAGTTTTTGAGGGCAGTATGGTTCCCTGAAATCTTTGTTCAGGAAGGCTAGTACTGAGTCCCATTTGCTCTAGAATCTTGACTGTTTTCCCTGTAAGGAGTATGTGACCCGTTCCAGAGCGACAAAATTCCAGACTTCCAAAAGCGAATCATGTTCAAGAGGGAGTGAATCAGTCATTAACATGGGGCACCTGCGCAACATCATAGTTTCCCCTAAAGGGGATGATGACATGATCCTGCCACTCAATACTGAAACAAACTTTGATTACAGCAGGTTGGATCACATTTTGACCACAGAAGGGACCTTCATAAACATGGCTCGCTTACTGTATGCTCCAGCACAAGCTTCTATGCTTCTTACTGCACAAACTATTGTGCCATTACCATGAAGGCTTAGATGTCAATCCCTGATTGAAGGCCTCTTGCTAGCTTGCTAGGCAATTTAGTGCACAAGGGTTAGCTTTACAGCATGCTAATGATGTGCTGCTATGCATCGTTGCCCCAAACACCAGCAATATGCCAGACTCTCCACAGACTCGGTTTGATAGTAGGCTATAAGGTAAGTACTACTAATTGGAAGTGGTGCAGGTCAAACCCAACATCCCATGGGGCCGGCATTGAGTTTGCCCTTTTTGGCTGGAACAGTGATCCATCAGATACCTAAGTTTACACACCCTGATTATATTCCTTGGCTGTATTCTCTGAACGCCACACCTGCCATAAATAAAATGAAGGATGATCCTACAAGATGGGATGTGTTAACCATCATGAAAAGGATGGAGGTGGGTATAACTTATTGGTAAAATGCTGGGTTAGTTTTTGTCTGGGATATTTCAATTAACATCAATTCCAAGGAGCTGACTGGTTGAAGAGATCCAGGGACACCTGGATCCAAACAATTGCAAACCAAAAAAACGGTGTGGGTACCACACAGCTAGCCAATTGCTCTCAAAATGTACTCCCCATGGAGGTACTACCAAATTATAAAAAGGAAACTCAGTTGATATCTTCACTGTATTGTTCTCAAAACCAAGTCTTAGTTAGAAGTTACATTTTTAAATAACATTTTTTGAATTCTACTTAGTGCATAAGGTAAATCTTTAATGTCCAACAGTGAGGGAGGCCAATTGAGCCTCATCTAGGTAAGAGCTCTAAAGCCAATGCATTTCAGAGTAACTACTCCATCAGGGCAGAGCCCTCCAGAATGTACAATAATGCAGTTACAGAGTATTGCATAATTTGATAAATATGTCAGTGATATTGTAATAACACATGAGTCATGTAATTTGGCAATAAGACCCGAGTCGGCGGGCCAATACCGCCCAAGGTAATGCCCCCGGGGCCGTAGTTACAGGCCCGAGCATAGCGAGGGCCTTAATGAAGCCAGACTACCCAAAACAGACTACCCGGCACGCGCAGGACACACTAACGTACACGGGAATACCTTGTGGTATGGCTCGGAAAAGAGCCAATCCACACGTAGTATTCTCGGTGTACAGCGCACGCCGGGTACAAATGAAAGATAAAGGTATACCGAATTTCAAATATTATGCAAAACAAAGGAGAACAAAAGACAGAAACAAAATGTAGTGTTAGTATGCAGTAGAACTAAACCGTTTATCTCAAGGATTGTGAGAGAAAAAGAAGTGCAATTAGAAAATACCTCAGGAGATGGGCTAAATCGGTCAAATCCAAATATTTCTCAGATGAGAAACTAATTTGTGCAAACAAACTCGATTCCACGTGCTGCAACAAAACCAAGGATAGTTTAGAATGAACATGTGTGTTGTGTGAGCACACTGTGCGAGCAAAGTATCTCTCCTGATGTATAGAGAAGCTGCTTACCTGTTGCAGCCCAAGGTGCACCCAGTAGGTAGAGAACACGTGTGGGCCCACATCACTCATGCTTATAAATGGTTGTTATGGTGACTGCTAGGACACCGTGGCGCGGCCAACCAGAGGGTATGGCCATGCCCATTGCATCTCCCATCCTGATCCCTCCAGAACTAGAGCAATCAGGACACGCCAGCCGCGATAAGAAAATGAATGAATATCTATATGATCTAGCTCATAAACCACAAGTCAAATGAAGCAACACAGAGTTACGTGCACATAGATGTGGCCACGCCCACTCTGTGAAATGTATCGGACTCCCCATGGAAACAGCAAGATCGGTTTCTCATTAGCATTTCAAAACGTCAGTCGAAACAGGCTGAAAGGAAAGTCAATGAAAAACATAAAAGCCTATGTGATTGCACAGCGCGGCGTACACCACGGTGTGGCTACATCCGCAATGTGAAGTGATCAGGTCTCTCCAAGGGCAATCAGGAAGGAACTTTTGTTTATTATTTTGAGCCCATCAGACCCTCTGAAGCAAGAAACTTAACTACCGTAGGTCCTGATATTGCTAAGAACTTTTTGTGGATCTGAGCCCGGAAGAGGGGAATCCAGAGGTCAAGGTCATCACCCAACGTACATGTGGAAAGGAACTTTTTGTTAATTATTTTGGACACATCAGGTCCTCGGAGGCAAGAGACATTTTCTAGAAAAGAGACTTAACCACTGAAGTCCCTGATAGCTGAAAGCGGAACTGTTGTCTCGTGCTTGGAAAGCTCGAGCGTGTGCTGTGCTCCGGAATCCCACCTTGTCCCATGCTCAAAATGTGGGTAAGGGAGACCTTCCCCACACACTCCTTCTTGTGCACACTTCTTTCATTCTTGTGGACATTATCCCACACTCTTTTTTGTATTTAGCGTAAGGATTGGCAATAGGCTTTTCTTAGTATAGGCTCTTTTATTTGACAAGACACCACAAGGACTGCCTTATTATTATTTGATGGTTGTAGTTTTCTGCCATTTTAGATTTGTGTTTAGATTAGGCGTTTTTCCAACCTTCCTATACAGTTTAATAAACACCCTTGAACTGTGATCACTTGTGTCTGTCTTTACTGTTGCCACCATGAGTTCCTTACAGTACCCAAATGACATAGGTGTGCTGTCTTCACAAAGCTACCCCATCACTAACCATCAGAAACCATTAGTCGTCTCTGCTATTAGATGTCACTGCAAAATACTGAGGAAAAATCAGAGTGAGCAAAAGGCAGGCCACACTTGGGTCTTGCTAAGTGGTGGTCTATTGATGTGTGACCCACACAAGGGATGGTCATCTGAGATTCCTGGAGGTTGGGAGAATCTAACAATTGGAAAACTGGTTGACCAACATTGGCCCATCTCTTATGCCCACATAATGGAATATTGGGTGTTGCCTACTGGGACAAGGCTGACCCAAATGACTTTAATCAGGGCACTAGAAAGCTTGATGAACGAGCGTTCATCTGATAGGGCACAGATTAGCTGGGAGCTGACAATGAGTATTGAGCGTGAATCTCAGATAAGACCTAGGGCCTCATTACGACCCAGGCGGTAAGTTACCGCCTGGGCCGTGACTTTACCACCATGGCGTAAACTACGTTTACGCCATGGTGGTTGGCGGACTTACCGCCCCATTCCGACCTAGGCGGGGCGGTAAGTCCCCAATCCCCATTTACCCTTCCCCATTCCCATTTTTGCCCCATAGGGCATAATGGGAGTGGGGAAGGCGTTAATTACGCCACCGTAAATTACGGTGGCGTAATTAACTCCATGGTCCCTTAGCGCCATGGATTTTAACACCTGCTAAAAGCAGGTGTTAAAAGCACCATGGCGCTAGGGGACCTCGTAATCAGGCGGTAAGGGTCGGCGCTGTTAACGCTGCCGTAAACCCCTTACCGCCTGAGTTGTAATGAGGCCCCTAATATGATCTCCTTAGTGCATATATCACAGTGAGAAATATAGCATTGGCAAACAAATAATCTGCGGAACTAGGAAACCACTCAGTATATGCAGATAATTAACTCCATGGTCCCTTAGCGCCATGGATTTTAACACCTGCTAAAAGCAGGTGTTAAAAGCACCATGGCGCTAGGGGACCTCGTAATCAGGCGGTAAGGGTCGGCGCTGTTAACGCTGCCGTAAACCCCTTACCGCCTGAGTTGTAATGAGGCCCCTAATATGATCTCCTTAGTGCATATATCACAGTGAGAAATATAGCATTGGCAAACAAATAATCTGCGGAACTAGGAAACCACTCAGTATATGCAGATGTACAGAATATTGGAACCTGATCAGTGAGGTGCCATTCAGTCTGAGAAATAGGGAAACACCATATAAACGGATTCAGTGCTTTCACTATTCCCTGTCATGTCTTCTTGTGATGGGACTGTTGACATTGGTCCAGAGCTGAACACGTGTGGTCAAGTGAGTACTTTGAGGCACTTTTCTTGGCACAAAGCTGTGTGCATTATGTGCTGGTAAAATGTGTTCCCGTTGTAAGCTACCATACTGATTTCACTCCCACGCTATTAGTGTTTGGAAGGAAAACGTGACTGATTCACATGGAAAGCCTCAGGGCAGGTTGACATTGGCTGCTGGCAAACACTGTATCCTAGTTACTGTCTTTGGAACATGCAGTTACGGGAAGAGATGATACCCTGAGGTGGCGGGCAAGCATGCTTTGTGATGGGTCTGATATGCAAAATCGATATGATTGGAGTACTAGATAAGGGAAACCGCTTGTCCCTGAGCTGGGTGTCTTGGTAATGGTTGGCGCTACTGTGTGTTCATTGGAGCTAGAGTTCAGTGACGCCTACCTGTGAGGACCAGTGTTTTTGGCACCCAATACAAAATCCACTGGAAGGGAAAACTCCTGTGACTAAAACCTTGTCACCATGATTAACATTACACAGTTACGCAGTTGGTACGCCCCAGCCGGATGTGCCTTTTGTTTCCTTATTGTTTCTTTACTCTGGGCAATGACTGTTTTCAGCCAGCATACAAAGCAGGGAATTTTCTAGGGCTATTTACACCTCCCGTGGTAGCACAACGTCCTTTGCATGAACAAACTACTCACATGTATGTCCTGTGTTATTATGATTGTTTTTTTCCTAATCAACAAGCCGGGCTGCCTTTCTAATAATTCCAACCTCTGTAAAATAAACTCAATTACAAAGTAAAAGTAAGTTATTATACTGCAAACTACCACTTGATTTCCATAACTTACTGCATTCTTTGTCAGAATGTCCAATTTATATTCACATAATGCAACAATACAAAAACATCATATAATATTTAATTCATAGCTCGCCCATACACAAGTGTTTCAAAGTGCAACGAGGCAGGGGAGAGGAACAAGGGGGGAGGGGCAAGACAACGATCTTACTAGGCTCAGTGACATTGAGATCGCTCAAGTGCAAGGGAGAGGGAAGGGGAAACAGTGCAGAGGGAAGGGGAGGAGGAGCAAGTGCAGGACATAGGATATAAACATCAAGAAACAAGAAGTTCAGCCAGCAAGGGGCAGTGCAAGGTTAAGTGCAGAACAGCAAGTGATAGATAGTGCAGGTAGGTAGGGGGACTTTAGGGTTACAGATACAGCCCCAAGTGCAGGGTTGCCAGGATGCAGTGCAGGTGTGCAACTGGGAGGGCAGGGACCTGGATCCTTGGTTCAGAGGGTAGCCAGGTAACCAGAGCTGTATCAGACAGGAGCTAAGCAGGGAAGAGGAAGAGAGATGGCAGAAGCAAAGAGGAAAGTCTTGATGCAGGATTGTATTAAACAGTATCCAAGAGCAGGTGATGTTATTACACTTGTATTGCCAGAAAAGAGAATAAAGACAACTCAACTTGGCCTATGTCAAGTGAGATAGGCTCAGGCAGTCCTGCTATTAGGTACACACCACATTGCATTGTGGTGTGTTTAGTTCTGCTTTAATAGTGGGAGATCAAAACTAAAAATAACACTGTACTAGAAGGCAGAAAGACGTGAGCTAAAAATCCAGTACTTGTAAGTAAAACAGCTCAACCCTTAAAGAGGACAACTTGAGAGGTTTGGTTCTGTGAATTTCTAATGCAGTTAGTGATAATATGCAGCGTGTTGAGTGAGTTAGTGCTTAGTTTCTATTCCTTGGGAGAAATTTGGGACTGACAACATAGGGTCCAATTCATAGAATGAAATAGCGCAGAAAAACGGGTGCAAGCGTGCAAAACGCATGCAAGCACGTGTTTGTTGATTCATGGAACACATAGTGTGTGGCTTAGCGGAGACTTGCGCTGAATCCGCGCAGGTCCAACACATCACTGCGACACCAGGAATGCCTTGCATGAGACGCCCAGTCAAGGCACATACCGTCTAGCGCAGTCATCTAAAAAGGGAGCGCAATGCGTGGAATGGGGAACAACAAGCGTAAATGTGGGCGTTACCACAGTAAAATACTTGCAACCCGCACACGCGCGTTAACAACACGTATTCATGGAATTGAACAGGGCTCTCATGTGTGTGGAAAAAGACGCGCTAATCCGGAAACACGTCCGCCAAGTGAAAGCAGGCGTAAGCCTCACCGCGCATCAAAAACAATGAATAAAAAGGGCGCGCGAAAAACCAATGTGCCGTACAGCTACGATGAATGTCCCATTTTTCTCAGCAGTTATCGCCGGACACAGCAGGAGGAGGAGGATAGCCAGGGCACACATTTTATTACCCAGGACCAGCCTTTTTAGGATGCCTGATGACCAGGTCTATGGCAGGTATAGGTTTCCACCCCATATCATATTAGACGTGGTCATGGAGGGGGAAGATGCTCCATGTACTGCATTTTTTGGCCACTGGTGCATTTCAGCGGACAACTGTCATTGTCAGGGGCATTTCACAGGCCACGCACTCACGCTGCTTACACAAGGTGTTGGGAATCATGACTGCACGACCCTCAGTCCGCAGGCACATATACATGCCCAGAACACCCGCAGAAAGGCAGGCCATGATCCAGAACTTTAACGGAGTGGCGCACTTCCCTAAAGTGCTTGGTGCCATTGATTGCACCCATGTGGCCCTACTTCCACCTAGGGCTACAGAGCACATCTATCGCAATTGCAAGCACTGCCATTCCATCAATGTGCAGGTTGTATGTGATGCCAAGGGAATCATCACCTCTGTATATGGCAACTATCCGGGGTCCACCCATGATAGTTTCATGTTCAGAAGGTCACCCCTACAGCAGGCCCTGAAAGCTGGGAGGCATGGCAACACATGGCTCATTGATGAGTACAAATGGCCCTGCAAAAGCATGCATGTCTCACACAGACAAAACCACACCATTGACAACCCATCTCACCTCTACAGGGGACAGTGCCTACCCTCTGAGCACCTACATGATGATGTCAATATGGAACCCCATCACACCATCCCAGGTAAGATACAACACATCCCATATTGCCACTAGGGGCATAGTGGAGTGCACATTTGGAGTGCTAAAGTCACGCTTCTGCACCCTTGACCACTCTGGTGGTGAGCTACTATATGCACCACCAGTAGTGTGCAGGATCAGTGTGGCAGCATGTGTCCTGCACAACATTGCAACACGGCGTGGCATACCGGTGGACATGGTGGTGATCCCAAACACATGCACAGTGGCTGTGCATGGCATGGAAAAGGGCATGTGGCGAGGCTGCCCGTACCTAGCTTGTGGCACAATATTTCACCTAAAATCCAACCCCTGTGGAGTGTGCACAGGCTTGGCACATTCCAGGTGACAATCGATGATGACAAAGGGACAATCATCTGTCCCAACCTTAACACCCTGAGAATGTGTCCTCAGAAGTGCTACATTGTGTGCATCCCTTAGTACTAAAAGTATCTCAATCTGCTGTGCACAAAAGGAACACATGGAAGATGGAGTATGCCAGAAACAGCATGACAAAGTACACATCTAAATGCTGGTATGTCACCTAAACCCTCCGACACTTCATGTCACCTGGTTGACACACCATGCCATTGCATGCAATGTCTAAACAGAGAAATAAATGGCCCACACATAACAATACTGTCCCAAAGCGTGCAACGATCAACCTAAAAAGTCCAGAAATAACTCACTAGTCAATATAATCATGTATACAGGAAAATCAATTGGCCAGTACAACAAACCAGAAACTGTCATGGTCATCGGGCCAAGGGCGTAGACCTTACAAGGGCACACACACAGGGGGCCTGGATGGATACAGTTCTGGCACCTTTAGCACCAGGCTCATAAATTACAATAATTAAGACAATTCATGTGGGTCAAAAACATCTTTATTATGGACATAGCACCTTATTTCTGGTGCACCGTGTGTTTAACACTGGAACTTTCATCTTCACAGCAGCCACATGTGCACTCTTGGGTGGGGCTGCTGCTATTGGGTTGCCTGGCACATGCTGACTCACTAGGAGAGGCAGGGTGTGGCAGGCAAGCAAAGCCTAGTGGCAGTGCCCAAAACCACAGCTATATAAACTGCTCCAATCACTGAGGCAGACGCATCACGTTATTCTGCACTTCCATGCAGCATAACGCTCAACGCCGCCTGGGATTCAACTTACCTTGGGAAATCCTGTCATCTGTCCCCATACTTACCATGTGGAGGATCCTGCTCTCACCTAACGCTTCTTCCTGGCATCGGGGCTCACCTGCAAACATCTCGAAGTGCAGACATCTTCTCCCTAGCAACGCAGCTCATCTGCAAACATCTTGGAGCGCAGACATCTTCTTCCTGGCACCGCAGCATGACATGCTCCCCCCGCAACCGCAGCACCTGCAAATAAAAGCAAAGGACAAGGTTAGACACATAACAGACATTAAGTTTAAGGTTGCGCTACCATTAAACCTCACGCTTTCCCTTAAACCATCACTCACCTGTTGTCGGACATTGCGGTTTCATCCATCTTCCTCTCTGCCGTGTTCTGCACCTCCACAGCAGCTGTTGGGCCGCATTTCCATCTAGTTGGGAGAAAACAGAGAGAAACGTTATTCAGGAAAAAACAACAACATTGAGAGCAATAACATCAAGACAGAAACTAGAAAGGGGAAAAGACAAGAGACATTGAGAGAAATCAGAAAGAAGGGAAAAGGCAAGAGACATTGAGAGACACGTACCACCAAACCGGAGGAGCATAGTGGCAGCTGGACTGGAATACCACTCATCAGGGATCAGTGAAGGAACTAGATCCCCTCAACAAGCGCCGCTGCCAGAAGTAGCAGGATGGAGAGCTTATCATTCACACTTACCAGGTGAGCCTTATGGGCCGGTACGTGCCCACAGAAATCACATCTTGGGATGAAGGGTTTGCGAGGTGCAACAGTCCCCAATCAGCGCACTCATGTTTTTTCATATCCACGCAGGAGCAGTGCCACCACTTGTCGCCGCCCAACACAGCTTGTCCGCAGGGGAAATAACCAGAAAGGGGTGATCTAACTCCAGGGAGGGCTGCAACCGTGTCCCAACGCCTCTGCAGAGACCAGGTGAGCGTAACAGAAACACAGGATCCAAGAGTTAATCTGTCTGACCGCGACCATACCAAAATGCACATGTGCCTCAATGTGTCATGGCTTGCACATGCCACCCTTCTAAATGGCACCCTTCTATATTCATGTGGCACTGCTAACCAAAGGGGAGCCAGGGAAGCGCATACAGCATGAAGGCTAACAACAATGGAGACAGTGAAGGCAATACATGAAGATGGCACATGAACAAAGGATGCATCTCAATGTACGAACATAAAATGATGGCAACCGTGCACTGGACAAACAATCATGAATCCCACTAGGGGTGTATACACAGGTCAGACTTGAGACTGCCCACAGATAGAATGGAAGCCCAATGCCACTGTGTAAGTTACTCTCACACGCTGCACTCCTAGCAAGCCCATGGAAAGGGGAACCAGGAGTGGCATATGTGTCTGGACCCAAGGCACAAACACTAACATGACCAGCTGGGACCAGCTGGAACCTACAGTGGATGCCCTCGGCTGCCACACAAAGCAACACACTGTCACTTAAAGGCACAATAGACAAACAAAAATGCCCAGAGAGGACTGGGGTTCAGGGGGGGCCCACCCAGGAGGAAGGAGGTGCAGGGTGCAAGTCAACACCTACATGTAAGGATGTTAATGGGCTGCACAGCTATGATGGAGTGGGAGACCCATTGCTGCTGTCGCCACCCTCTGGTGCTGCATCAGAATGTGGTCGTGGAAAGGGAGGATAACCACGCACAGCCCTGGTTTGGTTCTCCATGGCAGTGACCATGCGGGAATGAGATGCTTGCAACTGTAACATGATGGCTCAGAGGTCTCCATGCAACACCTCACGGGATGCACGCAGTTCCTCTGTGATGGTACGAGTCATCAGTTGCATCTGCTGTTCAGACCGTCTGCTGCTGGCTGCCTCGAGTGCAGCCAGTGTAGTCCTGAGGGACCTATACTCTGATCTCATGGCTTCCCTGTTGGCCCGACCCTCTGCAGCCAAGGATGCAGGCAGAGCCCTCAGTTCTGCCCGCCGGCTCCTGTTGCTGGCCACCATGTTCAGCCTGTGTGAGCGGCATGTGGACCTCAATACCTACTGCTGGTGCTCCACCTGTCTTGCTGGGGAATTGGCCACCCTATCCATGCCCTGAGCCAACATCCCATGTGAAGCAGCCTGTTGTTGTGCAACAGCATACATGGACTGCTCCCACACAGTATCGCCAGCTAACACACGGCCACCGCGTTGGCGTCCCCACGCCTGCCTTCACCAAGGGCATCTGGCCTTGATGTGATGACCCAATCTGTGACTGCAGGACTGCATCCCCCCTTGATCTGCTGCCCCAGGACCAGGAGTCATTACTGTAGGGCGTGACCCTGCAACCGTAACCTGCACAGACAGATGTCCCAACACTGACTGGCCCTGTGTCGGGGTTTTCCTCCCCTCCAGACATTTGGGATGCAACAGCACCCACAGTCAATGCACTCACCTGCGACACCACAGAGGTATCCATATCTGATTCACCACCAGAGCCTAAGGCTTCCTAGGAGGTGAACTCAGACTGAGTCTGGGCCTGGATGGCCTGTAGCACCAGTGGATTTTCATGGGCTACTACACCATATCCTCCACTGGTGGTTGGTCATGGCTCACTATCCTGTTCCTCCTCCACCTCCTCCGCTGCATCCAGTGCCTCATCACCTGCACATGGACAGCAAGAAAATGAAGAGCCATGTAAATACCATAGACCACACACACATAGGAATCACAATGTCATCATGTAACACATCAACCTGCAATGTCACAAACTCCTGCACCTACGCAGTGTCAATGCAAGTGAAGGCTAGCATGAAAGCAGCCATGGACCTGTGTGGAAGATCTAAATACAACCTGTAGTGCATGGGGCATAGCACCTGCTACACACATGAGCACCTGACTGGCATTGTTCATCCACCAACATCACAATGCAACAACACATATGCCACATACCATAGCCATGCCCGATCTGTAATACTGCATGAGATGTGACCTGCTGACTACTTTCCCAGAGCCCTGTACAATGGATGTGACATGACATGACATGTAAATCACAAACTCAATACACATGGGTGTCACACGGTGCAACGATGCAAGGGTGGTGGAATAGAGTGAAGCCAGACACACCCATACCATGAGGCCAGCTCACATTGACATCACTCGAGTGAACAGTCACGGTGAAGGTGAGACCTGGGGTTGGAGGTGGGAGTGGGCATTGCAGTATATGGGAATGGCATATCAAATAAATACAACTACATTATTATCAATGAAAATGCAGTGTGCTGGTGGAAGTGTATGTGCAGACATCAGCTGTCAATAGCTGCTAGAGGGTTGTAGGGATGCAGTTAACAGCCACTGAGTGTGGAGTATGGCAGGGAGGCAGTGCATGGGTACAACTGGTGACTCAGAGGCCCGTGTCAGAGATCATAGTGTGGGCAGGTGACTAATGCATTCTCTCAGTCATCCAGGACTCCAGCAGAGGAGACGAGGTAGAGAAAGCAGAACACACGAGGAAGGATCATAAAAGCCTCCAGACCCAGAGAAGGTTCACCTCCAGTGCCATTGAGGCAGGGAGGCTGTAGCAGAGGGAGGCCCCAGCCGAAGATAGACATTAACCACCAACTAATTGCTCTGAGAAGTAACTGACCCTGAGGGAATAGGAAAGGGATGATCAAATACCATGAGAAGGAAGCAAATTGGGAAGATGGAGTTGAAGGAACTGCGGCACCAGGAGCCATAAGACCCTGTGGACAATGCAGAGCGGTTGACAATGAACAGTCATAGCCCCTGGGAACCAGTGCCATCATCACAGCACTAGGGAGACACAATACCTGGCACCAAGACAAAAGGACACTCACCACTGTTCAGGTCAGGATGAGTTGCAGAGGGAAGAGAGTAGAGGCACAGAAACTGGGTATCGGCTTTTGCAGTAACCCACCATAAGTATTATCAATCCTCTGGAGACACTGAGCTACTCGGGGAATCAGAGGAAGGGAGGAATCCCCCTGAGGAGGTGCAGCTGGCAGGGTGACCCGTCAGAGATGTGCGGAGAGAAGGCCAGTGTGGAGTGCAAGATTGTCACAGACTATTCGCCGTCACAGGTTGGAGCAGGAAGAGGGCCAAGAGAGCCTGGACAGAGTGACATGGAAGGAGTGAGCAGGTGTGGTGATAGGGTTCGTCACAGTGTGTAGCACATTGTGATTATGCAGTCTGCAGGTCAACAAGCATGTTTCAGTCCACCATGACATGGTTCACCTATTGCAGTCATGCAAATGCAGCCAGAACTGCCAGACAACCAACACACTTCATTCAAGCAACATACAGATGACCTGGACACACATGCATCACCACTTACCAGACATTCCCTCATAGACTGGCAGGTCTCCCACACCTTTGATCTGCTCCACATCAATCAAAGCACCTATGATCTCCTCCTGTGGAGTGAGTTCTTCGTCCTCTTCTGGTAACCCACCTCCAGTCACCAGAGTAGAGGCGAGGTTGGCACCCACCTTACCTTTGGCTCGGCACCACAGGTCATACCAACGCTTCTTTGCGTCAGTAGATGAGCGCCTCTCATGGCCCAAGGCTTTAATAAGGTCAGCGACGCACTGCCAGTGGGCCATACGGTGGACAGGTGTATGTGTACTCTCTGCCTGCACAAGCATGTCGAGTTGGTGTACCTAGTCCACGTGTACGTAGTCCACGTGGTTCTGGAGCTCCTCATCACTAAACCTCCTCTTCCTCAACGTGCAGGTCTCCTGTACCGTGCCTTGGAACTGAGCCTGTTTGCCTACTGAACGCTTTGCCTTCTTACAAGGCTGTGCACTCCCCGAGTGGCTGGGACCACTTGGGTCAGTAGAGGCTGGAGCACTGGCAGCCTGGTCTGTGGCATCACACACTGATGGTGTGACTGTAGGTGCCCTTGCAAGTGGCTGTACCTGGGTGCTGGTGCCATGACGCTGCAAAGCATGTCCCTTCCCCTTCGATGCATGGATAACATCTGCCCCTGCGTCTCTGTGGACCGGGGCGGGGAGCACCACAGGCATGGCATAGTGACCTGGAGGCTGGGTGGTGGTTGCTACAGCAGCCCCTGCAGCTTCCTGACCCTGTTGGATGGGGGGCATGGCTCCCCCTGCACGGGGCCGGACACCTCTGTCACCTCGTGCGCCTCCACCACCTCGGTGCCTCCGCCACCTCGCACACCTCTGCCGCCTCCGCCACCTCGGGCACCTCCACCACACCGGCCACCTTTGCCTCCCTTCCCACTAGTTGCCCTCCCAGTCATGGCACAGATGGATTAGTGCAATGGGATGTGCAGCTATCGATTGTCCTGGGCAATTTGAGTGAGGGGGCAGTGTACGTGATGTCAAACGTACCAGTGTGCTCCAGCAAGGCTCAATGAAACCCCTGGGGAAAAAATAAACATGCTGCGTAACGCACAGGCACCCCAAATATGAAAAAACGTGTATGCGACCCCTCTGCAGCCCACGTTGAAAGAAAAAACCGAACACAATACGCTGTGGCACCCAGCAAACGCGAAGGACACATAAGCTACAGTGAAGTTAAATAAGGGGTTATGCGACACACAGGGGCACCCACTGATTGCAAAATGCGCATGTAACTCACCATCAGCCTCAAAAGTACACACGCGTGTGAGCGCAGAGGCAATCCCCCACCAAAGGAGGCTTGCACGCAGTGAAGAGATCATGAGGAAACAAAGTCCACACGTCCGACCGCCATAACTCGGCAAGCGTATGATGCTCTCCTACGCATTACTTTATCCCAATCCTGAACGCCATTTCCAAAGTTCAGCGTGTGTCATGTAAGTTACGCGCTTAGGGCCTTTCCTCTGAATCCACGCTAACACACTGCTTCCGCACATGCAGAGTTACTCTGTTTCCAGCTGGCTACGCAAGTAACACGGAAGACCCACGCTTCTGCCTACCAGCCAATTTACCTGCCTCCAAGTGCCCCAAGCTGCCTCCTACGAGCCATCTGCTGCTACCTGCCCACTCTGTGTGCCTGCTGCCCACGTGCCCTGCAATTTGGTGCCTGCTGTACAGCCATTGCCAGTGCTCCTGTCACTGTGACCACATCTGCTGATCCCGAAGACTCCCGACGACGTGCCATACCACCACTCCACAGCCCAGCCCCAGGACCAACTGCCTCAGGGGTTGCCATGTCTGACCCAACATCACCTGAGGCAAGTGACAACCCCCAGGCAGCGAGGCAGAGGGCTGTCAGCTTCTCAGCCAGGGAAGTTGACATCCTGGTGGAGCATGTCCTGGGGCATAATGATGCCCTCTTCCACGGACCATCGCAAGTCGGCAAGGAAGGACAGAGGAGGATCTGGGCAGACATCATGCCATCAACACTGAGGGGCTAGCACCCTGCGTCTACACACATGTCCACATGTGCTGGGAGGACTTCAAGGCCAGGACCCACAACAAGGCCCGACACTTCCTCAAGGCTGGTGAGGACCAAGTGAGGCGCCGGGGCCGGTTGACCAATGTCAACTATCGGGTCCTGGAGAGGTTCTATCCAGCGCTGTATACCCAGGTCCGGGATTTGGAGCTCTGTCTGGAGTCGACTGGTAAGTGTTAATGTGTTCTCGTACACCATGGTGCATTTGCATGTTAATGTGTGGTTGCAGTGTGCACCTTGGCCTCATGTCTGGCCTCATGTCTGCCATGCCTCTTGTACAGATGTCTGTGTACATGTCCCAGACAGTGCTGCATGAGAGTCCGTTAAAACATGTGTGACTGCAATGGTGTTTGGGTTTCAATGCGTGATGCGCGCAAGCATGTAGCGACATGCACATGTTTGCATGCATGTGTCTGTTCTGGGGCATGTGAGTGGTGTTACACATGTGTGCTTTTCTCAACATCACGGGCATGCATGGTGTACATGTTCATTGTCAGGGACTGTCCAACACTCATGACTGTATTACATATGGGCATTTGAATGTGTGATTGACTCATGCAGCCAAATTGGCCTCATATGGTCTCTGACATGATAGCTGCATGGGCTATTGCATGACTGTCAGGTGATGTGTGTGAATGAGATGTGTAAGTCCCATGATGCATGAGAGGTGGGCACATGATTTTGAAGTGCTCACAGTGCCTGGTACATGGATGTGAATGTCTGTTGCGCATGACACACATGATTGTGCATGTGTGTGAATGCCACTTCCCAGTGTGTAGTGGACGGTGATGATGGTTGTGACCTTTGGCGGTGCCACTGATATACATTTGCATTGTGCCAAACACACATATTTTCAGTCCCCTGATGTTTGTGTTCTCTGTTTTCACATCCACAGCGACGATGGGAGAAGAGGTCAGATAAGGTGCTGTGGAGCAAGGGAGCAGGCATGCCTCCACCAGGCACAGGCGCAAGGCCCAGTCATCCTCCCAGGGACAGTCATCTTCCAGGAGTGAGGAGGCTGGTACTGCATCGGAGTCACCGGCCGCAGCTGCTGAGGATAGGTCCAAGAGGGCGAAGGTGGTGGAAACGCCTCAGCAGTGGGAGGGACAGAGGAGCCCACACAGGGGAAAGACACTGCGGAAGATGGTGGGGAGGCAGCCAGGTTGGTGGGGGATGTGGAGGAAGAGGAGGCCACATCTGCTCAGTCCCTGGGGCCTGGCGGGGGTGATAACGTAGGTGTGACTGCTGCAGTCCAGACTCAGGGGCCAGAGGCAGCGCAGGTCACTGTGGAGGTGCCTGTGCTAATTCCTGCCCCTGGGACTGTGACTGCATCTGTATGCACCTGCGAGCATGCCTGAGGCTGGACCCCTCCACAGGTGTTGGATGTATCCACGCAAACAGATACACCAATACCTGCGGATGAAGCCATTTGGGACCGGGTGGAACCATTGCTAGCCAGTCTCACGAGGCGTACAGGCAACATCCATGATGACGTGCAGGCTTCCAATCGGGGGCTTGAACGTCATCATGATGAGGTCTGTTATCTCATCATCTGGCTAGCACAGTTCATGGTCTCGCAATGGGTCCGTGGGCTTGCCATTTATGTGACCCCCCCCACCTTGTCTGCCTCCTATGTGCACCAGTCGTCCTTCCTGCCATCTTCTGGCCCAGATACCACCAGGGCCCTTTGTGTATCTGTCCCAACCCCGGCAGCCAGTCTGGTGGAGATCACATCCCTGCCACAGTTGGGAGTCGAGGTGAAATCAGCAGATATGGTCACCACAGCAACAGAAGCTATGGCAATGGAGGAAGAGCAGGCACCAAGCAGAAGGGCACGTGCACAACATCCCCAGGGGTTGTCATCCTCCCGGAGGCTGTCCTTGATGCGCAGGCACCGGGCATATTGGCAGCAGCAGGCTCAGAGTAGGAGGCAACAGGACTCAGGGCTTTCAACAGCAGAGGGGCAGGTACCGGCCATCAGGCAGGAGGCAAACGTGGAACTTACGACAAGGATGTCTTCCGTGTTGGAGTGTTTGTGCCAGCATATCAGGGCAGAGTGAGAGCGTGCACATGAGGTACGAATCGCCATGGCCAGGGCAGAGAATTCACTGCGTCGGGCAGAGAGGCGGGCGGGAGTGGAGTCCCTGCAAGCCTTCAAGGGCGAAGGGGAGACCCGCCTAGTGGAAGTGGACACAGTGTTCGATGATGCCCTGGCAGAGACTGGGAGGAAGCATGGCGAGGAGGAGGACTAGCCCGCTGCCATTGTATATAGTTCTATAGGTGTAGGTTTCATTTTTTTTACACTTTTTTTTTGAGTTCCTGGACTTTGCTCCACATTCTGTACATAGTTTTTTAAAGTACATTTTTGGGGATTTTAAGACATGTTTTGGGAGAATGGACCCCTGTTGTTTGTAAATAGTTGTATTTTTCCGGGATCAATTTTAATTCACCATGGAGTAATGGTTTTCTTTTCATTTGCGTTTTTATTTGGACTTGCATTAATGGCCACGACCACATGTTTGAGTTTTTCATTTTCAACATGCATTTTATTTTTGTTTTCATGCTCTTTTGTTTTTTCATTTAATTCATGCTGGTTTTTTATATGTTGTTTTTACTGAGTATGATTTTAATACTGATTTCTTAATATATTTGTACCCGTTGGAATCAAAGTGGTGTCTGTTCTCGATGGTTTAGTGCAAGTTTCACTCTTCCTTGACTCAGTTCTGTGTTCCTGCTTTTGACCAATGTTGTTCATGTGTGTGCACACATGCATGCATGTGTGATTTTAGGATTCCGATGCCATGGGGCATGTACTGGGGAGCATGACCAATGGATGGGTGTTGAGGTGCACCGGGAGTGTGCAGCGTGTGGTGGCATTTGATTTCACATGTGCTGCTATAATGTACATTGGTCCAAAGTGTTTTGGGGTGGAGGTGTCCCATGAGACGGGACCTGCCTGCAGGTTGCCGTCACAGGTGTTGGTGGGGGGACATGAGGCTGGGCCTGCCTGCTGGTTGCCGTCACAGGTGTTGGTGGGGGGACATGAGGCGGGGCCTGCCTGCAGGTTGCCGTCACTGGTGGGGTTGGGGGACATGAGGCGGGGCCTGCCTGCAGGTTGCTGTCACTGGTGGGGTGAGGGGACATGAGGCGGGGCATGCCTGCAGGTTGCCGTCACAGGTGTTGATAGGGGGAAATGAGGCGGGGCCTGTCTGCAGGATGACATCACGGGTGGTGGGGGGTCCCATGTGGTGTGGGCTGCCTGCGGGGTATGGTCATGAGTGATGGAGGGCCGCATGTGGTGTGGGCTGCCTGTGGGGTATGGTCATGGGTGATTTAGGGGCCCATGTGGTGTGGGCTGCCTGCGGGGTATGGTCACGGGAGATGGGGGAAACCCTTGTGGTGTGTGCTGCCTGTGGGGTATGGTCATGGGTGATTGGGGGAGCCCATGTGGTGTGGGCTGCCTGCGGGGTATGGTCACAGGTGATGAGGGAGCGCATGTGGTGTGGGCTGCCTGCAGGGTTTGGTCACGGGTGATTGGGGAGGCCCATGTGGTGTGGGCTGCCTGCAGGGACTGGTCACGGGTGATGGGGGACCCATGTGGTGTGGGCTGCCTGCAGGGTATGGTCACGAGTGATGGGGGGGTCCCATGTGGTGAGGGCTGCCTGCTGGGTATGGTCACGAGTGGTGGGGGCCCATGTGGTGTGGGCTGCCTGCGAGTTATGGTCACGGGTGATGTGGGGGCCATGTGGTTTGGGCTGCCTGCGGGTTATGGTCACGGGTGATGGGGGACCCATGTGGTGTGGGCTGCCTGCGGGGTATGGTCACGGGTGATCAGGGGCCATGTGGTGTGGGCTGCCTGCGGGCTAGGGTCACGGTAATGGGGATCCCATGTGGTGTGGGCTGCCTGCATGGTGTGTTCGTGGCTGATGGCTGCACGCGCCGGCCTTTGCACACGATTTGGCTGTTGCGACCGGGGTATGCGATTACGCTGGGGTGCAGAAGGGGTACGCGCGGGCCTTTCCACGCGATTTGGCTGGTGCGCCCGGGGTACACGCAGGCCTTTTCATGCAATTTGGCTGCTGCGACCAGGGTACGCGATTTTGCTGAGGTGCGGAAGGGGTACGCAAGGCCTTTCCATGTGATTTGGCTGGTGCAACCGGGGTATGAGATTATGCTGGGGTGCAGACGGGGTACGCGCAGGCCTTTGCATGCGATTTGACTGGTGCGACCGGGGTATGTGCGTGCCTTTGCCCACAATTTGGCTGGTGCGACTGGGGTACGCGATTTTGCTGGGGTGCGGACAGGGTACGCGTGGCTCTTTCCACACGATTTGGCTGGTGCGACCAGGGTATGCACTGATTTTTCACACGATTGTGATGGGGGGGCAGTGTGCTAGCCCACGGATGGCGTGGGCCTTGCACCATATTAGGCAGTTCACTTTTTCCTATTGGGGCATTACTGGCGCTGCTTGATGTTCATTGCGCCACGGGATGCATCTGAAAATCCATAAATACGCATGCTGTGCATTTGCTGGTTTGTGCCACTGCTGGTGCATGCGTGGCACACGCTCCTTCTCGGCTTGCGGCTCTTGGACTACTTCTGCACTGGATTTCATGAATTGGAGCCATAGTTTGTTTGTTTGTTTATTAATTTGTAATGCGCACCAGACCCAGAGGTATCAGGGCGGAGCAGGAAGATGCATGTATACTTTCAGCTTAGTGTTACAGAGGTTACAAGAATAAAGATCAAAGGTTCCCTAGTGCGATGCCACTGGGGAACTGGCAGCATATAAATACAAACAATAGACCAAGAGGTCTATGAATACTAACTTTACAACAATAATATACAGGGTTATGAATACCAAATTTACAATATTAATATACAGCACATTTAAGCGATCATAAGTACTTTATACAGTTAGAGCTTATAGTTTATGTACATACAATAACTCGAGGCAGTCACTGAACGCGAAATTTACAGTAATAATCTACAAGATATAGTGGACCAATAGAACCTTTATGTCAAAAACGGACACATTTAAATCCAAGTACATGTCGTCTCGGCCTCCCATTACTGATTTGGGGCAGAGCAGCATGCCCTGTGATGTTACTTCCAGCTCAAAGGATGCCGTTTAGCATTCAGTCCTCTCCTTCTATCAAAATCTGGAAGTAGGCACCCAGGCACAGAGTACTACTTTAACTCTTGCCAGACAACCATGCAGATAACAGTGCATGGTGGTGCAAAACTAAATATGCAATGCGAGAATAGTCTTGAGCCCACAACATTGCACAATGTGGAGGCAGAAAACCTGCCATCACAGCCAGTTGTTAACACTTGACAAACCTTTCTGATCCTGACCATATCACTCTGTCTGAATGGATCTTATTTTCTTTGGCTTCCAAAATCGAGATTACCTATAAGGATTCTGTCAGGCATGTGCTACATACACCCCCTCACTAATTCATGGCTTACTAGATTGCAGTCTTTGCTCCATGCACAATAGTAATATTGATCATTGGTACAGTACACATTGAAAGCTGAACTTTACCCCTAGCTTTCTCATTGCTCATGGCACCATGGCTGTGGCTTTATCGTAACTGTTAATCTAAATTAAATGCACTACCACATATTTGTTAGGCATGGGAGCGTGCCCGCGGCATCGCCCTGGCTTGTGGAAGGAATCTGTCAGTCCAATTCCTTTTACTCTTCTCCCCCATTCCCAACCAAGCGCTATAGCTATGGGAGTCTCCATCGGTTACACAGCTTGTGAAAGGCCTACACAGTGGTCTTGTGCATGGGAGATGCCTGCGTGTGTGTGTGTGAGTGTCTACTGCCTGCGGCTTGCCTTTGTGTCTGCTGAAGAACAGAAAGGCTCCCCTAGGGCTTAACATGGCTGACAGCACAGTCCATCACCCCACTCTCCAGGCTGTAGGGAATGATGCAGCTTAAAGTTACTCATTTCATCAGAAATGCGAAATGCCTTGACGGCTCATCCAGGATACAAACGTGTGGCCTGCAGCGTGTATTCAAATCTGCAAAGCAGGAGCTTCGACCAAATGGGGGAAACACATTATATGCAAATAGTATAGTCTACTGGTTTTCCTCCCTATTGATGGGGGAAATAAGTGTTGTAACATGAGAAAGTTCCTTCTGGAGGATAACGCAGTGTAAAATCAAAAAATGATGGATGAAAGCCTTCAAATTAATGATCACCACTATCATTTCTCGGATGCCCTTGCATACCATTAATTCTGAGCCCGTTCGTAGCACTATAGAAGGGGCCCAGCTATTTGTGAGTCAGTCCCGGTGAAAGAGTCTAGTCCAAACTGCTAGGCCATGCCCCCTCTTCACGGGAACACAAGCAAACCCATACATGTCTTGACTTTGTGGTCTAGCAGCGCAATGGTGTGAACACTCCCCAGAGGAAGACCACTTGTTAACATTAATTAAACAAATCTTCTCCGTCTTTTTTGATTTTGATTTTCTTCTTAACTGAAACGGTTATGCTCATATATGGTCCCCTTGCTTGCTACACATATGTAATCATGCGCAGCCTCACTAATTAGGCCCTACAATGCCGAAGCCTATGTGTGCTTACTTGCTCTACTGTGAAGAGGAAAAAAGGACCTGGCAGTTCTGACTGGCCCATCAGCTTTTATTAATCGCTGGGCCAAGACTGGTTTGCAAATGGCTTTCCCCTTTCTGCGGTGGGGCAGACAAGCTAACATAATTATGTTACAGTATTGCTCCACACTTTAGAGGACTGCGCCACACTTTTTAATGCTGGTGAGATAAAGTATCTTTATTGTACTGCCCTTCATGGATAACACGTGTTTCGACACACCAGTGTCTTTTTCAAATCAGGGCTAATAACACAACTGAATCAATAGTGAGTATAACATTCATTAGGTTAGATTCACCGGAAAAACATATATTTAAAATAAAGTAACAAAGCATATTGCATGCAGAAGAATTGAAATAAAAGTAAAAGTAAAGTGAAGTAATCATGGTGTGGTGTAAACAAAGAAAAACAGGAAGGGGAAAGGGGAGGAGGTTTAAGGTAAGTACAGAAGAACAATGTGGGAAAAGAGGATAAAAACAGCACATTATTAGTTAATACAAATCACATATGTATATAGGGATCATACAACCAATATATCATGGATACTTTGTAAGATACAGATTGGGCCTTACCTATATTCCAAATTTGGTTTTACAAATTATCGGAGCAAAAACAGTCACGGGATGAATTCCCCAGTGGGAAAAGGTACCAAAAGCCCCCTGGTCAAACATCAATAAAAAGTATGTGTGATTCAAGTCCTAAGTTTTAATTTCGGGGTCAGCAAAGTAATGGTAAAGCTCAAATTAAGAATCACTACTGCAATTCCATGTCGCTCTTTGTAGAATAAGGGCATAAATAGTACACAAATGGTGAGTAGACATTAGAATAGGGGGGGGGCAGCGTGGAAGGCTTTGCTGGAAACCAGATATGCTTTATAGATTCGGGGCATGAATGATAGAAAAGATGTTGCAGGTATGTTTTAGAAAATGCGGGCAGCGTGTATCACGCAGTGAATTGACTTTTAAAATACTTTCGCGTGTAGATTCCCTTTGTGTGAATGCAATTGAGTGGTTAGTCCTAATAGAAATACTTTCTAAAGTGCTGAGCGCCTAACATCTCAGGATATATGGCGCAGAGCTAGTCATGGTAGCAGCATGCGGTAAAGCCATGCAGTGACACAGAAGGGATTTTTCTTTCAGGACCATCAAGCGACACCATTCTAGACTTCCTGGATCTCACCATATATGTGAAGGACGGTCATTTACTGACTAAACCTTTTCGCAAAGTCACTGAGGTAAACTCAACCCTATTTGCATCAAGTTGTCATCAAAAATCAGTGATAAGAAATATACCCAAGGGTGAGTTTGTAAGAGCCCGGAGAAATTGTAGTAACACCAATGACTTCATTCAGGAATGCAACCTTCTCAAATACCGATTTCGCCAGAGAGGCTATAATAACAAACATATAGAACTGGCACACACAAAAGTCAAGAATATGAGTAGGGATACAACCCTTACACCCAAAAATCGCCAAAGAACAGAAGTAGATAACAAAATAAGCTTCATTACAACTTTTTCACACAACAACTTTGAAATTAGGAAAATACTCAATAAGAACTGGCATTTACTTAAACTCGATGATCACCACAAAGATCTTATTGATGAAAAACCAAAATTCATTTTCAAAAAAGCCAGATCTCTTTAAAACATCCTTAAAGAACTCCCTTCTGCCTAAGTTACCAACACCTAGACTAGATCTATGGTTACCTAAACTACCAACATGATTTAGGAAATGTGGATCGTGTGCCATGTGCAAAATGGCGCACAAGGACACAGAGAAATTTACTGACTCAAGAGGAACTACTTTTGTGATCAAAGACAGTATTAACTGCCGCAGCAAATACATAGTCTATGCTATAATATGCACATGTGCACGTATATATATATTGGCAGCACTATCAGGGAACTGAGATACAGAATCCGGGAGCATGTTTATGCAATGAGCAAATCCGATTCTACATTGCCTCTTGCCCAACATTGGCAAACGAAACACCAGTTGGACGATAAAATGAATGTGAGATCCATTGGACTCAGAAAGGCATCTCTGGGTGAAAGGGGAGGAAATAGAGAAGTCCTCCTACGCCAGACAGAAGCCCAAATCATTTGTAAATTTAGAGCTATAGAGTTTGGCCTGAATCAGGACCATGAGATGGCATATTTTCTCTAGGACTCTTTATGTGGATCTTAATTTGTTACCTGCACCTTTATTCCCTAGTGTACTGTATACGTAACAAATATTTCCCAAACATCTATCCTTGTGATATTAATTTGTGATATTAATCAAATGTTTTGCACTTAATTGTTGTTGACAGCGCGCTTGCATGCCTTTGGTTTAATGTTAACACCATAATTCAACTTTTGTTTGCAACATCTGTTGGCTTAGATGACACAAACAGGATATGTGTGTTCTCTAAGTAATTCTAGCTAAAATGTTTATTCAGGGGTGTGTCTTTTATTTCCCCACGACTGTTGATTACCCCAATTATCGTTGTGCTCCAGATATATAGAGCAATTGTTTCTTACAACTCAGCTTGCGATATTGATCTTGTCTATTAGTTGTAATAGCACCATTAACCCATGGGCCTACTACCCTATATTCCTATACATCTCAATATGGCGCTCGCTTTCTCGCCTGACCTTCCATTTGGGACCTAACAAAAATAGGTGTAGGACTGATGTTATCCAGACAACCTATGTAAACACAGACCTGTTTGTACAGCAATTTTTCCAGACGGCAGAAGATTTTCTACGTGCAGTAAGGTAAGCTTCTGCACCCATATACTATCTGCGCCTTAACAGGCTTTACCATTTATTTCCCCAAGCTTACTTACGAGCGCGATCGTACGTTTGATCGCATCACGATCGCATTCATAACAGTCAGTTTGTATTTACTGTTCGGGAGACGAGCATTTTTGCATTTAACGCGAAGGTGGAAATGAAACGGCGTTTCCATTGTGCACAAGCACTTTTGTAACTCTGATCACCGCATGGGTTTCGCGCGATCCGATATCAGCTCTTTTTCTTGCCTGACCTTCTATTTGGGACTTAATGGAAATAGGTATAGGACTGATGTTACCTAGACAACCTATGTAAATGCAGACCAGTCAGTACAGCGATTTCTTCAGACGGCAGGAGATTTTGTACGTGCAGTAAGGTAAGCTCCTGCACCCATAACTATCTCTTGTATCAAATGCGAAGGTAGTAAAGAAACAGCACTTTCTTCGAGCATGAGCAGATTTGTAACTTCAATCACTGCATGGCTTTACCGCATCCTGCTACCATGACGAGCTCTGCGCCATATATACTATTTTAAAAGTCAATTCACTGCGTGATACATGCTGCCCACATTTTCTAAAACATACCTGCAACATCTTTTCTATCATTTATGCCCCGAATCTATAAAGCGAAACTCGATTGTAATGCTCATCTGAGCATATCTGGTTTCCATTGAAGCCTTCCACCCTGCCCTCCCCCCTATTCTAATTTCTACTCGCCATTTGTGTACCATTTATACCCTTATTCTACAAATGCGACATCGAATTGCAGTAGTGATTCTTAATTTGAGGTTTACCATTACTCTGCTGACCCCGAAATTAGAACTTAGGACTTGAATCACCCGTACGTTTTATTGATGTTTGACCAGGGGGCTTTTGGTACCTTTTCCGACAGGGGGATTCATCCCATGACTGTTTTTGCTCCGATAATTTGTAAAACCCAATTTGGAATATAGTGAAGGCCCAATCTGTATCTTACAAAGTATCCATGATATATTGGTTGTATGATCCCCATATACATATGTGATTTGAAATAACTAATAATGTGCTGTTTTTATCCTCTTTTCCCACATTGTTCTTCTGTACTTACCTTAAACATCCTCCCCTTTCCCCTTCCCGTTTTGCTGTGTTTACACAACACCATGATTACTTCACTTTACTTTTACTTTTATTTCAATTCTTCTGCATGCAATATGCTTTGTTACTTTATTTTAAATATATGTTTTTCTGGTGAATCTAACCAAATGAATGTTATACTCACTATTGATTCAGTTGTGTTATTAGCCCTGATTTGAAAAAGACACTGGTGTGTCGAAACACATGTTATCCATAAAGGGCAGTACAATAAAGATACTTTATCTCACCAGCATTACAAAGTGTGGCGCAGTCCTCTAAAGTGTGGAGCAATACTGTAACTGTTTCGCAAGGGGTTGGGTTTTCATAAATCCCCTTTTTCTGCCCCTCACTCGCTGCGACACTATTTGAATTGTATGAAAAACCAGGCGCATGGAAAGTTTTACAGTTGGCACACAAACTTATCCCCCAAATACTAACCTAACATAATTATGGTATGCGGGGTCGCCCCCAGAGGAAGGGCAGTTCTCCTGATTAATACATAACCTTCTATCAGTCACTTTTGTACCTTTGGTTGACATTAGAGAGTCATTAAATATCAAGGCCTGCTGAATATGTTGCACACAGTCAAATGCATGTGATGTCACATCTTATGATGTCCCTTTCCATGGCATCACCTGGGTCAAAGGTTGCACCCTAACCCAATGCTTACCTTAGCCCACACAGTAAATGTAAAAGTCAGCATGGTCTGGTATTGTACAGAAGGGGTAGGGCAGCTTACTATGACTCCACATTATTACCTCCTCAACCCCAATATTAGCAAGACATGTGTGCTGAAAATGGAGGAGGTAAATGTATCCTGCACTGTACAATCCTGTGTTACTATGATTTTACCACTATTACCACCATAAGTAGCCTTGTCATTTCCTGCCCGAAAGGTTGACACTATTTTAATTTTTTTCCTTGCTAATAATTTGAAGATAAAACGGATAAACACATTTTTTTAAAGAATGTGAGGTTCCTGTGGGTCGAAGGACACATGCTGTTGCTTCCATTACTCCTGGCATTTTGGTAAATGAATGTTGGCACTGCAAGGGAAATACCATAATTGTATGGTATACCATAATTTGCTAACTTCTAATTTAATAGGTCCATAATTCAAAGGAAGGATGTTTACCCCTCATCTGGGCTGAGATATCCAATGGCCCCGGTAGAGCTCAAACAGAGCAAGTGAATCCGATGAGTTACTAAATACACCTTGAAAACATGAATGCTTAAAACATGGTACCAACGCTGAAAGCATACATGGGAAAGTGCTGAGGAGGCGCATTGACACCCTCAATGAGCAGGTGAGAGAGATGGCCTTCCACGGGACATGGTAGATGTCCTCAATGACGTGGGTGCTAGCACCCGGCTTCACTCCCGAAAGCTGATAGGAAATCAGTGTGGACACATTCAAGTGTTAAGGCCCGGGCGAGAAACACATTTCACATTTAAAAAAAAAAAGATTTCATGAATATTGATTTTTCATAACGTATAACTCCCGAACACATAATAGAATTACATGTGCTAATTCTGTCAGAGCAGAATACAAATGTCCTTTTTTCTTTTCTATATTTAGTGTCAAAATGGGCAGACCTTTAGTGCAGTGAGTGAAAGTGTAGTCATTCATTAAACGCCCTCTCACAGGTGCCACGCAAGCCTCCACAATTCATCAGGAACGTAATCTCTTCGCAGACGCATCCAGGTAATCATTTATACTGAGAGCTCCCAAGGGGAGTTGCACTTAAATGCTTCCCCTGAAAACACGGTTTTTAAATCAGAACAATCACACATGCATGTCTTTTAAGTTGTACACGTTTATGAGTCTATTTCTGCTGTTGCTAGACTATGCTGTATTGAAACAAAAAATTGATTTTAGAAAAGAGAAAGGAAAGAAAAAAGAAAAGCAAAACAAAAAAAAGAAAATGTAAAGAATCTTGACTTCTATCTTGTAAAAATCATGAACTGAGTCACACGAGTAAATAAAAAAATATACCTTTCATAAAAGAAGGTATTTCCAATTTGACATCGAATATGTAATAAAAGTGTACATAATTCAAACGATGTGTGCTAGGCCACAAAGACAGACAAACCTGCCTAAACCAGCATAGCAAACAAAAACAAAATGTCAACAAAATGTCATTAAAAACAACATTAGCACTTGTGCTGAGGGAAACTAGCAAATGCCTCCATAAAGTTGCCACAATTAAAGGTTTACTTAAATCGAGGCGCTCAATAACATGACAGAGAAAAAAACATGTGATTTTTAGGGGTGCCATTGCCAATAATTGAAAGTAATTGCTCTAAACATACGAACTTCCTCAAGACATTGCAAGTGAGGGATCCTTAAAGACATTTCACGAGAACCGAACAACATTGCTCTTCTTGCAAGTCTACTGCCCCAGCTAACTCTAGCAATTGATGGGACCGACACTCAACGTACTCCTCAGCATCATTAATGCCTCCCTCACTGGAGGGTCATTCCCGGACCCTTCATTTAGAATGCTACCTGTAGTTGGCCAGGTCACCTGGGACTAGGGTCCGTGTTTTCAGAAGTGGTAGTGTGTGACCAGTCTTGAGGATGTCTGGTGATGACCCTTCAGTGAGGGAGGCATTAATGATGCGGAGGGTTGCGTTGACATTTCCAGGTCCATCAATTGTTTAAAGATGGAGGCTGGGATGATATTGTCAAAGTAGTAGGTATTTTTGTGGGAGACAGGCATTTGTAGGAGGTCTGGGGGAGAGAGAGGGAGGAGAGAATTTGGTCTAGCGCGGCTATGTGTGTGCTAGGGTGCATGGGTGGTAATGCTGTGGGAGGTTGATTTGTTGATCTGTCAGATTTTGTCTATTTATTTTATAAAACAGTTGTGGATTCAGTCACATTTTCTCTGGCACCTCGGGCTCAGGTGAGGGTTTGGTACAATGCTTTACTACTTTGAAGAGGGCTATCCTCCAGTTTGAGGCTGCTGTGATATTAAGCAGCTTTGGCCTCAGTGATTGAATCCTATGGCTGGCACAGAGAGATTTGAGGTTTGTGAGATCCCTGGGGTTACGTTTTTCAGCACCACTCTTTCTCTAGGGCTCTGATTAAGTGTTTGTTGGAAGTAAGCTCAGGGGTGTACCAAGGGCAGATGTTTTAGTGTTGGCTCAGCTAGTTTTCAGAGGGGCATGAGTATCCACCATTTTCATACAAGCATTGTTGAGTATTTCTAGGAGGTCTGAGGCATCCTTTTGGTGGGTAAATCTGCAAAGTTAGCTTCTAGCACATGGACCACGGAGGCTTTGAATGAGTGGTGCTTAGTGAGGGGGCGTTTAGCCTGACCTTTGTGGTCCATGGTCGAGAGGGTGATCGACACTCGGATGGCAGCGTGGTCAAACCAGTCGAGTGGGATATGGTTTGTGAACATGATGAGGGAGGATGATGTAAAGAATAGTCGAAGCTGTTGTCTTTATTGCATGTGGTGAGAGCACAATTTACCTGAGGTCCATGGACCCAGTCAGTGTGAAAAGTGTGCTTCGAGTGTGGTTGTCGGCATGATACTTGGGGGCATTAAAATCTCAGAGAAAGACATTATTAGTTTGTGCAAATTTGGTAGATAAAGAGTAAGTTGGAGATATCATCAATGTAAGTCGCTCCTGTAGATGAAGTGGAAGGTGATAGATTCCTTATAACATAAATAGAACCGGTAGGTGAGTGATTTGGTAAGTGTGTTCATGAAGAGCGGATGATGGTGCATGGTCAATTGCTCCTCTGGGTGATTGTGACTCTGCCTCTTGCCCTTCCTTGACAGTCAGCTTGTTGAAAGCAGAAGCCGAGGGACAGGAGGACATCGAAAACATGGGGCATTTTCGGTGATGAAGAGGGCATCAAGTTTGTTGTACGAGATGAACCGCTGTGATTTCTACGCAATGAGCGAATGCTGAGCGAGCATTGATCAGCATGAGAGGACGTTTGTGTGTGTGTGGTCAGTGGCGGTTGGATGGGGAGCAAGAGTGATATTTATGAGGTTTGCTAGGGTAGCTTGCTGAGGCTACTCAGCGCGAAGAGAGCAAGCAGCTCTGTGGCAGGACCTGGCCTCTTGACCAGCAGCCTCCTCAATGCTGTCTGCACAGAGCTGGCCTGGAGTCTTTAAGTAGCCGCAGGAAGGCAAGAAAACTGGTTATGGGTGGAGTAGCTGAGTGGCAGGTCCAAGCCATGTGACCGCCAGCCCTTTTAATGCATTTTGCCTGGAGCTGGCCTGGAGTTCTTAAGTAGCCTCTTAGAAGGTGGGGAAACTGCTGGTGAGTGGAGCAGCACAGTTGGAGGACCTGGTCACGTGACCGGCACCTTTTGAATGCTCTCTGCCTGGATCTGGCCTTGAGTCTTTAAGTAGCCTCGTTCAAGGCAGGAAAACTGGTGGTGGGTGGAACAGCTGAGTGACAGGACCTGGTCCCGTGACCAGCAGCCTCCTTAATGCTGTCTGTCTGAATCTTGCATGGCGCACTTAAGTAGCCTCCTAGAAGGCATGACAACTGGTGGTGGGTGGACCAGCTGAGTGGCAGGACCTGCTCAAGTGACCAGAAGCCCTTTCAATATTCTTTGCCTGGAGCTGGTCTGGGGTCCTCAAGTAGCCTCCTCCAAGGCAGGTAAACTGGTGTTGGGCAGAGCAGCCGAGGGCAGGACCTGAACATGCAACCAGCAGTCTTACCGGAGCTGGCCTGGAGTCCCTAAATAGCTTCCTGGGAGGTGGGAAAACTCATGGTGGGTGGAGCAGCCTAGTAGCAGGACATTGTCACGTGACTAGCAGCCTCATCAATTTTGGTATGCAATTCCCTCACTGCATTTCCCTCCATTGGAGGCCACTAGCCTGTCACCCTCATTGCCACCCTCTACCTATTATTTCCATTGCATTGCCTGCTATCGCCCTGCCTACCACTCCAGTGTTGATGTGCATTTAAGCTTTTGCTTCCTTCAGCCCCCCTTGCTCTGGGTCTTCTGCTATTGACTGGATGCATCTTTTTTTAACTGCCCTGATATCCCTGCATCACCTTGTGATGATTACTTTAACTTATGTCCCTATTCCCCTTACCCAAGCACCCTGAGTTCCTTGACGTATGTTTTGTGTTTCTGTCTGTCCAGGAATGTGCTCCTAAAAACTGTGAACTGATTGGAATGGTCACCTTCTCCGACACGTTTTTGTTCCCTTTTTCTGACCCCATCCTTAGTCCAACACTTTCGAGGAGTTGCATAATATAACATTGCAAAATGAATTAATAAATAATGACAACCCACTCACGCTTAAAATAAAATAAATGCTGAATATGCCATGAAAAGATAAGTACATTAGGAGTAAGTAGAAGAAAAACCAAAGTCAAGGAATGTGAATAAAGGTGTATATCTGGTAAAATGGTGATGTTATTCGATGATGAACTATTATGTAGATTTAGGTTCATGAGTAAGAGTAAGGTAGGATTACTGTTGGGCAAAACTATCAGGACATTTGTTATAAAGCTTTAAAATGCAGGCCATGCCACGCTACACACAGCTTATGACATGCCTATGCTGCCAGTCCCATGCTCATGACAACATACAGACTCAGGGTATGTGCAAACACTGGAGCTAGCATCTAGCAACATTAATTTCAAGTTGCAGAGAATCAAATCACCCTCACTAGATATTTTTTTTAAATGCCAGCATAACCATCATTTTATGATTATAATTGGTTATTTATAACACGGTTCCTAAGCGCGGACCTGGGGATCGAACCTGTGTTGCTCCGCCTCGTCTTGTTTCCAAGGTGAGCATGTTGCCCCTGAGCTATCCTCCCGAGACTAAACCATGATATATGACACATGACACAGAAGCCCTCAAGAAAGTCTTTTACATATCAAACTTATGGAAAACAGATTAAGGGTGATCTACTGCACAGAAACCATGATGCATGCCTCCACTTCTTCCACATTTTCTTCATCATAGAGACAGGCATGCGTTAGATGCTTTGCGCTGTTGCAATTTACTTCCAGGATTTCTTGCAGTGATCAGAAAGGTTTGGGATTGGATTTACGAATTATCTTCTGATAGTGATCCATCTCAGGTTTGTGACTGCCAATTTTTATTCCAACCACTACATTTCTCAAAGTCCCTTGGACGCATCATTGTCTTTCCCTTGCAGGCAAAGGATGGGTGGAGGAAACAGAGCACCTGTGCTTGGCAGGTGCTAATCTTGTTTAATAACATCTAAATCATGCGATCATTACTGAGATTTAAAAGAAACAGTCAGCATCAGTACAGCATTGGCCTTGTTCATGCTGTGAATAACCCCTCCCCCCAGCCCCAGTGAAGGGGTCTGCAACCTGTGTATTTCCAGATATTTTGAACTCTGAATTCAGTGAACCCTCTACATGGTGATTGTTGGCTGGGGATGATGGGATGTGTGGTTTCAAAACACATGGAGAGACAACGTTTGTTGCAGACCTCTGCTCTAGTTCCCAATGTCTTCTTCCTGGTTTCTTATAATATCTGAATTCCCGAATTTCGAGTTTTGCTATGCTTTTCAGTACTGCAGTCCCTCTTTGGCTCATACTCCAAGTTTTGTGTTTCCTGGTCCAATTTTGCAGCACATCTATTTTCCTGATCCAGCACTGATTGGAGAACGCTCTTGTTCCTGGACCAGGTGAGCTTGGCTGTGTACTCTAGGTTCCAGACATAGCACTGATTTCCAGTGAGCCTGTGTATTGTGCCTGCTCTGCTTAGAGATCATTTCTCTTTAGAGTTCTTATTTCCTTCTCTCTCCTCTCCTCCACTTGGTGCAGGGCGGAAGGGTGTCAATGTATGTGATTGGTTGTTCTTTGCTCCCGATTTCTTGCTTCCCCATTATACATTGGGTGTGATTTCCTGGTTGGTTCGTTTACTTCTTGTTTTGTGTTTTCCTGTATTTACACACTTCTGATTCTTTGTTAATTGTCCAGTGGTACCGTCCCTATGTAATTTACCACCCGTTGATTTTATAGAATTGCATGCTCCTGTTTGATCATCTGATTCCACGGGGCAGTGCCATCCATGGGGTTTTTGCTGCCCTTGTGAGAACCGTCTTTAAGTAAACTTGTATAGCACTGCAGAGGTTAATAGCTAGACGAGCATGGCATTGCTGAGGCTTTTTTTTGTCCATCAGCACAGACAATATGTATGTCAGCATCTTGAGACAAGGAGCCTGCTGGGCAAGAGTGTAACCATATGGAATTTTGGAGTGTTTTCCTCATATCCGTTTTGACCTTTACTGATATTTTTCCTCTCTTGTACAACCGGGGTGCTAGTCTGTATCCTATACTGATTTCTGAATGCGTGCTCTTGATACATTTGGATTCTCTTTGCGAATTTGGACACAACTCCCGTGCAGGTATTCCCTCCCTGTTTCCCCTCCTTCTACACATGCAGACATCCAATAGATTGAAGCTACTCTTTAACTTCATTTAACATCTAGAATGCATGAAAAGACTATCACCATATTTGGATATTTTTTACACAGTATTTGTAGTTCCTCGCTGTTATTTTGCAGTCAATGACTAATTCAAAGAGATAAATTGCTCGGAGTCATGTGTGTTAAATTAGAACCCTCAATCACTGCCTTCACAGGTGCTCTCAAGTGGTGAGGTAGCTTTTGGTTTGGAAGAGGATCAAGGATTCCAAGAGGAAAATTGTTTGCAAAGATCTGCTTACAGAAAGGGTGGAGAAAAGGACCTGCTGATTACGTTAAACCCTTACTGAGGCCAGAGATAAGCATTTCCCAAAAGAATACCCAGCTGAGATTGGGGTGAGCTTGTTAGTTTGGTGATATCTCGGTCACATTCTTAACTTGGAGTCTTACACTCTCTGTCCTTTTATTATATTACATTTTAAAAATAATAGTATTATGCTAATATATTTCATTTTTTATTATAATAATTTATATACAAGAAGGAACAATGGTCTTTTGATCACAAAGGAATGTACAATGTATTGTATTTATTTATTGGTCACTTGTTAGGCGCTTATACAATTAGTAAAACTGTTTCAAATCACCCACAAGGCAACAGGGTGGGGAGAGGGGACGGTAGACAATGAATTATAACAAAGATATATAAAGATTTCTTTTTATTTTCAAAACACATTGCCACATGGGATTTGTACAGAAACCCACAAAACAGAAAACAATTCAAATTTATTGATATACACCTTATAAATTAGCAGCTTTGTAGCACAAAAAAAGACAAAATCGGTTAAATTACCTAATACATTTTGTTAACTACCGTCATTTAAAACTGGATTCAGCCTTTAAAGCTTGATTTACTCTAAAAGTAGTTTATAAATTAGTTTATAAATCATCATAATCTCTTTAAAAAAAACATTACGATATATTTAATTTGTATCATTGCCACTCATCAACTTATACCACATGTCAGATGGTGATAAATATGGGCCACTATTTGAGTAGGCTCTCATTGTTCTTATTCTTAAGGTATACAAACTTTCACATCTACATAAAATGTGTTCCACCAATTCCAATTCATTATTGCCACATAATTGACAATGACGCTTATTTCGTTCTATGCCCTTACGTGTTCCCATTATCTCCATTACTTCAGCGCGATTACATTTGCACAGCAAGTCATTTCTCATACTTTCACTATTAATGTAGGCATCTATATCTGTGCCTCGGTTTGATCTCCCTAACCAATAGGCCATAAATGTTTCACTGTGAGCTAATGTAGCTAGATGTATCATATCACTCTCACGAAAAACCTCTTGAATTGTGTTTTTACAGCCATGTTTTATTTGATAAATAATTGAATTAACAGTACAAACAAATCATGAGAATGAAAGTTAGGGGAGACGAACCTACTATGCCTTGTGAGTGTTCAGAATAGATAAGAAATCAGATTTGATGGGAAGCAGTAATTCTCTTAAAATGTGGTGAGTTCGAGTGACATTCTGACCATGCTGTGGAGGGGAGTAAATGCTGGATACATTACACTTATTTGTCTGGTAATAATTTGTGTTGTCATTAACCAAGTTAATGTTATTTAAAGGGCAGCACCAGAAATTCGAACCTATGACTGAGTATTGCACAAAGTTCTCTGAATGAGAAACTCATTTTCTCACCTTGCTGTAAGGACCAGAAGTGGAGTGTGGCTGCTCTCCCCGTGTAAGATGCATGCTTACCAGAGATGTGGGCATCAGAGAGCTACAGAGCCCCACATGCTTTTGGACACAGTGGTTCCATTCTGATAAAGTGAGTGATATTTAGACTTGTGATTGGTGCAGAGATTTTTCATGTTGAGCTCCACTGACCATGGCCATAGAAAAGCAAGATGCACCTTGCTCTGGTCCGAAGCTACCTCTGCAGAGGTTAGTACAAACCCGGAAGCCTTTCTAATCTGCAGTTGACTGGTACCACAGTCCACTGTTATTTCACACATGGCAATCAAATAGCTCCAATATATTATTAACAACATAGTAGACATTGGGCCTCATTACAAGGTTGGAGGCGTGGGAAAGAAATGGTGGTCATTCTGTTACTGCCACTTTCCCTCACCATCAAATTTAAATTTTGTGTGAATTTTCCACTGGTGGTATTACCTTGCGGTAAATCTACTGATTTCTGGAGGAAAAGTGGAGGATTTACCTCTAGAGTGTTGCTGGAGGTAAATCTTCCACTTAACCTTAACAAATTTGCATGTTTACAGTGCAGTAATTCCACCAGTGGGAACTCCACCAATAATCCACATGGAGCCCTGTGAACTCCAAAAATGGGGAATTACCACCACTTGCAAACCTGTGGTAATTCCACAGGACCAAGTGGTAGTAACGGTAATTGAGTTTGGTGGTATTTCAGCAGATTTGACAGCCCTTGTCTTTATGTTCAAAGTCAAATTAATTAACAATATACACTAATGTAGAAAATTAGTTTACGCCATTTGTGGACCCTCAAAGCACACCTGTATTTAACATAAATAATAATGCAAAACATGATTACGATTCCAATGTCAAGTTTCAGCACTGCTGTGAAATCAATATTTTTGAAAGATAATCTTTACAGACTATAGACCCAATTCTGAAAGGAGGAAACCTCAATATGAAGTTCCTTTGCAAAGGCATTGTCTTTGCAGACTACAATATATGTAAAACAAGAGGCACACATCAGTCAAAGATATTTAATCTATAATATGTCTTTGCAAAATGTTTCCGAACAAATTAAGTATAGATTAACTTTATGCAATATTAATTTCCATGCTCCACGTCACACGAATTGCCTGATCTATAGGAAGCAGTCAACGTCCATTAGGGCTTTTTAACATCTATTAGCTGATAATTGTGCACTGAATTTCGTAATTTGCACGTTTCGTGCAGCGGTTTCCTGAAAAAAGCAGTAATATGTGACAAGTACTGCTTCAATTTACAAGTTTAAAATATCTGAAAATGTTTCCTAACTCCAGTCTTCTTACATCTGGATCTTGTTATTGACTGTTGCCCCCTCCCTTTGCCCAAGGTGTTGGGTTAATCCACAGCGATTAGCCAATTACCAACCCGTGACTATGTAGAAAAGGCGAATCAGAGCCAGATGCAAAGAACAAATACAAGTGAATGATTTTACCATATGCACAATGTTTGCCAATTGATCAGTGAGTTTTTGAAACATAAATCTGCTTAATAAAGAATAGCAGGTTGGCTGTCAATTTACTTGTTAAAGAAACAGCAGTGGACGTTGAAGGATGTGTTGCTTTTCTGTTGGAACAGGAAATTGATTTAAGCACCTTAAAATGGGTCCCAGGACGCACACGAGGAGTGTTTTATTCTGTTGACTAAATAAAAGCTTCAACAATAGCCAGATCACTGAAAATAGAATGCCAGACACAGTTCTTTCAAACACCAACCATTTTTATAGTTTCACAACAAGCAAGTTCAGAGTGAAAGGTCATGACAAGGAGAGGCCCGTCTTTCATAAACGTTGCGCGGGTGCAGGATAATTTTGCACTAGCACTTGCGTCTTTGCAAACATTGCAGCGATGCAAATATGTGTTGTAGCCATACTTTTTGCACTGCTATACTGCTTTGCCCCATTGGCAGTGCTGTAGAAAATTGCACTGCAGCATCAAAATGTATGTGACAGGGCCAGAGCCATTATAAATGTAATCTCCTTCCTGGACATTGAATGTCAGTCTGTCAATCACTCAATGATTCAGCCTAAATGTTTAGATTCATCAAGTGTTTTAATGCAACATGTAGCCTTTCTTTAATGTGGTAGGTTTTAATGAAACACGTGTTTCTGCAGCACTTGGACAGTGTAACAAAAAGCTTCATGAAAGTTGATACACGCGTTTGCATTTGAAAATTATGAGCCTTTTTTTTTAACTGATATGCCCTAAGGTCAGTGAATACTTTTACAAAAAACAGGATCCTTTTTTCAGATTTCATCTCTTTGTTGAGTTGCCATCACAAATATAGTTATGGTCCCCGGTTTCTATGTAATTGGTATTATTTATCAGGTAAGTTTCTTGCTCAAAGTTCAAAAAGGGCTTGTCATGAAATTACCATTTGTAGTATAATATTTTGCAACGGGCAGGGTGACCAAGTGTGGCCATTGGACTCCAGGTCAACAGAATGCTGTATTTCTAGTTTAGCGCTTTCCTTTTGAAAATTCTAGGTATCAGGTGTTTAAGTCTAAAATGTCCATTGAATTTAACCGTGACTGCAATTCCTAGAATGCATTAGTCTTTTATGAAAGGACGGGACAGGAAAATTGGCACCTCTGTGACTTGCGGGGCAAGTGCATGGCTCGGCTAGTCAAACCGCTTTATCCATCACAAAGATAAGCACACATTCACCCTACAGACAGCGTGAATAGCAATGATTTCATTGAGGGCCGAGGGAAGTTAAAGGCGCAAGAATTCAGAGCCTATATAAGGTACATATTTGTGGATGCCGACAAACCTGTGGGTGCTGACACTTCCACCCCTTAGCATCAGTTGCCACTAAAACCTCATTGCGCTAAACTGCACAAACTACGCCCAGGCTCGTCTTAAGTGGAAATGTTCACACTAATATGGCTGTCCCAAACTTACAAACATTTGCTAACCTGGCTCCTTGGCATTACCAACTAACCAAGTAATTAACACAGACATTAATTAGCACCAGTAGACATCCCCCATCCTCCTCCTCCTCTCCACTCACTCCGTTTAAATCTTCTCTCCCCATCAACACCCCCAGATGTTCTCAACTCTTGCTCTATGCCCTCCCCGAGCTTATGACCTTCCTTCTTCACTACTTCCTCCCATTTCTTGTACCCCCTGGCAAGCCGGTTCATCGAAACAGCACTAACCACTCTCCTTAAGGACATACTAGCCCCTAATCTTCACCAAACCATTCTTTTAACTGGCTGTGCCCCCGGCATCCAGGAAAAATCCTCTGCAGAGGTGTTTTACTTCTGCCCCACCCATTTTAAAACCTCCACCACTTTTTCAATCTCCATCCTCACGAACAAGATATAGTACTTTCCATCAAGGACAGTTGAACTCCATTCTCCCTGAACAAATTCCCTGCCTCCTGCTTTACATCCAGGTGGTGCGCCACCTGCACTTCCCAGACCTTGCAGAACTTCCCCATCTCTTTGTTTATCTTCCTCCTGTCACCTTCTTTGGCTCCTTCCTTCAACACCCCCTCCATACCCTTCTCAGTTGCAGTTCTGTCCATAATATGACAGCAAATGGTCGATCTTGCTGAAGTATCATAATGTCCCTCTTCATCCTCTTAATGAGTGTCACCCGTTACTCTTTTACTAAATCATTCTCACCAGCATGCATAATTTTGATGTCGGCACCTGGTGCACCTCTTTCGTCCTACTTGGCACTGGGAGAAGCTGGTCCCACCTCAATACATCCAAACCGGACCACCTCACCAGCACATGTTTATAACTGCATCCCAGCTGTGCTTGCCTGCCCACTTCATTAGCGACTCACCACAAATCCAGAACTTCTCCCGTAATATGCACCGTATTTGCGAAAAAGAAACAAGACATTCAAAACCTACTATGATATTCCATCCCCCTACCCCCATCTACCCACCATTCTCCTCCAGATCTCTAATATATCCCATCTTTCTCCCCTATCCCCAGTTTTTTCCACTCTGAAACCCGCTCCTATCCGGAAAGAATGGATCCTATACCTAGCCCTGTTCTCCCCCACTTCTGCCAAATCCTTATGCCAAACCTCAAAATTCTGATCTGTCACTTTTCCCGCTTCCTCATGCCTAAAGACCAGTCCCGATGACAACCCACACATGTCCCTCCATTTCTTTCCCACCCTAGCCAGACATAAATCTGTACCTTCCAGGACCAACCAGACCCACTCCCCACTAGCCCGCTGGTCCTGTTTAGACCTCCTCACCAAAATGTCCAACTCCTCCTCTATTAAGCTCACACCCTCCCAAACTAACCTGCCCTAGCCCTTTAATGATTCTAGTTCAGATACCCTGAAAAACATCCATATCAACCCCTCCCATGCCGACCAACCACCATTCCCCAGTACCACAAGGAGCCTCCCAGGCAGCTCTGCCGACACTGATTTCCTTGTGGACCCCCGCTTTTCCCTGTCTCAAAACACTTGTGTACGAGCGCGATATAAATAAAATATCATTTCATTTCATTTCAGCCCTTCAACATTCTTCTCCTCATTTCCCTACATTTGGCTCAAAACCCCAGACCCACTTACCATAGAAGGAAATCCCTGCCAACTTACCCGCTATCATCACCCTGGACAGGTCTTTGTCCATCAACCTCAGAATACAAGCTATAACATCATCCCTCCTTCTTTCCTTTGCTTCCTCCCAACCTGCCCAGCTTCTTGCACACTAACCCAGAAACGCCAACAAGGCTCTCTAGTAGGAAGACTGCAAACTTGCAGACAGCAACTGCTCCACTAACTTCAGGGCCTTCAACGGCCCAGATGCCACAAGCATTGCAGTATCTGGCAACCCTCTGCATCCACCTCTGGTGCCAACCCACAGAACCTCTGCCACTGGAAACAAGACAACGCATCAATGATACTATCACCTTTCCCGAGCAGCTGCTTTGCTCGGAACTCAATATTGTTCCAAACACCTCACCTCAAAAACCATGAAAGCCTCTTGTCCCTTGCAGACTGCCCGTTAATCACCTTGACCATCCATTTGTTGTCCACATTGAAATTGTCTGGCAACTCAGCCCCCCACCCCCTGAAATTAAGGCTGCCACCAGCTGGAAAAACTCCAAAAATGCAATGATGCACCTCTCCGCCCTCCATTGCCAAGGCCACTTCTCCGTACACCATCTTCCCCTCCAGTACAAACTGAACCCCCTATTCCTGACGCATCCAAAAATACCTGAACCTCACAACACTTCAGGTCACCTTGGAGCCGGAACTTCTATAGAAATGACAGTCAAACTTTAAAAGCCTGCCGTACCACCCCCGACAACCGCACTCTATGATGAGGCATCCTGGCACTCTGCCCCCCAGCTGTCACTGGCTCACTGGCCCCAGTAAAGGATTCCAATGCGCCTCTGGAGCACCTTGTTACTCATGTGACTCAATTTGCTTCTCTTCAATGGTCACCGATTCTGCCTCACTCAGATGCCTAAGACCACCCTGTGGGTTCCCCATCTCAAGACTGATGGATCTAGCCGCCCTACATCATTTGAAAACAATCATAAAGTATGAGATAAAGGGCCCAATTCATGGAATTTTTTTATATGGTTCAAAGTGACTCTGCACTGCTGAAAAGTGACTTTGCACTACTGACACAAAACTTGATTCATGGAACTATGCAAAGTGTAATTTTGCAGTGGAAAGTCTGTGCAAAGTCAGTACATAGTCATTTTTGCAGTTCAATATAAAGTGCCCTATCGAAAATGAAAAATAATGTATTTCTGTTTCCTGACCGCACCACAGAAAACATTGAGACCTTTGTAATGAACGAAACATAATACTTAGATAGCTCAGTGAGGTAATGCCTTGCATTCACAAATCGTCACTCCAAGCTTTGAATCCTGGAATTAGCACTAAACCTGTTGCATTGTTCATATATTTTTTCAATACATATTGTTTCGTGGTGCAGTTCATGGCATGAGAGTCTTCCACGATGACAAGGTAAATTTAGCACAGAATTGTAGGCATAACAGTCACTCAGGCAAAATATCACTAGAGTGCACTCTTGTTCTTTATTCACACCTTTAAGCTCCAGGGTCTGTAGTATGAAAATGTGCTATTAAAGAAGCTATGGAGAGCTGACAATGTGCAAGCTCGGTTCCCTGCCTTGTAGCATATTTAGGCTTTGATATGACATGATATGATAGTTTATTTATATAATACCTATACACAATGTGTTTCAAAGTGCTTCGAGGCAAGGGAGGGAACAAGTGAAAATACAATGACATTCTTACAGGCCATGAACAGTAAGGATGTGAAATTAACTATCATACTTGGCCTGACGACATTTCAGACAGTGCAAGAGCTAAGACATAGATAAGGAAGGTAAGGGGAGAGTGGGAAGGAAATTGAAACAGACAGATGACTATTGTACTAGGCCTGATGACATTTCTGGTAGAGCTGGAGAAAAACAAAAGGTGAGGGAGAGGGGTGCACAAAGGGAGGGGAGGAACAAAACAAGCGACTATCGTACTAGGACTGACGACATTTCAGATAGTGTTGGATGGGGGGCGAGGGGTAATAAGTAAGGGCAGGGGGAGGAGACAGACGAGGTTGCTATCACTCTAGGTCCAAGGACAATTCTGATAGTGTAAGTGCATAGAAGAAAGTAAGGGGAGGAGGGGAGGAGATAGGAAAAGGGAGAGAAGGAGGGAACAGAGAGTAAGCAGTCAAAAAGAGAGTAAGCAGTCAAAAAGAGTGGAGAAACAAAAGTGGAGAGCGAATACAATTGCAGAAGTCAGTAGTAACACATAATGTTGCAAGCCAGGATACAAGATGAAGATGGGAACAGCACGATTCAGGGCCACCATGAGTACAAGATGCAAAGGAAGTCCAGCATGAGAGTTGAGAACGGGTGACGCACCATGAATCAATGAAGTCCATAAAAGTAAAATCCAGCATTGGCCACAAGACAGTGATGCTGAAACCAGAATATATCAGGACAGACACCTGCAGATGTAGGCTGGAGGAGGGGAGAGAGGAGAGGGGTATACATGGTAGAAGAATCAAGCTAAACAGGCAACACTTCTGTGCGAGAAGGGTGAGGAGGCACAGGGGAACATCACAGAGGGAGCAGAGGGGGTGAGGATGGCCTGTGGGGACAGAGGGGGTACACACATGTTGGTGCATGCTTACCTGCTGTCTAAGCAGAGGGTCGGGCCCTGGGTACTCCTGGTCTGAACAGGTCCAAACAGGAATTGCCCTTTTCTTCATCAGCCCTTCGCTTCGGACACCCGGGCGAGAGATGCCCTTGATCTAAGAGTTAAGAGCAGGAAGGAAGAGGGAGGGCTAAGAAGGTGGGCGGGGCTTGGGCCAGGTGACAAAGATCCACTTGCACCTGCTCTCCATCTGCAAAGGAAAAGAGGCTGGAGGGCTCCTTAGCTAGGGAAAAAGAATGGCAACCAGAAAGGTGCCAGGTGGGCGGGGCTTGCTAAGTAGGGAAAACGAGCAGCAACCTGGAAGGCGCCAGGTGGGCGGGGCTTAGGCTAGGTGACCTAGATCCACTTGCACCTGCTCCCCATCTGCAAAGGAAAAGGGGCTGGAGGGCTCCTTAAGTAGGGAAAAAGAGCAGCAACCAGGAAGGCACTAGGTGGCCATAGCTTAGGCCAGGTGACCTAGATCCACTTTCACCTGCTCCCTATCTGCAAAGTAAAATAGGCTGGAGGGCTTGCTAATTGGGAAAAAAAGAGCAACAACCTGGAAGGTGCCAGGTGGGCAGGGCTTAAGCCAGGAGACCTAGATTCACTTGTACCTGCTCCCCTTTCTGCTGCCCTAGGCCCAAATCAGTACACCAAGCCCCCAACTTTACTCCATCTCTGCCAGTCCCTGAACTTTCACCATATTTCGCCCCTTCAACAAACTCTGTCTGTGTTGTCCAAACTACGCCGCTTCACACCCATTGTAACCCCCATTTTGACTCCATAACACTATAAGGACGTTTTTAAGATTGCAGGGATTAGAACGTTATTGCTTCCTCTCTATTAATTCAAGCCTGTCATCTTCTATGTTGTGCTAGCTGAAAGAGTGTTTTTAGATATCTGCTGCCCAAGATTTGGAGAAGGCAGGGTGTTCTACAGTTGGGTGCACTAGAGGTAATTGTTACAGCTAAATGGCTACTTTCGTTTAGGTCCAAAAATAATCTTTTAGTGGAAGCAATAACATAAACTGTCTGTCAACTGGACACACGTGAGAGAAGACTGGAACGAGAAATTTTGGTTTCAATGCCCATATCTGGTTTCTCTCACAAATTGCCTGAGAAGCACCTACACTGGTATGTAATGTTAAAGGATAGTTCCGGGACTTTTTTTTTATTGTCCCTACGGTTCGGCCATGTGTTTTTAAGCATAAATCGGTAGATCGTAGAAAACTTTCCTATGGACCTTAACCGACTTTTCGTCCATTAACGCACTTGAAATCAGCTGCCATTTTGTGATAATCCTATCACTTTCTGCATCGCCCTGGCTGACCTGCTTTTGCGGCACTAAATCAAACCCCCCGCCCCTGAGCCTCACATCAGCAGACGCGTACCGCCCATTTCCCAACGCCAAAGCACGTTTCGTGTCAACAATCGCTGCGCCTCAGCTAATGGAGTGTCGCCATGGAAATGGCAGGACGCCTCTTTCCTCAATAAGTATAAACACACCGTTTCACAACACACAGCAGCCGATTTCCGATTCCATTCCTCTCTCTGTGTTACTTTGAGTATTCTGTGACTCGTTTCTGTGCTCTGGTCAGCTACCTTCGCCGCTTCTAGGCCTTGTGAACACCTGTACCATCTCTGTAAATTATTTTACTTTCTTTACCACACAATGGCTACAATAAAGCCGTATATGTACGAGCCCGAGTACACCGAGGAGGAACTACTGGAAAGACAAGCACGCGAAAACGATGGGGATTTGGACGGCAGTTGGGAGGACCAGTCAACGGATGAAGAGCCTGGACCATGTCGCATTGGCGGCGTCTCCACCTGGTGCACGTGCAATCGGTGCGAGCTAATGCCAACTGAGGAGGAGAACTGCTGCTGCCGTGAAAATTACGGGTGCTTGGCCTACATTTCGGAAGGCGAGCCAAGTCCGCAATGCATCACCGAGCTGCCAGAGTTCGGGGAAGCCTGCCTCTCACGGACCGTGTTGAGGATGATGATGGTGCTTATGCACGAACTTCGCGGCACTGTTCGTCCGCGTAATCCGAGTAACGAACTACATTTCTACATCCGGTCTTGTCAAATGGTTAAGTTTACAAATGAAATATATGCAAGTGGTACAGGCACATCTTATAAAAATGTTGAATACAATGAACTCAACCCCCTTCTCAGTGTTACAGGTCTGGTGTTAGCAGGGGGCAAAATGGAAATAAGGGACGTTGCCTGTGTACCTCCAATCCCTTGGGCTCAAATACCATCAACTGAAGTTTGTAAGCTCTAGCTGGGCATAGACACCTCAGTAGAGTAAAGACAGTTGGTGATGGTTCTTGGAATCTTTGGCTGTGCTTTGTCGTGGTAGAGTATAGATATGGAAGCCCTGCTGTCATTTGAAGTACTATTTTACAGTTAAAGTTCTACCTTGTTTTTAAAATATAATTAATGTAAAGATTACTTATAAACATCACGCATTGAAACTTATAACGCGCACATTCGCACTAAGGCATCTTGGCGCGAAGGCAGAGACACTATTAAGCAAACAGCCTGGGACTAGAAAAGGTACGTTTTAAGGAGCTGACGGAAGTGGATGTGATTCTCCACACCTCTTAAGGACAGGGGGATGCCATTCCACAGTGTGCCAGCTGCCACCGAGAAGGCCCGACTGCTCATTCTAGATCGGCGAAACCTGGGAACAACGACCAGGCGGAAGATGATAGACTGCAAGGAACATGGCAGAACATAGGGCTGAAATTTGTTCTGCAGATAATCAGCACCTTGATGAATAAAGGCTTGCTGGACCAAGCACAATGATTTGAATGTAACCTTCTGGGCCACCGGAAGCCAATGAAGGGCGCGACGCACTGGTCTGATATGTGCCATGTAGGGGCTGGAAGTAGCCACCTGAGCAGCTAGATTTTGTAGAAGTTGAAGCCGATGTAAGAGGCCGGCAGGTTGAGCCATATACAGAGCATTGCAGTAATCAATGCGGCTCATAAACATGGCCGACACAACCCTGAGGCACAGCTTCAGGGACAAGACTGGTAACACCATACAAAGTATTCTGAGAAACAAATGTCCGGCTTTACAGGTGGAACTAACCTGCAAAGTCATGGAAGGAGTGGCAGAAAAGAGCACACCAACAATTTTGACCACTGCCAGAGGGGTCGGTAAATTGCCTAATTTGAAAGGCCAAAAAGAGGAGACCGATAAAGTGGGATTTTGGGGGGACCTCACCACCAGAAATGCAGTCTTGTGCCCATTACGTTTCAGTCAGATGGTTTCCATCCATGGCATTGTGTGGCATACTTTACAGTTGGTTCTCCTGGTAGTGCTGAGCGTGCAGCAGAATGTCATGAAAGACACATGATAAATCCAGCAGGGATGCCATTTACCTGCTTAGCACGGAGCAGCTTTAAAGATGGCTGAATGGATATCTTTGTGAAACACCTTTACAGCTGTGAACAGTGTGTACCTTTGGCACACAGTTTTTGTTCTCACCCTTCTATGGCTTTGGCTATCCTTTCACAGGTTTCTTGATGCACTTGCGCATTCAGATTTACTCTTCAGCATTTTAACTTCTCTATGATCTATTTCATGCTTGCACCGTTTGTGCAGCCACAGACCTCTGAAATGTGCAGCCGGCGAGGGAAATTAGTGCTTGCTTCTCAACATCATTTTAGTGCCACCTGCTTGACTTAAGCATTGGCATGGTTTTAATATTGTAAAATTATGCATCATTTTTAACCTTTACTTTTCTGAAGGGAAAAGTCTCATTTGTGCAACAATTTAAAAAATGCAGGCCATGTATTTGAATATAAAAATGATGATTTAACACAGTGTATGTGTGTGCATTGATTAGAAAGAACTCCAATGTAAATGTGAATTGGCACCAATAAAACCAATGAGGTTGTGGCTGTTTTGCATAGAATGACCAAAGAGCTTTATATCTGTCATATGTTTATGAGAGTTGTATGACTGAACCACAAAATACCTAAAGCTTGCTGGGTTTGGTATATTTTTCCTTTTGAAAATGTTTATATATATATATTCACTAACAAAAAACATTGTTAAAGGGATGTTATTTTTCAGTTGTGCTACTAAAAACCTATGAAATTCAGTGAAAACATGTTGTTAAAGGGACATTATGGTTACAAGTACAACCGAAAAAACCCTGAAATTCACCAGTTATGGTAGGCTAAGCAACCATAACTCACACCACCACTGTGCACTGCTAAAACTAATACCCATGACATCAAAGATGACATCACAAATGCAAGTGGTGGCGCGAGTTATGGTTGCTTAGCCTACCATAACTGGCGAATTTCAGCTCTTTTTGGTTTTACATGTAACAATAATGTCCCTTTAACAAAGTTTTGTTCACTGAATTTGATAGGTTTTTAGTAGCGCAACTTAACCATAACGTCCCATTAACAATGTTTTTTTGTTAGTGAATTTGATAGGTTTTTAGTAGAGTACAGTAACATGAACATTGCTTTAGCATAGTGTTGGCAGTAAAGGTAATATTTTTTGCAGTATCGCACCTTCACCATAATGTCCCCTTAAGAACGTTTTGTTAGCTTGTCTGCCGTCCTCATGAAACTGTGTATGTATCCATTTGTGCTAACCCTACCCTTGCCTAATAGTGTCGGTGTATCTGACAAATGAAAGGTGTGCATGTTAAGTGTTGGTGAAACTGTGTGTGGTGTTTCTTTTTGTGTTAACATAGCATGTTGATTCTGTGCCACAAATTAGTAGCCGAGATAGCTGCAGGTAAGCAACGTGGAGGTTTCCTATGCCGAATGAACCTGGCCCGGCGTATCTGGAATCACAATGCAGGTATCCGTAAGACTGCAGGTATCTGTAGGACTGCAGTACTGGCTGCATGGCCACAAGTACGGAAGCACTTTTAATTGCTTGTGTGAGCGCATGTCTATCCGTTGTACAACTATGGCCATGCCTACGGCATCCTCTTTGTGCTGGTAAGAACGCCCCTGTCACCAGCCCTACGGAATTCATACGGTAGGCTACCACATTTCAAGTACTCCGCACGACTACATGTGTTGCTCTGCAAACCTACCAATTTGTCCCTGCACCACGCCTGCCTGTATGACGCCCACTTGAAAACAAGTAACAGCAACATCGAGTGTAGGCTGGGCATGCTAAATGTCACAATAGTTTGATTGATGTGCTACTTGCCTTTCCATGACCCGTCTAACAGATATACTGTGTCTGCACTGAGCACTGTGCCGGAGAGTGTGAAGGGTTCGCCTGCGGGTAGTACAGTTGGAGATAACATTTAACTGCAGGTGTGACAGTTTGTAGTGAGTCTGCAAAATGGCAAAGCTGTTGCAGCTTAGTCACCAACATAGTAGTGCATGTTTGTAACAGAAGTATGTAAACAGCACATAATTCGGAGAGCAAACAATATTACTGTTGCTTAAAACAGTAGTGTAGATGCATGGGTCGCGCTTAAGATTTACCTTACGCCTGCACATATTGAAGCTGCGTTTCTCCTTGTTGTAAGCATTCTTCTATTTCATAAATCCATCATGTCCGTGCATCCTAATCCTACGGCTAATGGCGTACCATGAAGTGTCCGTACTGCATGTGACAAGAACAGCAATGCAAGCATAAGGGACCAGTGGGCACGGTACTACCCTGCCAAAAATGCAGTACGGTAAATTCATGTACAGCATTCTCCACATAGGCTGTGGCCCACAACACGGACACTCCTGTATGGCACCGGAGCCTTACAACACCCTTGTAGACCATATGCTGCGCTAAGGAACCTTACCTGCCAAAGGGCATTGTACTGTGCATGTACTGCTATGCGGTACTCTACAGAGGAATGTTTCTTTGAAGTGTTGGGGATACTCCATCCGGGAGCATGTCAATGAGTGGCGTCTATGGAAGTGAGGGCCACCCAACATTTTACTCTTTATGCACGTCCCCTATGGTATCCCTGTACATGCTGACCTTTCCATACCAGCCCTTGCCTTTCGTTCCTTCTGTGGCGTGTGTTACAAGACCAAAAGAAATAGAAATGCACTGGAAAAGGAAAAAGGTAAGTAAACAAAGCTCCTTTCAGAGTTCAACAATGGAAGTGGCAATAAAGGAGGCAGGGTGCCACGCATCATATATTCTCCACAGATTGTGCACTAAATAAAAGGAACCGGGGTACTGTGGAAAACACTGCATTGGAATGTGGTACAAATGCCTCGCAGTTAAAAGAGACTGTTGTGCATGTGACAGTGCATTTTCAAGACGTGAAGTGCGCAACACCTACCACAAACATTCTTCCTATACTTCCAAAAAGGGCAGCAATGGAATTTATGAAGGGCATGCAAAATCAGAAATGCAGTAATGTTAAGAGGAACGCTATTTGTGGGGAAAAAATCTTTGCGCTGTGAAAAGTCACATTCCCATTTGTAAAGTACGACATTGGCACAAGTTGTAAAAAGGCACAAATAGACTTCTTCGCAATGTACCACGCTTTCTCCATTCCTGACCAAATGAAAAAGAATGCGGCGACATGGGTGTCTGCGTAGTGGCATAAAAATGTATGATGGAGATCGCAAACAGATGCATGACCTGGCCAAGAGCCTCCTTCAGCGCAAACAGCACTGAACATTGTGTTACATGTTCTGCAATTTTCCCTCCACAATGAAGAACAATAATATGGTCATGATTGCATGTCACCAAAGTGTCACACAGACAAACCAAAATCAATCACTTCTTTGTAGATACTTCATGCAAGTACAAATCCACGTGATACAATCCACAATGACCTGCCACTACACATTGTCTTCCATTCACTGTCAATCAATGTATTTACAACTCCCCCACAAAGCATTCGCTGTGGCTAGTGCAACACACAGCCATAAGTGCACCCTCTACATTTTGTTCGACAAATTCCAAATTTCAACCAGTATAGGGGACCTCGTCAGTAATGGCGGCTCTGAAAAGAACCTTTTTTAGTTATTTTTTTTTAAGGTGCTTCCTTAGAAGCACAATTTTTGTGATTTTTTCTGTTTTGTATTGGAGCTCACATGCTTACAGTAAGGTCTTCAGTGCAGCCTGTATATTGGAAAACAAAATATGATTGCCACTGGTCAACAAAGAAATTCCATTAGCATTGAAAAGGTGTACACATCGAGAACCAATGTTGTCGATGTGTACACCTTTTCAATGCTAATGGAATTTCTTTGTCGACCAGTGGCAATCATATTTTGTTGAGAACCAATGTTGTCGTTATCACAGGAGAACATGCCAGCAGAACTCAAGAATTCGCACATGCTTCGGTTGATTAGAACCCTTCTGACCTCTGGCTGGTGACAACCATCATTAGAATAGGCCCATACTATTCATGGTGGAATACAAGATACATGAGAAAAGCACCTCTGCAGTGGGAAAAATGCGCTTCACTGCTTTCATCAACTTCTTGAGTTGACGGTACACACGGGAACAAGGCATGGAGCCCAAATGGAATGCTCCATAATGCACGACCAGAGCATACACAGTTGCAAAAGTGCCCACTCGTCGACATTCTTCAATGAGACCACCGAATTTGTGCACATCACCATAGCACCACAAGGCTTTCAAGTTGAAATCACAATGAAAGCCTTTTTCGCCAGCATACTGGAACAGATCTTCCACAAACTCATCACCGACTACCAGCACAATGCATCTGTCCATCTCTGCCCGCCACCCTCACTGCACAGAGTAATGGAACATAATGTTGCCACCCTTTCCTGTGATGCACACCCCGTGCACCTGACAAATCCCACAGTCCCATTCCCATTCCCATTGGACAGCTTGATGAGAAGAGCACAATGTGGCACTTGCACTTTCCCAAAAACTGCTATGGCCGTGCCCCAGCAACGCAGAAGTAGTCCTTCTTCCCTTTCCACTACTGTTGCTCCACCACTACCTCATTGGCTAATATTCAATAGTGACACACGCATCCACTAATCACATCCAAACCACCATCATTCAACCGTTTCACTCCTGTACAACACTTCACTTGTACCGTTAAACATTCACACTGCAAGTGTTGTGCCTTTCCAAAGCACGTGCCCTACAAAGTTCAGTAAAAGTATGCACGATTTCTCCATCCGCATACATCCACATGCTCACCCACAATGTGGCACGTGTAATCCTGACAGTACAGCGGAATCCGCTACCTTTTCTTGATATTGAGGGGTAGATGTGTGGGGGGGCAGGGAAATCCATTTCAAGCAGGGTAGGGCATTGGATCTTCCAGTGTGGCTGTGAAAATGTTTTTTTTGTTTGCTTTTTTTGTTACGTGCTTGGGAGCAACTTTTTTTTTTCCTGATAACCGTTTCTGTTTGCCTCTCCTCACATTTTTACCTTATGTACAACGCTTCTTGCACAGTGTAAAAGAAAACGGCATTGTCAATGGCGTTCAAATGAATGCCATTTCTATGAAACCACTGGATATTTTGCGATCTCATGATCTCAGAGTGGGTGGTGAATATCTCAGCAGTCTGCATAAATTCACACATTCTTCTGTTTACAACACATCTTCCGACCAGTGGGTGTGGACAAATTACAGTGGCATGGTCCCATACTCCTCGTGGTGTTATGCATGAGTAGACGACCTTGGCAGTAGGAAAAATCTGAATCACTCTGTTCAGCAACCTCTTCAAGTAACGGATTAAATGTCAACACGACATGTAACCCAAATGTAGACTACCATAGTGCACCACGACAAAATCAACGTTTGTGACAAATGACACTGGCATGGTTCCATACTCCTCATGGTGTTATGCATGAGTAGACGGCCTTGGCAGTGGGAAAAATCTGCATCACTGCGTTCAGCAACCTCTTCAGGTAACGGATTAAATGTCCACACGACATGTAACCCAAATGTAGACTTCCATAGTGCACCATGACAAAATCAACGTTTGTGACGGAGGCCACATATCTGCAAAGGCAAACCAATCTGCCGAAACTGCACTAATATTGACAACCGCAGAGAGCGTCCGCTCCTTCCAACCTGAAATTACCAACAACGCCACTTTGCACACAACACCTGTGCAAATGGTGCACAAAGGTATCCCTGACGATAAGCACTGTGTGTCTCTCCATGTCTACCAACCTTACAACACTGTAGTGGCCAACAAAGATACTGCCCCTTCCTATCAACCACACCCTAAACACCTGATTGCCTAATTCCCACAGTTCCATTTCCATGCCCACCATGCTCATAATGGCAGGATGCGGCATGTGCGCTTTCCCAGCGAGGGCCACGCCCCAGTAAATGAGAGACAATACTTTTTCCCTTTCCACTGACATTTTTCCACCACTCCTTGTTAGGGTGGTGTGAAAGTTTTACACACGCATGCACCAACCACATACAAAAGCTCTGCATTGCACACTAGCATTTCTGTACACCATTCCATATTTACCCTTCAACACTCTCAAAACACGTCGCGTTTGCTTCCAGAGCACCGCCACCAGAAGCTTCTGCTAAACCATTCACAAATTCAGCATCGACAAATATCATGAGTGGCACCCAGCATACCTTTGGCCATGCACACATCAGTCTAGGGCTTGACCACACCCAGCACAGCACTATGGATCCATGCATGCAACCATGTGCGCTGCTAACATTATTCACAAATGTAACATACGCAGCAGCACTTCCACCCAACTCCCCCTCACCATAACACAGCCATCCACCAAAACATATGACTGTTAGCATAATCTACACACATACTACAGCTTCCGCCACCCCAACCCCCTGCCATTCACAAACTATTGTGTCACTGCCAACCTAAACACACCATCTTCACAACATAGGGCGTACTACAACAAATCTGCACATATCACAGTAATCAAGCACATATAAGCTGCACTTCACCCATACCCTCTTCCATACTCACATTATACAAACACTTCACCCTGTGGCCACACTGCACAACTTCTCACTGCAACATCTCCATCCATACACCAAATACTATAGCATATTCCAACTATCACCTCAACCATGGAACGAACAATGCATGCTTTTTTACTCACTTCTGCTGCTGTTTCACGTGCACAATGTGCTCCACAACCATTCTCCAAAGATCACCACCCTCTAACTGATGCAGAGTCAAAAAGGCATTACTGCCATGAGTGTGCTCAAGCCCTAGGCTCTTGAGTGCATGGTCTACGGCCCAGGGCCTTCGGCCATGCACCCAATAGTTTAGGCCTTGAACACGCCCACCGCAACATAATGCCACCATGCATATCAACATGTCACCAACTACCACAATCCACATACTCGCCACTGCCACCAGCACACCTACCCAACCAGCGCACCACAATGAAGCCATGCAGCGAAAAATGCAACAGTTACCATAATCTACAAACAAAGCACTGTCTCCACAACCCTATGCACTTTCCTTCACCTACTATGGTCTTACCCATTCACAAACTATTGTGTTACTCCCAACCTAACCACATAATGTTCACAACATTGGCCCTACTCCAACCAATGTGCACACACCAGACTGTGCAAGCACAACCCTCTACCTGATGCAGAGTCAAACATGTATTGCTGCAGTGGGTGTGCTGAAGTCCTAGACTCTTGAGTGCATGGCCTACGGACTTTGGGCATGCACCCAATAGTCTAGTCCTTCAACACACCCACCGCAACGTAATGCAAGCATGCATGCCACCATGTGCCCTACTACTGCAATCCACCCACATAGCACAGCCACCCGTGCTCCCACCCAACCTATGTCATGTGCAATTCACTCCCCTTCTCAAAATCACATGCCACCACTGCCATACTTACCCACATTCTGTGTCCAAAAAGATGTAGGAGTTTTCACGTTTTAAAAAGAAATTAGCATAACAATGACATCACAGGAAAATACAAAACATACAGCGTTGGCACCATTGAAGCATTCAATTTCCAACCCACCAAACAGGCCAACATGAAATGATGGTCAAATGTTACGCGTGTACATTTCGGCATGGTAGGTTAACACCAAATCAAAATACTTAACTTTGCAGAAGGTAATCACACAGAGCTGGTTGGCAATCTTTGCCACTGCTCTGTAGCAGCAGCCTGGCCAATACATATGTATTGCTGCAGTACAACTTCAGCACTGAATGACATGGAGACTGATACCCAGCCTCAGTCTGATAGGCAGATGCTGTGTGATGGTGGTACGCTCTGCCACTTGCCTTCACTGGTGGTTCACCTAAAGGGGTCACGTAGCTGTCAGGTCAGTGGATTGGTCCGAGCCCAATCAATGTAATCACCTACCAGGCCACTGTACAGACAGACTACTAAATGTGTGCAATGCTTTGTCATGCTACCTGTCGTAGAGTCACATAAATCACCTGCCACTGTAAAAAGCAGTACTATCTGTCACCCAAATCTGTAGGTGGTAGCACTGCTTAAAAACAGTAGCCTACTGCCTAAATCGGTTGTTTTGGCAACTCACTGCGAAAGAGGTCACTGCAAACAGGTCACTGCACAAGCTATCGGCCCTTTACGACAGCTGCCGCCATTCACCACACAAGGCAGTCGCCTGTCGAGGTACCCGCCAATTGGCGCTATATGCACAAATACTGCAGGCATATTTTCCAGTCTCTTTCAGTGCCACACTGTCCTCCAATACACCATGGTGGCGGTTCTCGAAAACTTTGATGCACATCACGCTACCCTCCAGACAACCACTGGCCGCGTCCAATGTTCCCCCGACATCACGATGTACCGCAGGCCAATGACACTTGGATCTGCGGAGCGAACAGGGAAATAGCTCCGCGCAGCGGACCCAGATATCACACATTTTCTGGGAAGTACATTTCAGTCCTTTGCAACAAGACAACTGGTTGGATTCCCACCAAACACACAAAAGTACACTTTCTGGCCCAAGGCCCCGCTCCTGCCGTACATTTGGTGCAAATCCGTCCAACCGTTTGGCCTGTAGCTATGCGCAAAGTTGTGAGCTGGCCATATATTGTTTTTGCAAAGTTTGGTGACGATTTCTCCAGGGGGAGCGAAGTTATAAGCCGCCGAAAAAGTGGTCTTTCTATGGGTTAGGCAACTTAACCATAACTAAACGCCCGCTACCGCGGGGCTTGTAATATTACAAGGTCTGCAGTAGCGGCCGTGTAGTTATGGTTAAGTTGCTCAAACCATAGGAAGATAACCTTTTGGGTGGTTCATAGCTTTGCCACCCCAGGCGAATCCTCATGAAACTCTGCAAAGGAAACTTATGGGCCCGTCAAATTGATTCTGTGAAGTTTGTTGAGGTTTCGTCGAGGGGGAGTAAACTTATAGGGAGGTCCCAAAATGTGTGTTTTGTCCCATAGACGGGATGAAAAATATAGTTTCTCACGTCTAAAGCTCAATCCGCTCGACAGATTATCAGGAATATGCAGCAGGAGCGGTGGCTTGGTCCTAAAAGCGTGCTTTTGTAAATTTGGTGCAAATCCGTCAATTCGTTTTTTTTTTAAAAAGGCCAAAGAGTAGGACCAAAAATGTGTGATACCTGGGTTCGGTCCACTGACTCACTGCCCTGTTCAGTCCGCGGACGACCCTCTGATTGTCTCAGGTGGCGATGTGAGGTCCGTGGATATCAGACGCACCTATTGATTGGATGGTGAAAAGTGTGAGGTGCGTCATATTTTCTGAAACGCTCGTCATGTTGTGTCCGCTGACAGTCGAAGCTGACGGCAAAACGGACGGCTTGGGAAACACATTTAGAGTTATTTGGTGAGTGAAAGAGGGTTTGGAAAGGGTAAGTGAGTGGAATAAAGAAAATATGGAGCGATTTCTATAGGTAGAAAAAAGAGTTTCCAGATGCCGCTGAGGCCGCGGTCAATTTTGGTGTCCGCAGACATTTTGATTGCAGGTAGTTCACAGTGAGTTTTATTAGTTGACGGTTGTTAAGCGGCTTCACTTCAACACTACAGCTAAGTCAATGCCTAGTCTGGGATGCTGAGGGAAACCCTTATTGATATATTTTAGGTCCAGTTCATGTACTCTGGATGACAACCCTTATACAACACCCCTCTCTTAGAATCCCCCTGTCCCCACTGAGCCAAGAAGTAGGTCTGTTTTGCAAATTTAAAAGGTTTATTTGGGAAATATAACATATATCTATCACACTTTTATAATGAATTAATAATGGATATCACACTTAAAATATGACAGTGATCAACAATGGATAATGTTCTACTGGTAAACTGATTTGGTTACTTAGAAGTAGTATAGAGGATGAGGTAGCTGAAATGCTTTATGGTTTCAAGGAAATGCAAGGTGGAATAAATGCAGTACAGAAAATAAACTGATATGGTTTCACAAGAGATAATATGTTCACTTTTCCCCTGATGGCAATTCACCCCCCCTATATGCAATGCAAGGAGAAGGAAGTAACACACACAGTCTTCAGGAATACAATCAAATACAATACGGAATTCAGTTCCCCCTCCCAGCAAGCTTAGACAACAGGTATGCTTTTTAAAACACGGGCAAGAGTGCTTTGTAATGTGGTGGCAAGGAAGTGAAAAATGCTAAAATTGCTTTTAAAATTGGTTCAGGGTGAGTGGTAGACACTTTAAATCAGTTCAGGTCAGCCCTAACAATGGTTCAGGGATGGTTATTAGGTTGCAAACGAATTTTAGCGCAGTTCAGGCAACCGCGGCTATCTTTTTACAGATGACGAAATCAGGCCAAATCGCAAATCGCGGTAAATTTTTCGAGTGCGTAAATCACAATTGCGGTAAAAGTATAAGGAGGAAAGTTAAATCTTGTTACTAGGACAAACGGTTCCAGAGATACGGATGATTTTGTGAAGGTAGTTTTTCGGATTTAAAGTAAACTCAAAATGACAGGTGACAGCTTGCAGCTGCAAATTGACAGGTGACAGTTGTGCAGCTTTAAAAATGACAGATGACACGATTTCTAGGAGGCTGTTCTAATTAGGTTAAAATAGTTTGGATTAGATTATTTTAACTAAGAGATTGGGTTCTGCACAGTTCTGGCGGATACTCACTCCTAATTTTGAAATGAATGGGCCTCGTCACGGATCTGGTCAACACGTCCAGCGGCCGTTCTCTCTGCTCGGCGGGTCAATCAGGCACCAGTTCTGCTCACAGTGATCCGGATCTCTGGTTCTGCTCACAGCGGTCTGGGTCTCTGGTTCTGCTCACAGCGGTCTGGGTCTGGTCTGCGGTTCCGGCAAAAGTTCTTTGCAAAGAATTCAAACAGCTCGCCCGGCTGTTGAATAGTTTGCAAAAGATTTTGAGGCCTGCTGACAAATACTTTTGCTTTCAGTGGGCCTTCTTGGTTTAAAGTTCTGTAGTCTCTGTTTAGCTTGGAAGTCTAAGTGTTGGATCTCTGGATGGGAAGTTGTCGGTCAGCATGCTCCGCAGCAAATGGAATTGAATGTCTCTACCTGTCCCAGCAGTCTCTTTTTATGTGTTTTGGAAAGTGGGTGTGTGCGTTGGTCATAACTAAACCTGTCCCTCTCACTTATCATTGGCCAATTCCTCCTCTCTCCCTTGATTGGGGGAAGGAAATGTGAGTCAGAGTGATTCTGTAGGTTTTATGGTCAGAGGAACCTCCCCTTGTCAGATTGCACACAAATCTATTTCTGATCCAAACACATATTTATCTATGTACCATTTTTCTAATATTATAGGTCCAGTTAACATATTTTCTGTAGCACCAAACCATCCGATCCCTGTCTTTGTACAATGTTGTGTCCACTGATGACAGAATTCTCCCCTTTTCATCCAGATAACGACCTCTAAAACTTTCCAGATTTTACACAAGTGTGCACCAGGGATATGGGTTACAGATGATAAAGTGTCAGATTTTTAACATGTATACATTTGGAGTAACAACCTTTTTTCCGCTACTATCCCCAGGAACATACCACAGGGTCCTAACACCTCTTAAAATGTGCACAGAAAAATCACAAGAATAATGATATTATTTATATAATTTTGACCAGTCCGCACTATGAGTTATCTATCTTTTTAAAATTATGCCCTGGTCAAAAAGGGGTGTGGCTTCCCACCTCACATGGTGGAATAACTGGTTTATCCACTTCCCCCAAGCTCAGCTGCTAGCAGAGGCACTGCCCCTCCCAGTTTCTCCCAAGAGGAAGCCACTTTACGGCCCCCCAATATAACATTTGCCTGAGTCCAGGACAAAGCTTTGTTTTGTGTCCCTGCAGATGCCCCTCCCCTAATCTAATCAGAGAGGTGTCATCTCCTTTTGGTGGGGAAGCAGGATGCAGCTAGGCCTGGGAAGAGTGGCTGAGCAGGTTTCTCCTGTCGGGGGTAGTTGTCAAGCAGAATTCAGCTAAATGTCACTTTAGTTCCAGTTTAAATCAAACTTGCAATTTTTACATATACATTAAATAATTACTTCCTTCAAGTAATTTCAGAATATACTTTTACATTGTATCCACCTCTTAGCAAGTCTTTCCTTGGCCTGGTTTCGGTTCATTTGTTCAGTTTTACACAAAAGTCTGGTGGTTTTGAAACGCCGGCTTTCTGATAGTGGTGAGCACCGGTACTGCATCCATTTTTGGGATCTGTCTTGAATTACTGCATTTCAATAGAGTGGTCTTTTGCTTGATAGTATAGGACCCTTGCTTAACATTGTTTTGTTGGCATCCTTACCGTAGAGTGGTGATGTGGAACCCCCCACAAGAAGGTTGTATCTTTGGAGTGGTCTTGTGCCAACTGCGCAGTTCTCCTGGATTCTGGCGTGAATGTGGGCGGCGATAGCTCATCCCCACATCCACCCAGTCTATTGATTTAGTTTGTTCTGGGATAGAATAATGGGCGGCGACAGCTCATCCCCACATCTACCCAGTCTATTGATTCAACATGGGTCAAAACCCTTGACAAACCCCCCCGCCCGACTGCGCTTTGATTCGAGTCGAGGGGAAGTCGGGTGCAAAGGATGTTTTGAGGCCTGTGCTGGTATGTCCTCATTATGTTCTTCCAATTCTGTAGATGGCACAGTTCAGCATCTTTTCCTCCACCCAGTTGGATCGATCGGTTCTCCTCGCGGGTCCTGATGGGAATATTGGGCGGTACCCCTGGCCCCTCGGGTCTTTGCTCCCGGTCCCTGGGCGTCCTCCTTGGCCAGTCTCCAGGTTTTTTTTCTCCTAGGACGACAAAGGAAAGCGGAAATACCTATTCGTAGACATTTCTCCCCCACTATTGATATAGTGGGCCGACATATACATTTTATACTTTAATAGACATAGCATTCCAATTTTTAAAAACAAGATATAATTCAGAGACAGTGGCTTACAAGCGTCATGATATTTTAGAGACTATATATGGGATATTTTAGGGTTGGAACTGAATTATTCTGGAGCTGCCCCCTCTGGGATTCCAGTGGATTCCTCCAGTTGTTGCAGAGGGTGCCTGGGATGGCAACACTTCAGCTGATTAATATGGACCCACTTATCTTCCCCTTCCGTCAAATTACCTTTGGGGATGCGGATTTTGTAGGCAACAGGGGAGATCTTGTCTATAATTTCAAAGGGTCCCTTCCATGTAGGCAAAAACTTTCGCTGTTTGGCCTGGTTCCTTTGGAAATTGTATAGATAGACCCGGTCTCGCACATCATATTCCTTCCTGGTGGTTTTCAAATCATAGTGCGTTTTCATACTCTCAGCTGATCTTTCTAGATTCCGCTGAGCATAGGCAAAAGCATGCTGAAGGTGTTTCCTTAAATTCTCCACATACTCATGAGTTGTGGAGGCATTTATCAGTGTCTGCTCTTGTAGAGCAGATGCTGGGGAAGCACCATCTTGCGTCCAGTCAACAACTTAAATGATGACATTTTAGTTGCAGATGAAGGGGTAGATCTGATGCCCATTAGGACCAGAGGTAATCGGATATCACAACTTGGCCCAGAATCTGCCACAAACTTTTTTAATATGCTCACAATGGTTCAGTTGTATCTCTCCACTGCTCCAGAAGAAGCTGGCCGGTAGGCAATATGTAACTTTCTTTTGACCCCCAGTATCTCCCACATCTTTGTCATTACCTCGCTGGTGAAATGGCTATCTCTGTCTGACTCAATCCTTTGAGGTAGACCAAAACGGGAAAAGATGTGGTTAATCATCAGGGCAGCTGCTGTTTCTGCCTTGCAGTTTGGGGCCGGGTGACATTGCACCCACTTGGTAAACAAGCATGTAACGGTCAACATGTACTTGTTTCCTCTAGAGAGCGAATTACAGGGCCTACAAAGTCGATTTGAAAATCTGACCATGGCAGTGTCATCCCCCTCTTTTGGAGAGGTGCACGGTGCGTGAGGGATGATGGCTGAAATTGTGCACACACAAGACACCCCTTCAAGTATTGGTCGAGGTCCTGCCCCATGTGTGGCCAGTATGCAACCTCTCTTAAGATTTCAAGTGTTGTATGAAACCCCCTATGACCGGCAGTGGCCGCATCATGGGCGTGACTTAACATCAGGCTTCGGAATGAGGTAGGAACCACCCACTGATCATGGCCAGCTTGGGATTTCCTTACCAACAAACCGTCTTGGATTCAGAACATTTTTGGACATTTCATCAACACTCTTAGGTCTTCTTTCCCAATGTAATCGGTATCCGTCAGGGGAAAGTTCTCAGGGTCCTCAATGTGTTGGTAAAACTTACCAATTATTGGATCCCCCTTCTGAGCTGTAATCAAATCAGCATCAGGGGTCTTCTTACTCCATTGGGCAGTTGGAAGATCATTCTGAGTATTTGTCTTGGACCTAGTGATGGCAGTGACCTGGATTTCTCCCAACAGGGACTCTATTTCGATTAGATCCCCTTGGATGACCCCGGTTTTGGCCAGCTGATCAGCTAAGTTATTTCCAGTTTTGTCTGGTCCCTCTACTTTGGAATGACCCTTGATCTTTTTCCAGTAGATGGTCATCCCATTCGATGTGACCAGATCATCAATATTTTCGATTAGCTTCCCATGTTTCAGGGGTTTGTTATTAGCACATAACATGCCTCTGGTTTTCCAGTTGACCAGGTGCTCCACGAACCCGTTCCGTACATAATCCGAATCTGTGATTATGACCAGTTCATGGAGTTGATGCTGGACAGCAGTGAGGATGGCCTGATGCACAGCCATCAATTCTGCAACCTGACTACTTCGGGGACCAATTTTGTATCCAGCGGAGGGTTCTGGAATCTCCTTCACCCATGCATTCCCTACGCCGGCCACCAGTTCTTTCTCCCCGTTGTTGTCAACATGGTAAGAGCATCCATCCACATAGACAGTGGGCATTCCCTCACACTTGTCTTCTTCAAAGACTTTGTGTGGGGAATTAAGGTATGCCTCCATGTTGTCCTTGATTTTTAGACTTTCGTCCTCGAGACAGTTTTCTCTGGCACAATCATGCAAGTCAGCCAGACCTTGCGCGCGCGGACTCTTCTTGTTTTGGCCATATCTGACCTCCACAGGAAAGCCTTGCATTGACAGAATCCAGGAAGTAATTCGGGAATTACTCACATTTCCGGCCCGGATTCTGTCACTTTGGAGCTATTGCAGAGGCTGGTGTGGAGTCTCCACTATGATGTGTTCCCCCTGGATGAACGGGCGATAATTCTTCAATGCCCACACCGTTGCCAGGAGTGCCTTCTCACAATCATTGAATTTTTCCTCCACAGAGGATAAAGTTTTGCTCGCATAGGAGATTACTTTATTGACCTTGTCATGCTTTTGGTATAATACTGCCTTCAAGCACGTATTAGAGAACCCTGTCTCCAGGAAGAACTCCTTGTTTCTGACAGGGTAAGCTAGGCAAGGCTCTTGTGAGAGGCTTCTCTTGAGTTGTCTTACTGCTTTGGATTGTTCTAGACCCCATTCCCACTTGACCCCCCCCTTCAAGAGATGAATCAGGGGTCTAGTGATCTCTGCGTAGCCCTCAATGAACTTTCTGCTGTAATTAGTCAGTCCAAGGAGGCTCCTTAGTTTCCGCAGAGTTGTGGGATCCTTCAGTTTCTGAAGTGCTTCCACTTTCTTTTCTTGGGGACAGAGACCCTGAGGAGTAATCTCATGCCCCAAGAAATTAACACGGGTTCTACACCACTGTGCTTTCTGAAAGGAAAGTTTTGCTCCGGCAGCCCTCAACTGTGTCAGAACATAACGGATCTCCGCTATGTGTTCTTCCACAGATGAACTTTTGATGAGGACATCATCTACATAAACCAGGTTACCCCTCGCACCCAGGTCGGGCATGGCCTTATGTAGGAAAATGTTGAATTCATTGCCGGAGTTGAGGTATCCGAAGGGAGTCCGGGTCCATGTATACTGCTGGCCCCCAAAGGTAAAAGCCAGCTTGTATTGGTCCTCCCTACTGACAGGCACGGTCCAGTATCCATTGGTCAGGTCTATTGCAGTGAATACCTGTGACCCCTGGATTTGGGCCAGCCCCTGGTCAATGTAGGGCAGAGGCCATCGGGAAGTATGGACCCATTTGTTGAGCTCCCTAAGGTCGGCGCAGAGTCTCCACTTGCCGTTTGGCTTCAATATTCCCAGCACCGGATTATTGAAGGTGCTGTGTACTGGACGGATTATTTCCCGGGACGCAAGGTTCTTAATTATTTCAGTAAGGGACTCCATGGATGCGAGAGGCAAATGCTATTGCTTCACAAACACTGGAGTCATTCCAGGGTCCGTGGGAATTGTTGTGGTGTGGATGTCGGTGCGACCACAGTCATATGAGTCTACCGCAAAGAGATCTTGGAAATCCAAGAAAACTTGTTTCAACTTTTGCTTCTGTTCCAGAGTCACGCCCGCATCAGCTAGGTTAACCCTCTCTTCCACCATCTGCCTGAAGCCTGGAAAGACTTCTGGTTTGGCTATCTCAGCGGCCCCCTCCAGCTGGGTGGAGAAGTCCCTGGTCAGAGTGCTGATTTGGACTGGAGGCTTCAGGTGGGAAAGGCAGCCCTCATGGACCTGGAAAATCACCTCATCCCTCCTGAAGTCACAAGTCACATCTTCCTTACCATAAGGGCAAGAAGTGTACACCAGGAAGTTCCCCCCATGCCGGGTGAAAATCCTGTCTGTTGTTGTATTGTCATCACTGTCACTGTTAAAACAGTCCTTGGGGATCTGTCCTAACAGTTAATTTCCTAAATCAATGGAGAAATGTCGGTCATCAACCGGCATTCCAATGATGGTGCCTGCGGCTAGAGTAATACTCTGTAAGTCGCTGTTATCCACCTGTATTGGAATGGTGTCATGTTCTGTGTTGACTAATGGTGTTGGGTTTACCCCTAACCCTTGCTGTTGGAGAGAAGCATTTAGATGTATATAAGCATCAGGGTTTTTCAATTTTTTTCCTCTTTTAACTTTCACTTCCAGGGAGAATTGTCGGGTGCTTTCCGGGATGGTGACTTCCAAGCTGAATTTCAACTGCATAAGGTAGCAATTGAGCTGACCTAAATGCTTTTTCTTGATCATCAAAGCCCATGGGATTATCCGCTAATCGGGACCAAGCTTTGAAGTTTATTAGGCCCAAACTAACGGCGAAGCGATTGAGAATGTCACTGCCTAAGTAAAAGGCGGCAGTGACATCTCGCACCACCCAACAATTATGGACTATGCTCTTGTTGCCAATGGAGATTTTGAGCATACACCTGCTTGGCAGGAGATGTTTCGAATTGGGTGCTTCCAGGTCCATTTCCCATTTATCTATCAGTTTGAATGTGGGAATGGCTGGATCTTTTGGGAGTTGGCGGAACATGGCTTCGCTGATGAAGCTCTTACCGTTGTTCACACACACTCGAGCGAGAACAGAGTCCTTCCCATCATTTAACTGAACAGGGATGAACACTGCTCTCCAATTTGCTGAATATCAGACAGGCTCTGAGCTGATTTCACATCTTTCTGGACTATAGGAGTGGGAGTGTCTGATTGTTGATTGGTAAAGAATTTCAGAGTGTTTTCTTCCAGTGTGGAATACCACCTTAAACTGGAAGGAAGGATGATTTTCAGAAATAGAGAGGACCCCCCACCACCAGTCTGTTGTCCTACTGCTATTACTGTCACGTCTGGAATTTGGTTGTTCTGGAAGTGAAATTCTACTTGGTCAGATTTTTGTTCAACCATGTGGCAGGTGCCGTTTAAACTAACATGGTTGACACTCTGTTTTAATTTTATTGGCTGGCTAGTGTGGGTCCAGAGGATCTTGTTTACGCAATCTATTAGGGGTGACAACCTTCTCAGGAGGTCATTCCCTAGTAAACAAGGGGTTCCCTCTGGAGTCACTACTATGACCGGGTGTTTCACCTTGTGTCGCCCAATTTTGATGTCCAAATCTGCAGTCCCCTCGACAGGAATTTCCTTCCCATCAAAGTTCTGCAGTTGTCCAGGAAGAGAGGTGAGAGGAATACGGTAATTCTCCCACCTTCCTGCATTTAGTTCATCAAAGGCCCTTTTGGTCAGAAGGGTAGCTTGGGATCCAGTGTCCACCAGTGCCAAAATTGTACCCTGCCCCTGTACTTGTACCGGGGCATAATATCTTCCCTCCTTCTCCTCAAGGAGAAGAGTAGAAGTGGTGGGCTAACTTTCTGGTTTTGGACATTGCTAGCGAAGAGATTTGGGCAGAATTCTGTGAAGAGCCTGGGGAATCTGAAAGAAAAAGTTGGCAAGTGGAGATCAGAGCCATTGTGGGTTCCCCTGGTTCCGGTTCTGGGCCGCCCCCCCCCTTTATGGAGGCAGTCACCAGGATGGGTTTGAACCAGGGGATTTCGGTATTGTGGGTTCTGGGATGAGATGGTGGGCGGCGGTAGCTCAGTCTCCATATCTCCCCAGTCTGGATTGGAATCCCTTGGGACCCATTTTTCTTTGGGAGGAGTTCCCCCATCTCTAAAGGAGAAGATCCTTTTCCCAGGATCTTCTGAGGATCCCTCTCCCTCAAATTGGAAGACCTGTACCTCCTCCAGAAAGTGGGTCTGTTTGGGTCCTTTGTTTTTCCTACCCCCCCTCTGCTCCTTGGGAGGCAGGCTTTCAGGGGCAGGAGATTTTGTTTCCGGTTCCTGGTTTTCCAGGGGCTGTTTACAAGTTGGGAAGGAAGCTTCCTCCAAGGCTTTACACCCCCCTTCCCCTTGTGTCTCCTCCCTGGGAACCGGTGGGTTATCGGGGTGCTGCCCCCGTCATTGTTCTGGAGCACCAGGTCCAGATTTTGGGGCATTCTGCGGTGGCATGCTCATCTGAGGGTTCTATTGAACCCTCAGTATGTGACCCAGATCTCGTGCCATATTTTGGACCTGGGGCTCAAGTTGTGAAACCCGCTCAGGCTGATACGGGGCTCTGTTTTCTCCCCTGGGCTGATCCCGGGAAGGGTAGCTATCCCTTCTCTGGTAAGACCCCGGATTGGGAAGATTTGGGTACCCCTCCACCCTTGGCCTCCCCTCTCCCGGATTAGGTTGTCTGGGCTCAGGGAATTGGGGAAAGAAGGATGGATGATTTTGGGGCTGGAAATTGGGTGGATACCTGGGGAAAAAGTTCTGCCCAGGATTTGGTGAATTTCTGCCCTCCTGGGGGAAGTTAGGAGGGAAGTTCCCCGGATCAGGTGCTTGGCTGGATCCCCCCCCTTGGGCTGGAGGAGTCCACACATAACCCAGGATTGGTCGGTTTCCCTTGTAGTGGGGACTTACATAGTCAGGGGAGCGGGGTACCCCATTTGTGGGACTACTTCCACGACTCCCTGTCTGTGACTGGCCCGAGGGCCTTCTGGGCTGTGAATTATTTGGTGCAGGCAGGTTTTTAGGCCCCCCATCTCCAAATCCAAAACAGGGGTGACCTTTACCTCTGCCCCCTTGGCAGCAGTAGGGGTGCTGTTGGTTTTTGGGTTTTTCTGTGCATTATTTTTATTTTCGATGGGCTTCTGCACCTCATAGATCCGGGTAGCCTGTTCAATGACCCAGTCTAGTGACCTCTTCTCGTGAAAATCTCTCACTAGCTGGGTCATGATGTATTTGGGCAAGGCATGGAAAAAAGTATTGACAAATTCTCTGCTGTCCGTGCGCACCCTTCTGGTGGTCTGCGCAAAGGCACACTTCAATTCTTGCACAAATTCTTGTGGGGCCTGATCCTCCCCACATTGCAAATTGTAGGCTGCCTTGCGAGCCTCTTGAGGATATCTATGAACAGAAAAATGTTTCAAGATGGCCGCCCTATATGCGGACCATCTTGAATGGTTTTGGTCCTCCAGCCCTGCAAAGAAACTGGAGTATTCTGGGGAGAATGTCCATTTGACGTACTGGATGCAGCTACTGCTGTCCTTCAAATGGAAAGTCTCCATCATTTGCTCATAGAGCTCCAAGTGTTCCCAAACAGAATACTTGGCGTTCTTATGATAAGGCGTGATGACACTCCTTATTCCCTTTATTTGTTTCAATGGGTCCTTAAGCAAGGCCCTTTTTGCCTTATTGGACTTTTTGGTTCGGGTAACCCTGGTCCATTCATCCTCTGACTCAGAAGCACTGCTCCCAGAGGTGCCCGTCTGATCTTCCAGGTTTTCCGGATTCTGCGAGCCTGGGAATGGCTGGCAGAATGTGGGGACCTGGTCTCCTGTTTCCTGTAATGCTCAGAGGAGTCTTCAGATCCCTCCTTGCTGCCAGGATTTGATGGGTACCCCCCCCACTGACCTAACTGGGCAGAGGTTTTCAGGATGCCCTTAATGGGCCTACTCTCCTGGGGTTCCCCACTAAATTGCACTGTGCTTGGGTGCCCATACCCGGATGCCCGCACATCCATTCCTGGGAGGTACTGGCCTATGAGCCCCATACTTCTAGCTGGATAGTAATCTGCCATCCCCGTGGCCCTGGGCTCATGTGCGCAAGGGGACATGGGGGTGGCAGAGTACAGGGACTGGGAGAGATGAAGGCCTCTGGTACTAGGGCTCCTGAGGTTATGCTCAGGAGTTTCTCTTTCCCAGCGAACCTCATCTCTATCCGCCCCTGCTCCCTGTTCAATGCAAGAGCCTGCGCTTTCAGTTCCTCAGTTAAGGCCTTACTAGACTCTATCAGTCTCTCCTGCATCGCTACCTGTTGCTGGAGCCTATCATTGTGCTGGCAAAGAGCCTCATTCTCTCTCTGTGCCTCCTGATTGGTCCTGGAGTACTGGGCCAGTCTTTGCTGTAGGAGGGTTACCTCCTGAGCTGTGTCCCTATTGGCCTGCTCCTTTCTTGCCAGAGCATCCTCCACCCTCCTGGTGTGCTCTAACAAGTTCTGGTGTTCTTTTTGGAGGTCACCCAGTCCCTGGAGGGCCAGGTGATTTTCTTCCATTTTCCTTTTTAAATGGCAGACTTCCTGGCCTAAGGTATTCCTTTCCTGACTAAGAGCCTGCATCTGTGCCGCCAGGTCGTCCCTTTGCCTTTGGAAGGCACCAGCTTTCTGGCGCTCCTGGTCAAACTCTGCCTGGGTATCCAGGTCTTTCAAAATCAGTTTATTGCTCTCTGCCTTCTCCCTATCCAGGTGGCTTTGCAGGGTGACTACCTGCTCAGCACATGCCCTATTGAAGTCTAACTGTTGCTCCAGCTTATTCTGGCTCTGCAGTAGGTAGTCCAAACCTTCTTGGTACTCCTTCTGCAAGACCAGAAATCTGGTATCCTGGTCAGCCTTTTCCTGTTGCAGCACATCCATATCCTCCTTTATTTTAGTGATGTACTGTCTGCTGTCCTTTTCTGACTCCTGGCTCCTGAGCAGCCTCTGCTCAGAAGAGTCCAGATCAGATTGGGCCTTTTCTAACGGCATCTGTTGCCTATTTGCCAAATCTTGGCCTTCAGCACTTTTGTCCTGCATGGCTCCCATATATAGATACAAATATGTCGCTATCCTAACCATCTTGTCGTGTTCATCTTTAGCTTTAGGAGCCATATATAATTCACTCAGGGCCATATGTAATGGACCCTGATCTCTCCATTTATCTGACCCTGTTTCAGTGACCTGTTGCGCGATTTCCTGCAACCAGACCGTTTGGTCCTGATGAGTCCACTCACCTCTCACAAATAGCTTATGTAAGAAGTGCTCTCTGGCTATTTTGATGTCTACCAGTGTCGTCATTCTGGAATTTGAGTTCCTTCCTGACTTACAGAAGTTTGTATTTTATTTTTGCAAAACAGACCGTTTCCTTAGAACGTTCCTTTGAGGAGTGCTTTACAGCGTAACACAGCGTGGTGATCCGAACGGATGTATGTCTCCTGTCAGTTAGCACACTGTATTAATCTGCACAAGTGATAGATCTAACCCATAATCTCCGGCTACGAGCCCCCACTTTGTTAAGCGGCTTCACTTCAACACTACAGCTAAGTCAATGCCTAGTCTGGGATGCTGAGGGAAACCCTTATTGATATATTTCTAGGTCCAGTTCACGTACTCTGGATGACAACCCTTATATAACAGCCCTCTCTTAGAATCCCCCTGACCCCACTGAGCCAAGAAGTAGGTCTGTTTTGCAAATTTAAAAGGTTTATTTGGGAAATATAACAATATATATCTATCACACTTTTATAATAAATTAATATTGGATATCACACTCAAAATATGACAGTGATCAACAATGGATAATGTTCTACTGGTAAACTGATTTGGTTACTTAGAAGTAGTATAGAGGATGAGGTAGCTGAAATGCTTTATGGTTTCAAGGAAATGCAAGGTGGAATAAATGCAGTACAGAAAAGAAACTGATATGGTTTCACAAGAGATAATATGTTCACTTTTCCCCTGGTGGCAATTCACCCCCCGCCCTATATGCAATGCAAGGAGATGGAAGTAACACACACAGTCTTCGGGAATACAATCAAATACAATACGGAATTTGGTTCCCCCCCAGCAAGCTTAGACAACAGGTGTGCTTTTTAAAACACGGGCAAGAGTGCTTTGTAATGTGGTGGCAAGGAAGTGAAAAATGCTAAAATTGCTTTTAAAATTGGTTCAGGCTGAGTGGTAGACACTTTAAATCAGTTCAGGTCAGCCCTAACAATGGTTCAGGGATGGTTATTAGGTTGCAAACGAATTTTAGCAGTTCAGGCAACCGCGTCTATCTTTTTACAGATGACGAAATCAGGCCAAATCGCAAATCGCAGTAATTTTTGCGAGTGCGTAAATCGTGATTGTGGTAAATGTATAAGGAGTAGGAAAGGAAGTCGGTTCTAGGCTTATTGGAAAGCTTAGATTCTAAGCTTTCAGAGGAAAGTTAAATCTTGTTCCTAGGACAAACGGTTCCAGAGATACGGACGATTTTGTGAAGGTAGTTTTTCGGATTTAAAGTAAACTCAAAATGACAGGTGACAGTTGTGCAGCTTTAAAAATGACAGATGACACGATTTCTAGGAGGCTGTTGTAATTAGGTTAAAATAGTTTGGATTAGATTATTTTAACTAAGAGATTCGGTTCTGCACAGTTCTGGCGGATACTCTCTCCTAATTTTGAAATGAATGGGCCTCGTCACGGATCTGGTCAACACGTCCAGCGGCGGTTCTCTCTGCTCGGCGGGTCAATCAGGCACCGGTTCTGCTCACAGTGTTCCGGATCTCTGGTTCTGCTCACAGCGGTCTGGGTTTCTGGTTCTGCTCACAGCGGTCTGGGTCTGGTCTGCGGTTCTGGCAAAAGTTCTTGGCAAAGAATTCAAACAGCTCGCCCGGCTGTTGAATAGTTTGCAAAAGATTTTGAGGCCTGCTGACAAATACTTTTGCTTGCAGTGGGCCTTCTTGGTTCAAAGTTCTGTAGTCTCTGTTTAGCTTGGAAGTCTAAGTGTTGGATCTCTGGATGGGAAGTCGTCGGTCAGCATGCTCCGCAGCAAATGGAATTGAATGTCTCTACCTGTCCCAGCAGTCTCTTTTTATGTGTTTTGGAAAGTGGGTGTGTGCGTTGGTCATAACTAAACCTGTCCCTCTCACTTATCATTGGCCAATTCCTCCTCTCTCCCTTGATTGGGGGAAGGAAATGTGAGTCAGAGTGATGCTGTAGGTTTTATGGTCAGAGGAACCTCCCCTTGTCAGATTGCACACAAATCTATTTCTGACCCAAACACATATTTATCTATGTACCATTTTTCTAATATTATAGGTCCAGTTAACATATTTTCTGTAGCACCAAACCATCTGATCCCTGTCTTTGTACGATGTCGTGTCCACTGATGACAGAATTCTCCCCTTTTCATCCAGATAACGACCTCTAAACCTTTCCAGATTTTACACAAATGTGCACCAGGGATATGGGTTACAGATGATAAAGTGTCAGATTTTTAACATGCATACATTTGGAGTAACAACCTTTTTTCCGCTACTATCCCCAGGAACATACCACAGGTTCCTTACACCTCTTAAAATGTGCACAGAAAAATCACAAGAATAATGATATTATTTATATAATTTTGACCAGTCCGCACTATGAGTTATCTATCTTTTTAAAATTATGCCCTGGTCAAAAAGGGGTGTGGCTTCCCACCTCACATGGTGGAATAACTGGTTTATCCACTTCCCCCAACCTCAGCTGCTAGCAGAGGCACTGCCCCTCCCAGTTTCTCCCAAGAGGAAGCCACTTTACGGCCCCCCAATATAACATTTGCCTGAGTCCTGGACAAGGCTTTGTTCTGTGTCTCTGCAGGTGCCCCTCCCCTAATCTAATCAGAGAGGTGTCATCTCCTTTTGGTGGGGAAGCAGTATGCAGCTAGGCCTGGGAAGAGTGGCTGAGCAGGTTTCTCCTGTCGGGGGATAGTTGTCAGGCAGAATTCAGCTAAATGTCACTTTAGTTCCCAGTTTAAATCAAACTTACAATTTTTACATATACATTAAATAATTATTTCCTTCAAGTCATTTCAGAATATAGTTTTACATTGTATCCACCTCTTAGCAAGTCTTTCCTTGGCCTGGTTTCGGTTCATTTGTTCAGTTTTACACAAAAGTCTGGTGGTTTTAAAACGCCGGCTTTCTGATAGTGGTGAGCACCGGTACTGCATCCATTTTTGGGCTCTGTCTTGAATTACTGCATTTCAATAGAGTGGTCTTTTGCTTGATAGTATAGGACCCTTGCTTAACATTGTTTTGATGGCATCCTTACAGTAGAGTGGTGATGTGGAACCCCCCACAAGAAGGTTGTATCTTTGGAGTGGTCTTGTGCCAACTGCGCAGTTCTCCTGGATTCTGGCGTGAATGTGGGCGGCGATAGCTCATCCCCTCATCCACCCAGTCTATTGATTTAGTTTGTTCTGGGATAGAATAATGGGCGACGACAGCTCATCCCCACATCTACCCAGTCTATTGATTCAACATGGGTCAAAACCCTTGACACGGTGTATGGTACATACTTGTTAGATGGTTAATTGTATTGTGGCGGTTGTGGCCAGTGGCCAGATTCTTCGAGACATGGCCTCCGGCCACGCACACAAGAATCTGGCCACTGGCCACCGACAACACACTAGTATTATGTGTATAGTAATTATAGGTAATGTAGTAGTAGTATAAAGTGTTTGTAAGATGGTGGAATTATATAATTGAACTGTTTATGGTACTTATGATTGTAGTACAATTGAGGATTTTATAAAATATGTATTTGATTATACTCGGTATGGCTACTTAGGTGGGGGGCACTAGACCACCAAGCTTTTTTTATAATGAAAGGGGGGTGGCCCTCTCCCCCACCCTAAGTGGATGGGGGGCACCTCATGTAGTCCTCCCTGGGGGCAGATTTCTGCCCATAGGAAGGGGTACATTTGATGACCCCTATCCATTTGAGGTGGGGGAGAGGGCCACCAGAAATCTTGGTACAGGCCCCCCAAGCATGAGGAAGTATGTTTTGCCCCCCTGCGGGCAGATGGGCTCACTAATGTTCCCATCTGCCCAAGGAAAGAGGCAAAACAAATACAAAAAGGGTGTTTTGGATTGGGTAAACCACCAGTTAATATATGGAATGAAAAAGGGGGGGTCTCCTCCCCAGCCCACGTGGATGGGGGCTCCTCATGTAGCCCTCCCTGGGGCAGATTTCTGCCCCTATCTGCCCCCAGGGATGGCTACATGAGATGCCCCCCATCCATTTGGGGTGGGGGAGAGAGCCACCAGAAATCATGGCACAGGTCCGCCCCAAGCATGCGGCAGTATGTTTTGCCCACCCTGGGGGCAGATGGACACAGTATGTTTGCCATCTGGCCCACCCTAGGGTAGGGGCAAAAAAAAGAATCTACATTGTTGTTGGGGCCTGGGGGGCACCCTAAACCACCAGTGCCTTATATAATGAAAAGGGTTTGGCCCTCTCCCCCCCACCCCAAATGGATGGGAGGCTCTCATGTTGCCCTCCCCAGGGCAGATTGCTAGTGCAATCTTGCAATCTGCCCCTAGGAAGTGGCAAATGTGTTTTTACTGGGGGTGAGTGTCAGTAGACCACCAGGGATGGCTTGAAAGGGGAGCCATGATGGGAGAGTAGTAGTTATGATTTTCTTTTGCTTGAGTGACCATTGTTTCGTTTACAGCTTTTTCTAAGTGAGCAGCTGCAACGTTACATGAGTACTGTTTTTTATCATCTACGGCCAGGGCCCATTGTCAGTGGAGTGGGTGGGATTGGGGCTGGATTGTTGGTGGTCTGGGAGGAAGTGGGCCATCTGGGGGATATTTTGTTGGGCTTGGACACAATTGCAGGGTCAGGCCACAAATTGGCCCCCATGCCAGCATAACATTGGTGTTTCACTGGGAGCAGCTGTCTCCCATGTTGGTTGACTGTCCGCAAGCCGAGGCTGCACCTCTGGCTGTTCTGCGTTACAGATGTCACCTCCCGGTAGGAATGGGGATCCTCCCGTGGCTCTCCAGAACTGCCCCTGGACTTGGGGACGGTCGACCCACATGGGAGACAAGGTGCCCAAGGCCGGAGGCATCACCTCCGACCATCCTGAATCTCTGGCTGGCGTGTGTTACAGCTTTTCCCTCTGGGAAAGGACAGGGACCCTGCTGGGGCTCCCTGGAACTGTTGCTACACTTAGGGATGGTTAACCCACATGGGAGACAGCCCTGCAAGTCCAGAGACATAACCCCCTGACTATCCTGGAGATCTGGCGGGCCTGCGGTACAGCTTCTCACTCCAGGAAAAGATGGGGACCCTGCCGGTGCTCCCTCGAACCACTGCTGTGTTCGTAGACAGTAGACCCACATGGGAGACGGATGCTGAAGGCCAGGGACATCACCTCCAACCGTCCAGCAGTTCTGGCTGTGCTGCATTACAGCTTTTCCCTTCGGGGAGGTAGTAGCACACTGCCGGGACTCCCTGGTGGGGAAAAGCTGTAACATAGGCCAGCAAGAACTACAGGACGGTTGGAGGTGATGTCCCCGGCATGAGCATCCATTTCGCATGTGGGCGTACTGTCACGAAGAACAGCAGCAGTGCCGGGGAGCCCCTGCAGGTTCCCCTTCCCTCCCCATGGGAAAATTCTGTAATGCAGCCCAGCCAGCACTCCAGGATGGGCGGGGATGATGTCTGACGTCTCCCATATGGGGCAACCAACACCAAGTGCAGCGGCTGTCCCAGGGAGCCCCAGCAGGGTCCCTGACCTTAACTGGAGGGAAAAGCTGCAATGCATGCCAGCCATAGCTCCAGGATAGTCGGGGGTAATGTCCCCGGCCTTGGTGGGCTGTCTCCCATATGGGGCGACCATTCCCAAGTGCAGCAGTTGTCCCAGGGAGCCCAGGCAGGGTCCAAATCGATTCAGGGAAATTCTGTAACACGGCTGAGCCAGAGCTCCAGGATTTGTCGGGGATGATGTCGCTGGCCTTGGGTGGCTGATTCCCATGTGTGTCGACTGGCCCCAAGTCCAGTGGCAGTTCCAGCAGGGTCCCCATTCTTCTGCGGAGGGAAAGGCTGTAACGCAGCCCAGCCAGAGCTCCAGGGTGGGCTTAGTGATGGTCGATCCACATAGGAGACGGGTGCCCAAGGCCGGGACATCACCCCCAACTATCCTGGAGATCTAGCTGGGATGCGTTACAGATTGTACCTCCGGGAATTGACCCTTCCGGGGCTCCCTGGGACTGCCGCTGCACTTGGGGATGGTCAACCCACATGGGAGACAGTTGCTCAAGGCCAGGTACATGATCCACAAACATTCTGGTATTCTGGCTGGCCTGCGTTTCAGCTTCTCCCTCCCGGTAAGGGCAGGGAATGTCCCGGGCCTCCCGGGAACCGCAGCTGGGCTTGGGGACGTTCAACCCTCATGGGAGTCAGCCGCCCATGGAAAAGGATATGACACCCTACCACTCCGGAGCTCTGGCTTGGTTGCGTTTCAGCTTTTCCCTCAGGGATAGGACGGGGACCCCGCTGAGGCTCCCTGAGACTGCCGCTGCACTTGGGGATGGTCAACCCACATGGGAGACAGAAGCCCAGGGCCAGGGACATTATCCCTGACTTTCTTGGAGCTCTGGCTGGCCTGCGTAGTTTGGCTCCCCAAACCCTTTGGTGGGATAGCAGTGGTCTAGCCTTTTCCCTTTGCGCTCAGGTAGGTGCACTGACACATGTGAGGTACCGTTTTTGTTGGGACACCTATGGGAACACAAGAAGGTAGGACATTAGGACATTCGTTGTTGGCGGGTTGTTTCTGTGGGTTGGCAGAGGGAAATGTCTGAAAATGGTGCTATTTTTCGCCAAATTTTGAACTTTGCCGGGCTTTGTGGGTAAGAAAGTTTGGGGTGATTTGCGCAAGTCAGACCTCTGTGGATATCCACGGGTATCTTCTTTTCGGAAATAGGTGGGGTTCCCTGTTTTCCTTGGTGGCTGCGACACCCCAGGCCCAAATCTGTAGGTTATCCACAAGAGCCTATTTCTGCAAAATATGCTCTGCCAAAACACTTGGGGTTACCCATGGTTTAGCCTTTTCCCTTTGCGCTCAGGTAGGTGCACCCACACATGTGAGGTACCATTTTCGTCGGGACACCAGTGGAAATGTGGGAAGGTATTACATTTGTTGTGTTTGTGTGGTTTTCATAATGTTTTCGTACATCTGTTGCTGCACTTTGTCTCACAACCCTTTCTTTTCCCAAATGTTACCTACATTTAGTCGCTGCTTTAGGCACTATACTTTTTTGTAACCTGCACAAGTCACCTACCCTTCAAAAGGTCTACTTGTTCTCTTTCAAAAAATGTATGCTTGCCCTTCCACACCACTTTTGTTTTCCTTACTTACTTATGCCAAGTGCATCTGTTTAGACCACAAGCATAAAAACCTGTGTACCATGGCTCAGTTTTTGGCTTGTGATATTGCTTGTTTTGTGAAACATTATGAAAAATGTGTGATTTCCTAACTAGAAGAGTAGGGGGAATTTAGTGAGGCATAGCTTTTCTCAGCATTCACAGAAACCTCTCTGCATTCACAAAAACCATTGCCTTACCGGGCCAACCATGTCCACCACATACCTTTTCTTCTTCCTGTCGTTTTTCCAATTTTTCCCCAAACTATGGAATTGTTCCCCGCATAGTTGTTGCCTGACCTGCACAAATCACCCCTTCCTAAACTTGGATTTCTGTCTACTTTTCAGAAATGTATGCCTTTCTCTCTTCCCATTCAGCTTCCCTACCCTCCTCTTCCATTCCGTCCACACATTTCCTATTGGAAAAAAAAGGGCAAAATCACCTACCTCTCACAAAACGGCTGGTAGCCATATCAAAATATGTTTTTTTTGGTTTCCACTCAACCTTTTCTTGAAAGCTTGGAAAATGGCAAATTCATCACAGCAAACCATTTGTTCCTAGCTCCTACAAGGAAAAAACCATAGGCTTCTATGTGCATCATTTTATTGGCATTTCCTGAAAAAACCCAAACTTTTCTAAATTTTTGGTTATTTCCTCTCACCCCCTACAGCAAACTAGGATTCCTTGGTAGCATTATGACTGACTTCCAGTGGAAAGAAAATGGGCCAAATTTGGCCAAGATATCTCATGTAACAGAAAAGTTACAAGGGATTGTAGAGGGCCATATAACAAAGGGCCTTATAGTTTGATAGTCAATGACAGGCCGTGTGTCAAATAACTGTTGAAGATGACTTGCACTAGGGGTTGGCATAAGTTGTCCACCTGACTGTAAGACCCAATCACAACCCATCCCTATTTAGAAAGTATACTTAGATGTTCCCCTTAAGCCAATCACAACCCCCATAGGTTGTTCTTGTTTGCCACGTAGTATGAGGTCACGTATGATGTGTTTTAGCTATAAAAGTATAATTTTTTATGGAATGTTTAGGTTAGAACACGAACAAACGTCCGTTGATGTCTGTTGTAATTCCCTGTTTTAGAAATTTGATAATAAAACAGTCGAGAGAGACTTTTTGCCAACTTCCTGAGTCTGTCTTATTTGGTGTAAGAGTTACTCTGCATCCCATCCATGCATGACGTGTTACTGATTTAAGGAACTTTAAGGAAACCCCCTTCTTCCCCCCTGGGTTCAAAAGGGATGGGGTATCGGAATGGGAAACGTAAATAGGAGAATTAGGAATGTTTGTTCAATAGTGACCAGGGGAGGAAGGGAGTGAGATTTCATCAAAGTGGCTTTCATTACAATGTTCAGAATTAGCTGGGGATGATTGCTGGGGTCAAGGCAGGGGGACAGGCGCAAGAAGGACAGTGATGGGGAATAATTTTTATGACATGATTTTTCAAATATTGTGAAAGTTCTTTAAAATCATTACCTAGTTCATTCAATTATGCAGACAAGTTCATGAGGTGATTATGTACAGTTGGGGATAGGGCTTATCTTTGTGATTCTTGGGATTGCATATAATTAAACTGGGGCGTGGTTTCTTCATAAAAGCTATGTACTGTAAGAAAAATATAAACTATTATTTTTGTGAGGTCTATACAAATTAGATTATTTGTTTACATTAAAACATGTATTTTATATCATCAGAGATGGTATCGTCACTCATTTCTTTTGGGAAGTTCTCCTCTAACCACTCAAGTGTGTTTGCCATCTCTTTGAGAAAAAAATGCTTCTGTTTTATAACAAATGTTTATATAGAAAATGCTAATAATAGAGAAATAAATATAATGCACTTACTATTTACTAATTTGTTTTCCAATAAGCACCTGGTGTTTCTCAATCTGTATGCAGAGTTGTACTGAGGTGATTATATGAAGTCTACAGTTATGGTTTCGGATTGGTGCGTTCCATTATAATGTCTGCTAAAGAAGTAATTGTTTGTAGAAAAAGGTATAGTTGTGTGTCGTAAACTTTAGTAATGATGTTATGTACATCTGTCTGTTGGTTGATGGGTACAACTTTTTTGGGTTTCCCCTATGTTTATAGGCTTTGTGATTGCTGACCGACATCAGCGGACTACCACACTGTCTGCCGACTCCATACCTGCCACATTGAGGGTGAGGATTATTAAAGGAACTAGTAGCAGATTAAGGGTGCACTAGTGAAAACCTTTTCAATTGACTGAAATTGTTTTGTTTAAGTTACATTATGATTAAGTTGCACTAATGAAAACCTATGAAACATTGTTGAAGGGACGCTATGGTTAAAGATCATTTCTTGGGGCGGCTTATAACTATGCCTCCCCTGGACGAATCCTCACTAAATATAGCATTAAAAGTATATGTAAGTTTGGTGCGGTTTTGTTTAGGGGGATCATAGTTATAATTACATAGTCACATATTTAGAATTATAATTACATATAACATAGTCCCAAAATTTGCGGAAATCCTCAGACGCAATGGAAAGAAAACTTTGCACATGCCTACACCCCAAACGGCTGGACAGATATTCACCAAATCTGTAGCAGGAGTGGCAGTATGGTCCTGGAAGCAGGCTTTTGTAAATTTGGTGTAAATCCGTCCAGTCATTTTTTTTAAAGGTAGGTAAAACAAAATTAGTAATATCTGGTTCCGGTCTGTATCTGCCCGGTGATTGGATGGTGAAAAGCGTGCGGTGCGTCATATTTTTGGAAACGGCCGCCATGTTGTCTGGAAAACATATTTTGTGTTATTTGTTAGCCGAAAGAGGGGCTGGGAAAGGGGGGTGAATAAAGATGATATGGAGCTGTATGTCTAGGTGAAAAAAGTGGGTACGGTTGCCGTTCGCTAAGCAGACAGCGCAGTAGTCAGTGGACAGCGCTGTGAACGAGTAGCTTGGAAAACACTTTTGGGGTTATTTGATGGCTGAACAAGGGCATTGAAAGGGTAGGCGAGTAGAATAAGGATGATATGAAGCTGTTTTATTGGCAAAAAAGGGTTTGCAGATGCTGCAGAGTCTTTTGTCAATATTGGTGTCCGCAGACACCATTTTGATTGCAGGGGGCTCGGGTGAGGTTTGTTATTTGAAGGTGTATTGTACTTGTTATATGGTTTAATTCTATTGTGGTGATTGTGGCCAGTTGGCAGATTCATAGGGCCAGGGCGGCCCCAAGAATCTGCCCACAACCACAACAGTATTAATATGTTTATAGTAATTATACGTAATGTAGTGGGGGTATAAAGTGTTTGTAATATGGTGGAATTATTTAATGTAACTGTATATGGTATTTATGATCGTAGAATAATTGAGGATAGTGCTTATAGAATATGTATTTTTTTATACTTGGTATGGTTACTTAGTTGCATACAGTAATGAAGCTGGAATCCCTGGTTCATTTTCTGTGGGAAAGAACTGCATAATTTGTTAAGCAGGATAGTTTAAGAGTTTTAATTGAATGCAGTTTTACTTATACATTTACTTTTCACCCTCATAAATAGTACATTCTATGTACTATGTGTGGTACAACATAAGTGTATGATACTGTTGTTGTATTGACGTTAAATAATCATTGGGTCATTGGGAGAAATATAAATCCGACAGGATTAAAAAAAATCTTTTACAATTATGTGAGTGTAAGCGTGATAGTATGTTTGTTTGAAGTATGTTGTGATTAAAGGAATGTTTAAAGTACTCAAAGTAAAACTGCTGATTCCTATTTCTCCAAGTTTTTTTTAATCAAGATGTCATTATCGACTTTGTTGAAGCCTGCTGATACGTCTAGTACTATTAGTGCCAGGGTGATTTTGGAGTCCGGGTTGATTTTGAGTTCATCCCATATGGACAGTAATGCTGTTTCCATTCCTCTCATTGGCCTGAAGCCGACTTACGCCTGGTCTAGTATTTGGTTGTTGGTTAGGTCTTCTGTGTTTCCTGAAGGGTCTTTCAGGAATGGTTTGATGTATGCTGATTTGAAGCTTTGAGGTACGTTTCCTGTTGTCAGTGAGTGGTTAAATATTTAGCAGAAATATTCGGCTGGTGTTTTTTGGATAAGGCTTGTCTTGTACATGCCTGGTGGGCAAAGGTCTTTTGGTGAGCCTGCTCTGTTGCTTGTGTTCACTAGGCTTGTGAATTTTTATGCCGAGGTAGGTTAGTCTTGTGGTTGGTTCCTGTGTCGGTTGGTTAGTGGTTTTGATGTTATTTTTGTGTAGTTTGCTTGGTCGTAGCATCATTTTTGAGAGGGTGCATTGTGTTGTTGCAGAATGTTGGGTTTCTTAGTTCATTGATGATACTGAATATCTGTTTCTGGGTGTTAGTTGAGTTGATCATATATTCAGTGTAGTATAGTTTTTTTGCTTTGAGGATCTCTGCTTTGAATATTGGAATGTTTAGTGGTGGTGCTGTTGTCATCTCTAGGTGGTCTTTGTATGCAACAATATCTATATTGCAGTTAATTGTTTTTGACCTGTTTCCTTTGAGCTGTGTACATCTCCTTGCCTTAAACGTTCTTCAAAATGCAAGAGAAGGCTTATTCCTGAAATAAATATTGACTGGGCAGTTTTGTAAAAAATTAGTCCTTGATGTAATTGCCATGCCTTTCCACTGTGAGCCTATCCTTGACACCAAACGTTTTTCAGGAGGTTTGTGGAAAGAATGTGAGAATTTTTGGGCAAAGATAGCTGAGGAGAGTATCATGAAATGTGATCCAATGAGTCCTGGATATATATAGTGTAAAATATTGCAGGGGAACCACTGCATATATATGATCGATAACAATATTTCCCTCCAGACCATATGAACCCCTTTTATCAATCCCTTTTATAGACCTGTAGAATGTCACATATCCAAAGAATTGTCTTCCTATTCTGGTGTTATAATGCTCAACCATTGAGGCAACTCGCCCATTAGTCAATCTGCAGGATATAGGGACTGGTAAAGCCTAACAATTCTCGCCCACAGCTTCTTCAAAGCACAACACTCACTTACCTTTCATAGCCACATGCTCCTCTCCTAGGCTGATCCCAGGCCCTGTAGTACTTCCTTCTTACAGGCCCACATCCCCATCAGACATTGGAGACATCACAGAAAGCTACATCCATTTCCATGCATCCACACAGGTGGATGCATGTATTTAAAAAAAAAAAAACACAGCAAGCTGCAGCAAATTCCTCACACCTTCCCAAGGTGATTGTCCTTAAATTGTGTAAACCACCAAATGTGGATTTTTGCCATGGCTTATAATAGCTTTATTGACCCAACATGTGCACTTTACTGTGAGTTACATACCTGTAAACCTTATTAAATGTCTTTGTTGTGATCAGGCCTTTAATAAAGTCTTAAGATCCTTAACACATGATACGGCATATTTAGAATATTAGAATGTTTGCAGTTCCATTGAAGAAATGCAGGTACAGAGGGTATTTAGTGGCTGATGTAAGTATTTTGCCTCAACATTCCAATATTTCTTCTTTGTATTTCCTTTTTTCAAACGCAACATTCTACCCTCATTGAGTGAAATGTTCTAGTAGCTTTATAAACTCACAATGAGAGGCCTTACACATGGATTCTATTGTAGGCCTACGCTCAGCCAATTAGAATACTCAGAATACCGTTTATAATCTCTGTTACAGACCTCATTACAAACATTCTGGATTGAGCAACAGTCTGACAAGTCACACAGAAACAATTGTCTTCAGCTGTGTAACAGGAGCATGTGCTGGTCCCTTCCTCAAACCAGTACACCATAATGAAAAACAAATTGTGTGAAGTTTCTTGTGATTAGTTCCATTTTTATTAAATTAGCATTACAAGTTGCAAGTGTGTGCTCATATCCCCAACCAACAATAAACATTGCTTTACTTTTTAGCTGCACAGCCCCATCTGCTAATAGTCTTGTAGACCTCGAGAGGGCTCATTTTCACTCGGGATAATGACCCTGCCACAATTTACAGCCTTTGCCTTTGCCTTTACCTCAAACAATAACTTTAGGCGGGTCACTATCCCTTGACAATGACCCACCCCTTTGTCCATAAGGCTTAATTATAGTGCCTCAAATCTCATTAATTTAACTCAGTTTTGCAGGGCTATAATGCCCAGTTTGGCCCCCTTGGAGGGTCTATAAAGTTAAACTTTGACGACTCTGTGAAAAGGAGCTTTGAAATCATTATGTGCCAAGTTATTATGATAATTTTTGAAACTCTCATAAAAAGATATTAAAGCAAAAGACTAATGTGACTGTGGATGCATTAATAGCTCTGATTTCCTGGAGCACTGTCGGGAGAATCCCAGCTGGGCCTGGGGCTTCATTTGTATTAATTGCCTCCAGATGTTTCCCTCACTTCCTCCTATGCAAAGTGAAACTCGTTAAATGATCTTTGGAAAATACCAAAATTGAGACGGCACGAGAAGGTGTCGGCGAGCTGCGAAGTGTGCGGCTATAAGAGGAAAGGACATTCTTATTATGTTAGGGTAGAGATTTATTTACGTAAAACACACTTGACAGTAATGCATGTATCCTTCCAGAGCAGTCGACAGAAGGCACCCTTATTGTATTTATAATTTTTCAAATTAATTTAAATATGCAACCAATTAAAAACCCATCTTTCCATGACTCAGTCTGCTTCATCTTGCTCTTCTTGTCATGAAGGCTGGTAGTGTTTGGTTAACCAGGAAGAACAATTACCTGAATAGGTTACACTGGAATGAAAACAGTGGACATAGTGTATGGCATTGGTCCAACGTTAGTCATTATTGCTCCACAATATGTCTTCTAAATCTAATTTAGAAACTAATAAGTTGTTACAATTATTGATTTATTGGCTTGACTGCTAAGTGCAATAAATAAATAATCATTGGCAGAGTTTATAGGGCTGTCTACGCATAGATGTCGCTTCCACAGTGTCTTTTTGTCTCTGTGTTTTTATTGGCACCATTTCACCAAATCATTACAGATAGCTGAAATGACATCACTTGTCAGTTGACTCACAGATGATATCACAGGAATTTACTTTGCATGACCATCTCCTTGTAAGAAATGGAACGTGCCTTAAAATAAGGTATTTCCACTCCTGATAGGGATTCAGGATGTGGGTCATTTGAAAGTAGAGAGCTGCAGGAACATTGAAGCATGGTATGCCAACCGGAGAGGTCACCACCGCCATCCATAGGCTGTCATCAATGACCCTCTACTGATGTCATATTACTGATACCTTTTATAGAAATAGGAGCGTACCTCCATGAAAGTGTTTCCTCTTTTATAATGGATTAGAGTGAGAGTTCATGCCCTTCAGGTCTTTCTTCTGTGTTCATAAATTAGAGCTGTGGTTGCATGAAATGGCATTCCTTTTCCATTTGTCAAATAATGTGCTACTTTGAACATCATGTAGCACAGCAGTTTCATATTGCAAGCTCAGAGATAATCGTATCGTTCTTGAACAGATCCTCAGTTTAGTTTTATGCTATAAAACCACAGTGTATCCAATGTATTCATGTATTATTGTGACACTTTTAGCAGGTACATTGCAAAATAGAGAGGAAATCAACCACAGATTGTCTTCAAGGTATGGTTGATGTCTGATTCATCCAGTTAGCCAGAGCCTTTTCTGAGACATAATTAGAGCCCACTTTAATAATATGGTAGTAACCAACTTAGCAATACAGCGCCAGTCTGGGACAGATATCTAACTAACTGTTCTCTAGCTCACACATCTGAAAATGTACCCTACTTATAGCAAAATCAATGCTAGCCCAATCCTGTTCATGCTTACAATAAAAGGTAAACAATGCAGAATTGTAAAATCTCTTTGACCTAATCTAAGTAGAATCACAGTAATAAACAGACCCATAACCCTTACCTGGAGGGCTAAACTCTGATGTCTCCTTGTGATAGCTCCAGGACCCAACTCATCAGACTTGCGGTACTGCCCCTGGGTGGCCTGGGCTCCAGTTACCAACCCGGGTAGGCCTTCCCTACCCAGATGTAAATTCAACAAGCCCTGGTAGGTGTCAACGCCTTCTCAAAGATATAACCTCTATTGTGTCATAGTCAGGGCTCCTACAGGCACACTTGGGAGGTTGTCCTTCACCTTGGGTTCGAGCCACCACTCCAGGGTGGCTGTCTTTATGCAATTGTGAGTTCCATGAGAGAAGTCCCAGCCTTCCCCAGAAGGGTAAGCTCTGATATCACAGCTCCAGGAGACTGGCAAGTACACTTTGAACGTAGGCTGTAACCTTGGACTTCAGCCACCAACCCATGATGGGTGTCACAAAACAGTCATGAGTGCCACAAGCCTTGGAAATAGTCTGAGTCTTATCTGGAAGGTTGAACACTGATGTGCCCCTGTCAGAGCTCCAGGAGACACGTCAGCAGACTTGGTTGGCTGTCCAAAACCAGTCACAAATTCCATGGGCCCTGGGCGGAATCTTTGTCTCCCCAGGCAGTGTAAGCTCTATTTTATCCTAGTCAGAGATACTGGAGTCCCACCTGCACACTTAAGTGCTTCCATTGTCATTGGGCACTAGCCAATAACTCAGGGTGGCTGTCTCTCCTAATCACATGTTCTATGGGGTTGGCAGGAGTGTCAGCCTTCGCTCAATGCATCATTTCTATTGTGTCCATCGAAGCTCCAGGAGTACCACCAACACACATGGGGTAATGCCATTGTCCTAGAACTTCTGTCAGCAAGCAAAGTGGGGGGTTGGCGAGGGGCTTTACAGAGTCAATCTTTTCATGGGCCCTGGGATGAATTCTAGACTTCCCTGGAGGGTATTCTCTTTTGTGTCCCAGTCGGAGGGTTTCGATTCTAGTCTTCACACTGTAGGTGCTTCCCCTAGCCTTGGGCTGCAGCCACTAACTCAGGAGAGCTGTCACTTCCTATGTGCAAGTTCTATGAGCTACAGAAGGAGTCTCAACCTTTTCTAAAAAGAGTACGCTGAGATGGGTTTCATTCCGAGCTTCAGGGGTCACAGCACCACACTTGGGATGTTGCCACTGATCGCAGGTTCTAGCCATGCACCTAGGGTGCTATCGCAGCTCAGCCTTAAGTTCCATGGCCTCCATGTTGAGCCCAAGCCCTCTCTAGAGAGGCAATCTCTAATGGTTCCGAGTCAGTCAGAGCTTTAGGAACAGTACCAGAACTGAGTGAAGTGTTCCATGAACCTCAAGAGGAGTCACAGCCTACTCTGCAAAAGTAAGCTGTACCATGTCCCAGTCAAAGCTCCTGGAATCGCTCCAGCAATCCTGGGGTGCTACCACTGGCATTGGGTTACATCCACACTCCCAAGGTGGCTGCCCCTACCCATTTGTGAGTTCCTCAAACCACATGAGGATTACAAGCATTTTCTGGAGATGTCAGTTCTAGTATGTCCATGAGTTTCAGAGAATGAGGAGACCCTCCAAAAACTGTCGGGTCGGATCCTGGGCACCCAGACCTGTCAGGCCATGCATTTCCTTACAAAGCTTAGTGAGGTTCTTACTGCCAAGGCCCATTGCAATGAAATCCTCTACCAGATAGTGCAATTCTCAACCCGTAAATGTGGTAGTTGGCCATAGCCATAGATATTCATGCTAAAATAAGATAGAGGGGATACTATGGAGGTCTCACTAAAGGCTAATTTTAAACTATTCTGCAGTTGAGTGTACAATGCAGTTGAATGCTTTTTTCGACATCTCGCTCTCTCACCTAGGGTACACAGATCACAACAAATCTTAGTCAGCTTCACAGAGATTATTTTACATGGTATATGTGGGGGCTACTGTTCCACTCATGGTTCATAAAGACCCTGCAGGGACCATTCCTTTCTGGCACACTTTTAGACCCATGAAGTCTGGTGAGTGTAATTCAGAGCAGAGGCAGTGTCTAGGAACTTCCATGTGGGTTCCCTGTGTGGTCATTTGGTCTCAGATCATCCTGTGGAAGTGGAAGGCCGGCCAAAATGGGACCCCAGACAGAGCCACAGTTTTGGGTCAGGGTATTAACAGAGCCCAATGAGGTGTGCATTGTGAATGCGAACTGGGTCCCCCCTCTGGCAATAACACACAGTATACCCAAGAAAGTGAGCACACAAAAGAAGGCACCACATCTTTGCTGAAATCAGGAAACACATTTATTACAGACAGGGAAGTAGGATTATTGCCAACAGAGTAAGTTAGGCACACTAAGCATGGATACATGTCTGCACTGGCCTGCGTCACAAGGCAGGGCATTGATAAGAGGAATACTGGCTAAACCCACCCAGAAGGAGAGTGAAGGCTGGTGAGGGCGACAGTGAGGGTGACAGAAAGAGGGTGCAGGGCACAGACAGAGGGTGCAGGGCACAGGCAGAGGGTGTGGGGCACGGACACAGGGTGAGGGGCTGTGAGAAACTAAAAGTTTCCTCACAGGGATCTGACATCCAGGTGACCAGGACACGGCCATCGTTATTGGATCCAGTTCCTCGGGGTAGAACAGTGGGGGAGGATCACCTGGATGAGGGGTCTTCGAGGAGTGGAAGTCAGACACAGAAGGTTGAGACACAGTACCCCCTTCTTTGTAACACCTTTCCCCATCCTACCCGGTAGGATATGTAGAAGCTCAACCCCCCTTTTCGAACACAAATACTTTCTTACACAGAGAAAGACAATGGCCTAACACCAAAGCCGTTTACCTGACATGTCCCAACACAAGGGCCAGGCAGAGTCGGGCAATTGACCAGAACCATAAAAACCTAACAGCCCTTTTCCTTCCCACAGTGATAAAAGGCAGAGCATGAGAGCACACAAGCAGCAAGGCTGAATGCACGAGGGGTCAGCTATACCAGACCGGCAGTTCAAGAGGAGGAAAAAAGTGGTGAGACATGAAAGGACGAAGAGGAGGGAGTTGCTCTTGCCCTTTTCAATTCAGAACCGCAAAGCCTCCAATATAGGAACTACAAGACCGGGGAGTACAGCTGGGTGAGGTGTGACAGATGTCAAAGGTGCACAGGGCCTCCCGCATGGATAACACAGGCGGGGAGGCACGCTGGCTACCGTGGTACCGTCCTTGACTCCAGAGATGAAATAGACCTGTGGGTTCAACACAGCCAGTGAAACGGAGAAAGCTGATAGCAAACCGAACTGTGTTGAGCCCAAGGTTGCAAGTGGCAACATTATATGTGAACAAAGAACTTGTGTTTTGAACTTTTGAGAAAAGTGAAAGAAGGGCCAGCTGCAGAGTGGTCAGGAACCGCAGGAATGCTCATTCAAAGGACTCTGTCTGACTCCTTTGTTTTGTGGTGAAGGCCCCCGGAAAGGGCGGCATGAGGGTCAGAGTGGTCCTACAAAGGTCACATAAAAATCCTTTGTACAATCAAAAGTCTCTGACCCATCGATGAGACAAAAGCTAGGGGAAGGGAAACCCCCTCGCTTCCTGAGAAAATACTGAACGCGAGCCTAAGGTGAGTGTACACACAACTGAGGGATGCCAGAGAAAAACTAGGGGAGAAGAAATCCCACTTTGCAAAAGAAGGTTGCGAATTAAGGCAAATGTGAACACGACGGGGGATGCCAAGAGAAAGCTAGGGAAATTGAAACCACGCTTTCTGAAAATATGAAGTAAAACATGAACTGTGCTTTGAAACTTATGAACTGTGTTAGCGATGGCTAAGAGTACCCGATGAAGGGGAAAAGCAAGGAAAGTAAATCCTGAATGTGATAAAACAAAGTGAACTATGAAATTGGCAAACCGAGAAGATTGTGTTAAGAGTGAAAAGCCGTAGTGAACCCGATGGAGGGAGGCCCAAGTTGCAAGAAGTATCCGAGCCCAGCAGAGGGCGGTCCAAGGGGGAAAAGAGCAATTGCCCATGGTGCAAGATCACTGAAGGAACTTTTGTTTGCTTGTTTATTTTGGTCCAGAAGGTCCTGATATTGTTGAATTGAATAATGAACCTCATGCTGGAGAGACCCAGGAGTGCGCTGTGCTCAGAAGTCCCACTTTGTCTTGTGCTTAAAACGTGGGGAAGGGAGACCTAGCCATACCATCCTGACTTATCATTTTGTGAACACTTCTTTCTTTTCTGGTGAACCTTATCCCACACCCTTTTTGTAACTTAATGAAAGGCCTGGCAATAGTTCTTTTTAGTATGGACAGGACAATGGTGGAGATTCACAGGAGGGTAGGTTGACACATGTAGGCATAGCCGCCTCCTCCCCAGTTGTCCCAGGAAGGGGATTAATGGACTGAGGAGGAAGGGGCAGGGACATAACAGGTGGGAATACATCCAGGGACAACAGCAAAGGAAGGAGATGGACAGGCTCTCCTCACCCACCCCTGTGGTAACCACAGCTGTTCTCATGAGTCCAAGGAGGAAGGGGTGGGAATCAAAGGGTGTAGCATGCCCCCTTGGAGGAGGAGGAGAACTGTTCCCAGGAGTACAGTGGTAGGTGGCCTGATGAGCACAGCTGTCCAAGTGACAGACAGGGGAGGAGGAGGTCACAGGATGGGGGCAGCTGAGTACACATGCAGGGACTTGGGAGGATGCCAGAGGGGAAGAGTTTCTCAGGAAGAGGTGATTCAATGGCTGTTAGCTGTGCCCGGGGTGGGAACAAGTTACAAGTTTCAAATTACAGTGGGGGGAAATGAAAAATTATGCAATACATTAAAATGCACCAAGTGATATCCGATGCATTAAAATACATTGAATAACATATCAGAAACAGCATAGGCATCTACCCACAGAGACTGCTATTTCAACATTCCCACAGCCCTCCTTTGGTCCCGATAGGGACCATATCAACTGTGCTTGGGACGAGCGCCACACCTCAATCTGGGTCAGTCTGTAAAGTTCTTTGTTTAATGAGTCTGGATTCCAGGATGTGAGGGGTATATGACCCATGGTCAGGTAGGATCCTGGGGTCTTGCAACACTTTGATATGAGGCACCAGAGCAGTCTGCAGAAGATAATGAGTGCAAGCAACCTACCACCAGCATACAGGAAATACCACCGCATTTTTCCCCAGAAGGAGTTGAACAAGTCTTTTATTTTATCCAGAAAGTCTTTGGCAGTATCCTTGGGGTTGACACCAAGGGAGGTGATTTGAGCGGCTTGGTCACAGATTCTGTCAGAGGAGTCTGGTATATACACAACACTCTGATCCAATAAGTGCACACACTCCACCATGGGAAGCAAATATCATGTCAAGGGCCATGTGGTTTTGGAGAGCCCATTTTCTCAACTCCTTCTGCTCGGCTGTCAATGTTTGAAGTGAGATAGCAGTCTCATTTGCCACCCCATCCAGAATTGCCTGCAACTGCTACACAGCCCATTCTACTTTCATGACACCCATCTGGGGGATTAATATGGTATCGTACAGCTGTGCGTCTGTCAGAGGAGTGTAAGTGTTCACTACTTCATGGGACTTGAAGGTCACAGGCATTCGGGATCTTGCCGGGGGGGTCTTTCTTTGGTGACCTTGATGGAGGGCACATTGAGGCCCATGGTGCAGCTGTCACTCCAGAGTTCGGGCAGCTGTTTACAGGCTTTGCTGATGCAGATCCAGAAGAGGTCTTCAGGTGCCAACCAGCTGTCTGTTGGCTGGCACTCAGGCAAGGGTAGCTTTCATTACCCCCAGGAAATGTAAGGTAGGAGGCGGGGCTGTATTGTTGATAGGTTTGTTGGGGCATTTGCACATGGAAATGACATTCTGTTTGCTGGGACTTCAGGGCAGTCCACATTCAAGGTTGCCATTTTCTTCATAGCCAGGGGGTGCTTGTGCGACCGGAGCACCATGGACTGATATTTGGTGGTGGTGCCCACATCTTCTGCCCCTTGTTTGCTTTCCCACGCTAAGCATACAGGGAAGGTTGCTTTGTGCAGCACAGTTAGAGCTGTTCCTTCCAGGTGTGCACTGGGCTTCCCGGGATGGCGGAGGAATAGGTCGAAGACACTGGCAGGTAGGACCTCGAGCGGGACCTCTGTGCCCTGATGGTGAGGCATATGGGCACAGACCCAGCAGTTGCATTGATTGAGTTTGTGGGCTGCCAAAAGGCAGATCTGGAGAAAATAATTATCTTGGTAGTATGTTAGTGCAGAAGGTAGGAGCAGAGGGAGTAGAGCAAGCATGATTAACTGGCTGATGTCAGACATTGCAGATTGGCTTTGGGGACCCACGGGGAGAAAGAGCACCCAGTTGGAGCAGAGTGTGTGTGCAGATGAATGAGAGTCTCTTCGTCTTGCAAGTCTTTCAGGGAGCAGATGAAAAGTTCACTAGATCATGGTGAAAGCAGGGATCTCACAAGAAAGCAGACTGGATAGAAACCAAGAAAATGGGATAGAAAGGCAGGACGATGGCATAGGGCAATAACAAAAGATGAAAGGCAAGGCGGGTACGCTGGAACAGAAAATGAAAAATAAATACACTTTAAAGCACAGTGATCTTGGTACACTTTGGCTGTAGTGTGGCCATGCTGAGATACTAGGGGATATTGGGCCTCATTACAAGTGTGCCAGTCCGGAAACACTGATGCCAGTAAGCCTACCAACACTGGTATTTCCCGGCCGGCACAGTATGACTCTGCTGGTGGGTGCTTCCCCACCTACCAGGATCAGAACTGGTGGGGAGAAAGGCACCCCCCAGCACTTCAGATGATCGAGTCCCCTTCACCATTTTGCCGGAAGATCATGAGGTTTCCTGTGGAGAGCGGCCGATATAGAAATTCTTGCAAGAAAATCGATACAGGTGGGACAGGCCCCTCTTTCACAAAATCCATCCTGGTTTGCAGAGGCTCTTTGTGAATGCAAGGCAAAGGTGGTTGATTGGAGAGGGGAGTCGATACCGAAGGCATCGAGCTGAAAAAGCGAATGTGAGTAGACTAAGGGGAATGGCAAATTGAGGGAATGGGATTGTGGTAAAGTTTAATAAGTAACGGGGGGATTTAGAAAACAGTGAAGAAACAGTGTTAAGTGATATTTTTTGTGTATGTATATAAGAGATGAAGAGATAAGCCCAAGAGTCCTGGTTCAAGGGAATTATAGAAGAAGTCATTATACACTTCAGTCAAAGTAAACTAGGCCATGCAGAGGAAAGATCCTGTAAAATAACGACTTAAACCCCTATCAGGGTATATTTATGGGCAGGAATAAGGAATAGAGCGCTGAGGATTAATGTGAAAAGTCGACCAGTCTGTCTGTCTGTTTATAGGTCTGATTTGAGGTGTCAAAGAGCGATGATTTTGTAAAAAAGGTTGAAAAAGTCAAGGAGATATCGTCTAGCTAGAAAAGTTGTCAGTACCGACTTAGAAGGTGGCTGAGGATATTGAGAAATTGGAGGTTTTGTACAGGTATTTGTTGGAGCGCACTAATATTTGTTGTTTTATAAACATATTTGTAATAAAGAACCAGTAAGTATTGACAGTCAATTGATACTTGTCACATTGGAAGATGTCACTCCTTTAATGCATCTGTGCAAAACCTTGCCAAAACACATGCCCAAGCTCAAACAGTATAGTGTGGAATGGGTGGAAGGCACGGCAGATAAGATGTTCATGCCATGGCCACAAGGGGGACCTTTGGCAAAGACGGTATTGCAACACATGACCACATACTTGCATGTTGCGTACACAGGAAAGAAATTAGAAAAGAGGTTAGCTATTTTAAAGCTTTGGAAAATGTACCAGGAAGAGAGAGAGGATCCGTCACCTGAGGATTGGATGCTTAATCAGTGTAAGGAGGAAGGTGCTTGGCCTTCTGCTCCCCTTGCCTCGCCTTAGATAAAAAGCATGAGTACAGAAAACAAAGGATTGTATCCATTAAAAGAACTAAAAGCGGTGACGGGGTATAGTAATTCAATATATGAACCGCCTGCTTATAATAGTGGAGATAGCCCAGAGGACAGTAGGAGGAAAGAAGAGACCTTTAGGTTCGTACAAAAGAGGGAAAAGAAAAGTGAATGACCGAATATATCAACAGAGATAGAATGGGAAATTAAAAGAAGGAAGGGAGAAAAGGATAAAGCTGATGCGGTAACGCTCGTGCAGAACGAATGGATGGGAGGACAGATATTGCTTAAACTAGATGGGAAAAGCATTGAGGAAGTTAGGCAAAGGGGAGATCAAGATGAGCAAGATAGGAAAGACAAGGAACAAGAAAAGAGATTACAAGAAGATGAGAGGAAAAGCCGAAAGCAGCGAGAACAGCTCTATCAGGAAAAGCAGCAGAAGAAAGAAGAACGGGCAGAAGAACAAAGGTATGATAACAGACAGAGGGCAATAGAAGAATCGGATAGACATGACAGAAAGAAGGAAGAAGAGGAAGCGCAGAAATTTAGAGATAAAAGGATACAGAGACAAAAAGCAGAGGAAGAGAGAAGAGTGGAGGAAAGGAGAGAAGAAATGAGAAAGAAAGAGGAAAGAGTTAGATGGAAAGCAAGGTGGCAGAGAGAGGAAATTGAAGAATTCGAACGAAAAAGGAGACAGCGAGAATGCGAGATTATCACATTCAGAATGAATTAACGGAGCCAAGACCAGTGATACAATGGAGCAATATAGAAGAGTTCCTCCCATTACAGGGAGCAACGCCAGGACCATCTAAAGTCATATTAGATGAAGATTTCCATATAAGGAGCATTGGAGATAGGATCGATAAAGCCTATCAGGATTTAAGAGAGAGAGGCGAATCAGGAAGCCGAGGAAAGGGAGATTGATCTATAACCTTCCAATCACGAGGTGAAGAGGGAAGCTCACTCAGTTTTGAGCATAGAGCCCTGTCTTTCAGCGTGCTAACTTTAGACAAGGGTGAAGGAGAAGAAAGCCATACTAGCTTGACTAGACATGTCCGACAAAGAGAGGGAATCCTTCAGTGGGAGGGAAGCAGTATGTGTGTCCCCGGTGGAGGTTTCAGCCAGACAAGGGTGTAAAATGGTCTGATTTAGAACGACCTAAGGATAGGACATCAGTTCCTATAGAATGCCCAGACCACCCTAAAGGATTATCGTATAGCGAAAGGGGAGAATCGCCACCTTATGTAAATCGGTTAAGGTCTCTGCCAGGAAGAAAGCCATCAGGAACTACTGTTCCTACCATGGATAGACTGATGAGGGATGTGGATTGCGGAATAGGATTTACGAAATTCCCCCTGTTAGAAAAAGGAGGGGCGAGACCACAGTATATCCATTGGCTCAGATGAACAAGGATAATTTAAGGTGTAAAATTCCCAGCTTAAAGGCGGGTGCGGGAAAAGGAATTTATGAGTTAGAGAAAATGACCGGAAGAAACACCTTAGCAATAGGGGATATTAGCGGTCTTTTAGCAGCTATCCCTGTGGAAAGAGCAGATGACATTTGGACAAGACCATGATATTATAGTGTCACAGCAAAAAACGCTGTGCACGATGGAGCACTATTTAATAACTGTATGGCAGAATAGAGTACAATATCCTGACTGATTATGACATGAAAAATAAAATAAGATGAAGATCCGCTTGCTTACATTCAGGACATTCAAGAATGCTGGTCTCTTGAAATGCGCAAGCCGTGGAGTAAAACAGTGGCAGTATTTTACCACATTTTGTGTCAGGGACTGCCTGAGCTAGTACAGAGGCAGCTTGAGAAGTTAGTGGAGATGGAAGCAAAACCATGGCCTGTGATACAGTTGGCTATAGTGCATCACTGTCGACTGTTTACAGAGAACAATAAAAAGGACAATTCTAGAAAAATTCAGGAAGCTAGGTTAGTTCAGAGAAAATGGTCAAACTACGCCATAGAAGGACCGGTATTGACGAGCAAAGAAGGGCTAAAAGTACAGCAAGCAGTGAATACGTTACAGGTGAATTATCAACGCCCTATGAATCAATGAGGAAGTGGGTTTATACTGCGAGGTAGAGGTATGGGTTACAGAGGAAGGGGCGATTTCAGAAAACTCAAGATGGGTTTTAAAATGGGCAGAATGAGAATCAGAATATGCAAGGAGAATTTAATCAGGAAGGGCTAGTTAGACGAAACCTCCTGTATGCTGGACACTTGGAATGACAGGGTACATTGCACGCACATGTGGGAGCCAAGGGTATATACGAAATGGTCAGTATTCAAGAGGGGGGACAGCTTATCCTCCAGCATATAGCTCACAGGCTAGGGATGGATTTGTCCAGGATCAGACAGTGTATCAGGCACAAGCGCCACAAGTACAACAGATACTGCAGCCACAGCAATCACAACAGTCACCATTGAGTTTACCGCAAGGACAGTCGCAGCACTCCTCCATGCAAATGCGCAAATACGAACACAGTACAGGTATTGACACCTAAAATAGGGGTGTCATCGTAGTGGGAGGGAATCCTTTCACAGGGGTATGTACATATTCACAATAGGATAGCTCACAGGGTGACTTGATGTGTTCAGTACTATTTGTAACACCAGACCCTCAGGAGGAATTAAGGGTTGATGTGACGATAAGAGTCAAATCCTTTTCATTTTTAGTTGACACAGTGGCTACACGTTTGTGTATACGAGAGGGAAAATATCCAATGTCGGGAAATGCTGTGAATGCTCAAGGATTCTCTGGAGCTACAAGCAGAGTTCCTTTTACTGATAAATTGCCAGTCTCCATAGGAGAATGTGATCTGTTTGTTCCATTATTGTATTCACGGCAGACAACAGTTAATATTTTGGGAAGAGACTTATTGACAAAACTTAACATGATGATTTCCTTTACTGATGAAGGTATAGTGTGCTCCACTCCTGGGGTGCACTAAATGAACGTGGGTGAGTTTATATTGGCATTTGCTGGGCAGACAGCTCTGCGAGGTGTGCCAGTAGAACCAGAGGTTTCTTTTATGAGGTGAGCATTCTGTTAATGTGGCTACCTGGTTTAGTGGGAAAAACTACGAGGTTACCTGATGAATTTCTGTTTAGACCACAGGTACCTATGGACGAAGAGGGGGGACAGAGATCCCCTTAGAATTAGATGCTGCTATAGTACAAGGTAAAATGGCAATGCTTGAAGGTACTGATGATGAGGGTAGACCATGGAGAACAGTAATTGCCATTGGGGAAGGGTGCAGATTGACTGACGTCACTGACAATGACATGTTTAGTGATTATCAATCAGATGATGAAGTGGTGTTCTTTAAGAGCATTATGTATTGGATCAGAATAGATAAAAGGGAGATTCCACAGTGCATCGCAATAATGCAACAGCATCCAGCATTTTTTGATGAAGACTTAGAGAAAGTGCCAAGTGTTTTATGGACTACATGCCCCTATGATGTAGGCCTGTTAAAAGGAGTAGGAGAGGTCAATATAAAGCTGAAACCAGGAGCAATTTTACCTTGAGTATGGCAATATCCAATGTCTCGAGAGGCAGCATTGATAAAGCAAGGTATTCTGGTACCACCAGCGTCATCATGCAATACCATGGCTTACCTTGTGAAGAAATTAAAGGGGGGGTCGCGGAGATTCATACAAGACATGAGACCAGATTGTAGAGGCCGAGTTTCATTTAGTTCCAAACACGGAGATGATACTATCTAGTATCACAGCAGAAGTGCAATCTTTTACGGTGATTGACTTGAACAATGCATTTTTCTCAATTCCATTGCACAAAGACTCACAAGATTTCCTTTACATTTCACCAAATTCGACTGAAACATACTAGGCTGCCCCAGAGGTACTGTGAGTCCAAATCGATCTTTAATAGAGTCCTGTAAATGGACCTCGGCAATATTGATTTGAAGAGCACTGTGATACAGTACATGGATGACATTTTAAATTGTAGAATGACAGAAGCTGAGTGTAGACAAGACTTTATTCAATTAATCACTATCCTTGCAGACAAGGGATACAAAGTAGACAAGGAGATGTTGCAGTATTGTCAAGAAGAAATGTTGTAAATAGGTCAGTTGATCTCACACAAGGGTAAAAATGTGACACATGAAGAGGGCTTAAGCGATCATGAAAACTGTCAAACCGCAAAGCAGATGTAACGATTAAAGCAGATGTAACAATTCTTGGGACTGTGTAATTATGTAAGAGCATGGGTATTTGACTACAGCTTATAAACAAGGTCTCTTTTGCAGGCTTTGAATAAAGCACAAGTGAATAAGGAGAAAATAGAATGGACTGAGAAAGGAGAGGAAGGATTTGATTTGAGTTAAAAAAAGCTAATTTGTACAGCTCCTGGTTTAGGAATTCCCAACTATGCGGAGGAATTCTTCTTATTTTCACACAATGATGGGACATTCATGATGGCAGTGCTAACACAAAGAACTACGTAAGGGTACAAAACTCTGGCATATTACAGTGGGATTCTAGACCCAGTTATGAAGGGACATTTCCCATGTGAACAGTCATTGGTAGGAGTCGCGTTCACAATTGAGAAGTCTGCAAGCATTGTAATGGGTTGTCCTATCACACTGTAGAGCATGCTTTGTTTTCTATTTTGGAGAAACCTAAGGGTACATTAACATCTCAGAGGGCTTCTGTGCATGTGCATGGTTGACTGAATTATGAGGAGTACGATAGCAGCATACCACGCGTTAAAGAAAATGCACTATCAGGAGGGGAGATTCTTTTTATTGACGGTTTTTCAAAAATTGATCAGACAAGCGGGGAAAGGCATTCTGGCTCTACTGTAGTGAGTCATAGAGCAAACAGTGAATTTGAGATTGTTGCAAGTTCAAGACTGCCATCTCACTTTTCAACACAATGGCAGAATTGGTAGCACTTATTGCGGCAGGCACTCGAAAAACACAAAAGACAGAAAGTGATGATATACAGTGATTCTGGCTATGTGGCGTCGACTCTACACGCAGGGCTAGCGCATTGGAAAAGGAGGGGCTACCTCTAAGCGGACGGCACTCCAGTGAAACACACATCCTTATTGGATAGGCTTATTAAGGCACTACAATTCCCAGTAGCAACTTGATTTTGTCTCTCATGGAAACGAAGCCGCAGGAGCGAAAAAAGTTGCGTAGGCACAAGATATTTAAAGTTTTGATGCTCCAAATGTTAGAGAAAACGTGGTTAAAATTATGGTGGTAAACAAAAGGTTTAACCATTTACTGAGTGCTAAGTTAATGGAAATTTAAGGCAGTGCACAACAGCTTCTTCATTCTGGAAGCGGAGGGAGTGGTCTTTATCCCCACAGAATCATTATGGCAGCAGGACAGTACTGGAAAGCAGGTGATGCCAGTAGCATTATTTAAGGTAGCGCTTGAACAGCTGCATAACCCAGCGCTTGTAAATAGGGAGAGTCTCGCTGCAGCTATTGCAGAAGACTGGTTCGTACTGAACCTGTTAGAGCATGTTGCATTTTATGTAGTAAATTGCATCGCTTGTCAAAAGTTTACTGCTTGGGATACACTGCGAACAATTAGAGATGTGATTCCTCGACCAAATGGTCAGTTTCAGCATTTACATATTGATTATGCTGCAAGTATGTAGTGGATATAGGTATATGATAGTGGTGGTATGTCCCTTCTCCAGGTGGATCGAAGCAGGTACTTGTACACTCTCTGATGCCACTTGCACAGCAAAGTTTTTAGAACGTGAAGTCTTTCTAAGATGGGGAGTGTGTGAAGTGCTGAGATCCAATAAAGGGCCACATTTTATTAATGAAGTATTTGACCAAATAGTGTTGTTATTGAATATTAAACATATGTCTTCTTCTGCTTATCACCCGCAAGAAAACAGAATATATGAGAGACTCAATGGCCTTCTAAAGGAGAGAGTTGCTAAGCTAAAATTGACAATGAAGAAGGGATGGCTTTATTGCCTACTTATTGCCTACTTGTAGCTTTATATGCCCTAAGGAATCAGCCTGGTTCGGTCCATGGAATGGTATAGTATAGTAATGTTTATTTATATAGCGCCTATACACAGGCAAGTGTTTCAAAGTGCAAAAGGAGGGTGGGAACACAGGGAGAAAACAATAGTCGCTCATAGCCCTTGAATTTCTTAGAAGATAACGGTCTGCACAGGCAGATTAAATGAATATGATACATTTAACAGTTTAGATACAGCAAATAGGCCTGATGGCGATTCTGTGTTTTTTTTCCAAGTGCACATTAAGGTGTGAAGACAAGGGAGAACAGACAGAATGATCTTCAGTAGGGGCTGTATACAGATTGTGCAAGTGCGGGCAAGGCAAGGGAGGGGCAGGGAACCAAGTGCACCCAGTCCTTAGAGTCTGGTGAAGAGCGGAGAGAGAAGCTCACAAGGATTTATTACAAGTACAGTGAGGGCTGTGGGGTGCAGGGCCCTGAGGCAAGTGCAGAAGTACTGACAGGGGTGCCTGGGGCCTTTGAGACTCTGAGGTAAGCCAGGTGGCCTGTCAGTAAGCTGTATTAAAAGGAGGGCGAGAAGGAAGAGCAGAGAGCTAGGTTAGCAGGGTAGGGTGAGCGAGAAGGAAGAGGAAAAGAGGAATGTCTTGAGGAGTTTACGGAATTTAAGAATATCAGGCTCATGATTGAGGGTTGCAGGGAGGCTGTTTCAGAGGGAGGCGTCTGCTGAGGAAAGGGACCTCACTCCAAATCTCTGCCTGGAGAACTGGCTCACTTGCAGAAGGTTGGAGGTAGATGAGCAGAGGGCTCAAGAGGGACATTATTTAGGAAGGCAACATTGACGGTAAGTAGGTCCCAGGCCCCAGAAAGCCTTGTGGAGGGTCTTGAATTTGATCCTTGCAGCCACAAGGAGCTGGTGAAGGGATTTCAGTGCAGCAGAGATGCGGTCCCTGGGCTTGAGGACAAGGATAAGTCTCACGGTTCTCTTCCATCACCTCACACCCCATGAACTAGTGACAGGGAGAGGAATGAGAATGCCTTTGACTCCTCCATCGAGGGGCAGAAGTGATGCCCAGAGCTCTGAAAAACTGTTAGGAAGTGAATTCAAATAATATTGACATATATAACCCCTAGTATCTCTTTCATTTCAGATCAACTCAAGCAAAGGGGGGTCGGTCTCAAGACACAGATGAAGACCATTCAGCAGTCAGAATTTGTGAACTATTACGACACCAAAATTGTTTGTTGGAGACATTGTGCTGATCCGAAATTTCACTAGAAAGTAGCACAAACCTAGGTTCATGGGGCTGTACATTGTGGAAAAGGTTACTCCTTCTGCAGTAAAGGTTCAAGGCAGAAGAGCCTGAATTTATCTCAACGACATTAACATTTACAAGGGAGAGGCCGATGCACCCCCAATGCTCGTTCCATAAGCAAGACAAGAAAAAGAATGTTATCATGTGCAGACTCGATCGATGAGGAGGAATAAGGACTATAAACCAATGGATTGACTGATACTTGCACTTGGACTGTGGCTCCCCTGAACACTCCTCATAGATATTTTAGCAGGAGTGCAAATATATTTCTTGAGCCACTGAGTTCTTTGAAAATGAACTTTAGAAAGTTGCTGACATATTTTGGCTATGGTTAAGTGGCAGCACCTAATAAGGAATTGGAAGCATGACCAGTACGCCGATTCCGTTTGTACAACGCAATTGTTTGGTTGAACCCATGGTTTTGAATAACGAGGATGCCTATTGGATCTTACTTGCTGTTTTCATATATATATTTCAAGCTTATCCTGCTATTGTTTGGCGTAACGTTAGCATACATATTTTTTTGAATGATCCTAAAAATGGCCCTGCAATAAGAAGGCTGCTTACAGCAATAATTGAACAGATTCTGCAGTTACCTGATTTTCCTGAATTGCCCTATTAAAAAGGTGTTTTGCTTCCTTAAAGGTAATATACAGCATGATGAGGAAACTTGAAAATAGCACGATTTCAGAGAATGAGCCAACTCAAGAAATACTGCAATGGCACAAATGGTGTGGATTAATATTCTGGTGTATAATATATGCATGTACAGTGTCTATTTTTGGTTTTCTGTTTCTTCTGGTTCACACCTTTTACTTTAATGCTTCAAGAACGTGGAATCTCCTATGGTTCTCCCTATTTTAGGAACTCGTGTAGACTTGTCCATTTTAGAAGAACCTAGGTCTCGAGTGCTTTCTGCTCAAAGCACAGCTGCTTTGGAGTTTTTTTTCCCATGGGCTGTAACCATTATTTTGGAAGTTGCAAGAGAAATGCAGAGCAAGATGATAATGGCATTAGCACATATTAAGACAGTACAGCACACTTGGGTAATAACATGTATCAGCACACTAAAAATGTGGGTGAAAGGATGCCTAAGGAGGATTGCTACGTCTGCTCTCTCATACATTATGCCATGAGTACTGCCTGAACTTTCATTCCTGAAGAAGTATCAGAGTATGAAGCCGGTTGTCTCATTCTCCTTGCTGCATGCATGACCCGAGGACAGTTCCAGGGACATTGGGCCACCTTGCGATGGAGATCGAAATGTTCATTTCCATTTCAGGATGATTATATCAAGATTACACAAATGGAGAAGGAGCCTCCATGGAAGAGAACGATGCTTGCATATCCCAGGGCAGGACAGGATGAAGTAGTTGTAGCAGAAATGAAGAGAATGGACCATCCAGATAAAGATTAATTGGGCTCGACGACTGGATGCTGGGAAAGAACGCAGATGCTAGTTTATGGACAAGTAAGGACCAAAAAAGGATGGGAAGGAGGATTGATGTCCTGTGCCGCTCATCTTTTAAAGAAGGAATATGTACGGAAAGTACAAAAGTTGAATGATGACTGTTTAAAGTCATGGGCCGAACATGCCAAGCTGCTGACATGGGTAGAAGATGAATCAGGACCAATGTTTGTAATCCCACTTGCGAATGCAACATTGTGTTTTCAGCAAAAAGGGAGAAGACATGTGAGAGCAGGAATAGCGGTTCTGATGGATCGGTATTGGACATGTGGACCTAGAGCTTACATGAAGTTGCCCAATGATTGGGGAGGAATGTGTTCCTTAGTGCTTGCCCACGTGGGTGATTCAGAAAAGTGACTTGAATTTTGGCAAATTTCTGAAAGCAGATGCCCATTTGAGGAGAAGGAGATCAATCGAGTTCTTCAACCGAAAAAGGAGAGAGAATTACTTTTCAGCAAAACCGATAGAAGCTTTCAATGCATATGAGCACAGGCTGTTCAGCAAGACTGTACAAAATAAGATTACATTTCGGGGGAGTAACTCGCGCTCAAGGTCAGTCTTCTCAATGTGACTATTAAGGTAGTTCAAACAAATTGTGCAAATGTCCAAATCATATAAGATATGATATTTTTATTCTCCAATAAGAAAACCAGCCGACACGTGTTTCGACCCCTGGTCGTTGTCAAGGCTGTAAATTCCACAAATAGCACATAAAACCAATGAAAATTATTTATATTGTATTCAAAACATAAACTTAAAGTCATGAAAAAACAAGTATTACAGGAAAAACATAGAATTGGATAAGTCATACCATATTATGTCACACGCCAAGCCAGGGTTGTAGGGTTGGAGTCAGTGGAGGATGAAAATTTGGTTCGAAAATAAAAGAAGGGAGAATTGCATTAAGCAATGTGACCATTTTATGTAGCCTCCCATTGTGTTAATTTCAAAACATAAACTTAAAGTCATGAAAAAACAAGTATTACAGGAAAAACATAGAATTGGATAAGTCATACCATATTATGTCACACGCCAAGCCAGGGTTGTAGGGTTGGAGTCAGTGGAGGATGAAAATTTGGTTCGAAAATAAAAGAAGGGAGAATTGCATTAAGCAATGTGACCATTTTATGTAGCCTCCCATTGTGTTAATTTCATCCCAAAGTTACATCATTACATGATTGTAAAAATGTGTCCTTGCAACACCTTATGTATCACACCATATATCCTGTCATGCAATTGTGCACAATAGACCAGCAATTGAGGTGCTCGTGAGATAGTCAAACAACAGTACCCGATATAGACAGTAAGGTATGTGTCTGTGGTGGATATGAACAAGGCATATAAATGTTAGATGGCACTAAATCCTACTCCCCCTAAAGTTAATCCAAAAACACACACTTCTGTTAGCAATTGTTGGGTTTCATGCACCTGGGTAAATGTCAAGTGTGCTTCCAAACATGTTGATTGTTAATCCATCTAAAGTAAGGGAGAGGTATTGTAGTTATCTACTTCATATTGAGGCAGACATATGTGCTGTTCTTTAATTTAATCTCTTACCTTGCTTAAAAGTATAGATGCTCAATAATTTTGAGGCAAATTGAAAACAAAACTTGAGTTTCATAGGACCATTCTGGTATATGTTATGTTAGATGCCCTGTGAAAAATATGATTCAAAATAAGCGAATAATCTATATTTGAGTAATGCCACTTTCAATATTGGTTGTCAATTCTGGTGTGTATGATGCAAAAATTGCCCTATGATAAATGTGATTCAAATTGAAGATGAAATCTGATTTGGAATAATGCCATTTTTGAAATTAGTTGGTACCTATTTATTATTGTGTCCCTTAAATTCAAGTGGAGTAAGATGAGGACTAAATTTGATGCCTGACTTAAATATTGTATGTCACTTGGTACATCCGTTAAGTATTGGCCCCACTGATGTATGAATGGCACCATATATCCCCACAAACATGCTGTTAGGAATGGAAATTAAGTAAAACAAAATGTACCTTCATAATTGGGATAGATCCCACGCACCCGATTCGCCTGACAGCATTTTAACCACTGTATTTGCCGCGATTGCGGCAAAACTGCTATTCAAAACGGCGCCCGCGACGTGATGACGTCACGCGTATGCATGATGCGTGACGGCATCAATGTAAACACATAGCGCGAGCGGTTAGCGCGAAATGTTTTGCATCTGGCTGCATTTCCAGCACAGTGTAAGTGGCCTAATCTCGGTGTATCTAAATATTTAGTGGCACAAAGTCCAAGATCTAATTAAATGCCCAATGTTGCAATTTACTACAATAAATACGCTATCAAACAATGTTGTTGTATTAATTATAAATACCAATATGCAACTCAATGTGATGTAAATGTCCATATGTTAGGAATTAGATGAGTAAAATGCCTCTGTCACAAGTAAAGGTTTGAATACCTTCTCCAAAATAGTTGACGGCTGGCAATAACGAGCAGTAATGGTTTGAATACCTGCTCCAAAATGGTTGATAGCTAGCAGTGAGAACTGGGATACAAATTAGTACAATATGCTGTCATTCTGACTACCATATCAGTATAGCGTCAGTGTCCCAGTACAAATTGTATGAAGATAATGAATCTATCAAAAATACTCACTTTAGATACCAGTTATATGGTTAGATACCAGTATTGGATACTAAAGCATCGGATGGATGCTGTGTCTGAATGACTCTGTCACAAATTTGATTTAGTGATATCGGTATTGGATGTTAATATTAGCGATTTGCTTAAGAAGATACAGTCATGTAAATAATGAATTTCATATGTGGGAGAGAATGGGCTCTCCAAGAGCAATAGGGTCCCTGCGTGAATTTAACTGAATTATTGGTGTTTTGAAAGACCATAGGAATGTCTGATATCAGGTTACTGGAGAGTGATATGGCACGACCTCATAAAGATTTATATGTCCAACCATGGTACTTAGTCATCATTAAAGGAACACATGCATTTCATGATCGCAATTCAAACCCACTTGGGTCCATCTCAAAAAACATATTAAGTTACACTCTTGTTGCCTCAGTTTTGAGCTTAACATTGCCTTCTCTTTTGCCTAACTTAGCCTTCATTAAACCAATGAAACTAATAGTGATGTCGGTATTGGATGCTAATATTAGCGATTTGCTTAAGAAGATACAGTCATGTAAATAATTAATTTCATATGGGGGAGAGAATGAGCTCTCCAAGATCAATAGGGTCCCTGCATGAATTTAACTGAATTATTGGTGTTTTGAAAGACCATAGGAATGTCTGACATCGGGTTACTGGAGAGTGGTATGGCACAACCTCATAAGGATTTATATGTCCAACCATGGTACTTAGTCATCATTAAAGGAACACATGCATTTCATGATCGCAATTCAAACCCACTTGGGTGCATCTGAAAAAACATAGTAAGTTACATTCTTGTTGCCTCAGTTTGAGCTTAACATTGCCTCCTCTTTTGCCTAATTTAGCCTTCATTAGACCAATAAAACGAATATCATTGCTGTTATTCATTTGATGACATTCTCGCCAAAGAATGGCCAAGGTGATTTGGGGTGACTATTTTTTAGAATTGATAGATCTTCTTTGATACGTACTCTTAATTGTCTGATTGTACTCCCTGCGTACAATTTACCACACACACATATAATGGCATATACAACATTACTCGTTCTGCAATTGATTAATTGATTAATTGATTAATTTTAACCACAGTGCCATTCATGTCTGTGAAAGATTGACAGTTATCATGTGCGTACTTGCATTAGTTGCAGTTTCCACATTTTTAAAAAAAACACACTTTTATTTAACCTATTGCCACCTGAGTCAACCACTTTGGTTTCTAGAAAAGAAGGACTAAGCTTTTGTTTGATTGTCTGGGCTCGTGTGTAAGTAAACTTGGGTTTGTCAGAGAGATATGGAATCAAGTCATTATCCAATTTCAAAATGCTCCAATGTTTTTCTACCAAACGATAGAGAGTAGATGAATCTTTTGAACATTGAGTGATGATTGCAATATGTTTTGATTCCGGTTTTGCACTGGAACGATCCTCGAGTAAATCTGACTATTGGTATTTCTGGTATTTACTCTCCACTTTACTGATGCTTTCTGATTTATATCCTCTGCCCAAAAACCTTGTTCTCAGAAGTCTGGTTTCTTCTTTATAGTCAGTATCCTTGCTACAATTTCTGGCCCTATAAAATTCCCCCAAAGTGATGTTGTCAATTGTAGAGCGCTGATGGCTGCTTTGTGCCTGAAGTACAGAATTCACTTCCGTTGGTTTACGAAAAGTCTTAGTTTGCACTCTTCCATATTCAATAAATATATGCAGATCTAAAAAGTCAATGGAATCTGCACTGGCAGAGCCCACAAACTTGAGCCCAAAATCATTCCTGTTAACGTATTGCACAAAGTTACTGAATGACCCCAAATCTCCTTTCCAAACAATAAGTATGTCGTCTATAAAGCGCCACCAATTGATCAGATTGGTCTTATAATTAGCATTAGTGCATATATGTGTATCCCAAATTGTGCCATGAAAGGATTTGCTAGGGAGGGTGCAAATTGTGACCCCATAGCACCTCCTTTAGTTTGGACATAGTATTGGTCATTAAAAATGAACACGTTATTGTCAAGTGTGAATTTCAAAAAACTTTTCAATAAATGTAAATGGTCTAAGTAGGATGCAGAAAAATCACAAAAGATGTAATCAATGTTCAGTATTGCCAAATTATGATCTATGCTGGTATATTAGGCTGTTACATCAAGCGTGGCTAGTAGATAGTCAGGTTCCCATTGCAAGGTTTAAAGAAATTGTAACACATGTATATTTTCTCGTACATATGATTTCATTGTGATGACATGAGGTTTAAGAACTTTGTCCAGATACTGTGACAGGCCTTCTGTGGCCCACCCTATACCACTCATTATCGGTTTACAGATGGAAGATCGGTGTACGTTTTATGTACCTTTGGTAAGAAGTACAGGGTGGGCATCACAGGTTCAGTATTTATCAAAACAATTCTCTCATTGTCTGTCAAAAAACCCTTCTCATACCAGAATTTTACCAATTCCAAGATCTCGGCAACCACTTTCTTAGTTGGATTGGATTTAAGTGGGGTATAACATCCTGGTGTATTTAAATGCAACATGACCATGTTGATGTAATCTGTGTTGTTCAGTACCACGATGTTGCCCCCTTTATCAGCTTTGACAGTAATTGACAGTAATTGATTTGTCTTTAGCTAAATAATCTAAGGCTTTAAACTCTTCTTGACTTAAATTGGACCTGGTTTTACTCCTTTTATGGAATTTTCTATCTAGAAATTCATGAATGTCTTTAATGATGGCTTTATGAAAGGCCTCAATAACATTGTCTGATCCAAGCTGAGATGTACATTTAGATTTAGGTTTAAATTCCTTGATCTCTATGTGTCTAGTGTTGATTCCTAAGTCTTGACAAATGGTATGAATGTCTGTGTTACTTTCTGGATCGAGAGACATAAGAGTTTCAATATTCTTAATATCTTTTATGGTGTTTGCGCTAAGAGGTTCAAGTGATTTTTTAGGATCAAAAGTACATACTTGAGTAGCAAACATTTTTTTCAGTTTAAGTTTTCTCAAGAATTTGAAGAGATCAATTTGAAAATTAACGAAGTCAGTACCCATACTGGGTCCAAAAGACAAGCCTTTATTCAAGACAGCAATTTCTACTCTGCTGAGCTGCCTGTTTGACAGATTAATTACCAGATCTGATTGTGTCACTTTATCGATCGTTTCTTGCTGGTAGATCGGGTTAGAATCCCAGGACAGGAAATGTCTTCATCTGAGCTTCCGCTCTCACTTCTGCTTCCCCCCTCTCCTGCCCCTGGTGTGGTGTTTGGAGTTGGAGTAGGTATTACTGGTGGGTTTACAAATCTGACTTGTTTGTTGATGGCGAATCATTGGTTTTCTTTTTTGTACCTCCTGATTTCTACCTAAAAAACTTCGACCTCCTCGAGAGATAGTTTCCGACACCTCTTTGTCCCCACTTTCTAAAGGATTACTATCTTCCTCAGATTCTGGGTCTGAACTGCCTGGGGTAGTATTGGATGAGCTAGGTTTGTACATAGTGGTTATGTTATCATATTTGGATTTAAAAGTATACACCCTTTCTTTTCTGTGATCATTGTCATCCCTGTAGAATTTTCTGAACTTTCTCAATTTTATATCATCTTGATATTCACGTAATATCTTGTTAATTTTCTCATAATTCCTTGATTTAGTGGTTTCAGCATTCATCATATTGGCAATCTCTTCCTTCACAGTAGTAATCTGTGCTATCACTCTTTTGTGTTCATGTGTAGCATGCGTAATCAAGAGTTCCAACATAATTTTTGAACTTTGGTTTAAATTCTTTTCCCAATTCTCAGCCAAATCACAATCCTCCTCATTGTCAAAGTTTGTCATGATAAGTACCCGTAGACCTCTAGGTATATTTCCATTCTCCAAGTAGTTGGCTCTGATAATCTCCCTTCTTTTATTTTCAAACCAAATTTTCATCCTCCATTGACTCCAACCCTACAACCCTGGCCTGGCATCTGACATAACATGGTATCACTTATCCAATTCTATGTTTTTCCTATAATACTTCTTTTTTCATGACTTTACGTTTATGTTTTGAATTCAATATAAATCATTTTCATTGGTTTTATGTGCTAATTATGGAATTTACAGCCTTGACAATGCCTAGGGGGCCAAAACACGTGTCTGCTGGTTTTCTTATTGGAGAATAAAAATATCATATCTTATATGATTTGGACATTTTCATCATTTGTTTGAACTACCTTAATAGTCACATTGAGAAGACTGACCTTGAGCGCGAGATACTCCCCGAAAGTTTATCTTATTTTGTACAGTTATTCACAAACTTTGTGGAAAGTTTGAGGGGGTAAGGTCATCTCGCTGCCAGGCATTTGGAACTATTTCTCAGGTTAGGTTTTGGAACCAATCCATGGTGGTCACTAGCTCGCCGACAGGGAACGATCCCACATAACCAATTTGTCACTGTTCAGCAAGACTGCCTTGATATTCATGACTATCTTTATGCCTGGGATCCAGACGATGGCAAATGCCAGATGGGAACTCTTGCAGACGATCAACACCACCATTAAGGGATTCAATGCGATCAAGGAGGAATTGAAAGCCATATGACTCTCCTGAACAGATATGTCCTTGATATGATCACATCAATGGATGGAGTTGTTTGTGCCAAAATTGGACCATCATTTTGCACGTTCATAGCTTCTCATGATGACGAGAATGGGACCTTGACAGAGGCCTTAACGTTGCTGACAAAGTTACATAACCCGATGGAAGACGAGACAGAGATATTGCAGATGACAGCTGGTTCGCGTCCATCTTCTCATGGGTTCCACAATGGATGGTGAACATCTTCAAGCTCTTGAGAGCCATACTTGTGAAGGTGATGTTTGGATTCTGTGTAATCAGGATTATAATTACACAGTGCAAGAAGACAACAAATAAAGCAGTAGGAATGAAGGTCATCATTGATGTTGAATCAGGGCAGCACCTGGGGTACCAGCTGACGTGCTGCTAGAGTCTCGAATGTTCCATAAGGGTAAAAGCGTGCCAACCAATTGTAGAGGGCCGTATAACAAAGAGCCTTATAGTTTAAGAGCCAATAAGGTGTTTTGCTTCTAAATATTGTTGAAGATGACTTACACGAAGGAAGGGCATGAGTGGCCCACCTGACTATAGAGACCCAATCAGAGTCCCTGCCCCTACAGAAGTATACTTAGATGTTCCCCTTTGAGCCAACCATGATCCCATGTAGGGTTTCTTAATTTGTATCTTTCTAAATAAATGTTGATACATTCTTATAATTATTTTGCTATGGACAATTTCTTCTGTTTTTGATGTTATAATAATACTCTGGTCCAGAGGCTAAAGTTTTCCTGCTTCCTTCAGGTTTTGTACTATTTCAGCCCAAGGCTGTGCAGGTTTCCCTGTTTCTTAAGCAACCAACATCCCTATTTCATTTGGGATTGAGTTTCTTTTTTAATGAATTTCTACAGTTTTGTATCCCCAGAGCTTGAACTGTGACTACCCGAGTGTTGAGGACCAGACAGACCATGGCTGAATCTGATACCATCTTGTTTACAGAAGCCCAAATAGCTGAACTTATAGAGGGACCCTCCTTTTTTGAAAATTTACAATTACCTAACCAAGAGAATAATATCTCTGGGGATGCGGTTCTTAGGTTTAAGAAGAAGCAGTTTCGTACTGAAATGCATGGGCATGTCTTAAACAAATACCTCAAATCAAGTATTATCCCACAGGGTCTACAGGATAAAATTATCCGTGCTTATTTTTGGATGACATAGAATATAAGGTTGCATTCAGTCAGGTCGCTACTAAATGCAGTCTAGATTTATTAGTGCTTACAATCACTACTGCCCAAAGAGTTAGCCAGAAAATCATGGAAACAGTGTTAAAACAAGTAAAAGCCTTTCTATTAAATCCTCTTATTACTGAAGCCAAACAAAAACTTGAACAAGTTGAGAAATCTTTTCAAGAATTTTAAAAAATCACCTTAGAAAAAAGATATCTCAATGTTCAAAAAAGAAATTGTGTATCCTTATTTGGCAGAGGATTTTAATTTCCAAACATTCTGAAAACAATCTGGTAACCACAATGCGGGATTGAATAGAAGACGAGAGGTCACCTTCTCTGACACATCTTCCAGTTCCTCAGGCAATGAAGACCCTACCAACCTTAATTCGGGGAATCACCCTTTTCGAGGAAGGGGTGGTCACAGAGGCTGCAGGAGTTTTCAACAGGGAAGAAGCCCACACAGGCCACCTTATCTACAGGTCCTAAATGCCCCCCCACAAGGCCAAGGACACCGCGACTTCCAAACACGCAACCAGTCTTACCGGTGGTGAATGAGGCGTTAACTATCTTCAATTTGTCATCTCGGACACTTTCTGAACCTGAGTTGGCTATTTTGAAGCGTGGCTTATCATTTGTTCCTATACAGACTCCTAGTGCTATGCACCTTACCAATGAGGTCCAACAATTCCTCAGAAAGATTAGGTTAAGAGCTTTTTTCTCTGATAAGGAAAACACTTTTGAACTTAATAAATCAGGGCTGGCCCGACCTCTTTCTTTCACTCCTAATACAGCAGAACCTACAGCTGAAGTTCTCGTTTTTGAAAAAATTGTGCTTAAAGGAACTAGCTAAATGTCTCAAGTTTCCTAGAAACACTACGAGTCCTAATCTCAAACTAGCTGAGTTCCACGCTATTGAATCTCTCTCACAAGACCCTTCTATTGTGATCAAGACTTCCGACAAAGGCGGGGGCATAGTGGTTTGGGACTCTAAATTGTACGACCAGGAGGTTATTCGACTTCTTAGTATTCCCAGCAACTATCGAAAAATCACTGGCGACCCTACATCTCTGATCAAAAAAAAAATCTTCATTGTTTCTGAGAAAGCACTAGAAGAGGGAATATTATCTAAAAAGGAATTTGAATTTATCAATTTCTCAGAAGAAAGACCTCCCCTCTTTTATATCATCCCTAAGATTCACAAAGATGCATCTAATCCGCCTGGCCGTCCGATCGTCTCGGGGTGCGGCTATATTTTAGAGCCATTGTTTAAATACATCGACATGTTCATCAAACCTCTGGCGATGGCCACTCCTACATTCTTGCTTAACTCCAGGGATGTTATTAATCTTGTTGAAGGCCTCCCTTTTGATGCCTCTAGGCAGATTCTGGTGTCCCTTATCATGGAGGCTCTTTCTACTAACATTCCCCCAAGACGAGGCTATTCAGTGTTTGCTGGTTATGCTAGATCGCCGCCCCCTTCCACATTTGGTTTCAACCGACTTTCTGACTACATGTGCCGAACTGGTTCTTTCCAACAGTTTCTTTAAGTTTAAAGATGTGTTTTTTCTACAAACCAAAGGTACGGCGATGGGCTGTTCTTTTGCTCCTAATTTGGCTATCATCTTTATGGCCCTGTTTGAAGAGAACTTTGTCCTGAATGATGCAAATCCCTATATCAAAAACATCAAGTTATAACGTCGCAATTGTTCTAACATCATCCAATTTAACACTCATGCGGACGTGCTACAAGCCAGGCTTTTAGACCGAGGGTACCCTTGGAAACTCATCAAACACTCAAGGAAAAGAGTGTGTTATACCAATCGGGACGCCCTTCTTAGGCCTAAACCCAAAACTGTCAAGAAAGAACAGCTGGGCTGTGTGTCGACTTTCTGCCAACATAGTGAGACAATTAAAGCCATCATTTTGAAAAATTGGAGGATTCCTAACTCCACTGATCTCAATTTTCAGAAACCATTATTTGCCTTCAAAAAAAGCAAAAAGTTGGGCCAGAAATTCACTCGGGCCACTAGACTCCCTTTAAGCACTAATCAGGTTAGAGATACTAATCTCAATTCAGTAAAAGGTCACTATCCGTGCACCTCATGTGTAGCCTGTAAATTCTCAAAAGAAATGACAGACTTTTCCTAAAATGGCAGGACTTGGGAATTACATACATCCACTACTTGCAGAAGTAAGAATGTGGTGTACGCGATCTTGTGCTCTTGCCAGCTAGTGAATGTAGGTAAAACCTTTAGGGAAGTCCATTTGCGCATCAATGAACATCGCTCCAAAATCAGAATGCGTACTTTATCAGCACCATTAGTCATTCATTGTGTCGAAATGGGACATAACCCAGATGCTCTTACATGGTTGTGTTTAGAAAAAATTGCTGCCAATGGTTCAGTGCAATTGGCCAATAAATTGTCCTATAAGGAACAAATGTGGATTTTCAATTTAAAAACACTCCACAAAGGTCTTAACACATTGGAATCGTGGGACTTCAATGTTTATTAGTGGGCCCGGCCAACCTGTTCTTAATGGTGTAGCATTTTCTTCTTGCGATTAGGATCTGGTCGGTTGTATATATCTATACTCCATATACTTTTTTCACTACTTTTCCATACTTGTGCACTTTTGCAATTGGTGTAGTTGCTATTTTTAGCCTGACTTTGCATTTATAACAGATATTAGGTCTGTTTATGTCTGCTTCCTTTATAAGTACTTCTTGGCCAATTTATTCTTACCTTTCATGGCGATCATTTGCACTTCTATTTTTGGCCCTTGATTGCACTCCAGTGCCTAGAGCACTTTTGGCTTTTTTCCTAGCAGCCATATATTTACTTATCCAAATTTGTTGCCACAGTGCTCATTCATTGGCAGGTGTTCTAAATGTTATGGTGACTTTTCGGACGTTCCTCAAGTAGTGTCTCGCCTTCCACGTCCTGTTACTGTCGCCCCTAGTCATTCGCAGGCACTTGACACGCTTGCGCAGCGTTAGAGTCACTTCCTCCTTTTTTCGCCCAATATATCTTGAGGCTGAAGCTATTTTCTATGCCAGCCGTTTTTATGTACCTGATACGCATGCGTAGCTTTAGATTCACTTCCTTTTAAATTTGTTCAGTATGCCTCGAAGCCGTAGCCATTTTCTACTGGCAGGAACTCTATACGCATGCGCAGCGTCTTCAGTACATTTCGCCGTAGCACACTGAGGTAGCGACTCCGTTCTTCTCTGAGATCACGTTGATTCAGACACGGATAGTGCCTTCTGTAGGGACTTTTATGCTCAGTCCAGCTTGTACTATGATATGATATGATATGATATGATATTTGTAACGCGCCTATACACAAGTGTTTCAAGGCGCGACGAGGCAGGGAGGGAGGGAAACAAGGGGAAGACAGACAAACGATCCTACTAGGCCAGGTGTCATTCAGATCGCGCAAGTGCAGAGGTAAGGGGAAAAGGAGAAAGTGCAGGGGGAGGAGGTGGGGGGGAAGTGCGGTACAAGGTAAGTAGCGTAAAAAATAAATAAATAATAAGTAATAAATAAAAGGGCCAGCTGGTGGCAAGTGCGAGGTAAGTGCAGAGCAAGTGCTGGGAAGGGGGCTGTAGGGATGCAGTGACAGTCCCACAGTGCAGGGGGAGCCAGGGAGGCAGTGCAAGTGGAGAGTGGCTGGGACCTGGACCGAGGTCGCTGAGAGTGGCTCAGATGCAGGTTTAGTGCAGAATTCAGTGGGGAGTTAAGCAGGTTTAGCAGGGGAGAGGGAGAGAGAAGGCAGAAGCGAAGAGGAAGGTTTTGAGGTGCTTCCGGAACCGGAGATGGTTCTCCTCAAGTTTCAGGGAGGCAGGAAGGCTGTTCCAGAGGGAGGCCCCTGCTGCGGAGAGAGATCTACCCCCAGCTCGTTGCTTCGAGAAGCGGCTGACCATGAGGGAGTTGGAGAAGGATGAGCGAAGGGCTCGTGAAGGAAGATATTTAGGAAGAGAGAGTTGAAGGTATTTAGGCCCCAGGCCCCAGAAGGCCTTGTGGACAATGCAGAGGGTTTTGAACTTAATCCTCGCAGCCACTGGGAGCCAGTGAAGAGATTTCAGTCCTGGAGAGATACGGTCCCTGGGCTTGAGGCCAAGGACAAGTCTCGCAGTTCTGTTCTGGATAAGTTGCAGAGGGCGGAGAGTGGAGGCAGGCAGATTAAGATAGAGGCTGTTACAGTAGTCCAGCCTTGAGAGAACCAGGGCTCGGGAGACAGTGAGCTTCTGGGGGAAGGAGAGGAAGGGAAGAATACCTCTGAGGAGGTGCAGCTGGTAGTGTGACTTCTTAGAGACGTCAGATATATGAGGAGAGAAGGAGAGTGTGGAGTCGAAGATGACCCCAAGGTTTTTAGCCTTGCAGGTAGGGGCAGGAAGGGGGCCAAGGGAGGCCGGCCAGAGAGCTGCAGGGAAGGAGGGAGTGGGTGTGCCGATGAGTAGAATCTCAGTCTTACTGGCGTTAAGGCAGAGGTCATTGGCGGCACACCATTCCTGGATAGCAGACAGACAGTCGGAGATGAGGGAAGGAGAGGAGGAGGCCGAGGGTAGCCTGAAAATGAGCTGGGTATCGTCCGCATAGCACTGGAAGTAGGGGCAGAGAGCGGCGATGCGGTGGGCAAGGAGTGCCAGATACTGGTTGAAAAGCCAGGGAGAGAGGTTGGATCCCTGGGGGACACCACAGGTGGAGAAAAAGATGTCAGAGAGGAAGGAGCCCATTTGGACCTGGGAGGGTCGACCGGAAAGGAAAGAGGTCAGCCATGCCAGAGCCTGACCAGTGATACCCAGGTTATCACGGAGACGGTTGAGCAGGATGGCATGGTTGACAGTGTCAAAGGCAGAGGAGAGATCGAGCAGAATGAGAACACAGGGAGTGTTGGAATCGAGGTTCAGGAGCAGGTTGATCCTACGCACTTGATCCTAATTTACTCACATGCTCCGCAATTAGGTCTTCGTGCATTTTCTACCTAAGCATATATTAATATTATCCCTGTTGCCGAAGCTTTAGCAGCCCTCTTTGGACCCCGCGCATGCTCTATTCAGTGCATTCTTTATATGCACCCTCGTTTCGTTGGGTGCCATTAGCTGCACTTTGATGCTGTAACGTGGGGCTGGCTTCAGCAATTTGTAAATTATTAGGTCTGTGGCGGCTTTTTTGCAGCGGTCCGTTCTTGTTTGGAACTGTGTGCTTTATGTCTGCTCCTTTAATTCCCTTCAGTTGCAGCCAATGGCTTTGATCTCTGTGACAGATTTTTTTTCTGTCCATCTACATCCAGCATGTGAAGCTTGGATACTTTGGGGTCCCACAGAGATTACACCAGGTGAGACCCCGATTTTTCTATCTATGCATTTGGGTAGTCCATTCATAGCCTAGGTTCAATGTCACTTAACTGGGCGCTCTGTGATTCTGTCTTTGGTTAGGACACAGCCTTGAAGCTTTGTCAGATGCTTGCTCCACTACTTCCAATTGTCTCTTACAGCAGCTGGTCGCCCATCAGGTCAGTGGGTCCACATTTGTCATTGATGTTGACACTGGCTTTTTTGTACACCTTTGCAGGTTTGCCTTGGTTCTGTTGGTCCATCACCACTTAGCACGGTTCTAGACTAGGAGTCACTAACCCTTTGCTCTGGGGTTCATACTTGTTAGATAGGGGCTCAGCAGACTTATTTTAAAGACAGTATATCTGGCCCCAAATTGTTGTGGCACAAATTTTTGTGGTTTCTAGAAGCCTTTCTATAAATAATTGGCAGGCAGCCTGCATGTGTAAGGATTTGTTATATATTAGTTTTCAGCTATGTTCTTGTGTGCTTTTTACAGAATGGTTGCACCCAACTCCTGAGGAAGACGTTGTGTTAATCAACACTCTACGTCGAAACCGGTCTAGGAAAACCTCCAAGGGATGTGATCTCTGTATCTCCTTTCGCTGATCCACCCTTACAATAGATTGTGTGCCAATAGATTCTATTGTTTTGCAAATTCAATAATAATGAATGTTATTGTGGGAGCAGTTATGTTTTTCTATGGTCCTTTTGTCTTTTAATATTTTGGACGTATGTCACTGTGTGTTGAGTTGTGTTTGAATGCTGCACCATGAATTGCAAGTGCGTGTGATGATCTTTTAGCCTATTTTAGGCACATTTTGCTGCTGTTGTGCTATGTTGAATTGATTAGTGTTTAATAATTTGTGATTATTCACTTTTTTCTCATTTTTGTATCTCTCTAAATAAATTTTGATACATTCTTACAATTATTTTGCTCTGGACAATTTCTTCTGTTTTTGGGGTTTCTTAATTTGCCACGTAGTATGACGTCTTGGATTATGCGTTTTTGCTATAAAGATTTGATTTTATTGTAAAAGTTGTGAGATCATGCTTTGCGATGTCTGTTGATGTCCGTTGTACTCCCTGTTTAAGATCATTGTTAATAAAACAGTGTTATTTGCCAAATTCCTGAGTCAGTAGTTTTGCGTAGTTTGAGAAGTTATTCTCGGTCCCATCCATAGTACGACATGTTACCTTGAGTAAAAAGCCCTAAGGGTTCAAAGAGTTTGTCGTAGTCTGGCAGGGCCAATGCAGTTGCACTGCACAGGGCTGCTTTTACTCGCTCAAAGGCTTCCCTCTGCTCAGAGGTCCAAGGCACAGGGTCTAGCTGGTCGGACAGGATGCCCTCCTGCGGTGGTCTTATAAAGATGGCATAATTATAGATTCATTGCTGGCAGTATCCTACTATACACAGGAAGGAGAGCATGTCACTCTGAGTCACTGGGGGAGATAGGGCTGGGATAGCCTTCACTCTCTCCGGATTTAGGGACCAGCAAACTTTGCTGATGATATGCCCCAGGTACTTCACCTCAGTTTTCCACAACTGCAGCTTATCCTTTGATGCCATAGGGCCCCTGCTAGTCAGCTCAGTGAGTAGATGAACTGTATCAAGAGTGCACAGTTCCTCTGTCGTAGAGCAGATGCGCAGATCAGCAGATCATCCACATAGATCAACAGCTCGCTCGAGCTGGGCCACACTATTTCTGGGAGATTCTGGTGGAGAATTTGAGAGAACACTGTAGGGGCATGGATGTACACCATTGGCATCATTTTCCAGATCATCTTGATGCCCTTAAAGGAAAAGGCAAACAGATGCCATGAGTCCGGATGCAGAGGGACACTGAAGAATGCACTGCAAAGGTTGATGATACTGAAGTGGGAAGCAGTCACATGGATGGGGGCTAAGAGTGTGGGAGGATTTGGGGTGAGGGCCGTCAGGGGTTCCACAATAGGTTAATGGGTCTGAGGTCCTGAACCAGGCAATAGGTGTTAGAATTGGGCTTCTACACTGCTATGATGGTGGTATTAGCCAGGGACTGTGCTACAGCCAGGATGTCCTGTCTTAACAAGTCGTTAATGACAGGAACCAGTCCCCTTTCAGCATCTGCCTTCATACTGGGGAATCCGGAGCAGGGAGAACCCGGGGATCACCTGAACATGCAGTTTTGATCTGCCCCACTTTGGTGCTCTGGGTGGCCCACAGGGTATCTGGTATTGCTGCTATCTTCTGCTTATTCACCTCCATCAAAAACATGGCAGGGAAGGTAGGGCAGAGATTACTGAATGCCTCTGTTTGGGCTCTGGTTTTGCAGATCTCCATGGAGAACTCATCAGGATTGTCTGGAATGTAGAGAGCGCTGTGACCCTTTTTGCAAAAGATCACTGTGTCCACCTTTCCCAGGAAATCCATCCTCAGCAGGTTTTCAGGGGAGGATGCCATCAGCATGAAAGCCTGTGTGCCAGTCAGGGGACCCAAGCAAACCCTAGTGGGCAAAGTGACAAGCACCTTAGAGGGGATGCCCTCTACTTCTACAGCTGTGACCATTAGGCCAGACACTGGGGCATCTGGGGGAAGCCGCAAGGAGAAGGCCAGAGGACAAGGCCTGCACTCCTCTTTGCAGCTCCGCTGCGAGTGCCTCAGCCCGATCAGCTTCAACAGCTGATCTCTCAGCATTCTATTGCTTTTGGTTCCCCAGCCGCATCGTGCTCCACGCACACGGCAGAGCCCCTCATCATGGAGGGCCCAGCTGCTACAAGGATCGCCAGCATCAGCCCTGTATCTTTTTTACAAATTTCCCGCTGAAATTACCAGCCTTCCCGCGCCCGACAGCATTGCTGGCTCCTCCCCCCCCTGCTATAAAGGGAGAGGGAGTGAGCCACAAGGCGAAGTCGCAACGAGAAGGCCAGAGGACAAGGCCTGCACTCCTCTTTGCAGCTCCGCTGCGAGTGCTTCAGCCCGATCAGCTTCAACAGCTGATCTCTCAGCATTCTATTGCTTTCGGTGCCCCAGCCGCATCGTGCTCCATGCACATGGCAGAGCCCCTCATCATGGAGGGCCCAGCTGCTACAAGGATCGCTAGCATCAGCCCTGCATCTTTTTTCAAATTTCCCACCAAAATCACCAGCCTTCCCGCGCCCGACAGCACTGCCGGCTCCTCCCCTCCTGCTTTAAAGGGAGAGGGAGTGAGCCACAAGGCGAAGCCGCAAGGAGAAGGCCAGAGGACAAGGCCTGCACTCCTCTTTGCAGCTCTTCGCTGGTCGTCTGCCGTTTGTCCCAAAACTATGCCACATCTGGAAAGTAAGAAGCATGATCAATGTGATTCCACATGTGTCCACCACCACTGAAAATGAGCCCCTAGTGTAAAATCTGTGATGTGCAATTCTTCTACCACCACTTTGAATGCTATTGTGCCAAATGCTACTCCACATGTGTCCACCACCACTGAAAATGAGCCCCCAGTGTAAAATCTGTGATGTGCAATTCTTCTACCACCACTTTGAATGCTATTGTGCCAAATGCTACTCCACATGTGTCCACCACCACTGAAAATGAGCCCCCAGTGTAAAATATGTGATGTGCAAATCCACCAAGTCCCACAGCGCAACCACCCCCTCCACCTCGCCCTCTCTCTGCATGAACCCCCCCCCAGCCGCTACTGAACCCCATCTGAAATGCGCCATGATTAACGCTAGGTCCATTACTGCTCACGCTCTAGACATCTATGACCTGCTAACCACCCATGACCTCGATTTGCTCATGATCTCAGAAACCTGGCTACATGAGGCCTCCGGCCCTGCGCTCTCCCTCGCCCGACCCCCTGGCTATTCCATCACTAGACAAGATTGCCTCTCTAAAGGTGGAGGTGTAGCAATTATTGCCAGAGACTGCCTCTCTATCAGAAAGGTAGAGAAATCCTTGCATAACAACAGCGACTACCTCCAAGTCAAAATAAACCTCTCTCCCCACTGCACCATTACTGTGCACATTGTCTACCGCCCTCCAGGCCCACCAGGAGACTTTCAAGCCTCTCTCATCCACCTCCTCTCTGACAACCTCAAAAAACAGTCTAAAGCCATTCTCCTTTGGGATGTCAACCTAGGTCTCCTAGATAGTAAGGACCTAGCAGCCAAATCCCATGACTCAGCTCTCAAGGCTCTAAGCTACAAGAACACTATCCTTAGCCCAACTCACTCCCAGGGCAAAACTCTCGACTGGATCGCACAGCACAACTGCCCACTCATCATCACAGGATACACTCCCACCCCATGGTCTGACCACCACATCATCACCTTTAACATCCTCACAACGTGCTCCTCCGCTGCCCTCGCACCCCAACCGCTCCCACCCAGCCTCGCCAGAAGCTCTAGCCAGCTCACAAAGGAAAGGCTATTGCCCTTCCTCCAAGGCCCAGCCTTCAGACCACCTTTCTCCACAGACCCAGAAACTCTCGCAACAGCCTATGATGCTGCCATCAAAGCAGCTATCAACTTCATTGCCCCTCTCAAACACCGCAAATCCAAACCCACTACCCATTCCAACTCATGGTTCACCCCTGACCTCCTCATACTCCGCAACGAGAAAAAGGCTGCACTCACACAGTGGCAAACGTCCCACTCTGACAAAGATAAGATGATCTTTAATGCCCAATCCACTAAATACAAAAAGGCAATCACCCAAGCAAAGGCCAAATCTTTTGAATCCTTAATCTCGGAAGCCCAATCTAACACAAAAGAAATCTTCACCATTTTTAGGGAGCTCGAGACACCCACTCCCGCCCCCCAGAACTTCACCAAAGACAAAGACTGGTGTGATGAAATACAAACGGCCATGCAAACCAAACTAAGCCTCCTCAAAAACAAAATACTAGCCACCAAACAAGCCCTTCCTAATAAGCACATTCCTGTCCCACCACCTGCCCCGGACCCCCCCCAACCTTTCTCCTTCAAACCCATTCAGGAAAAAGACATCATCAACATAATGAGGAACATCAAGCCCTCGAACTGCAAAGGTGATGCATGCCCAGCCTCCATTATCAAAGACTGCACTGAAACGCTAGCTCCCTTCCTGACAGCCTTTGTTAATGCATCCTTTGCCACAGGGAAAGTCCCTGCCTCCCTCAAGGAAGCTTGGGTCCGCCCTCTTTTAAAAAAACCAACTCTCAATCCCACCTCCCCCAACAACTACAGACCTATCACCACTGTCCCATTCCTCCTCAAAATACTGGACAAAGCAGCCTACCTGCAGGTTCAGCACTTTATTGAAGAGAACAAACTCCTTGGACTCCGCCAATCTGGTTTCCGTCCCAGACACGGGACCAAAACCACCCTACTTGACTTGAAAAACCAGATGGATGATGCTAGAGACATGGGTAAACCAGCACTTCTCCTACTCCTTGATTTATCTGCGGCCTTCGACCTAGTAGATCATGGTGTCCTATGCCACCACCTCTCCTCTACTGCCAAATTCTCCCCAGAGGCCACAGCATGGATCACCTCCTTCTTACAAGACAGAACCATGCAAGTATTCTCTGACCTACCCTGCGCCTCACCAACCATCATACTCTGTGGGGTGCCCCAAGGCTCCTCCCTCTCCCCCACCCTCTACAACATCTTCACACGACCCCTCTTCCTCATCCTCGACGCTATGGGCATCTCCTACACCAACTACGCCAACGACACTCAGATCCTCCTCACCCTCACTGGGAACTATGACACTGACTCTCTAACCCTCAACAACCTCTACAACACCATCCAAGCCTGGATGGCAGACAATGGACTATGCCTCAACTCCGACAAGACTGAACTCCTCCTCATAGGTTCCCCCGACACGCTAAAAAATATAGACTCCCAATTCAGTCATTTCTCCATTGACACCATCAAAATCCCTATCTCAGATTCTGTCAAAACTCTTGGAGTTTACCTGGATTCCAGCCTATCCATAGATAGACAAGTCAACACAATAGCCTCCGCAGCTGCCTATCATGCCAAACTAATCAACGCAGTCAGACCCTTTCTCTCCAAAGAGAACTGCACCAACATAGCCAGAGCCATCACTGGCTCTAGGCTAGACTATTGCAATATACTCTTTCGAAGAACCTCCAATAAAAACCTAGAGAGACTACAAGTCATACAGAACAATGCTCTCCGGGCAGCCCAAGGCATTGCTGAAAGAGAACACATCTCTGAGGCCAGAAAATTAGCCTGCTGGCTCCCAATAAAGGAAAGGATCGTCTTCAAAGCCCTGACACTGACCCACAAGTGCATTTACCTCACTGCTCCTGCCTACCTCTCACAAAGGATCCACCCCGTCTCCACTACCAGGTCACCCTACCTCCCACTATCCGAGGTGAGGCCTCCCTCACCACCTTCTGCAAAGTTTTGAAAACCATCCTCTTCACATAAGGCCCTTCACATCAGCATGAATACTTATCATTTTACCCGTTGCATAAATTGTAATATAATGACTATGTGCAATATCTGTAACAACAGTATGTTTTGTAGTATTCACAATGTTTCAACGACCGCTACCATGCCTGTACCTGTGTAACTAAGTTCTTGCAAGTAACAGCGCCTCAATGCCCCTGGGCTGCTTGCGCGCTATATAAATATAAATATAAATAAATAAATAAATAAATAAATCTGGGAACTCCCCCATCCTCAGTGTGCTGAAGGTTGCTCCTGTGTCTAGCAACATCCTGGCGTGCATGTTACGTACCTGGGCTGTTACGTAGGGGCCACTGGATGGGAAGGGGATGGTTAGGGCAAGGAGTTGGGGTGCCAGGGGTACTTCATCTGAGTCTAGTTCCTGTCATGCTTGAGGGAACTGGAATGGACTCTGGCCTGGCTGCTGGGACCAGGGTTGCAATGGGGTGCCAGTGGAAGCACCGTGGTTGTTCTAACTGTTGGCCTGGGGATGAGGGGCATTAGTCTGGGTTCTGGCCTGGGGTTGTTCAAGCTGGGGTGCTGGGCCTGAACCAGCATTCTGATCTGGGGGTGTAGGCAGAGCAGGGAGCTGAAAGGGACCAGGCGTGTATGGTGCAGGTATTTGTTATTGGCCCTGAGCAGAGAGGGCTGCGGCCTGGTTCAGCTCATATTTTATCAGCTGAGGACAGTTGTACTTCCAGCAGCCCCGTTCCTTGCAATAGGCGCTCTGGTCCTTGATGCACAAGGGGGACCAACTGGGATGGGTACTGGGTTAGGGGTGGATACTGGCTAGGGACAAGCTGAGTCATATACTGGGAGATCTGAAAGCCCCAGTAGTGGGCACTTAGGGGGGCATCTGGGAGTGGTGAATAATTCCTCTTCTTCCTTCCCTACTAAATCCATGTGGTCCTCTAGAAGCCCCATACTGGCCACCATAGGGTGCATGCACCATTTGGAGAGCAGTCTCATCCAGGTCTGGAGATGCAGGCTTAGCAGCAGCCGCAGCGGGTACATCTGCAGAGTGGCGGCCTTTATCTGCATTATTTTATTAATAGTGTCCAGCTCCTTCCTTTGCTGGCTGCAGTAGTGCCTGGCATGTGCCAAAGATGCTGGAATAGGACATGCTGTCCTACCCGCACACATCCACTTGATGTCTCGCTGGTCTTTGGAGAACTGGCCCATTAGGCTGACTATCTCTGCTGGGGAACAGGGCTGGTGGGCCGTGGCTAATGTGAACGCCTGAGGGGCAGCCACAGTCCTCATGGGTGCTACCACCCTGCTTCTTCCTCTTTTGAGGAGGAGGAAGAGTCCTTGTCAGAATCCCTGGCCTTGTCAAACAGGTAATTGATGACATTGGCCTCCCTTACTTTGAGGCAAGACATGGCTTGGCCCAGGAAATCCTTAGCTAACCTTAGATCCCCTGCCCTCTTGGGCTACCGCTCAATAGCAGGGTGTTCCACCCCATACCTTTTGATGGTTGCTCTGGTCCTCCTAGTCCCTACACATGGGGAGATGGGATCTGACATATGTGCCTCTAACCGCTGAAGAGCTTGTTCCTGTTTAGAGGATGGCACTAGGGGTAACGCAGGGACCAGGGAAGCAGGGACCTGTTCAGTAGACCTAGTAGCCATGACCTGGCTGACCCGTCCTGGTCCCCTGGGGCTGATGATACTACAGGGGGTGCAGGTGCAGTGGTGTCAGACAATACAGGGGCTGAGGCAGCAGGGGTATACACACACAGGACTGGGAAAGGAACAGAATAGCTGGGTGGGGAGCGAGCGCAGAAAAATCTAGAACATCCTCTGGGGCAGAAGGGGTTATTGGGGGTAACACACAGGAATAGGCGGGGGTCACACCTATAACTGGGGTCATTTCTCATCTTCTTCTCTAGATTCTGCTGTTCTAGCTTTATCTCTAGGTTTGCTTGTTATTTCAGCCACGTCTTCTTGTCGCAGAAATATTTGGTACAATCACAATGTGTAGGCCTCCCTAATTGCTGAGTTCCCTTTCCCCCTTTTAAGAACTTCACGCACCGCAGCTTGGTGAGTCTCATCAAAGGAGCCTTCTAGGCCAGACCAGTAGGTTCTGATGCTTGGTCTGTTTATGCCATACTGGCATTCATCTGACAATGTCCAGGCCATGCACTGTAGCTATGTGTGCCACAGGAGAATCAGGGGAAAGGCTCACTCTCTGGCTTGCAGAATTTCTCATTCTGACAGAAAAAAAGGATGTGTACACAGACTATGATGTCTTGCCAAAGACTAAATCACTACAGGGTGTGGTCCGCACCACATAGTCCCTACTATCAGAGTCTACTCTAGCGCACTCACAATCGCTCACAGCAGGCAATCACAGATGCACACTCACAGGTGCTCAACTAGGGAAGGTGTTGGATGATAAAATGTTGCAGGACGGGGGCACGGGAATGCCAAGCTACTGGTCCACTTCCAAAGGGAGTGTCAGGTCCAATTCCAAGGCGTCCCTTGAAAACTACTCAGATTCAGGCAGGCAGGTCAGGCAGTTCACACAAAAGAATTCCAGGCAAAGGCTGTCTCTAGAGGCTCTTGTGGTCCTAAAGAAATACACTGCTCTCACGACCAGGATATGGACACAATCAAAACTGGGTAAGTAGGTGAGGTTTGGCCGATTACTATCCTTGTTCACTCCTAGTGAGTATTTAGGAGATGGGTTCGGTTCAGACTAGGTGGCCCTGCTACTAGTAAACTGAATTAAATGACAGTTAGCATGCTCTAAAATGAGGATCCCTAAATTGGGAAATGTGCCACAGATTCCCTTGTTCACCCTCCAGTATGATCCTAGAAGTTGAGATTGTTACAGGGTAGGTGGCCCCCTATCCAGAGAAACTTTCAGGGTTAAAACCGAACATCGGATAAGATTAGTAGTGGAGATCTGGAGGCTATGGCTAGTCAGGTAGATTATCCAGAAAGGTACACCGTGCAATTTGCCAGTACAATTGTGTGTTGTTGTGTGGGTGTGCAAGTCCTCCTCTGACAGTGGCAATTGGCTAGCGCTTTGCCACCGTGGGAGTGGGACCTGGGTTGACTGCATGGGTACTGTAAGGAACTCATGGTGGCAACAGTAAAGACAGAAACAAGTGATCACAGTTCAAGAGTGTTTATTAAACTGTATAATGGGTGAGAGAAATGCCTAATCTAAACCTAAATCTAAGATTGGAGCAAGCTACGACTGTCAAATTATAATAAGGCAGTCCTAGGGGCATCTTGTCAAATAAAAAGGGCCTATACTAAAAAAAACTACTGCCAATCCTTACAACTAAGTTACAAAATAGTGTGGGATCATGTTCACAAGAAAAGAAATGATAAGTCAGGATGGTAGGGCTGAGGTCTGTCTTCCCCACGTTTTTAGCACAGGACAAGGCCGGACCTTTGAGCACAGTACACTCCTGGGCCTCGCCAGCATGAGGTTACAGTTCCTTTCAATGATGCCAAGACCTTCTGGGGCCAAGTCTATTTCCTGCACAGTGTCTTGCCTTAGAAAGCCTGCTACACCATAAACGATAAACAAACACAAGTTCATTTGCACGTCTTGGATCACCTCAGCCAGGCTCTGATACTTCTTGTAACGTTAGCCTCCCTCAATCAGGTTCACTACAGCCTTTCAATCAAAATCATATCATTCAACAGTCTCAATGTCCTTTTAGACAACTATGCATTGTGGACATCCCTCTGTCGGGTTCACATTTGCCAGTTTCACAGTTCAATCCGTTTTCTCCAATGTGTCAAAGACTTTCAAGTGTACTAGGGGTTTTGCTTGACCCTCGTAGGACCACTTTGACACTTCACACTGGCCCGTCTTAAGGCCTCCTGGGTTTCGTAGTTTCAACAAACAACACAACCCACATAGGCTTCAGTCACAGTCCTTCAAATGAGTGCCCTGCAACGCCTGACCACTTTGCTTCTGAGGCTTCTACTAGGGTTTCTTTAAAGTTCAATTACACAAGCTCTTTGTTCAACAAGGTTGACGTCTGCAACCTTGGGTCCAGCACAGTTTGGTTTTACTATCTGTCTTCTCCGACTCACTGGCTCTGCTGAACTGTTGGAGTTTCTTGTCTCGGGTTTCAAGGACAGCACCACGTTGGCAAGCGCTTCTCCCCGCTTTGGCTTTCAGCGCGGGTTGGCCCTGTGTGCCATTGACACCTGTCCCACCACATGCCAGCTGTACTTCCCGTTCTTATGATTTCCCTTTAGGAGGATTCACGGATCTGAGTTTAAAAGGGCAAGGGCAGTTCCCCCCTCGTCGTCCCTCCAGGTCTCGCTGCCTTTTTCCTCTATTTGAACTGCCAGTCCAGTGTAGCTGTTTCTTTGTGCGTTCGGCCTTGCTTAAAGTGTGCTCTCGTGCTCCGTCTTTTATCCCTGTAGAGAAGGGAAAGGGCGGTCAGGTGTGTGTAGTTATTGTCAATTGCCTGACTCTGTCTTACCCTTGTGTTGAGACATGTCAGGTAAACGGCTCTGAGTTTAGTCCGTTGTCTTTCACGTGTAAGAAAATGCTTGTGTCGGAAAAGGGGTGTGGGGGGTAGAGCTTCTAAGTAGCCTACAGGGCAAGATGGGGAAAAGGGGTTAGAAGGAAGGGGGTACTGCATCTTGCCCGTCTGTGTTCCACTTCCCTCGCCGAAGACCCCCCATCGAGGTGATCCTCTGCCACTGGTCCACCCCCAGGAACTGAATCCAATAGTGATGGCTGTGTCCTGGCCACCTGAATGACAGATCTCTGGGGACTAGTGGGTGAGACACCTCAGGTTTTTCACAGTACACTGACCTACCCTCAGCTTTACCACCCCACTCAGAGGCTAGGAGCCCTCCCCTCAAGCTACAAGCTGGCAAAGTCAGTGCGTGTGACTGATATGGCCGTTCCTACCTTACTACTTGATCTGGCAGCAAGACAGCCATGCACAAGTACAGCAGGCAGCTCTCAGGGCAAGAATGCCTCTTCTCTGGAACTGGTCCGTAGATTCTGAAAGTGAGCAAAAGTTAGAATCCACGTGGATAGAAATTGCTGTTGCTGAAGCCAGAAAATGGACAGAGGAGTAGACTGTAGGCTGCAGAACAAGGGTGAGTTTAGTCAGAGGAGGTGCAGACGTTAAAGTGCTCTTCATATGATCAGGGACCTAGACCCGGTTCTGGATCCAAGTCCCAGTCACCAGAAAACTGTGGAAGTGGAAGGCAGAACAAAATGGGGAATACTGTGTGGGAGACCCCAGATAGAGCCACAGTTTTGGGTCAGGGAATTAACAGACCCTGGTGAGGTGTGTATTATGTATCCAGACTGGGTCCCTCTCCTGGCAATACAGGCAGGCTACCCAAGAAATTGAGCGCACAAAAGAAGGCACCAATGTCTTTGCAGAAATCAGAAACACTTTTATTACAGACACGGAAGTAGGCCCATTGCCAGCAGAGTAAGTTAGGCACACTAGGCATGGATAATGGTCTGCACTGGCCTGCGGCACAAGGAGGGGCATTGATGAGAGGAATACTGGCTAGGCCCACTCAGAAGAGTGAAGGTGACAGGGAGGGTGACAGACAGAGAGTACAGGGCACAGACAGAGGGTGCAGGCCTAGTCAGAGGGTGAGGGGCACAGACAGAGGGTAAGGGGCACAGACAGGGAGAGATAGATAGTCAGAGGGGCAGTGGCCGGGGCAGAGGCAGGGGCATAGGCAGAGTAGGACAGGTTGGTGAGGAAAGGGCACAGGGGAATTGAAAGGAAGTAAGCCAGATTGGGAGAAGTGTACCTGCTTGGGTCTCTGTAGCTCCCTTGCCCCCACCCATGCCTCCAACACTACAGCCAAAAAAAAGAGACCCAGCCCTGGTTCTCTGTCCACTTATGAGGCTGTTGCTCCACCCTTTCAGAACCTGCACCCAGGGTCTAAGGAGGAAGGGGGCAGGGATTATGATAGTGTGTGGGATGACACATGAAGGCGCAGGTACCCCTCCATAGCTGTCACTTCCCCCCTGCAAGGGGGGGCAGAAGAGTTTCTCAGGTTTCTCAGGAGTTAAAATGTTTCACAAGGGACAGAACAAGGGTGGAGATTCACAGGGGGGTAGGTTGACACATCTAGGTACAGCCAACCTCCTCCACAGCTGTCTCAGGAAGGGGATGAAGGAACCCAGGTGGAAGGGGCAGGGACATAACAGGTAGGAAAACATCCAGTGACAACAGCAAAGGAAGTAGATGGAAGGACTCCCCTCACACACCCCTGTGGTGACCACAGCTGTTCTCATGTGTCCCAGGAGGAAGGGGCGGGAATCAAAGGGTATAGCATACCCCCCTTGGGGGAGGAGGATAACTGTTCCCAGGAATGCTGTAGTAGGTGGCCTGATGAGCACAGCTGGTCAAGTGACAGAGAGGGGAGGAGGAGCTCACAAGAAGGGGGCAGCTGGGTACACATTCAGGGACTAGGGAGGACTCCAGAGGGGGAGAGTTTCTCAGGAAGAGGTTATTCACTGGCTGTAAAACTGGCAGCTGTTAGCTGTGCCCAGGGGGTCGGGGGGACAGGTTACACGATGAAAATTACAGTTGGGGACATGAAAAATCATGTAATACATTAAAATTCATTGAGTAACATATCAGAAACAGCATAAGCATCCACCAACAGGGAGTGCTATTTCTACATGTCCACAATCCCAGGAGGTGGAAGGAGGCTCAGCTCCAGTACTAGCCCTATATTTTCAGGTCCCTGTGTTCTCTGGGTTTGGTTTGTAGCCACCTGTCCTCTCTCCATCCTGAGATGAGACCCAGGGATAAAGCCTGCGGGGACAAATTCAAATAATTAATCAACAGACCCTTTCTTTCTTGGTGGTGTGACAGCTGATCTCCTGGTGTCCACACAGAAGCCCTCCCAAATGTATCTTATTGGATCTCCCTCCATGCCCAAAGTGCAAAGCCCATGCCCAGTTGCCCAGGCCTGGAGGGGCCAGAGTGCATCACCCATGCCCAGTTGTCTTGGCCTGGATGTTATGGAGGCTGGAATAGGTCCAACAGTTCAGCATGTGGCAAAGTCTTCCAGGAAGACTTTCCTGGTTGATCTTTGTGAGGTTCCCTTCTTGCAAGTCTGTGATGGCCCAGTTTAGTGTCGACAGGAGAGCCGATAATTTCGATCCAGGGGCTTGTTGTGCCCCCCTTTGAACCCTGTTACCTCACTTTCTGTAGGAGAAGGCTACATGATTTCCCATAATAGCCAGCCTTCTACACGTGTCCAGCAGCTCCATTAAGAATGGTGCACTTACAAAGTACCTACCTTTCAGGGAACAAGGCGGGTGGTTGACAGAGACCAGAATGGATTTGCATGAAGCCACCCGACTGGCAGGACAGTATGTCCATGTGCTTACTGTCCTGATGTACTCCATGCAATTAATTGTATGCACCTGGTCTGTATAGTGTTGGACTGCTTGACTAGCTATGGCTGTTGCTTCAAGCAATAACCTCCCCACCTTGCACTGTTGTCATACAAATCCACAATGTTGGGAAGCTTCCCATGCATCTGATGAGAAAAGCTAAGGCTAAGTGACCACCCACTCCCTCCTGATCATAGTGAACGGAGCTGGGTGGTGCTCATCCTGCTACCATAAGGCAGAGCAGGTTACATATGCCATGCTGTTACCCTTTTTCATCCAGCAGTTTATTCAAGTAGTTCAGAATGACCAATCTGTATGCTGTCCTAAACACAATGTTGGAGGCAGAAAGGAGCACAAATAGCTTACTCATATTTTGCCTGGGCTCAGCCACTCACTCCCTCCTTTGTGGAACAGGCTGGGCTGCTGGAGGACTATGTGACTGACCTTTCACCCACCCTTCATGCATTTGCATTCTCTGGTGAATTTGTTGTGCAGCCCATGGTGCCAGGTTTGGCTGAGGCGAGAACGGCTAACTTGACCCGCCTACCAGTAGCATATTTTTGTGTTGAAATGTAAGCATGAATGTGTAAATACACATGGCCAATACACGATACGATGATACTCCAAATGGCTGATTAAATTAGCTTTTGGTACCTCTGATTGCTCCATCTGTTACTTGGATAACTGTGATAATTTTAGAGCTAATTCATGCCCACAAATGCTGACCTGATGGGATGTGTTCATTTATGATATCAATACTGATCCAAGCTCACCCCGGTCACTTTGGGAACTCCACAAATCCACAGGACGATCACACATTTCAGTGATGGTACATTCCAATGTCTGCCCCGTCAACGTTCAATGGTACTTTCTGTGCCTACCATGGTGACGATGGGTAATATGGACTCGGGGTCTGATTCTAGAAAGGGAGAATGAGAAACGGCTACCGCATCAGATGAAGGCAGCAGACACCACAATTATTTATTCCTGACTGAGAGGTAGTGAAAAAATAATAATACCAGACTCTTTTGGGGCCTTTAAATTGTAATGAGTACAGTTTAACTCATCTAAGAAGGATCAATTATAGGATGAGTCTGGTGTCAGCAGCCACAGTTATGTCAGATCCTATAGTGTCCAAGTTAATTTCCCCTCTCATTGTGAACCATCATGTTCGTGTTCTTCTTTTCCTCTCCAGGGGACTCTTATGTCTGAGAGTCAGCCTTGACTGTTGCTACATTAAAGACAATGTTTTTCCTTACAGATCCATCTAATTTTCTGAGAGATTTGTTTCCAACCAGTCATAGCTTTAAAGCGCAGAATCCCTTTGTTCCGACAGAGGTACTGACGATATGTTGTTCTTTGGCAGTGGTCAACATGTGATCACAGTTTGACTGCCCAGAGATTTTAAATCAGTCTGAAAAGAAATGGCTGCTCAACAACAGCCCTTTCTGGTAGGACATACAGTTCTCTTCCATCTCTATGTCAGCCTGCTGTTGTGCTAGACAAGCTTTATTCTTTGTCCTTGTGAGGCATTGTTCCAGATTTTTCTTCTCTTGTTTTAAATTCTACACCTTCTCCTTCAGTGTGGCCATCTTCTCTTCTATGTTCCTTTGAGGGTGTTCTCCAAGTGTGCAGCAGAACAGGTTAAATTCACATGATTGCCAGTTTTGAGTGCCACTTGATTTCATGGTGTGTGGTTAATTGAAGTTATTCCTCGTCTCGCAACATGCAGAGAGAGACGCGTATGAAAGCATGTAGAGAGGAAAATCATTCATTATCTGCAAAGAAAAGGCTTCAGCCTCCCTCACCACTGAATAGCAGCGCGGCTGAAATGACACAGTGATAGAATGGTTACTTCCCATGTAGCAGATTCAGGTTTAATTCCCCTTGAAGGACCGTGGCTAAACTAATTCTAAATAATGAAATAACATCTACAACACCACAAAGGCATGGGGAAATAAAGTAAAACCTTCTTCATGAAGCAAGAGGAACACAGAGAGCCATAACTACCATCTATCCAGGAGGAGCAAACCAGATACATTGGAACAGTGCTCCTATATAGGAAAGTTCATTGGAACTCCTAACTGACTCAATTATTATTCAAACTGACCAATAGGGGATGACCTACCCTGGGGATGTGAGTACTACATCCACCAATTGTAACGCTGGACAGTTCAGCCAATCAGTACTTGGCTAGGGGGAGAAAAGACTGAATAAACGTAGAGGCAGCTCAGTTGCAAGTTGTCTCAGCTGGGGACTGGTTCCCAAATGCACTGGTTAAGGTAAAGCAGTGGAGAAGAAGAGCCTGAAGCAGGAGAAGGAAGGCTATCTTGTGCCTGGTAGCTACCCTACTATGCTGAAGAGAGAGCCCAGCTTGAACCTAGAGAGGGAGAAGAAGCCCACACCCCTCTGATCCAGGAACCCAGAGGAGCTGGAAGAAAGGCAGCCTTTGCTAGCCTGTGGAAGGAGCTAGGTAACATAAATTTCCACAGTGAAGAGGGGACTGTTGCAGCCTGACTACTCCTGGAGGGCCAGAGGCGAGAAAGGGTGAGCCCAGTGCAAAGGAATCATATAAGAGACTACTCCCCTTACTTTGAGTGAAACTCGCCTAAAAGAGGTAAGATACCCCAAGAGAGATGGCAAGAGTGAGAATACTCCAAGGGAGGGTACTCCAAGACAGGGGAATGAGAGTCAAGAATAGAAGGAGAGGGGAAGATGTGAGAAAGGGTGAGCCCAGTTCGAAATAGTTGCACAAGAGACTCAACCCCTTGCTTAGCATGAAGATAACCCAAAAGAAGGGAACGAGAGTCAAAAGAGAGTGAATATAAGAGAGCAGAACAAGAATCAAGATACTCCAGAAAAGGGTGAGATAGTGAAGTAACCCCAGAACATGAATGGATTCACATTTTGACTCTTCATAATATTTTTTAAGCAAGGGCCAAGCTATTGGTCTATATATTTATTTGTTTGTTTGTTTGTTTATTTATTTTACAAAACATGAACATGTGCAGAGGACTTACATATTTAACGTATGCCTTAGAATCTACAACTGTAGTGTATTTCAGCCGTTTCCTAGAGGCAGAACAGCCATCAGCCTTTTTTGGCATCAGAAACAGCAGATTGCTGCATCCATGCAACACCTCTGCATATGTTATGTTATGTTATGTTACAGGGACTTGTACCGAACACCGCTGCCACGCTCTGTGGTCACCAGATACCCTGGTGGATCTGAAAAGGACTGAGGGCTGTGAGGGCTTAGTTGGAGGGATTAAGAGGGACAAGCGCAAGTTAGCCTTGATGTGCTGTTGATAACTTCAGTTCGGAAAAAATGGTCACTGTGCGCATTTTTTTTAATTGGTAGTCACTTTGTGGTGTTGGTGTTTGAGTGTGTGTGCATGAGGATGTTTGTGGGGCTGGCTTAGTTTCTTGTTTGGTGTTGCACGGTGTGTGCAGTTTGTGTTGGTTTATGCTTCGCTGCGGTAAGGGTCTGGTGTATTTTGTTCCGAACTATAGGGTGAGTGAGCAGGATATTGGAGCTCTGCTAGTGGGTTGGTGGACATATGGGGAAGATGGCTTGAGGAATAAGAGGACCTGCAGTTTATGCGGGCTTGCCACAGGGATATTTTTAGTACATTTTGTGTCTCTAAAAATGCTCTGCCGCAAGGAGTAATCAACGCCAGGATCTCTCTCTGTTGCCTATAATAACCTTGTGACGGTGTTAGTGATGTCCCCGTGCTCAGCCGGTACCTGTTTAACTCCATTCCCTGTAATCAGGCCACACCACGTATGATCTATCACATGTGTGAAATAATATCTGTCCTGCCTGCTTGCTTTAGCTGCCCACTGGACCTTTCTCTGGGAAAGTGAAGACGTCATTGGGCTGGTAGTGGAGGGGGCGGGGGATGATTACATGCTTAACTTATTATGTGTAAACTCACTCAGCACCTGGATTCAATAATATGCCTGCCGAGATGAACCCTCTCTAACATACCCTTGACTCAGCTTTCTTTAACTTGCATGAAACCAAGACTTTGCAGAAGTTTATGCACGCAGCAATATATCCAAATAAAGAACACAATGTTCAGTTTACTAGCGCCTCCACTGGATCGAAAAGAGCAACATACAATCACTATGGATAACTCAGTAGTAGCCATCCAATCAGATATCAGGTTTCATGCTTTGAAATGACAAGTGTTTTCTAGGGGCCCATTAATGTCAGTGGTGGTAGAACATTTTCATAAAATGCAAGATAATGTTTGAATGTTACAAGTCTCTAGGGAATAGCTGGGCTTGGAGGGCACTGAGACGGCATGAAGCAGAGGTTGGTGCCATTGGGAAAGGTTACGTTGGCACTTAGTGGTTTTCTCCTAAATCAAAGCTCTCTACTCCCAGTGCTACCCTGAGAAAAGAGACTGACAAAGATTAGACCTCTGGATTGGTGGTGCTATGAGCCATGGTGATGGAATGTTCAGAAAATGCTCAGGGCTAGAGCTGGGCCAGTCTGAGGAAGGATGCAAAAGTCGTGTATCTATGGAAACTGCCGGATTCTTGCTTGATAGGACTTCAATTCCACAGCACGTCGTGGGTGCAGAATGTGCCAGTTGGCCAAAACCACATGTGCAGGTGAACTCCAAATGGTGCCCTTGGTCCTTTCCTATGTTCTTATAGAGATGGATCCTCACGCTAAGATTTTTGAAAATGTGGTTTTCCAGGATCGATGGCTTGTACTTGATGTGTTTTTACAGGAGAACACTTACAGCCTCATTACAGCGTTGGTAGATTTTGGGTAGGTTACCTCTGGTAGTAATTACTGTTGACAGCAGTGGTAATTTATGGGGCTCCACCATATCATAGGATTGCTGCGTTACATTGAAAAAGGGGGTGGAAAAGTGGCAATCAAATACACCCACCTTTTCACCCCATTCGGGGGTCCCCAAGCAAAGTGTATTCTCCTGGAGTGAAGGTGAACACATCTGCTCAATACAAAACAACGTCATCTGGGGACCATCTACAATTTTTCCTCCACCTCTTTGATAGATGTATAACAGAAATTGGTGTTGTTTTCAGGGAACATTCCAACAAAACTCACTCAGGCAGTATTTATCGCCAGTGGTGTTTCCTTGGAAAGCAAATGGTAGTAAATACCGCTGGGCCTATATTGTGATGGGTGGTTAAACTGGTTGCATTTGCATAAAACCACGTTTTACCACTGCCATTACATCTGTATTGGGGCCATTAGTATTATTCATACCATTTTGAGGTCCACTTTTCCAGACTCTGTGGCAAGAGCACTAACTCTTACCGCCTCAGAACACTTATTGGCTCAGACTCTGTTGACACAATGTATAACCTGGAGATTTATAACCTGGAGATGTCCATTTACTAAATACATTGGAACGAGAGGGCCCACTCTATTTTCTGGCTAACGCTTAAAGCTTTCTACAGGAAGGCCACAAAAATGTATAGCTACCAATTGGGATAGTACAATCTTAGCGCACTCTTGACCAGTGGTGCACGATGAGCTGCCAGTCACTTCTCACAAGGCCCTGCTCATTTACTCCCTCTGCTGACTCTACCACATGCCGTTTGAACAGCAGCATAAACTGCAAGCAGGGTTCCTTCTATGTGGAAGATTTCTAAAACCAACAACAAAAATTGGGGCTTTCTCAATAAGCACTGGTTATAAGCAATGGCCACGCCGCCACAAGCCTGACGAATTACAGACACCCAAGCGAAGAAGACACCAGCTTTTCTTTACCAAAGAAAGAAGATAAGATAAAACACAGCTCCACATGCTCTGCATCAAAACAAAGGAAAGCAGGGTCTCATTGATTTATCTCCACACTGAAAGAAATTGCAAGTCCTGGTGAAGGCCCTCTCTTATTCTGTTCAAGTACATCCCAGGACAGAGGGATCTTAAATGTGAGGCCGAAACACAGTGTGTCGACCTTCTGTTTTGACTAGACAGCATTTGCGTGCTAGTCAGTCGTCTTCCGGAATCAAACTCCTGAGTCACAACATATCACACCATTGTACTGTGAAACCGTATTCCCGAATGGTAGACCGTAGAGTTTCCCACTAACAAGACATCCTTAATTCTGTCTAAACATACTACTTCTGAGTAGATGTCAAGTACAATAGGTTGTGGAATGTGTTTATATGTTGTGTTTAAAATTGCACTTTCACATTTTTGGTCTACTAACCCCTCGGGCAAATACTGCTTTTTCACAAAGCACTTAGCAGTAATTATTTGTACTGTGCATATTCAATAGCTAGCAGTTACTGCTGAGTATGTTGTTTCCCCTGCAATATACTGTTTTTTTAATATTATTTTGTATAAAATAAAAAGAAATATTCAATGGGCCTCATTACAACTCTGGCGGTAGCCGTGCCTGTAAAACTGGAGTTGCATTTTTCCCGGCACCCGTGAATGGGCAAGAACCGTGTCATGCCGAGTTAGGGGGACCCGCCACTTGGCCATTTTCGGGTGCCGGAATCAAGGGCCTCCTCAGCCCCATTCCGCCCCATAGGGCTGAATGGGGATGGGGACGTCGGATGCACCGGCACATTCGGAGTTGTGCCGGTGCATGCAACGTGATGTGCTCGCAGGTGCCGGTCAACCTGCCAGGAAAAACCTGGTGGGCTGACAGGCACCAGCAACCACAACACATAGTATGGCGGTCCGGGAACTGCGGTACTGGCATGCTTACCGGTACCGTAGTTCCAAGACCGCCAGAGTCGTAATGAGGCCCAATAAATTTGGTTTTAAAACAGAATTGCTGGTATACAAGCAGATATTGACTACACCCTGCTTGTGGAAGTTGTACCTCTCACTAGTAAATGTGCAAAAGGGAGGGGTAGCCTGTTCTATTGTACCAATACCTTGAAGCGTATTCCTCTCCCTTTGTAACAGGCCCCGCAATAACAAAAGAGTGGGAATAACGCATAGTTACTCTACCTCTCTGAGTGGACAGACATGAGCCAGAATACCAATAATGCTGAAGGGGGGTACCCCTGCTCTGGTTAGCCAGATACAGAGACACGCTATTTATTTATTTGAATTTAAATAGCGCACATCGGCCCTGGGGCATCGTTCTAGATTCTGGGGCATATTCTAGTTCTAGATCATTCATGAGATCACGTTAGTCATTGCAAAAAATGCTGTTGCTGGCAAAGCTCTCAAGACCTGAAGAGGAATGAAACTTTGGCCCCACAGCTGGCACATAAGCACCAATATGGAATTAGGACTAATGTAGGCTTCTAGCTTTAACCCTTTCAGTGCCGTTAGGCCAGTGTACACCTCTGGAGGAATACACTGCAATCTCAGAAGTGAACATATAAAAAGAATTCTGTGTCGCAACTATCATAGGGGCCTAATGCGAGGGTTACGCTTTATCTTGTCCTGGTTTGAGCAGTGACATCATTGCATTGTTTTGGCCAGACTGACAGCACTGCAGTGAGACAGAGTTCGACTCAGAGGGCAGTGCTGTACCGTTGTTGCTATGTAAACTGGGAGGACCCATGCTGTGTGAAGTGCAGAAAGCCAATTACAGAGCTGTACTGGACAGATTCAGGCAGTTCCCAGAGAGAAGGGGATCCCTGTGGGGCTTGGGGACTGGAGACTACTGATGACCAGAGGTACTGTGCAGGGAGCACAAAGTAAGTCCCAGGACACGGGAAGTTATTTTTAAAACTTGTGGGGCTCTCCCTTCCCGGAAGGGAGCCCCAACATACAAACACAGTTTTTCTCCATTTTTAATTGTATGAATTTCTGGGGACAGAAAAGCCTTCCGGAGGGAAAATGTGAAATAGCCCTGGCATATCCTCTAGGGAGCGTAGGTATCTGTCCCCTTTTAGAGTGAGGTAGCCTGACTCGAGTGGGAAACACTTTCTGACATCAGCCTGGCTGATGAAGCGGTCTGAGCGGGAACCTGAAAGAACATGCAGAGCCAGTAATGAGTATCAACCTTCTTTATTCTTTTCCGTGGGTGAACTGCCCAACATGGAATAAAATGCAACACATGTGCACTAGTTGCACTCTCCTCATTGGCCGGGTCCCAAGTGTCACCAGATGCACATCACTCCATTAAGCGTGTCCTGTCCAGGACACCTCTTCCCCTTTCCAGGCAAGGAAACCAAATACTCACAATTCAGCTTTCAAATTTCATCAATGAGGTGGACAGGCCTTCAAATGCAGCTAACGGCCTTGTCGGCGGAGCCGTTACCATTGGACCCTTGATGTGGGACACCACCAGGTGATCAGGATCAAATTTGTACTCTGATTTGCACCCTTGCCTTCTTCGTAGGAGGACCTTGGGCCTCACCACAAGGTGGTCGGTAAGGGGTTAACGGCGCCAGAGCCATTAACCCCATACCACCCTATTACGAGGTTTTACCAGACATCCTTAGTGGGTCCCGCGAGGAGTGCCAGCATGCTAACAACGGGCCCATCATTAACGGGCCCGTTGTTAGCATGCTCCCCATTCCCATTGAGCCCTATTGGGGCTCAAATGGGAATGGGGATGGTCCGGGTTCCCTGAATGGCTGCCTCCAAACTCGTAATGAGGCCTTCTCTCCCAATTGTATCGTATTGCTCTTGGCATGTCTCCTAACATCAGCATATTCTTTCATGCTCTGCTTCCTGCAGCTTTCGTTTGCTTGAAGTTTCTTCACTTCCATGTCACGGTGACTCGTAACGTGAAGCAGTCATGTCCTTGTTTTTCTCCCAAAGTGTAGTTCAGGCAGACATCTCCCCATGCTTCCGTGTAGCAATCCGGTAGCTTCGGAGCATGTTGCACACGGCCTGGTTAAGTGACATACATCTTAGTTCATTTTGTTAGAGGACCTTCTTTAGGCTGGTAATGAACCTTTCCACCATGCCGTTTGCCTGAGGCCATAGCAGTGTTATCTTCCTGTGGTGTATGCCCATATTGCATGAACCAAACAAATTGAATGGTGGACCGTCATCTGACTGCAGTACCTCTGGAATGCCTCACCCGTAGAATCTGTTGTCCAGCTAAGGGATTATAGTGCCGGCTGCCATGGAGGCTATTAGGTGTATGAGGGGAAACCGTGAGTACTCATCCATGATGACCATCCAGTAACTCCCGCCTATGAATGGTCCAAAGAAATCAATTGCTAGTTGGGACCATTAGGAATCCGGCTGTAGGCCAGCCCAGTAGATTGCTTCCAGGGACTTCTCCTTGCAGCAAATGGAACTCTGCAACTGCACGCTTTCCTTTGTATATGAGAGTGGTAGAGAACTTAACCTGATTGCACACCGGACCTTTCGTAGCCCACTGAAAAACTCTAAAGTCAGACGGTGCTAATTGCAGAGGATGAGGCATTTTTTGAAACTCTGACACACACATGATGTTCATGTGACACCTGTGTCAATGACAAATTTGGCCTGGTGTTCTCCTATTAGTTGGTCGACATAGCTCTCAGGCGAGGTTGTCAATTCATTTGTCATGTAGGCATATTCATTCTGATCTCTTTCTCTGAATTGTGGAGGCGAGGGAGATCTTTGTGTTACTTGACTCGGGTGTCTTACAGGATCTCTTTGTGCATTTGTGTCTCTGCCTGGAACGGGGAACACATGCATTGCATTCACACTGGTGGGTGCAGAATTGTGTCCTTGTGTTCTGCTGGGTAGCAAGTGCATACGGTCACCAGATGATTTTCTCTACCACAGACCTCTATACCCCTAATTTTTTTTACACCCAAAACAAAACATTATAGCTTTGTAAACCCCGTTCCTGGGCTGTAAAGGGAGTTTTGGGCCCGCAAACCCCAAAAATGCCCTTGCGGCACTGAGGCCTTTAACTTGGTCTTCAGGGCCCATATCTCCTTGTGTGGCCCTCAGCCGGCGTCTATAAAGCTTAACTGACACATGGATTCTATTACAGACCTTCTCTCATCTCTTCAGAATCGCCAGAATACAGTCAATAATCTCTGGTGTAGACCTTGTTCCAGATATTGGGCATCATTGCGGGTCCGGCGGTAACCCTGCTGGTGCTACCGGCGGGTTGCTGCTGGAACTGTAATATTTTACTGGTGCCTGACAGCCCGGTGCCACTGGGAAATTACAACTCTGGTGGCCCAGAAAGTCAGGCGTCGGTAAAATGTAAGTTCCCATTCCCCTAGGACTCCATGGGAGTGGGGACACGGAAGCAGCAGCAACGTTGCTAACGGTGCCAGTGCTTCCGTGACCAGTCTGCCTACCGTGGCCACTGTGACCAGCAGCATCAGACCTGTCGAGCACAGCAGCCACGGCAGGCAGACTCAGGGTTTGCCGATCCGGAAATAAGGGTGCCGTTGACCTTACCGGCACCCTTGTTTCCGTACCGGCAAACTCCTAATGAGGCCCATTGTGTCTCGAGTAGCAGCTTAAATTTATTAACGTCACTTTTAAGTTGTACAACTCCATGTCATAATAGCTTTATTGACCTTGGCACGGGTCACAATTGCTTGGGATAATGGCCCTTCCCTAACTTAAAGACCTCTGCTGTGTGTCAGTAACCTGCAATGAAGACCTATACCCGTCTGTAACAAAAAATGGAATGTTTCAGTTTGAATTAGACTTTTATACCAGCCCCTAAGGACATTTTGCACTCAACTTGCTCGTACAACTAACGTATGGTGTGACGTGTCTCAACGTCATTAGGCAAGATTTAGCCATATATAGTATAATTTTTCCATTTTGTGTAAGCAAATACAACCACAGCAGTAGTACAAAGAATAGAGACAGTCGCTAGAATGTGTGGATTCAAGGCCTCCACTGAGATCCAATGCAGGTAAAAGGTTATGGTTAAATGTTGAGGGTAAGCAAAAATGCAATGTTGTCCAAACCGGATTTTACAAGAAGGGTAACATGTCAGTTTACAGGTGCAGTGATACAACTGCTACAGGTGCAATACCCTTACATCGTTGCAAAGTGTGAGGTGGGATTCTGTGGGGAAATAAGGGATAGATTTGCTTCACTGAAGAACCAAATGATGGGGTTCTCTTACCTCCCTCACCATTGCCCCAACGTATTGCAGTCACCCCTTTGCTTTTCTTTACCTATAGTGATTTCAAGCGTTTCAGGATAATGAACCTCAGTCCCTGAATTAAGCTTATGCTGCAAGGTAGCTCCCTTTACCTGCATAAGGCGACTCTGGCCTGTTAACCCATGATTCATAAAGGTTCACTGCTGTTGCACCAGGCCTTCGCGGTTTGATCAAACCCGTTCTCCCAGGGTGGGATCTATAATTGATATGCTTATGGGATCAGAATACACTGTTTTACAATACAGTTTATTCAGCAAATCCTCTTGCATCCATCAATCGCATATCTCCCCTCCCTTAGAATACAGACTTTTTTCAAACGGTCTCTGGGTATACGTGCACTTTTTGATTTCTCAAAATGTAGTGTCCACCTTTACAGTACTTTTTTCCCAGAATTTACAGAAATGGCCTCACGTATATAACATGGATTGATTTTGAAGCCAGTCCTTGCCTGTTTTAGGGGCTGCACATCTTTCTGAATTAGTGCTGCGGCTACAGCTCCAGATTCCTGAATCCTGGCATGTGTTTTTTGGCATCCATCGAATTCAATGTATGCCGTTTCAACTCATGTCTTAACACATTGGTGCCAATTTCCATCAAACTGGTGGCACTGTTATTCTGTTCTCTTTGTTTTTCCATCACTTCTTTTCCATTTCTAATAAATGTGTGTATTATTCATACTTAGAATCCAAAGTTTCTTACATTCTATGCAAAGTGTCAACAATTCTCATTGTCCTTTTCCATGATTCCTAAGTTATCTTTTAAACCTACTACAGAGGAGTGACTCAGACATGTTACCAACGTAAAACTTCTTGGAGATTAGGGGCACGGAAAGAAGAGGGGAACAGGGAGGGTAGAGCAACACATGGCACAGGGCTTTTGCATTTGTAACACACTTGATAAACAATTGCAAAAACACATGCTACTTGCCGGCAAATGTCATAGAATGTTCATGTGGAGTCATCTGTACTTTTACTAGGCAGATAGTTTCCTCACATAGAGTTATACAGGTGTCCTTTGCCTCACAGAATGTAAGAGACAAAGTCCAGTGACACCAGGCTGGGCATTTTGGATATCCTGGTGGTGATGGAGATTTGTATATCCAGATGATGATAGAGATTTAGATATCCAGGTGGCGACAGAGATTTGCATATGCAGTTGGTGACAGAGATTTGCATAACCAGGTGGTGATGGGGATTTGGATATCCAGATGGTGACGAACATTTGCATATCCAAGTGGCAATGGAGATTTGCATATCCAAGTGGTGATGGAGGTTTGCATATTCAAGTGGTGATGGAGATTTGGGTATCCCGGTGCGATGGAGATTTGCATATGCAGGTGGTGACAGAGATTTTCATATTCAGGTTGTGACAGGGATTTGGAGATCCAGGTGGTGATGGGGATTTAGATATCCAGGTGGTGATGAATATTTGCATATCCAGGTGGCAATGGAGATTTGCATATCCAGGTGGCAATGGAGATTTGTATTTCCAGGTGGTGATGGGGATTTGGATATCCAGATAATGAGGAAGATTTGGATATCCAGGTGGCAATGGAGATTGCATATCCAAGTGGTGATGGAGATTTGGGTATCCAGATTGTGATGGAGATATAGATATCCATGTGGCAACAGAGATTTGCATATCCAGGTGGTGACAGAGATTTGCTTATCCAGGTGGTGACAGGGATTTGGAGATCCAGGTGGTGATGGGGATTTAGATACCCAGGTGGTGATTGAAATTAGGTAAAAGGTTTTCCAGCATGGCAGGATGATTTTTCCCCAATATTATACTTCTCGTTATCTATGCTTAATTAGTTGATGGCATTGACAGTATTGATCCCATGTCATTAAACAACATTACTAATTTGGTCAGGACCATGGTCTGGTTAAGGTTTCCCACATAAACTGGATCAGAGTTTTCCACCAATCTGCTACCTTCTTGCCAATCCCAAAACACTTGATTTAAACATGCTTTATGTGTGTTAGACTGCTTGCCTTTGTCATTTATTGTTTATGAGAGAAAGGTTGTAATGTTTTTGTGGAGTCCAATCGAGCCTCGAAGTGATTTGTTGCTGGATGTTTACTGCATCTAGACTCAAGTCATCCTCTTTCACTTTTCTTAGCACATACTAAGTGGTTTTCTTCAGAAAGCCTATCTTCTAGCTCACTCTCCCAATCTAGTCTAAGCTTGTCCAGGCTGGAGATTTCCATGCTGAGATGCATTTGTAGTATTTGACACAGAGTTGGATCTGTTTTAGTCAGGGGTCATGAATTGAACTAATTGCACAAGTGTCGGATGGAAGTTGTAGTATATACTGAAGAAGAGCCGCTTTATCAGTGAACAGCGTTTGCTTTCTCCCGCCGGTATATTTCATATGGCCTGAACTTCTGGAAGGAATCCATTCTGTTATTTACCAAGAGATGGTGTAGTGTTGTGATTTTTCAGGCATGTTCCCATGGCTCCTGTGAACCATCAATCTTCAGCAAGCATTGTTTCCAGATTGGGGAGCATGGCACTAGATGAGAGCGTTGGCCCACCTTCTTGCAGACCTGTTGACATATCTTCCTTGTACAAGGATTCTCATTTTCCTTTTCCATGATTCCTAACTTATCTTTTAAACCTACTACAGAGGAGTGACTCAGACATGTTACCAACATATAACTTCTTGGAGATTAGGGGCACGGAAAGAAGAGGGGAACAGGGAAGGGTAGAGCAACACATGGCACATGGCTTTTGCATTTGTAGCACACTTGATAAACAATTGCAAAAACACATGCTACTTGCCGGCAAATGTCATAGAATGTTCATGTGGAGTCATCTGTACTTTTACTAGGCAGATAGTTTCCTCACATAGAGTTATACAGGTGTCCTTTGCCTCACAGAATGTAAGAGACAAAGTCCAGTGACACCAGGCTGGGCATTTTGGATATCCTGGTGGTGATGGAGATTTGTATATCCAGATGATGATAGAGATTTAGATATCCAGGTGGCGACAGGGATTTGCATATCAAGGTGGTGATGGGGATTTGGATATCCAGATGGTGACGAACATTTGCATATCCAAGTGGCAATGGAGATTTGCATATCCAAGTGGTGATGGAGATTTGCATATCCAAGTGGTGATGGAGATTTGCATATCCAAGTGGTGATGGAGATTTGCATATTCAAGTGGTGATGGAGATTTGGGTATCCCGGTGCGATGGAGATTTGCATATGCAGGTGGTGACAGAGATTTTCATATTCAGGTTGTGATAGGGATTTGGAGATCCAGGTGGTGATGGGGATTTAGATATCCAGGTGGTGATGAAGATTTGCATATCCAGGTGGCAATGGAGATTTGTATTTCCAGGTGGTGATGGGGATTTGGATATCCAGATAATGAGGAAGATTTGGATATCCAGGTGGCAATGGAGATTGTATATCCAAGTGGTGATGGAGATTTGGGTATCCAGATTGTGATGGAGATATAGATATCCATGTGGCAACAGAGATTTGCATATCCAGGTGGTGACAGAGATTTGCTTATCCAGGTGGTGACAGAGATTTGCTTATCCAGGGGGTGACAGGGATTTGGAGATCCAGGTGGTGATGGGGATTTAGATACCCAGGTGGTGATTGAAATTAGGTTAAAGGTTTTCCAGCATGGCAGGATGATTTTTCCCCTATATTATGCTTCTCGTTATCTATGCTTAATTAGTTGATGGCATTGACAGTATTGATCCCATGTCATTAAACAACATTACTAATTTGGTCAGGACCATGGTCTGGTTAATGTTTCCCACATAAACTGGATCAGAGTTTTCCACCAATCTGCTACCTTCTTGCCAATCCCAAAACACGTGACTTAAGCATGCTTTATGTGTGTTAGACTTCTTGCCTTTGTCATTTATTGTTTGAGAGAAAGGTTGTAATGTTTTTGTGGAGTCCAATCGAGCCTCGAAGTGATTTGTTGCTGGATGTTTACTGCATCTAGACTCAAGTCATCCTCTTTCAGTTTTCTTAGTACATACTAGGTGGTTTTCTTCAGAAAGCTTATCTTCTAGCTCACTCTCCCAATCTAGTCTAAGCTTGTCCAGGCTGGAGATTTCCATGCTGAGATGCATTTGTAGTATTTGACACAGAGTTGGATCTGTTTTAGTCAGAGGTCATGAATTGAACTAATTGCACAAGTGTCGGATGGAGGTTGTAGTATATACTGAAGAAGAGCCGCTTTATCATTGAATAGCGTTTGCTTTCTCCCGCCGGTATATTGCATATGGCCTGAACTTCTGGAAGGAATCCATTCTGTTATTTACCAAGAGATGGTGTAGTGTTGTGATTTTTCAGGCATGTTCCCATGGCTCCTGTGAACCATCAATCTTCAGCAAGCATTGGTTCCAGATTGGGGAGCATGGCACTAGATGAGAGCGTTGGCCCACCTTCTTGCAGACCTGTTGGCATATCTTCCTTGTGCAAAGCATTGTCTATCTATCTACAGATTTCTCATATTGCACCACACGCCTGAAGGCCTCAGGGTGCTCACAGGACAGACAGACATTCAAACACAAAAGGAGGGTACAGAGAAATGTGGTCCATAGCACAGAGAGGAAGAAAGGTCCATATGCTCAACCTATACCCTGCCAAACAGGAGCGTGTTTCTTGAATCTGGTTAATGAGTCGCATACTCGAAGTTCCAAAGGCAAAGAATTCCAAATGGTAGGTGCCCAGGTGTTAAAGCCTGCACCAAAAACCGAGGTTGCAAGAGACACAAATCATAATTGGAGTCGACAGTGCATCTGATGGGAGATTTTTGGATTCTGTAGGAGAGATATGGGGGGAGGGGCCTGGTCTGAGAGACATTTAAAAATCAGGACAGAACCCTTGAGGAGAATCCGCTGTGCAACAGGAAGCCGATGTAGTTTCTTACGAGACGCCAAGACCTTAGACATTCGGCTAAGCCCACATAATGCATGAACAGCTCCATTTTGTGAGACCTGTAGCCTCTGATATTCGATTTGGCAGTACCTACCAAGAGACTATTACAGTAGTCTAATTTCAAATTCATGATCGCTGCACGATTAACCGCAGACAAGTAAGGATGAATTTGCCAGAGTAAGCTAGTAAGGAAGGCACATGAAGATTTAACAGATGAAACATGTTTCTAAAAAGTTAGATGGGAGTCAAAATAGACTTACCTGGGGGCAACCAGACGTGGACTCCCTGCTCACTGTGTTTAGAGAGGCTCAGCTTCACCTCACTGATGATGCCCAACAAGGCTTAAACACGTGTATGGGGTTGCTGATGGTACTCTTGTTCAGAGAGGAATTGCCATAGCATTTCGGTGCTGGACTGCCCTTGTGGGTGGGACAAAGGCTGATATGCAAATGGATATTTCCCATCTGTGAAGGTACAGTGAGCAAAAAGCAATGGCTGCGAACTCTCAATGTGGTTAATAACCACTGAACAGGTTATCATGCCTTGTTCTTTCGAGAGAGGGGCGCCTGCTACCTTTTTTGTAATTTTGAAAGGAACTTGGGGTTGGTCACCCTAGGTTACCTGGGGGCAACCAGACGTGGACTCCCTGCTCACTGTGCTTAGAGAGGCTCAGCTTCACCTCACTGATGATGCCCAACAAGGCTGAAACACGTGTATGGGGTTGCTGATGGTACTCTTGTTCAGAGAGGAATTGCCATAGCATTTCGGTGCTGGACTGCCCTTGTGGGTGGGACAAAGACTGATATGCAAATGGATATTTCCCATCTGTGAAGGTACAGTGAGCAAAAAGCAATGGCTGCGAACTCTCAATGTGGTTAATAACCACTGAACAGGTTATCATGCCTTGTTCTTTCGAGAGAGGGGCGCCTGCTACCTTTTTTGTAATTTTGAAAGGAACTTGGGGTTGGTCACCCTAGGTTACCTGGGGGCAACCAGACGTGGACTCCCTGCTCACTGTGCTTAGAGAGGCTCAGCTTCACCTCACTGATGATGCCCAACAAGGCTGAAACACTTGTATGGGGTTGCTGATGGTACTCTTGTTCAGAGAGGAATTGCCATAGCATTTCGGTGCTGGACTGCCCTTGTGGGTGGGACAAAGACTGATATGCAAATGGATATTTCCCATCTGTGAAGGTACAGTGAGCAAAAAGCAATGGCTGCGAACTCTCAATGTGGTTAATAACCACTGAACAGGTTATCATGCCTTGTTCTTTCGAGAGAGGGGCGCCTGCTACCTTTTTTGTAATTTAGACTCCCAAAGTGTTAAAGTTTTCAGATACAGCAATAACAGTACCATTTATCACAAAGGAGTTATATAGATTGTCAAGACTTTTCAGTTTGTGTTGGGTGCCAATTATGAGCAGCTCCGTTTTGGAGTCGTTTAAGGTCAAAGAGTTTAGAGCCATCCATATTTGGATGGCCAGAAAAACTTTATTTACCCTAGTAGAGTCAACAGTATAGACCCCAGATAGTTTGAACACAATCTGGGTGTTGTCTGCGTAGTTTGCAAAATAGACTCCAAGCGAGGCAAGCAGATCACACAAGGGTCTCGAGTAAACATTAAAAAGCAGTCACGACAAACATGATCCCTGAGGGACACCGCAGGTCAGAAGTGTTCTAAGAGATTGAGCATTACCCTTCACTAAATGGGCCGTCCTGGGTCCAAGAAAGGACCTAAACCAACTAGCGGCCTGAGTGGTACATTTACCAACTTTAATCAATCTTTCCTCCAGACGAGCATGATCAACCAAGTCGAAAGCTGAGGCAAGATCCAGCAAAAGAAGTAAAACAGCTTTACCATCATCGATCATTTCCGTTAAATTTGATTTTAAGTCCAGCAAGGCGGTCTCTGTTCCAGAATTGGTTACGGAAACCGGGATTGTTCATTGGCTGGGACAAAGTTATGTTCCCCGAAGTGCTGGTACTATGTGTAGGCTATTTTATCAATTATATTTAACAAGAAGGGTACATTTGTTATAGGTCTGTAATTAGCAGCGAGCGTGGGATCCAGGTTATCCTTTTTTAATAAAGGGGTTATCCAGGCCTCCTTAATGTTAGCTGGAATAGAGGCCTCTTCAAATGACAGATTAACAACATTTGTAACCCAGGGGGCCAGTGTACTGGCAAAATCCTTGAACAGTGTTGCTGGGAAAGCATCTCCCCTTACAAGAAGTAGGTTTAAGCTTCTGAATATCTTCCAAAACCTCATGTTCCAATACTTGTTTTAAAGAAAACATAATAACATTAGGGGGGAGATATCACATGGCAGTGCAGAGTCAGCTGGACTTGACTACAACTGTTTAATTTGATCCAAAATGTGATTTTGGTGTTTTGTCATTTTTCAGTAAAACTATCAAGAATGTTTTGATACCAGTTGTCATCTATAATGGTAAGACGCAAAAGAGTTCCTTTGATTTCTTGCCTCTGTTATGATTGTTCATTTATAACGTGCTTAATACCAACATCAGGATTCAAACCTGTGTTGTGCTGTGTTGTGTTGCTTTCAAGACAAACGCATTGCCCCTGAGCTATCCTTCCTCCCCAAATTCTTTACATGGAGTTCTTCTACATTTCTACACTGCGTGCAGTAGGTAGATCCTCTACCTTTTTGCAGTGAGATGTCTTTCTCTGTTTCATTGGAAAATTGTCCCTAAAACATCAGGACATTTCCAAAAAGTCTGATAGTTTTACATTTGTCGTCATTTCTCATCCAATGGTAACTGCATGTTATTTTAATCCTATCTGAGGGATGTTGTGCATGAGCCGCAACAATCTGCCAATTGGAGTCTGTGTTTCTCCACAGTGCATTGTACTCTTCTCATTTTCTTTGTCTTTTCCCAAAAAGAAGCAAAGACATGCAAACAACTTGCCTCCAACCCCATATTGTAACATTGTTAATGTGTGTGCATGCTTCATTTGCAGGAATGCCTGAATGAAAGAAAGCTCTTCGATTTTCAGCACAAGTGGCTGGTAAGGTATGCTGTGTACCAGAATAAAACTAAGCGCTCTCTGTCATCTTCCCAAAGCGAAGCGGCCTGGCGCCATCATTTTAGACACTGAAAGAAAGCCTAAATACTCATTTCTGTTGGTTCGAAGAAGAACCCATCCATTCATTTGCTTCTGAATGATGTTACTCTTCATGTAAGTTTGGAAGGCTAAGCTGTGACCCTGTTGCAATATCTCTGTTAGGTGTTTGATTTGGCCTGTCCGGTCCATGACATTTGACTGTGAACTATAACGTGAGACCCGGGCAGCACTGAATTACAACACAGAACCTGCAGAGGCGAGTATTGCATACTCCTTACAGTTTGTAAACCAGAAGATGTACGTTTCACAACTCGGAGATCAAAGCCTGCATGAAACACACAACAGTGAAGAACCTCCGTGATTTTCTGACAGCTGTTTCCCGACAACAGTTCAGGGTTCACAATAATGTGGCCCTGTTTGCATGATGTTATGTCTGGAAGTCACCATGTCACACCATGTTCCAGCTCACTGAATATATATATATATTTCAAATGGAATAGATTGGTGTTCTAGGTTCCTTACCTCATTCCACTATGGAGTGTGTAGGGGTTCTTAGAGTGTTTGAGTTAGAAAAGAAGTCTGTAGGGGTTTTCTGTGGAGTCAGTGGCATACACTGCGGCTCTGCTGTGGGCTTCACCTGACTGGTCTCATCTTTACACATGACAACGTGGCTTTTCGCCAGAACACAGCTTCTTTTGCCAATGTCTTTCTTTCGGGCCTTTCCGGGCAATGTCTTACTTTTGTGGCGTTATGGCTGACCCTAACGGGTAGTAACTCTCGAGTACCTGTACCCAAAGGCACAGGGTTTTCATCGCCCGACATTACCACTTCCTCTGCATGTATACTCTGTAGCATGTAAGATAGATAACGTTTTTACGAACTGCTTCTGTCTGAAAATTCCTTGTATTGCTTGTGAGAAAGTATTAATGTGTATTTTGGGCCACTCCACTCCTCAGTGCTAGGTCTGACTTCTCAGCCACCTGTGTGCTAAGAAAAGAGAGCTGGAGGAGCCCTGCTGCCCTACTTCAGGAACCGTGCCCAGTCTCCAAACTCAGGGCCAAGGGGAACACCCTGACAGACAACCTCCTAAATGCGAATGAACTGCTAAAATCAGAACACTTGCGAAAGGGGATCAACTAGATGGTCTTCATGATTGGCACTCAACATAGTAAATCAATAGGCAGATATCCGAGGATGTTACACAAATCAAACGGGCAATGTGTGCAATGTCCAAACGTTGGCCCCATTGTGGTGGCTGTTAAAGTCTAGTAATCCAAAGCATTTGCCCCTATTTTGGAGCTAGCAGAAACCATTTGGCAGTGCCATCGGTCTTGCTGTGCGCATGCTCAGACCATCAAGCCACTGTTGTCATAAAGCCTATCAGTGCTGTCATAAAGCCTATCAGTGCTGTGGATGTCTTTCAGTGCCATTCTTCTACGTGAATGGGCAGAGGGACATTTGAAAGGAGCAACAACTGTTTAGTAGAGTCTGAGGGGCATATGTACCCTATGGAGACACACTGCTCTGGCGACAGTGGGGTGGCGACCAGCAGCGAAAATTAGACAGCAGGTCTCGGTCAGCTGCTGGGATTCTTGGTTCCCACAAGCCTCCTCTCGGCTGTCAGACCACCCCGATGCAGGGAATGCCTTGCACTGTTTTACTGTTCATTCTCTTCTGTGGTCCAATCACCCCCCCCCCCCCGCCCCCAACCCCCAGGACACAGGCCGCAGATCCCAATGTCAGATTCGAATCCTGTATAAGAGATGGGGGAGCTCCAGCCACCGTCCATCTGCCAGGTATGCATGAGCGCGATTCACCTCTGATCTTCGCTTACTCTGCCGACTGAAAAGTAAAACACTATTTCTTTCAGTGTATCTGATACATACAGCGATTACATTGTAAAATCATACTATGTGCAACAACAAAAAACGCTGTATGTACATATTTTAGTGATTAAGAAATGTTGTTAATTATCTCCTGGACCTCTCGTGACGGGAGATGTGAATGTCTTAAACTAAGGCTTGTTCTGTTCTTCTTTTTTCACTCTCGTGGTTTATACATGACTGCATAAAACATGTATATCAAGTCCACCTCTGCACCTGCAGTACAATTCTCTAAACTGCATGTGACGCATCTTTCTGCCAGATTCTCAAAAACCATGTTATTTCGATTATAACCTCAGTCAGCACGTGCATTTCCCTCCCCCGTGCAACTCACTCCCATCACAGCTCTGTACCTCTTTCTACCCCCACAAACGTCCTCGCCAATGCATGCCCCCTCGCCAGTGGGACTACTGCGTCAGCTTAGGGCAAACTCGCCTGCACTGCTCTGTGGCTATCGATGCTTTAGACCAAACCTTGAGAAAATTGAAGCATAATGGCACATTCTCCACTGATGATTTCACCAGCTGTGGTAGTTATGAAAATGCGTTCACTACAACTCCGGATCTTAGGCCCCCTCTTGAAAACCATTGCCGTGAAATCTACTGGAAGTCTCAGCTGCGTAAGTGGTACATTCCGTCCCGCGCCGCTGCCAGGAGAATGAACTGTACTTTGGAGAGCAAATGGAGGAAAACACTATGATCTCAGGATAAAATAAAGGGTTTTAGTCAACTGTAAACACGCTGCTTGATGGGATATTCTATTAAAATCTAGGTTTCTGCTCAGACAAAAATAGAATTGTTTAAAGAACTCCACAAGTTACTAAAACCTCCTGCAAAGGCGACCAGCACTAAGCCCACAACAACACACCTGCAATCAAATGTTAGACAATTTTTTTGTATAATAGGATTTGTCTCTCTGTTGTTAATGCACCTCATGCTCCTTACCAGTATCCACGTTACACGACAGTATCGCATTGTCTTCTGTGGAATCCAGACATAGATGCTTTCATGTTTCATTCAAATTTCATAGCCGGATCTTCTCCAGCTGACTAACACATTTCAAGTGATAATTTACCCGATGGGTATAAGCCCGGCTAAATCAGACACAATGTGTGCTCTTGAGTCTCTGTTTCATAAAGGGATTTCTTCTTTAATGGCCCCATCTCTTAAAGACTCTGGCCGTGACAACACTTTGTGAGTTGATCTGAGTGTTCAACATTCATGTGATATGAATGTTGCTACACCTTGGCAGATTTCTGGAAACCACCTCAGTGTTGCAGATTCAGGCCTTGGCCAAGGCCTCTCACCTTGCTGATCCCAATCAGGAGGGCGTGCATCTGTCAAGGAGTGCAGAGTGTGTCCTCATGCCCATTCAGAAGGACCTTAAATTGGTGGCAAATATTGGTGGTGCATGCAACAGTATTCCTCTAGACTCAAGGGAAGTGTTTGTCACTGGCAGCCAACTGCTCCCCTTAACACCTGTGAAGACCTATTCTCCCATCTTGACTCTAATCTCCCTTCTATTCCCATTCTCCTGGATCTATCCTCTGCTTTTGACACAGTCAACCATGCCATCCTGCTCAAACGCCTCCATGATAACCTGGGTATCACTGATCAGGCCCCAGCCTGGTTGACCTCCTTTCTCACTGACTGATCCTCTCAGGTCCAACAGGGGTCTTACCTCTCTTCTATCCCTCCCTCCACTTGTGTTCCCCAGGGGTCTAACCTCTCTCCCTGGCTGTTCAACCAATAACTGGAACCTCTTCCCCACTGCATCGCTACTCTCTGATCCAATTTTCAGTGTTATGCAGTTGACACCCAGTTCTCTTTCAGGCTCCCCTCAGCCACCTCTGCTCCTTCTTTCATACCAGACTGGCCGCAATTCAGGAATGGTGTGCTACCAACGATCTCTGCCTTAATGCCAGTAAGACTGAGATTCTCCTCATTGGGACACCTGCTCCTGCTTTCCTCTCACTCTCTCTTGCCGCCCACTCTGGGTCCTCTTCCTGCTCCTTCCTGTGATGCTAAAACCCTTGGTGTCTTCTTCAACTCCACCCTCTCCTTCTCTCCTCACATTTCTGATGTCTCTAAGAAGTCAAACTATCAGCTGCACCTCCTCTGTGGTATTCTTCCTTTTCTCACTTTCCCCCAGAAGCTTACTGTCTCCAGAGCTCTGGCCCTCTCTAGGCTGGACTACTGCAACAGCTTCTTTGTAAATCTGCCTGACTCTACGCTTCAACTTTTACAACTTATCCAAAACAAAACTGCATGACTTGTCCTTGGCCTCAAGACCAGGGATCATATCTCTGCAGGACTGAAATCTCTTCACTGGCTCCCCGTGGCTGCAAGGATCAAGTTGAAGACTCTGCATCGTCCACAAGGCTTTCTAGGGCCTGGGACTGCTCCACCTCCAACTTTATCTCTCAAAACCACTTCCTTCTCGAGCTCTGCGCTCATCTACCTCTAACTCTCTGAGGGTCAGATGCTTCTCCAAGCAGAGAGTTGGGGGCAGATCTCTCTCTCCTCGGCTTGGGCCTCCCTCTGGAACAGCCTCCCTGCCTCTCTCAAAATTGAGCAGAACCACTCAGGCAACTCAAGACCTTCCTTTTTCGCTTCCACTTTCTCTCTTCCTCTCTCCTGCTGATGTACCTGACTGCTCCATGCACTGGTCACCTGGATACCCTCTGAACTCAGGCCCAAGCTCCTGCATGTCCAGTTGCCCTCGCACTGCCTCCGGGCTCCCCTGCAGTCCCTTTTCTCTGCACTTATGAGCCACCTGCTGGCTGCACTTATTGATTTAACCTGCACTTTGCCCCCACCCCCAGCACTTCTCCCCTACCCTATTCCCTGCACTTGTGGGATCTGAATGACACAAGGCCTAGAAAGATCGTTGTGTTGTCCTCCCTTTGTTTCCCCCTCCTTGTCTTGTCACACCTAGAAACACTTGTTTACAGGCACGTTATAAATGCCATATCATATCACAGCATGTGATGCTCTTGGAGAAGATTTAATGCAAAAGAGGTCTGTCTGCCTTAGTCATTAGTAAGGCTGTACTCGATGATGCGCTGAATCCTCACTAGATGTTAAGAATGCATATAATCTCCATTGGAATTCATCGTTACAATCTGAGAGAAGCTGAGAAGAATGGAGCCCGGTACATTATGTGCTTTTTTATCAAATAGTCACAGATAACAGTTGCTTTGAAGGTACTTTGGCTGGTTATTTGCATGTCACACCTTATACCATATAATTGGTGGCAGGAATCCTGCAACTAGTTTGCTCCTTACCCAACCAGACATTACAGCAGTAATTTTGTAAAAAGTGAAATCTGCATGCACGGGACCCTCAACGATAGCACTTTTACATATTTACAAAATGGTGTAAAAAATGAGAGTAAAAACAGACAAAATTGCCCTCACGCGTTCATTTTACTTTCTGTTTTGTAACGAAGTGTAAATATGCCTCGTTCAATTTCCATTTTGCAGGTGGTATTTAAACGGGATTCCTATGTAGTCCCTCTGCTTTTGGCAGGTGCTAATTGAAAAGCAAATGTCATAGAAATCCATAAATGTAGAGCCTGCATAAAAATACATATTGGTGTTACACCATATGCTCTCTGAAATCGGAGAAGGAAAGCACGGTGGAAATGTTAATTCGTCTAGCAGGCGGCTTTTACGTTTACAGGAGATGGAGTGGGACATGGAAAAAGTAAAACCGACTTTGCTTCCTTTTTACTCTTTTCTACTCATCTCTGCCTTCTGGACATGTAAAATTGCATGCAGGATACCCTACAGAATGTAGGTGATCACGTTGGTGATACCCTGTATGAAATGTATGATTTTTGTAGTATGAAGCCGTTTGAGTGCATACATGGATTACGCCTTGCTGGTACGCTTTACTTTTGCTCTCCCCGGCTTATAAAATGAGCCCTGACATATTTTTATAGAATCTATGTGATTACTGCGCCGCCCATAATTTCGACAATTAAATTGCCGACTCCCATTATGGTGCGGTGATCACATAGATCACTCTGCCCTGCATCCCCCGCAACTGCCTCCCACCTACCCACTTACCTTTTCGGTGACATACCGTGTGTTAGAGGCGGGGCACACCCAGGGTGTCCCCACACGCGCACCCGCACTCGCACACAGAGGACACGGGACGCGTGTTGCTCGTACCGAGTCCCGGCGGCGACTGCCGTTCCGGGACCTTCCTTTATTAACCACGCATGCGCGAGCCCAACTGAGGCTTGTGCATGCTCACAACCGTTACGCGAGACGCAACACCATGAAGTGTGCCGCCGTCCTCCCCAAACCCTGCAGCGTGATTTCTCGCCCACTAGTGTGGCTCTGGACCGGTATCGCAGGGTCCTTTTTTAAAATTCTTTTAAAACTTTTTTTCTTGTCCCCTGCTCCCATCTAATGGAAGCGGGGGACCCCCTGCAACTCCTCACCCTCACTACACAAACAAATGGGAGCAGGGGACACCTCGCAACCCCAGTTCACATTAGTCGGTGCAGTGGGGGTCGGCATTTCATTACCACGCAAAGGTGCGGTAATTAAAAGGTTGCAATTTTCAGGGCGATATTTTGGTATTTTTTCTTTTTTATACATAGCAGTGATGCTGAATTATTAATTCATGTACTGTGCAATAAACAATGATGTACTTTGACCCATTTTACTTCTGAAATTGGTGTACATTTAATTTAAATTTTATTTGTATTGTTTATATCGTGAACCTGTCCCACAGGCAGCGCAGAGCTTTACAGAGTTCAGGAGAAGCCAGAAGCTAGCGTCAAGCTAGCATTTTTAACAGTAACGGAGTACTATGGGGGATTGTTGGGGTTTAGTCCTGGGGGCGGAAGTGATGAATGAGCCATGTCTTCACAATTTTTCAGTACTGCATGATGGAAGAAGCCGTATGAGCCTCCAGGGGTAGCGAGTTCCAGAGTGGTGGGGAATAGCAGGAGGACTGCTTTTTGGTCCTTTCTTTATGGGTAAGCATGGACTCTAATGTTTTGATGACGAGCTATGGGAGGTGCAGGAACCTCCTGAGATATGGAGATTGGCTGACATGTAAGATAGGGTTCCACTGGAGACCGCTTTGTATATGATGCACACAGTTTTAAAGAGAATCCTTGCGGGGAGGGAGAGCCATTGGAGATCACTTTCGGATGGGGGTGATTTGGTTGAATCTGCACGCACCCACAATAAGACTGGCTGCGCCATGGTGGGCAGCTTTAAGGGTAGCAAGGCAAGTGGCTGGGAGCCCGTCAAGGGTGAGATGACCAGTGCCTGAACTACTGTGAAGTTAGCGGGCATATGAAGGATTTGATTTTCCTAAGTGTGGAGATTTAGAGCCAGGCGGTTTGGGCTTTCTTGGCCAAATGTTTTTGGAGTGAGTGACCGCTATCAACAATGAAGCCTAGGGATTTGGCAGAGTTGGTCAGCTTGCGGGTGATTCCATCTAGGTTCATGTTGTCAAGCCAATTTTGGACGATCTGTTGTTTGGGAGGAGGGCTAATAAGGACAAACTCAGTTTTGATGGGGTTGAGTTTTAGGTAGGTGGATGACATCCAGGTCTGGATGGTGTCCAAGCAGCAGCAGAGATGAGAGATATCTTGAGGGCCTGTAACCTTAATGGGACAGCTGTGTGTCATCAGCATACTGGTAGGTGGAGATGCTGGGGTAATTTAAGAGGTTTCCCAGGGGCTCCATTTAAAGGTTGAAGATAATGGGTGAGAGAATGGAGCTCTGCAGTGCGCTGCAAGATACCGATAGGCGTTTGGACCTGAACTGCACCATTTGGATGGCTTGGAATCTGTTGGCGAGGTATGAGGAGAACCTGTCAAGGACTTTTCCTGTGTTTCCCATTCTGGTGGCGAGGATTGAGATGAGCATGGGATGGTCGTTTGTTTCAAACACTACTGAAAGGTTGAGGAGGACAAGGAGGTAGGAGTCACCTCTGTCCGTAAGATGTAATGCATCATCTATCACCTGAATTGTGTCCGTTTCAGTGCTACATTTGAGGCGGAACTCTGATTAGTAGTCACGGAGGAGGCTGAGTTGTTTGATTTTGGCCAGTAATTGATTGGCTACAGACTTTTCTATGCTTTTCCCTATGAAAAGGAGGCTTGTGATTGGTCTGTAGTTTGCTAAGTCATCAGGATCGAATGATGGCTTTTTCAAGAGGGGGTGAATCAGCCCTGTTTTTAGAGAGTGCAGGAAGGAGCCTTCAGTGAGAGAGGCTCTGACGATATTAAGGAGGGTGTTGAGGGTGCGGCCTTGGAGCTGTTTGATGATCACCCACACCCACTCACAATCACCCACAAATGCCTATCACAAGCTGCACCCCCTTATCTAACCGAACAAATACACCAAGCACCTTCCACCAAACCCAAACGTGACCTATACTAACACCAACTCATAATCCCTGCCTTTAACAGAGCCAAAGCAGGAGGCTCTAGTTTTGAAGTGCTCGCATCTAAATCATGGAATGCACTCCTGCTTAGACTTAGGAAAGAATCTTCTCTCATGGCCTTCAGAAAGGCCTTGAAGACCATTCTTTTTAAGTAGACCATACTCTCTCAGCTGCTATGCCTTATAACCTCACCTTACTGTTTATCTACTTACCTTACTATTTACGTATAACTACCACCTTACTGTATAACATGTATGCCAATCAACAATGTACCCAACACGTAACTGCATGTATATAACAACTACACTGTAACTTAACACCAAGACTTTCTCCTATGTAACCAGCACCTAGGCAAATATTCTTGTAACAGCGCCACGTTGCCTGAGGGCTGTTGTGCGCTTTATAAATGGAAATAAATAAATAAATGATGGAGGCTGGGAGGAGATTGTCCAAGTAGGCTGTAGGTTTGGGGGATGCAAGTGTTTTAGAGAGGTCCTTAATAGTGAGAGAGGTGAAGTCTGACCAAGGGGGACTTCCCAGTGCAGGGTGGGGGGTGGCTCCTTGGAGGCCTTGTGGAGTCGATAAAGTCCCTGGTTTTTGCTATTTTGTCGAGGAAGTAGCTATTAATGCTAATGCATTACTCTTACGAATCTGGGTCTTCAGGGCCTGTTGCAGTGTCTGACAATTTCAAAGAGGGTTCTGGTCCTGTAAGGGGCCCCCACAATTGTGGTGGCATAATAAGCAGATCATCAATAATCAGCTTTTTAAACAGGATTTGCAGGGTTTTGAGTGAGGATGATCCTCCGGATGCCAGTGTTTACGCCACCATTTTTCCACCTGCCTGATTGCCCTTTTGTTGGCCCCGAGGTCAGGAATGTACCAGGGGGCGGATGGTCTGGCCTTGTTCCATGTGATCTTTAGTGGGGCATGGGTGTTTACTAGTTCAGTGGCAGCAAGAGAGAAGGCTTCAAGGAGGTCCGAAGCACATTCGGTGGAGAGGACGGTGGCCAGCGCTGACTCAAAGAGGTCCACAGGGAAGTGTTTGAAGGAGTAACGTGTGATCTCAGGGTGTTTAGCCTGTCCCTTATGGGGCTGTTTGTATTGTTGCAGGGTCAGAGGGATTGCTAGGTGGTCAGACCAATTGAGTGGGATGGGGTCAGCACAAGAGAAGAGAGCCGGAGGAGTAAAGACGAGGTTGAGTGTGTGTCCTCCTGTCCCACAGGAGGACACACACTCAACCTCGTCTTAGAGAGAGTATGATTTGTTGGAGGGTGCATGAGTCCGCTAGTGTGTAGAGTGGGTCATGTAGGTGTTTAGAGGGTGGTGCCTCCAGGATGTTGAAATCCCTGAGGAGGATGTTGCTGGCATGTGCGATTGATGCTGAGCAGCTTAGGTTGGTGAGGTATTCTATGAATGATCCGTTCCCTTGGGGCGGGCGGTATATGAGATGGAATGTGATTGAGTCCTTGTGGAACAGGGGAATCGACATGACAAGGATGTAAATGATGCTGTGACTCATGTTTCACACAAAGCCCTTCTTCAGAACAAAAATGCAAAGGCACAGCAAGGGCACTCTGAGCCCAATTTTGGTCAGGTTTGTAAGGATATTTGGCGTGTTACAGCACAGAGTACAGCACTACTGCACAGGTAGCAATTTTTTTTTTATGCAGCACCACCACATGGGTGCAGTGCATTGCTATATGTGTTACCAGATTAACATGGAAAGACAGGCTATTCAGTCAAAAACGATTTTAACATATAAGATGCAAATCTATTTTTACAGTTAAAAGCACACGTGCACATTCAAAAATGCACACTATTTTTCACCTGAAATGCCTATGGTGCAAGAGACACATTTGAAAATTAATAACTAACATTATTCATAACTAACCTGACTAATAAAACTGCATTTAACATAACCCACTAATAAAAATGTGTCTCCACTGCAGAAATAGGCCTACTCTGAAAGTGAACTTTTAAAGGCACATTCATTTTTTTTTTCTTTTTCTCTGCTGCTCTGTCCACATAACTCAGGAAGCCAAGGACTCGAAGGTACAGGAAATCAGTTGGTTACAAATGGTTACTGTAAAAAGGAGCCATTGTGTAGAGAGGGAGGATGTGGCATGATTAATTTCTGATTGGAGCAGCGTCATAGCAAGTATCATGCTAGAGGCAGTGATGAGGGTTTTGCTGGGGGGAGTTTGAAGAGAGGGGGAGGACAGTCGGGATTTGGAGAGCTGGGAGAAGGACCTGTTTTCCTGGTTGGAGCATTTCTGATGAAAAAGCTGAGAGTTCCAGGCAATAACCCCGGTTTGAGAACGAAAGATGCTTGTTTTCACCGGGGTTAATCTTCAAGGGAGCCACATTCAGAAAGAGAACAGCTGAAGAAAACTCGGGCTGAACAGATAAGGTAATTACAGAAGTGTGGGGGCTGAGTGTGTACGAGAATATTCAGTCAGTGTAGGAAAGGAGATTCCTGTGCTTTAATCACATGTTAATGTTGCAAATTGAGTTCTTGTCTCCGCCACTCTCTTTTCAGTGTATCACAGACAATGCTGTGACTGTGCTATTTTAGTTATTTCTGTAAAGAGTGAGATCGTGTTTAAATGCAACTTTTATAATACAGAAAAATATTTGAAAGCAGACGGGTGTTGTGTTTTATATTTACCAATACAGTGCTGATGATGTGGGGAGATTTTTAAACAGTGCAATTGTCATTTGAAGACAGATGTGTGCATGATCATATTCAGTATGGACAGTTGTGAGTGACTGTTTGTAGCATAGCTCGTTGGAGGTACATGAGCCAACGGGAAGAGAGACTCTCTGGACATAGTTCCCTACCGTATATAAGGTAGTGGAAATTACTACAAAATTACCACATATAGCTCTCTGTCGTAAATAAGTCAGTGAGATCGCCCATGGTGGCACACTAACACTAACACTGAAAATGTGGTATTCCTGAAATGTAGGCCTGAGGTTTCTCTAGTAATCACAAGAACAATCTAAACAAAAACAAGGGATTCTGGATGTTGGGGCCACAAATAGAACAAAGGAATTATGCTCGCCACTATAACCACGCAAATCAACCACGTTTACCACCTAAATATGTCTGAGCTCTGAAATAACGCACTGTATTATTGTTATGTGTGATCCAATATGAATATAGAGAGTGATTATTGCTAAAGGTATTCTGGCGGTAAGAAAATACCGCAGAGCCCCAAATATCCACAAAATACCCTACATATTTATGGTGCGTTGGCCGGGAATGTGATCATAGAGTACCTACTGGGCGTGGCAAGCGTGTCTCACACTGCCATTTGCACATTAAAGGGAACCCATTTTATAGTAGCAGTGTGCCACTAAAAACGAATTTCAGAATGTCACAAAGGGAAACCACATTCTCAGATCTAGTGCAATATTTAGAGGCAAAGTTGTTTGCACATGGGAATTGGTCGTCGAATAGCACGTTAGAATGGAGTAACCGCATTCAGGGTGAGGTGCAGAAAGAAAAACTAGACAATATTTTTGCAGAAGGCAGCATAATTCAGGTCTGCCTTACAAGATTATTGAATGCAGCCGATAAAAGTGCAGAGAAAGACTGTTTAATACGGCTATGCGACAAAATATGGTTTATTTTAAACAAGTCCCTGCGAATGCAAGAGAATGATACTCAGCTAATTAACAGGTTAAAGACTGAATTAGATGGGGCAAGTAAAAATCAGGAAATGTTGAGAGCAGAATTGGATGTATGCCAAAAAGACATGCAATTAAAATGCAGAGACTTTGATACTCAGTTATCCAAAAGCAAGAAACAATTTGAGGATAGTGAGCAAGAATTGGGACACTTAAAAGCCTTAGTGGATCACATTAGACAGGACATGAGGCAAAACGTGAACTACAATCCACGCCAGTACAATGATTCCCCACCAGGGGATTATAAGTACTCATGATAACTGCAGTGCCAAAATGACAGATTGCTCTGATATAATTTTGCATAACGACTCTGAGATGCCTAATGGATTAAATGTGAAAGTGCCAGTAAATGAACTTGTGACAGAAAGTGCAAATAATTCTAAAAAAGAGGTACGGTTTAACCTAGAGCTAAATAAAACGGTAAAGATTTGTACAAATGAAAAAGAAACATTAGGAATTCCAAAAGAAAAAATGACTCATGCATGGGGAATACCAGTGGACAGGGAGTAAGTGGGGATGCTATAGCTCCTTCCCTGGGCAAGCAAAACAATGACCAAACACAGACAGAAAAAGGAAATACTCACAAGGAGGGTACAAGTCAATCACCTGAAGAATTCTTTGAGCCACATATTTTTGAAGAGGCTGAAAGGGCTGGTATCACACTAAATGATCACAAATGCACAGAATTAAAAAATGACAAATTGATGAATGATGTTGTTACACGTGTTCAGTTGGAAGGTTGTAATGTGGTCTCTGATGTTACCCAGATGGATGGGCGAACAGTGGCCACACTCCAAAAAACCTCTGATCATGGAGAAATGAATAAAGTCTCTCGCGCAGAAATGGGTAAAAAGGAGGGAAAAATGTCTTTCCATTTACCAATGTGTTTAGCCAAAAGTGAAAAAGACCTGAGAAAGGTGAGCCCTGAAATCAGTAAGAATTCACATTTCTTATGTGTATTAGAGGAAGTTGAGGACAGATATTATGCACCCATCACTGTAGAAGAAAAATGCCACACCTTTGCTATGATTGACACTGGCGCACAGGCCACAATTATGTCCAAGGAGCTGGTAAAGAGTATCAATGAAGGGAGACCCCCACGGAGTCAGATCACAGTGAAGGAAAATCAAGGCCCAGTGCATAACTTTAATGGGGAGGAGGTGCCCATCATAGGTGTAACTGAGGTTGACATAAAAATAGGAAAGCACAGAATGAAACAAGAGGTATTGATCACATCTATTTGTGAAATTCCATTTCTGATGGGGACAGATTGTCTGAAAAGATTGTCTCCTCTAATAGATGGGGTGAATGGAGTGCTGTGGTCCTTAACCAAAAAACCATTGAGGCCTAAGAAACTAAAATCACAAAACAGCAATATAAATGAATGTCACACCGTTGCCAAAACAAATGATGCTGTGGAGGTATATCTCCAGAATAGCTGCATACCTAGTGTCACTGTTATATTAATGTGTCAAGACAAAATGCAGAGCGACAATGAAAAACTACCTGTACAAATATACTTGGACCCAAGGAAAAATTGCCAGACTGTCATAGATGAGCACACATTACGTTTTTATTTAAAAGAGAAAACATGCAAACAGAATATTACTCCTAAAACAGATTCAGAAAAACACATTACCACTCTGGCAGAAATACACATGGAAGATGAGCAACCATGGGTTCATGTTGGTATAAATGACTATTTTAAAACAATAAAAGCCACTTTAGCGCTTGAACATGAAAGGAGTTTCATTAATGAGAAATTGTTGCAAAAAATAATGGAGAGGGAAGAAATCCCGAGATTTAGGATTAAAAACCAATATGTTTCTGGGTTGGACAGTCCAGACTTTGAAAACCGAATTGCAGGCAGATGCATGCTTAAAATTAGCATTGGGCAGAAAACAATTTACCATAATGTATGGATAGTGAGTGGAGCACAAAATGAATTTTACATGGGCAATGACATCATGCACAGAATGTGTATGGTGTTAGATTTCCTTAATCAAAAAATATGGTCACGCCTAGGTGGTCCGGCACCTGAATTTGAAGACAAAAGAAGGGCTTATCATTGTGCACAACTGGTTCCTTATGCAATCGAATTACAAATGAGGAAAGATACTATTATTCCTGCATTTACAAAACAGTTTGCAATAACACTAAAATGCAAAAATGGACAGCAGATGAAAGGCTCTGATGCATTTGTATGCCTGAATGAATCCATAAAACAGCAAGGCCTGGATTATGAATACATTCCATTGGTAGATATTGGTGAAGGATCTGTAAAAATTATGGTAAATAATAAAGGTTGTCAGGATATTCATTTAGAGGAAAACTCCCCATTAGGAATGGCCATACAAAAATCACATTATACGGCAGATTTAAATAACAGGGTGATTGGAAATATTCCTGAAAAGTATGTAGATGCCAAGGGTGAGTTGCCAGAACACCTGGACTCTCAGCCCAAAGGAATATTTAAAATTCATTCTGTGTATCCTTATGATTCAAATGAGACAGTGTGCTGCCATCAAGAGGATTGCATAATATTTAATTTAAATGAAAATGAAACAGAAAATCAGCCCATTGAAGTGGAAGCTGATATGCCAAAATATTTAAAAGTGGCAGCTTTACAAAAAGACACAGCCACACAGTTAGAGGAAAGCGCCGAGATTCCTTTACCAGAAGATTTTCCAGAATTTTCCAAAATGGTAGAAGAACAGATCTCCTTAGCGAATGCGTGTGAAAGCAATGAAGAGAGGGACAATCTGAGGGAGATATTTATGGAGTTTAAGGATGTATTTGCAAAAGATGCTTATGATTGTGGTTTAACTGATTTACATGTGGCCACACTACCAGAAGGGTGTAGCAGAAATCCAGTGTTTGTACGCCAGTATAGACTACCGCTGGCATGTTTAGAATCATTGGCAGAGATTATTAAAAATTTGGAATCGCGGGGAATCATCAGGCCCATTCATAGCACATCCAATACACCTATATTAGGTGTGTTAAAGCCAAATGGTCAATGGCGGCTATGTGCAGACTTGAGAGAGTTAAATAAAAGAGTACCAGTATCTAGATGGCCACTGCCATTCATTGATCAGGGCCTAGCTCAGATACATGGTTCAAATGTATTTACCACATTAGATCTCACCTCTGGATATTGGTGCGTGCCATTGGCAGAGGAGATACAACATTTATTTTCCTTTACATTTGACAGGACTCAATATGCCTGGCTTAGAGCTCCGTTCGGGTACATCAATAGTGGGAGTGAATTTGGCATATTTTTGAGAAAGGCCATGCCGGATGCAGCGGAAAGAGGAACAATAGTTTATGTGGACGATGTCCTGATAAAAAATAAAAGCCTGAAAAGCCATTTTGATGAAATAAGACATGTACTTGGCCAATTGCAGAAAGCAGGCGCCAAAGTATCTTTGCAAAAAGCACAATGGTGCAAGAAAAAAAGTGAACTTTCTAGGGCATGAAGTGACTGAACATGGGCTGAATCCACAAAAGAAGAAAATAGAGGCCATACAAAGATTAAAAGATCCTAAAAATGTGAAAGGAGTAAAAAGTTTATTAGGGTTGACAGGCTATAACAGAAAGTTCATTGAAAATTATGCAGAAATCACTCAACCATTGACTAAACTGCTTAAACTGAATACTCCCTGGAAATGGGAAAAAGAGCAGTCTGATGCAGTGGCTAAATTAAAGGAATGTCTTGTAAAGGCACCATGTTTAGCATACCCCATAAAGGACAGGGATTTCTTTATAGAAATAGGTTTTTCTGAACATTGTATGTCAGCAGTGTTATCACAAAAACACGATTTGAATCACAAAACCATTGCATATGCAAGTAAGGCATTTTCCCAAGTTGAAATGAAATTTAATGAATGTGAAAAGGCCCTATTAACCACTGTGTGTGAGCTACAACATTTCCGCCCCATTGTTCAGGGAGAAAAGGTGATTATTGAAACAAATCACCAACCTTTGCAATTTTTAGAGAGTAAAAGAATTAGATCAGGTAATCTAGCGCAATCCAGAATCACTTCATGGACGCTGGCATTACAAGGTTTTCCCGTAGAAGTGAGATATGGACAAAATAAAAACAACCCAATTGCTCAAGGGTTAGCTGACTTACATGACTGTGCAGCTGAACAAATACCAAATGAAATGGAAGTAGAAACTAGTTTGCAGGAATTTGAACAATCACCACACAAAGCTTTTGATGAAAAAACATGCAAGGATTTGCCAACTGTATATGTGGATGGTTGTGCTTTTCACATTGAAAATGACAGTAATAAACTGTTAGTGGCAGGAATAGGAAATGTCTGGTTGAAATGTGAAGGTGTCCCCAGTATAGGGATGAGGATTGGAGATAGGAGCAGTCAGGTGGCAGAATTGGCAGCCATTTATAAAGCAATTGCTACTGCAGTTGATAAAAAGTTCAGTGAAATTGTCCTGGTGACTGATTCTGACTATGCACGGAATAGCTTTGTGGAGTATTTGCCTGGTTGGAAAGCAAGAGGCATGGTTACATACAACAAAAAGCCACTTAAGCATGGAAAAATGATACAAGCCATAGACAAATTGGTGTCAGAGAATAAGTTAACAATATACTGGAGAAAAATTCGTGGGCATTTAAAAACACCAGGAGAGGATAAGGAGGGAAATGATAAGGCAGACCACCTGGCTAAGATTGGGGCTGTGATGGGAGAATTGCTACCTATTGATTATTTAATGGGTGAAATACAAATTGATGCAGTCACAGGTTCTAAAGCACCAAAGGAGGTAGATCAACCGGTGGTGCAGTGGAGTCATGACACGCCAGACCAAGATTTGATTGAGGCACAAAAGAATGATCAAATTTTGGGAATCTATTATAATCATTTGATAGATCCCGAACAAAATTCTTTGACAGAAAATGATTGTATGGGAAAAGAAGAGTTGAGGGTGCTATTAAAGAACAAAACACGAATTAGATTACAGGATGGACTCATGATTAGAGAGTCCATAACAGGACAAATACAGTGGGTAGTACCTCTTTCATTCAGAGGACTAATGCTACACCATGCACATGATGCCATAACTGCAGGCCATAGAGGTTCACAAAAAACATTAGAAATACTAAAAGTGTATGCTTACTGGCCACATATGTCCCAAGATGTGGAATTATATACTAGAGGATGTCTAGTATGCGCCCAATTTAAACCTGCTTCACCAATGCATAGAGCACCATTGATGAAAAGAGGCCTAACTCTCCCATGGTCAGATTTGCAAATAGACTATGTAGGTCCTTTAAAAAGGTCGAGCAGGGGACACCGTTATATTTTGAGTGTGGTATGTTTGATGTCGAAGTGGATTGAATGCATTCCTGCACCAGATTGTAGTGCGCAAACAGCAGCCACATTGCTGGTGAACCATGTGTTCTCAAGGTTTGGGTTGCCACAAAGAATTGAGTCAGACAAAGGAAGTCATTTCACAAGTACTCTAATGAGTAAGGTATGGCAAATACTAGGTGTGAAAAGGAAACTACATATCGCATATCGGGCGGCGTCTTCAGGTACAGTTGAAAGAAGCAATAGGTCTGTTGTGGATATTTTAAAGAAATTTGTGGCAGAAGCAGGTTCCAGCTGGGATTTACTTTTACCGTTGGTTTTGATGGCAATCAGATCAACTCCTGCCAAGGCAACAGGTGTTAGCCCCCATGAGGTCTTGACAGGTAGGAAAATGGTGTTACCACAACACCTACTATACAGAACACATGAGCAGACACTTGTGAGTACATCCACAGTTCATGAATATATTGATGAACTGAGGAGGCATTTGCAACATGCATTTGCTTTTGTGCAGAGAAATCTGGAAAGAGCTGCTGACAGTGCAAAATCTTATTATGACAAAAAGACATCAGTAAAGGAATACAGTGTAGGGGATCAGGTGTACAAGTTTCATTTTGGAAAAAGTAAACAGAAAAATTCTAAATTTCTAGCAGCCTGGCAGGGGCCATTTCGAATTATAGATAAGGTCTCTCCTGTAGTTTCTAAAATTTTGAAAAATGAAGGTGAAACGGCAATAGAGCAGTTTGTCCATGTAAATCAAATCCAACCATGCCATCCCAGACATGAGATCAGGCAGCTTGAGCATGTAGAAACAGATAAAGTCCCTTGAACACAAAAAGAGAAAATAAATGGGTACAATCAGGAGGCAGTGACAAAGAAGTTAAAAAGTTGATTGTTATAATGGCACATAAACACTGTAATATATGTAAAAATATATAATATAAAATAAATAAATAAATAAATAAATAAAAATATATAATGGAAGCTCATGGTTGGTGTGCAGAGAGAAAATGTATTAAATATTGAATGCTGTTTATATGTGCTTGTTTTCTTTTAACTTGTGTTTAATTTCAGAAAAAAAAAAAAAAAAAAACGAAATATTTTTACCAAGCATGTTTTATTTTTGACAAAAGGGTGAAGTTAGTATTGTGCTATGTACTTAATTTGTTTATTTTCTATTTGATTTAGAAAATTAACATTATTTGGTCGGAGGTTCCGGGATCAGAGCCCACGGGAGACGATGGAGTCCTGGAGCCCACGTGGACGGATTCCGGGAAAGCCCCAAAGAGGGGTGAAGACCAAGGCTGCAAAGCGATCAGCATTGAAGATGATACCGATGATATGGTTAATGATGATGATATTTGGAGGGATCTTCAAGAATTCAGAAGCACAGGTTGTCATTGAACCTGGACCAGCATCTGGTATCGCGGTGGAAGAGGCACCAGGATTCATCATGAGTGATAGAAGGATGATTTTCCAAAATATATACATACCATTGAATCCTGAGATTTTGATTGAAAACACTTGAACAATACCGGAATTAAGATTGAACAGACTAAAGAGTGGCTGGAAATAAGAAAAGAGGACACTAAGCAGTCAATAAGAGATATATTAATGCAATTGGAAAAAACATTCGTGAATTCAGCAGACATTAAGAAGAAGAGAGGAAAGAGAGGTGCGGTGATGCTCGCGATATCAATGGTAATGTCTATAGTTGGAGCCATAATAGGTACCACAATATCAACAGCCAATTCTATTTCGGTAGGAACACTGAGTACTAAAGCGCAACAACTGAGTATTGACCTAGAAATAATACAAAAAACATTAGATGGAATTAGAGGGGGACTGGATGAACAAGTAAGATTCATAAATGAAACTGCAATCATTCTAAATGAACAAGCGGATGTAATGCAACGGGCGACTAAAATAATACTTAAGCATGACAGAACTTTAAATGAAATATTGAACATAATGAGTCCTGTTGATAGACTATTAACGAATTAAATGAGAGAAGTTCAAACTGCAGTTTCACAATTGATTCAAGGACATATCCCCTTGTATTTTGTTTCGCAGGATATTATTCGTCAAATGATAGAAAGATTGACTAGGAGGGAAATTGATATAATACAGGTAAAAATTGCATTCGAAATGGGTAATGCAATGCCGTTATATGTGGACTTGGAAAGACTAGAGGTCGGATTTTTGCTATGCATCCCATATGTAGCCCCTGAACTTATTTATCAAACGAAGTGGGTACACAACGTGGGATTTTGGCAAGAGGACAAATTTATTAAGATTAAGACTCCAGAAGTGGTGGCATTTCAGTCATGGGAACCTGAAGTTTATTTAATACCAAGCCTGGAAACATGTGTAAAATTTAAAGAACAAAATTATATGTGTCCAGGTAAACCGTTTGTTCCTGATGCCACAGATGCTATTTGTGGTTTGAAATCTGACCCAAGTATATCAGAGGGATGTGAAGTGATTATTAGCAATATGGGGAGTGAAGAAATGGCACAGGCTAAGATGGTCAGAGGTAAATGGTTGATCAGCACCTGTTTAAAGAACATGACGGTAGTACATTTAAACCATGGAACATACGTGGTTAAACAGGTGAAATATAATGTTTTTTATTTGCAGGTTCCAAAGGATACAACTGTGTCAATTGGGGGGTTAACATTGTTTCATGTAACAAATGATGTTTGGGAAAGCCAAGTGGAAAATATCGATTTTTTTCAAAGGGATACTTTTCCAATAGACCGGGATGTGGAATATTTATTGAATCACAAAGAAAGACATGTTATAAAAATGAATTTGAGAAAAAACAATATTACAATTAGTAATCTGGGGATAATAGAAGTGGAAAGATTTAATTGGGGAACCTGGGGGGAACGCTCAATAGTGGGTTTGGCTGTCCTGGTGCTAATCATGGGTGGATGGTTGATTGTGCTATCAGTAAGGATATTTGGCGTGTTACAGCACAGAGTACAGCACTACTGCACAGGTAGCAATTTTTTTTTTATGCAGCACCACCACATGGGTGCGGTGCATTGCTATATGTGTTACCAGATGTGTTACCAGATTAACATGGAAAGACAGGCTATTCAGTCAAAAACGATTTTAACATATAAGATGCAAATCTATTTTTACAGTTAAAAGCACACGTGCACATTCAAAAATGCACACTATTTTTCACCTGAAATGCCTATGGTGCAAGAGACACATTTGAAAATTAATAACTAACATTATTCATAACTAACCTGACTAATAAAACTGCATTTAACATAACCCACTAATAAAAATGTGTCTCCACTGCAGAAATAGGCCTACTCTAAAAGTGAACTTTTAAACGCACATTCATTTTTTTTTTCTTTTTCTCTGCTGCTCTGTCCACATAACTCAGGAAGCCAAGGACTCGAAGGTACAGGAAATCAGTTGGTTACAAATGGTTACTGTAAAAAGGAGCCATTGTGTAGAGATGGAGGATGTGGCATGATTAATTTCTGATTGGAGCAGCGTCATAGCAAGTATCATGCTAGAGGCAGTGATGAGGGTTTTGCTGGGGGGAGTTTGAAGAGAGGGGGAGGACAGTCGGGATTTGGAGAGCTGGGAGAAGGACCTGTTTTCCTGGTTGGAGCATTTCTGATGAAAAAGCTGAGAGTTCCAGGCAATAACCCCGGTTTGAGAACGAAAGACGCTTGTTTTCACCGGGGTTAATCTTCAAGGGAGCCACATTCAGAAAGAGAACAGCTGAAGAAAACTCGGGCTGAACAGATAAGGTAATTACAGAAGTGTGGGGGCTGAGTGTGTACGAGAATATTCAGTCAGTGTAGGAAAGGAGATTCCTGTGCTTTAATCACATGTTAATGTTGCAAATTGAGTTCTTGTCTCCGCCACTCTCTTTTCAGTGTATCACAGACAATGCTGTTACTGTGCTATTTTATTTATTTCTGTAAAGAGTGAGATCGTGTTTAAATGCAACTTTTATAATACAGAAAAATATTTGAAAGCAGACGGGTGGTGTGTTTTATATTCACCAATACAGTGCTGATGATGTGGGGAGATTTTTAAACAGTGCAATTGTCATTTTAAGACAGATGTGTGCATGATCATATTCAGTATGGACAGTTGTGAGTGACTGTTTGTAGCATAGCTCGTTGGAGGTACATGAGCCAACGGGAAGGGAAGAGAGACTCTCTGGACATAGTTCCCTACCGTATATAAGGTAGTGGAAATTACCACAAAATTACCACATATAGCTCTCTGTCATAAATAAGTCAGTGAGATCGCCCATGGTGACACACTAACACTAACACTGAAAATGTGGTATTCCTGAAATGTAGGCCTGAGGTTTCTCTAGTAATCACAAGAACAATCTAAACAAAAACAAGGGATTCTGGATGTTGGGGCCACAAATAGAACAAAGGAATTATGCTCGCCACTATAACCACGCAAATCAACCACGTTTACAACCTAAATATGTCTGAGCTCTGAAATAACGCACTGTATTATTGTTATGTGTGATCCAATATGAATATAGAGAGTGATTATTGAAAAGGTATTCTGGTGGTAAGAAAATACCGCAAAGCCCCAAATATCCACAAAATACCCTACAGGTTGCAATGCAGCAGTTTATGAAAGACGTGCCCTCTTTTATGCATCTGCACTTCCTTGGATGTTTACCTCAATTTTGTTTGGGATATTGAAGTCTTCGAAGTGTTCTACCTGCACAGCTAGAAAATTAAGACCCAACAGTTATTTTTGTCTCTGGACGATTTGTTGAGTATGTTGAGACATTAAACAATTGAAGAAGTTGTGAACATTTTTTTAAAAGCGCTAATTGCCGAATTTGCTAACGTCGTGGTCCTAATTCATTTTTACCAGCAAATAGTTTATTTCCATATGAGTGGGAGCGAACTGTCAGGGAATCTTATGTGTTTTTGCTTCATCTTTAATTCATTGAAGGTGTTTTAACCCTTACAGACATGATTACAAATACTTAATTATTATATGCTGGGCACTTAGCCCTGCTTGTAACTATGCCATGTCTGCCAATGTGCGTTTCACTGCGCATCACCAGAGAGCACATGTAATCATCTGTTCAATCATGTATTTTATAGCCATACTCAATACATGGAATTTGTATCAAAATGTAGCACCCATAGAAAGAACATGCTCCTTTGACTATGAAAAGGCAGTAGCTAAGAACAAAACCCGCAGACCTGGAGTGCAAACGTTAAATAATACAAGAGGTGCAAACTTCACATGTACGCCAGCATGGAAAATAGTCATAGCTGCTTGTTGATTTCTAGTGACACTTTACATGATTTACCACCACTTTCCACTTGGCATCCTCAATCGGCATGAACACAATAGGGCCCAGCGTGTGCATCCTCAATGGGCCTGAACACAATGGAGCCCAGCGTTTGGAGTCCTCAATGGACCCTGAACACACTATGGTCCTGCATGTGCATCCTCAATGGGCCCTGAACACAATAGAGCCCAGAGTGTGCATCCTCAATGGACCCTGAACACACTATGGTCCTGCATGTGCATCCTCAATGGGCCCTGAACACAATAGAGCCCAGAGTGTGCATCCTCAATGGGCCTGAACACAATGGAGCCCAGCGTTTGCATCCTCAATGGGCCTGAACACAATGGAGCCCAGCGTTTGGAGTCCTCAATGGGCCCTGAACACACTATGGTGCTGCATGTGCATCCTCAATGGTCCCTCAACACAATAGGGCCCAGCATGTGCATCCTCAATGGTTCCTGAACACACTATGCTGCTGCATGTGTATCCTCAATGGGCCCTCAACACAATAGGGCACAGCATGTATTAACAAGAGTTTGTTCAACATGGCCCAAACTAAGCATTGCTCTCCCCTGCACTTTCTTTTACTTCAATCTCTTTTTCACCACCATGAAGATAAGGCCTTTTCAGTGGTGGCTTCTGGCTAGTCGAGAATCTTCCCATTGCTGCTGCCTAGTGACCTAGCTATTTCAGCTTTCATAAACAATTTCAAACTTGAATTTTTTGTCATTAAATTAATTTGTGCTCCATGATATGATATATGATAAGTCATTTATAAAGTGCCTGTACATAAGTGTTTCTAGGCGCGACAAGACAAGGAAGTGGAGACAAAGGGAGGACAAAACAAATGATCTTACTAGGCCTTCTGTCATTCAGATTATGCAAGTGCGAGGAGGAAGGACGAGGAGAAGTGCCCGGGAGGAAGGGGGGGGGAGTGCAGTGGCAAAAAGCCTGGTAATCACTGCCGGGGTGCAGGCTCAAGTAAGTGCAGGGAGGCAGGGGACTGTAGGGTTGCAGATACAGTACCTAAGTGCATGGGAAGCCCAGCGGCAGTGCGAGGGGCTACTGGTCATGCAGGAGCCTGGTGCCCGTGAGGTTCAGAGGGTGGCCAGTTAATCAGTTAGTTCAGCAGACAGGAGTATCATCAGAGAAGTGAAAGAGAGAAAGCTGAAGCAAAGAGGAAGGTCTTGAGTTGCTTCCGGAACCTAAATTGGACCTGCTAAAGTGTCAGGGAGCCCCCAGCCGAAGATGGAGATCTACCCCCCACTCGCTGCCTGGAGAATCCGTCTGACCCTCCGAGAGTTGGAGGTGGATGAGCGGAGGGCTCAAGATGGATGATGCTTAGGAAGAGAGAGATGAAGGTTCTAATACCACTGTTCCACTGTTCTGTCCCCCGACACCACTGTCTGTCACATGGAAGTTGCATGAAAAAGCTGAATTCTCATATTATCATTGACCCTCATAAAATACTGGCCAGGATTCACCGGAAAATGTTTGCCATCGGCAGGTACATGGGAGGCACAAGAGGTTTTTCTCAGCCAGACTCAATTTCGTGAATCAACACATGCAGGCAGAGGGCATTCCACAATAGTGGTTGCCCCAGATCAAATAGAGCTTAATACTGGAAGGAAATCAACATTCTCTTTGTATCGTTTCTGCTTTAATAATATCTCCCTATTTTCTATGTTATAGAGCTACCTGAATATCTTTTTTTAACGAAAGCCGGCTTTTCTCTTGCAAGAATAAACTCAATATCAACTACTGCGACATATCCATCCTTCACAATTGGCTATGAACTCCTGCAAAAAAAGTTTACCTTACCTCTCACAGAATTTCAAAGATAAATTCACCTTATTCCATTTTATCATGTACCGTCAGGATCTTTAACCCAGCTCTAATCAAACCATCGCAATCTGTAGTGAGGTGGGAAGACCAAGTACTGCTCTCCATATCTTACCTTCCATTACAAACAACCAACTTCAATTACCTAATTCTAGTAGTTCTAAACTGTAAATAAATAATGCTGGCAGAGACTTTTGTTTTTTTTAATAAAAAATCGATTAAGGGTTGGAGAGAATAGCAGCAGGATTTTCATTTGTATTGTAAAAGCACCAATTTTTACAGAAGGTTTGTCTTTGATGAAACCTATCTGCTTCCTATTTGAAATTACCAACCCTAAGTGGCTCTACCTCCACAATCTTATTTTATTGCTAATATAGCACTTAAGGTTCTGATTTTGTTATCCCTCTTAAAATGTATAACCTTTGTTTTTGCAAACCTATTGGGGTAGTGTCAAAGACGATTACATCATCCACATAGGCTAACCAGCCAATAGATAGGGGACCTATTCTCAGATGTAAAAGGTTTGACTTAGATAATGCCTCCTGGATCAGACATATATAAGTTAAAAAGACAGGGGCTAAGACTCACCCCTGTCCTAACCCTGAGTGGGAGGCGATCTCTTCAGACAGTGACCCCTCAGAATGTAATAATATTTGTACACTGTTGTCGGAATGGAAAAACAATTAGATATTCAAAAGGCCCACTGGAATTTTCCGTCAAACTCATTTTCTCCAAAGTTAATTTCTGTTGACCTTATCAAATACCACAGTCATATCAAGATATGCCGAAAACATTGCATGGCCTTTGTTTCTTAATGCAATGTATAAATCAACCTGTTGAGAGAGGTCCGCATATATTTGTGAAACCCTGTTTAGAAGATACTCAACCTCTCTGTCTTTTATGCTCAAAGGGTCAGATCATTTAGTACAAATGAAGCAAGAACCTTATTAGTGGTATTGATCATAGAAATTAGTCTATAACACAGCAGCAAGCTTCCATGTACATTCTTATAAACTGGGACAATAATGGCTTTCCCCCAAGAATGTTCCCAAAGACGCAACTTGAGAAAATAACTTCATCAGAATATTGAACCAAAGATTTGTCTGCTTATAATACTGTATTAGAAATGCCATACAGACCACATGCCCTATAATTTTTCAGGCTTCTGAGTACAATTTGTAAGTATTCACTATCAAAATTTAGAGCCCAAAATTGAATAGAAGAGACAAAAGGGATTTCATCTGTTGAGTGAGTAAAGGTTCCGGAAATGGTCACCCCAAACAGATTCAGGAACACACTGGGCTTGCATATGGGGCTTAGTTTACCCATCATTATTTAGGAGTCTCCATATCTTGCTAACATCCCTATGGAAAAATAAGTTCAGCATTTTCTGGCTATAATTTATATAGTCATGCAATATGTACATTTTAAGATTTTTTTTTAATGTTTGTTTCATTCTCTTCTTTGGAAGACTATTGCTCTTGTAATTAAGGGCTGAATCACACTTTACCCTTTTTTGTTCTAATCTCATTTCCCTTTTTAAATTCCTTTTCCTAATATTGAAAGGGTGTTTGTGTTTACCCACAAAAGGTCTATGGTTCCTATATCTCTGTTGAGAGGGATGGCAAACAGAATATTATTATGTCATAGGCAAATATTTGGTTTCCATTTCAGAATAATCCCAGTTATCCCTGATATCACTCGAGAGTTGGTTCATCCCTACTATAGTTGTGTGAGAATATCTCAATTTATTACTTGAATTATTGACAGTCAGACTACTGAACCTCTTCTCCCGCATTCTTCCCTTTCCAAACAGTGCGTACATTTCAGAATTAAGTTGGCATGATCACTCTTAGGAGAGTTTATCACTTAAAGTGACTGTTCCTTCTCAAGTAAAGGAACAGACAAAAAAATTTAATCAACGGTCGCGTGTGGCGTTAATATGGACCATGTCGGTTGACTAAGACATTCCCCTCTAAGAACTCTTACCAGAGACTACCTCTAGATTTGTCTTTATTTATATGATGCAGGGCGTTGAAATGATAAGGTGAGATAGGAAAACAGTTCTCATTCATGTCCACCGTAATATCCATACAGAGACAAATAAATACCCTTGCACTTATCAGATAGGCAGAATTGCCCTTTTCCACGTAATGTAATAGTATAATATCTAGAATCATTCTTAGCCGATCTTCACAATCGACCTGCGGGTTACAGTACAAATGTATCAAACAAATATTCTAATCATTAGCTCCTTGAGCATTGAGTGGGCCTTAGTATTCACTATTTGGAGTGTAGTAGCCAAAGCTATTTTTATAGTGATCAAGACCCCCCCAAAAAGCATCCCTCTTTTTGGCTTCCTAAATATTATTTTAAAATCATCCTTCACATTATAATTTAAAACACTATTAATGGATCTAGTGTTCCAAATTAACAATGTTAAAGTATAATTCTTAGCAAACTGGGCAAAACCTGTTTGAACGGGAAAGGCTGAGCATAGCCATAACCAGTCTCCAGGTTTGTCAGTGCGATTGCAGGCACTGCAAACCTGCCTGCAAGCAGACTTGTCAATTTATAGACTTTTTATTTTCAAATCCTTGGTCACAGACCTATCATCAATCTGGAGTCTTACAGATAGAGTACTTCTTTGTTTGCCCTCAATGTTTAACACAGGCAAAAATGTGTCATAGCCTCATTGCAGTAATGCTTCATGGGCATCAATTTTATTTATGTATTTATTTATTTATTTCTTAAGCGCTGTAGCCCACAGGCATCAGGGTGCACCGATAGACATAAGTAGACAAGACATGCATGTTCATCAGTTATTTATTCGAAGAGAAAAGTTTTCAGGTATTTTTGGAAAGTATTGTATTTTTCTTCTGATCGCACGGACGTAGGTAGATTGTTCCATGCACCCGGAGCTCTGTAGGCAAAGGATTCCCTTTTCCTCTGACTAGTTTGGCATGTGGAATGGTAAGGAGATGTGCTGAGCTGGATTTAAGCGTCCTGTTAGATATGTATCGTGTCAAGGAGAGTTTCAAATAGTCTGGCGCCTTCACGTGTATGCACTTATGGGTTATGATAATACTTTGAACTGAATTCTTTTTTCTACCGGCAGCCAAAGACATTTTTTCTGATAATTGGAGATGTGTTCTTTCCTTGGTACATTATGTATTATCCTGACAGCATCATTCTGAATGATCTATAGCTTCTGGATATTTCTTTTGCTGGCTCCACTAAGTGAGGCATTCCAATAGTCCAGCCGAGGCAAAATTATAGCTCTAACTAGTGTTTCAAAGTTCTTTCGTGACACTAGTGAGTTTATTTTTCTCAGAATTCTAAGATGATAGTGTGTATATTTGGCAATATTGTTGATATGGGCATCTGAATTCAGAGATGCCTCAAGAACTATACCAAGAGTTTTTACTTTATCAACTACCTTATTGGAACAGTTGTCAAGTATAAAGTTAGCATAGGTTTAATTTATATTATTTCTAGCTTGGTTTGTCCCAAAGATCATAAGCTTGGTCTTTGATCTGTTTAAATACATCCAATTACTAATCATCCATTCCTAGGTGAATAGATAGATGTCTTTCAGTTTAGCAGTATCAGCGAGATAGTCACCACTGAGATCCATAATAAGCTGAACGTCATCAGCGTAGTTACTAAAATGGATACCCTTGGCTCTTAGTATTTCGCATAGGGGTTTACTGTATATATTGAAGAGGGCCGTGAAGATACAGGCCTCTGTGGTACTCCATAGCTGATAGAGGCTGGGTCTGAACAGTCTGTACCCCAGCATATTCTGGAAGGTCTTTCACTTAGAAACAAGCTTATCCATTCAGTGGCATGGCTGGAACAGTTATCTGAATCAGCTAGTGTTTCTAACAATTTAGGGTGATCCAGCAAATCAAATGCCACAGAGAGATCTAGTAAGATGAGTAACACAGTTTTTCCTGTGTCTAGTCTCTCTAGCATATGTGTCTGTAAATCCAGTAAGGCACTTTCTGTCCCATGATTACTTTGGAGGCCAGATTGTTTATGGTGGAACGTTAATGATGTTTCAAAGTGTGTCTGTAATTGAAGTGTGGCTGCCTTATCCAGAATTTTCAGTAAGAATGTGGTGTTTGTTATTAGTTGTAAGATTGCTGGGTCTTTTGTGCTAAGTTAGGTTTCTTGATGATAGAGGGGACTGCTACTTCCTTGATAGAGGAAGGTACATTCCTGTGTATAAAGGAAGCATTAATGAATCTGGTAATAAAGGGGCAAAATTACTGATGTTTTTGAGAATTATTTTGGCAGGAAGAAGGTCTCCTATAGAAGAAGTGGGCCTAGTATTGGCTAGGATTTTGATGGTGTCTTCAATAGTAATAGGGTTAAAACAAAACCCCGAGGACATGTTCTTATCTTTTTGATCAATGCCAGTCACTTGCTTGCATGGTATTTTATTGGTGTTTAGTTTAGTTTGGATTTTATTGCAAGCCAGTGAGACCTTGTCCTGGAAAGCTTTTTGTACTATGACACAATCATCCTAGTTGGGAACGATGGAATGGGTAAGGGCATTTGATTTTTCCCATGATTTGTTTAACTAAAATAGTTTCTTAGTATAGTATTATTTCCTGCATTTTCGATTTGATTGTCATAATAGTTTATTCTGCCTCAAGGATCTTTTCCTTGTATATCTTTTCTATTGATTTCCAATTATCTCTATTTTCTGTGTTTTGATGTTTTCCCATGCTTGCCCAGCTTGTCTTTTCACCTTTTTTAAGGTATTTAGATCTGAGGTAAACCAATTTTACGTATTGTCTTAGTTCTTAATTGTGCGTTTTTGTCACGTAAGTTAGTGACCTGAAGGCTGTAAATATCTACTAGCCTGCAAGGAGGATTGATTGTCTGTGGAACTGTTCATGATGAGTGGCATGCAGGTTTTAAGGTCATCAGTGCAAATGTTACTGTAGTTTCTGTTTACAACTCTTTTAAGGGGACCACGGGATATTGTCACTTATTCAGGCAGTTGGAGGATGCAGTCGATGATGTAGTGGTCTGACCAAATGCAATGATTGGTGTTGGTATTACTTATTGTGATGTTGCGAGCTAACACCCAGTCCAGAGTATGGCCTCCTTTATGAGTGGGCTCTGTGTTGTGGGCTATAAATCCTAAATTAGCAAGATGCTGTTCCAGCTCAATGGCTTTCTTATGTTTGACATCCTCTTTCCACCGATCCAAGTCTCCTAAGAGTATTGTGACTGAGTTAAGATGGTTCAAGGGGTTGAGCAATTGACCTCGATCCTCATTGAAAGTTAGCATGTCGGAAGGGGGTCTGTAGATTAGGATGATATTTATACAGTTGTTGCTAGTGGGAATCATTTTAGCGTGTAGGACCTTGCATCCAGCACAGTCCATTTGTGACGTAAAAATGCCTATCTCTTTCTTACTTATGATTGCTACACCGCCTCCCTTACCTTGTAATCGATTCTTACAAATTATTTTGTACCCCGGGGAGTAGCTAGATCTATGCTAGGGCCACTACTTTCCTGCAGCCAGTTCTCTGTGAGATACATTATACAAATCCTGTTATGTAGGATATAGTTGTGTACTTCCAATGCATGCCTAGATAGTGATGGAGTGTTTAGCAAGGATAGTTTCAGCAAGCTTGGTGAAGTCTTCCAGTTTTTGTCTTTAATCAGGGAGAGGGGAGGTCTGCAATCTGTGTTAGGTGTTCTCGTGTCGTTTTGCATGGAGGTAGAAGGAAGAGATCATATCTGCAAAGATTTCTCGGGTGCAAGTGGGAGTGTGTTTTCCTGATAGCGGCCCATGTTGGGAAAAGGAAGAAGATAGTCAACAGGAACTCTGTTGTTTTACCTGCAGACCATACAGATATACAGATGCAGACCAGTGCAGACCAGCCCAAAACCACCAAGTCATCTTCTAACTCCTCTCTGAGCCCTTTGCCTCTGTAATTGTCGAAAAAAGACCTCTTGTTTCTTTCGTTCATTTGAAGTTTTTTTTTTTTTTTTCTTAGAATTCCTTTTGTTGGGCTTAGTAGTGTTTGGCAAGACTGGGTTTGGATAGGGCTAAGGCGGTTACCTAAGTATTTTCCTTAAAAATGTCCCTCAGTCAATTTGTCTGGAAGTGGAAATATTTTTTAGATTCTTATACTTTTTAATTTACAACTTAACAGACGGCATCCTCTGTTTTTCTTGATCAGCACAATTTCCCCCACCACCTTTATACCCAACAACAAACTCCTCTCTGCTGAAATCCTTGGGTCACAAATAATAGTCTGCCTGGTCAACTGCGCTCCTGTGGTTTATGTTAGGATTGGCAGACCTGCCAAATGGTTGAATTTGTGTGGGCTGACAGTTGTCCCAAGACGATGAAGGGGGCTTGAGCTGAGTTGAGGAGTTAAGTGTATATCTGCCAAAAGTGAGGAATATACCTTAACCTCCCTTCTAATGTGGTCATATAAGCGAACAATAGATTGGAGAACCAAGTTTAGTGCCTATAATGCACTCGCCCCCAGTGTTGAGGCATCTGGAAAATCAGGAAACTCAGAGTTATCAAAATGTTGAGTTGACGCCACAGAATTTACTCTGACCTCTCCATTTAGCTCCATGCTTCCTACAAACTTATCTTATGGATTATCCAAAGGAATAAATAAACACGGGGGTGCACTTAAATTGGAAGGTGGGACTTCCAGTGCTGAAATTTGATCACCCGGGCTTCGACAGGCGTCCATCAACAACGTGTTTTGTAAAGACAGATGGAGTACTTCTTGTTATCCAGCCATTGTGCTGTTTGTGGTGCTACACAAGGTTTCCCCCGCCCATGTCTGACACTTTACAGCCTCCCTCCATCACCTTGATATACAGTGTAGCCTTCTTTTTGAGGAAAGTATGGGCTCAGTAGACTGAGACAAAAATTCTTTGTCTAGAGTTTTTACATCTTTGCTGTGTAAATTGTAGCATCGTTTAACCCCTTTCATTCATTCTTTACGAAAGGATTGTGGACAGCTTAACATCTCTCTTTACTCTGCAGAGAAGGGATGATGAAACCAGCTCTTCTTGCCTCTTGATAAGGACTCTAATTCACAAGCACACTGTCAGGTTGAGCAATGCTCAGTCTTACCAACGGGTCCAGGTTATAACAGGCTGGTTTTCTTCCTGTAGTTGGCAGAGCGAAGCTGGCTGTTCTCCAGCGAGCCTAGCAGGGGAACTTGAAGGCTTACACCACCATTAGATATTTCTACAGACAAGCAACCGTAGCTGAAGATAACCCCCTGGGGCGTGAAACGGCATAAAGTGTGCGTTGCAGACAAACAACCTGCAGTTCGAGAGACAAACCCCAAAGATCCTGCCGGCCCCACAGGGATTGGCGGAAACTGCTTCTACAGCTGCTGCTACATTGATGGTTGGGGAGCCTCTTTTAGCATCAGCGTGAAGCCACTTCAGTGCGCCACCTTCTGTCCATCCTGACCGCTGCTCAAGATGCAACAACAAGAGCACTCACCAGCACTCAAGATCACTCCGGGAGCTGCTTAACCTAATTTACCTAGCAAATTATTATTGAATCAACTATCCCTGGTGTAGCCTTTACTACATATGTAAATTCTTTGAGTTATTTGAACTAGCCCTTGTCAAAAACCTAGCGACAGGCTCCTGTGGATACAATGCAATATACCTTTTTCCATCAGATGTCCTTTTTTGTTTGGATTTGAATGGAGTTTTGCTAAACGTTTCCTGGCCACAGATTCTTGTGTTGCGGCTGTGAAGCAGAATATATTTGTTTTCTATGGAAGATGGCTACACTTGCGTCTTGTATTTACCACTGTAATGATTGCTATTGTGTTGGTTTTCCCACAATATCATCTACTGAGATGTTGGTTTACTACATATGTCTAATTTAGGAGGTAATATATAGTTAGATTTTCTCTTCTCTGAATGACACTGTGGTTTGCGCACATCACAGACACTGTTTTGAGCCAACTGTAGTATCCATAGCTGGTTTTGATTTGCAGTGTGTCTTTGTATTCAGGTCACAACATCCTAATTTCAAGTGGAATATCTCCCTCATAAAGAAGTTACCCCTCAGGCTCAAGGGATAATGTGCCAAAGTCTGCTGATTTGCCCACAACCGCATTGTGTACCAAAGCTCCATCCGACTAGCGACTTGGACCTGCTCAGTCCCTGGGCTCTGCCTTGTCTGTCCACATGCACTAGCTTCCTGTTTCAGGAGCTTATCCTTATCAGCTGCTCAGCAGAGACTACATCTGGCTCCCCAGGCTGTCCCATATAGCCCCGTATAACATGGCCGAGCACAGCCTGATGAACTTCAGATAGGCAACTAACCCTAAATCCCCGGAAACTAACATTAATTAAACATTACACCTCAGATACACCGTAGCTTTTCCTACTCATAAGCACTCACCCACCCTGGCTCACCCTACCACTCCATTACCACCAACCTTAGCTCACCCCCACCTACTGCCACCCACTAAATGTAGCTTATAAAGCTCACACCCACCCTAGCTCACCACTGCCTGCCCCTGTAGCTAACTCCCATCCACTCAACCTAGGTCACATGTACTCACCCAGGCCAGCCCATCTAGCTCAGCATTAAAATTAGCATAATCACCTCAATAAGCCAAACACCTCTGCAAGTTAATGTTTACAAACACATAACATCAGCAAAAACGGAACGGAAACAGCTGTGAAAGGGAAACGGAAATCAGTTTACTATTTTCTATTACTAATATCATATGTCTATGTCTGAAACAATAACTTGCTGATATGCTAAGAATTACTAGGTTTGTATGGCCCAAGTACTGGAGACTGCCCCAGCGAGGTAGCGGTGTGCGGTATAAGTCAACATGACAAGTACAACAAATGCAGATGCCAATACTACTGGCTTTGCCAAAGATTCGATATTTAGTCTTTGCAACCCCTGACCAATATGTCACTGAAGTGTATTGCTTGGACTGTTTCATTTCACTGAGAATAGGATTATTATGATATTGCTAATACACGTACTACTAATAGTAGTAATAATAATAATATCAAAAACATCAACACAAATGCTATTGTATTATGTCTTTATTAGGATAGAGATTGTTACGGTTATCAGTAATATTATCATGCTCATTATTACTATTATAATACAAGGAAGCATTCAATATCTGCAGAAAAGCCTGTACATATTGTTAGTATTACAGTCTAGACCTGTAATAAGAAGAGTACATCACTATTCGTATTACTATTGGGTTGTGATGTCACAGTGCCTGTTGCCAGAGCCAGCACAGTGTGAAATGACGCTTTCTCTGCAGAATTCCAGCTGCCTCTAAAGCACTTAATTAAAGGCACTGCCAGCTTTTCAGATTACTTCCTTTTCAACTATTTTTCTTTGTCAATTTACAGACATTAGTTGATAAATAAGGAGGCTTCTGTGTTGCTGTGTCCATTCACTCCACTTTTGGAATTTAGTAAAGGAGACCAGGAATCTGCCTGTCACCACTTATTCTTAACTACAAAGACGATGTGTACATTATTTATTTATACTGCCAAAATTGTATTAGAAACATCACTAGCTGCATAATGTTGTGTCTTTTCCAACCCATCCGATTCTACATTTACTCCACAATTCAACAACTGGTATATCACTTGCATTGTGTGGTGAAATCAAAAACCCAATCGAACAGAACAGAGAGGCGCACTGAAAAAATTACCTGCCAGCATTTATAACAAATGCTTCACAATGAAAATGGGTCTATTAAGGCAGACTGTGGGGTTTCTGCAAGTAGCACATTCCAAGCTTTCCGATCCGGATTTAATGATGCCACACCGGCATCGTTTACCGGACCGGTACATTCATAGCCGCGATGGCAGCAACACCGTCACCGTAAAACGACCCCCACAGTGCTACGCACTTGGTAGCACTGTGACCGCAAACGGCAGAACGAATCAGTGGACATCCCTGAATTACGGGCATGATGGTGTACTGGCTACATTACGAGTACCACCTACATGGAAACACTGCCATAAAAATGGCATTAGCAGCTGGACCAGTGCTCCTGTATTACCATCACTGCTGACCAGGCGTTAGACAGTGGCAGGTGAACACCAACGGGCCCCAGGGGGTCATAATTAGCCCAGCTGCACAGCATAGGCCACTGGGAAGCTACAAATGGACCACACCCACCTCCCAACACAACCATGCTGGCAGGCGGTCTAGCAGCAATTGGGCTGGGGACCTGCAAGCAGCTATGGAGTTAGAAGCAGCACTGAGGCAGAGGAGGAGGCGTAGGCGCAGGAGGCAAATGAGTAACCAAGTGGCCATCCCAAACATCATTCTGCAGCAGGATCCACACCGCAGGCAGCCACCAATACCCTGCATCAGGGCCTCGCCCTGGAACCTGACCCCAAGACAAATCCCCACCTTACACCGGCTTGACAGGGACACCATAATGTCAATAGTCCCCCTCATCAATGACATCTGCAGTATCATAAACATCCGGACTGCAATCCCACCCTTGCTGAAGGTAGTGTCGGTATTGCACTTCCTAGCAACCAGCACATACCAGCACACCGTCGGTCAGCTGCACGGTCTGTCACAACTGTGTTTTTCAAGGATATTGTTCCAAGTACTGGATGCGCTACTGTACCATGTATCAGACCACATTGCCCTATCCCAAACACCTGCACAGGTTAATGCCACCAAAGTGGCCGTTCATGCCCTTGCTGGAATGCCCATTTGCATAGGAGCACTAGATTGCACCCATGTGGGGTTGACTGCCAGACATGCCATTGAGGCGGTGTATAGAAATTGGAAACAATTCCACTCCCTGAAAATGCAGATGGTTGTGATGCAGAACAACTCATTACCCATTGCTGTGCACATTTCCCGGGATCGAAACACGACTGTATGGTTTTGCGGAACTCCACGTTGCCAGGGTACATGGCACATTACCACGGAGAGAGCACCTGGCTGTTGGGTGAGTAGAATGACCAAGGCAGGACCTCTAGGTAGTGGGGGGGGGGGGCAAATAGACACACACTAGAGTGCTCATGGCTTTTGGGTGAGTAGAATTACCAATGCAGGACCTCTGTATAGTGAGGGGGGGTGCAAATAGACACACACCATAGTGCTCATGGCTGTTGGGTGAGTAGAATGACCAATGCAGGACCTCTGTGTAGTGGGGGGGAAATAGACACACACCAGAGTACAGCCAGCTTACCGCTCCAATAGGCAAATGACAGTCTGCCATGTCACAGGAATCCATATACTGGCTAATGGTAACCCCCTCCCTCCCGAACCATGAAGTGGCAGACCATGCAATGGTGACATGTGAATGAGAGTATCGGCACCAGTGAGAAAATACCAGTTCCTACAATGTGCACAATGCCTATTTCGCCCACTTTGCGCAGCAGTGCCTACACTCCTGTGTGCTGCGGGTGCATGACACTGATTTTGACAGCACCTTACAAGACATGAGGCACCTAGTATGTACACAAACTGCAGTGTGCAAATTCTAAGGAATAAGGCATGTAGTTGCCTAGAAGGTATGATGAATGCAGACATTGAGCATGCCAAGCAGTCTCATTAGGAAGAGTGTGTCAAGTGTGTAATAATGAAGAGTACATCCAAGACAATGTAGTTGGTTGCTTTCAGAAATCTGTGCCATGTACTATGTTCTGTGCTAACAAAATACTTGAGAGTGTGTATATGCTATCATCGACAACACAAAATTCCCATCATAAACATCAGATTACCTTTCTGTCACTCGTACGCAGGTGATGCCGGATACCCCCTCACACTATGGCTCATTACACCCATCAGACAACCATGGAACAAGCATGAGGAGGCCTACAACCGAGCACACATACAGACACAGGGCATCATAGAGTGGACCTTTGGATTTCTGAAGGCCAGGTTCTGCTGCAACGGCAGATCCAGCGAGGCATTGATGTATAGCCCCGTGAAGGTGGGCAAAATTGTGCTGCCATGTGCCATGCTGCACAATATGTTTATACGCCAGAACATCGCACTGCCGCCGGACAACGACCCAGCAGATGAGGAGGAAGAGGATGACAATGATGAAGATGGGATGAGTGTGCAACCAGGGCTGGATGCCATGGATGGACAATGTGCACAGGAAGCACTGATTCACAATTTCTTTCAACATTCATCACAAGCACATTGAGCACATTAATCCACACGTAATTCTGAACACTTGTATTAAATCCTTAAGTCACACACAGAAGAAGAATGTCCACTCGTTAATCTGATTTACAACCCAGTGTATTATGTAAGAAATATCAACCATGTGCCACAACAATACACACACCGAAACGTATCCACCCACCTCCAAGGCTTCAACTACCTATCCTAACCCTGGCTGAAACTGCACTGGTTACATGGCCACACTCTCTGCTTACAGGCAGATACCTGCCAGTTGCTCACCTGCACTGCCTCCCTGGCAACCCTGCACTTGGAGACTGTTACTGTATCCCTACAGTCACCCTACCTGCACTTATGCCTGCACTTACCTTGCACTTGCCACTAGCTGGCCGTTTTATTTATTCTTACCCTTCTATCCCATGTACTGCACTTTCCCCTCTCCCTGCACCCTCGCACTTTTCCCTTTCCCCCTTCCCATGCACTTGCACGATCTGAATGACACCTGGCCTAGTAGGATCGTTATCTGTCTTCCCCTGTTCCCCTTGCCTTGTCGCGCCTTGAAACACTTGTGTATAGGCGCGTTATAAATGCCATATCATATCATATCATATCATGGATGCCCCCTCCACCTCCCAAATGGACCCACCCACCTCCCAGGCCCCAACTACCTATCCCAACGATGGACCCCCATTCCACCTCTTAAATGGACCCAACCACCTCCCAGGCCCCAACTTCCTATCCCAACTATGGACCCCCCCTCCACCTCCCAAACCTACCCACCCACCTCCCAGACCCCAACTACCTATCCCAACCATGGACCCCCCTCGACCTCCCAAACGTACCCACCCACCTCTCAGGCCCCAACTACCTATCCCAAATCTCAACTATGGACCCCCCCTCCACCTCCCAAATGGAGCCACCCACCTCCCAGGCCCCAGACCCAATATGCAGACATTTGCATCAATTGTCAATGGAACGGACTACTTCTTTCCACGCTTGGGCGCTTGTATGTCCCTCTGAGACGCCCCAGACAGCCACCTGGACCTCCTCTTGGGGCTGCCTGCCTGTGACCTGGTTGGTGTGGTGCTGGGGGAGGGCATTGTGGGGTTATGTAGTGGCAGGTGCGTCATGATGACCTGTAGGGCCAGCACTATTGTTTGCGCTATGGTTGACTGTACACTGTTTCCCTCACGGACCCGCTGTGACATTTGCATGTTGTAGGCAGCACAATGCCCAATGGCACGAGCAACCCTGTGACCAATGGCCTGGTTGCTCTCATATTGAAACCTGGATTTCTACAGATACTACTGGATCAGTCCGGCTAGCATGTCCTGCTGTTCCTCAATCCATTGTAGACGGCTGCCAATCTTCTGCAAAGATGGTGCTGGGGGTCACATGGGACTTTGGGGGGCCCATGAGGCTGAATGTGCCCAGTGGTTCTGGGGTGTTGGGGTTCTCATCACTGTCCATTCTGACTGCCTCAATGGGCTGTTCCTCTGGACTGCTGTCCGTGCTCTGGGACTCGGCCTGGTGGGGTGCTGGTGTTGTGCATCCCTGTGAGATTGCAGTAGCAGCAGGGGTGTGGGCCTGGGGAGCATGCTGTGTCCCAGGGGCAGCAGGGATGTGGGCCTGGGTTGCCTGCTGTGTCCTAGGGGCAGCAGGAGTGTTGGTCTCCTGGGCTTGGTGTACCTGGGCCTGTGTAACTTGACGGGTGGCCGCAGTGCCTGCAGCAGAGGATGACTGACATTGTGCTTTCCAACATGCATGTCCCATCTCCCTTGATGCCCCAGGTTGTCCCCATCCGTCTCAGATGATCTTCCTGTAGATGATTGAAAGGCATGCTGTTAGTGGACTGACAGGATGTGTATTGTACAAATACATGCAACATAGTCATCGAGCAACATCGCATTGTGGGGGCATGGGAGTACTGGGTGTGCTCAGGGTGATGTGGACTGTGATATGTGTATTTCTGCATTGATGGGGGGCAGATTTTAGCTTGATCCACCTTCATGTTTTTGCCCTTTCTGTACTCACTAGCCTCTCCAGGTGTCCCAGCTCCTGCCTCTGCTGCACCGTCTCTCTCGATGTCCTTGAAATGCAGCATACTGCTGCACTTTTCATCCCATGGGAGCAGCTTTAGTGTTGAGTGCGGTCCACCACCTGTTGCAGTGCCCTGGCGTATGTGGGCTGACAGAAGGTTGCGCACCCTTATGCGGAGGTCGTCCCATCTCTTATGGCAGTCTTTGACGCTACAGGCTGTGACCCCCACAGCTGACACCTTCTGGGAAGCATCAGCCCATATAGCCTTGTGCCTCAGCTGCATGCTGCACTTCTAGTTAGCTGAAAATAACTCCCCTGCATTTTCCACTAGGTGGTCAACAAGCATGGTGAGTTCCTCAGTATGTTTGGCCACTCACAGTTCTGGTACTGAAGGATTGCAGTGGATTGTGATTTTTGTAAAGGCCACCGCTCTCTTTCTGTTTTTGGCCATCACAGTATTTCCGGTTCTGGTGTTTCCGGCTCGACGTTCAAAGTGCCGCTAAGGGCATGCACGTGGCAGAGGCGGAAGCACCGCCAAGTGTTTCGGTAATGGTGGTGGCACTGGTTCTGCGCATTGGTGATGCACGTGGCCCCAAGCCATAATCCTACCTTGTTTCTGCCACTGCATGGTGGCGGAAACGGTACGACCACCATCACAGTAACACCAGACTTTTATCGCCGGACCCGTAATGAGGGCCATAGTGTGTGTTGACAAGATATAAGGTATAGTGTGCTTTACATGCGAAATACCAACAAATATTTGAAAAGAAAAGCCTACTTTGTTTCCATCAAAGGTTCCTGTAGGCCAAAGGTAGACCCTTTTGCTTGTTGTGGGGCAAATGTCACAAAGGACTCCCCCACTAAAAGCCTGGCTCGCATCCCAGCTGTTTACAACTGCAATAAAGTGTGGTCACTAAGGGTGTTGAAAAAAAAACTTCCACTGGACTGGGAGTCTCTGAAAGCTCATTTCTGTTTGGGGCAGATGACCTAGCCGGTGCATGACTGGAATGTAGAGCAGGTGTGAAAACAAGGGCTGCAATCAAGGCTGAACTCTGAAAATAAATACAGGAAAATAGAATCTTTCTAGATCGAAATGGTTGTCCCCTTCAGATAAGAGGACAGGATGCCCGATGTCTGCAAGGGGAATCTTTGTGTTGGCCAGTGCATCCCAGGTATTTACGATCTGCAGCCTACAATTCAAACAACAACAAAGAGACTAATGCTAAAAAAACATCTGGTGACAGGCTGGCCCAGAGTGGAAAATGGCATGGAGACTAGAGAGCTACAATTTGAATAACAGGAATATCTGCTATTAATGTAAAAGTACTATTATCATTTATGCATTGTTTCCAACAACCATATGTCATACAGCCTTTATTTCTGTTTCATATTTCAGATAATTTCCAGGTGATTTTGTTGGAATAAAATGTATCCACCTGAGACTTATGGAATTATAATGACCAGCTAAAAGGTGTTCCTGGCTGCTCTGACCATGTTCCAAATTTGAGAATTGGCGAACTGGTGGAGTGTAAAATAGGAATGTGGGGAGTAAATTACAAGTTCCTAACAATTATGGTTATTGTAAAAATTGCGGAAAATTGACAAACGGCCGTGAAAAATGGTGCAGACCGGGCTGTTGCTTTATTAAATTCCGATGATTAGCTGAAGCGGAATATATATATATATATATATATATATATATATATATGTATATATATATATATATATATATATATATATATATATATATATATATATATATATATATATATATATATATTACACAGCCACGGTAGTGGCTGTGTAGTTATGGTTAAGTTGCTGTTTCCATAGGAAGAGCCCTTTTTGAGTGGCTTATAACTTCGCTCTCCCTAGACGAATCCTCATCAAACTTTGCTAAACAAAGTATATGGGTCACTCTGAATTATTTTGCAAAGTTTGGTGAGGTTTGGTCCAGGGGGGGCAAAGTTATAGGGGGAGTCCCAAAACTTCTTTTTTTCCCATAGACTGAATGGGGAAAAAACTTTGCTCACGCCTACAGGCCAAACCGCTGGACGGATTTTCACCAAATTCAGACCGGAGCAGTGGCCTGGTCCTGAAAGCTGTGCTTTTGCAAATTTGGTGAAAATCTGTCCAGTAGTTTTTTTTAAAATGACCAAAAAGTAAGTCACAAAAAATTAGTGATATCTATGTTCGGTCCGCGGACACACTTCCCTGTTCGCTCCGCGGACAGTGTCCTGATTGGCCAACCGGCTTGCGTCATGTCCGCGGACATGCAACGTGTTCGCTGATTGGACGGTGAAGAGAGTGAAGCACATCAGATTTTCGGGAATGCCCGCCATCTTGGATTCACAGACGTCCGCGGACAGCGCGGTGAAACTTGATGGAAAAATACTATTTAGTAGAGTGTGTTGGTGTGTAAAATTGTTTGGGGAGAGTGGGGGAGTAAGAAATGGGTTAAATGTTATATTTATTTAGGTGGTAGACCCCCCTGTTGTGTTTGCTTTGTCCGCAGACAACGCGGCTGTTCTGAAATGTTCTGAATAAACGAAATGGGGGTGTTCTGAGGAGACTACGCCTGTACGTATTGTCCGCAAGCAAGTTGAAACTGTTCTAAGAACACTCGCGTTGTCCTGAAATGTTCGAAAATAAACTAAATGGGTGTGTTCTGAGGATGGTAAGCCTGTCCGTTTTGTTCGCAGGTAAGTTGAATCTGTTCTAAGAACACATCATGTGTCCTGGGATGTTCGTCAATAAACAAAATGGGGGTGCCCTGAGGATGGTATGCCTGTCCGTACTGTTCGCAAGCAAGTTCAAATTGTTCTAAGAACATATGAAGTGTCCTGGGATGTTTGTAAATAAACTAAAAGGGGGGTGTTCTGAGGACACGGCGCCTGTACGTATTGTTCGCAAGCAAGCTGAAAGTGTTCTAAGAACAGTCGCGGTGTCCTGAAATGTTCGAAATGAAATTAAATGGGTGTGTTCTGAGGACGGTAAGCCTGTCCGTTTTGTTCGCAGGCAAGTTGAATCTGTTCTAGGAACACATCATATGTCCTGGGATGTTCATCAATAAACAAAATGGGGTTATCCTGAGGACGGTATGCCTGTCTGTACTGTTCACAAGCAAGTTCAAATTGTTCTAAGAACACATGAAGTGTCCTGGGATGTTTGTAAATAAACAAAATGGGGGTGTTCTGAGGACACTACGCCCTTACGTATTGTTCGTAAGCAAGTTGAAACTGTTCTAAGAACACTCGCGGTGTCCTGAAATGTTCGAAAATAAACAAAATGGGTGTGTCCTGAGGACGGTATGCCTGTCTGTTTTGTTCGCAAGCACATGAAGTGTCCTGGGATGTTTGTAAATAAATGAAATGGGGGTGTTCTGAGGACACTACGCCTGTATGTATTGTTCGCAAGCAAGTTGAAACTGTTCTAAGAACAATCGCGGTGTCCTGAAATGTTCGAAAATAAATTAAATGGGTGTGTCCTGAGTACAGTATGCCTGTCCGTTTTGTTCACAGGCAAGTTGAAACTGTTCTAAGAACACTCATCATATACAAATATATGAGTAAAATGCAGTACACTTATTAGCTTCTGGTAAGGTGTGTTCTTACTGGTCTGTAGATCTGCTGTTGCTCTTAGTTGTGCAGTTTCTATGAGGTAATCATGTTGGGAGACTATCTTTCTTCTGTTGGTATATTCCATTTTAGAACATATTGTATTTAAATGAATGGTTAATGTGTTATATATATGGGTTATATATATTGTGATGTCATCTTTGATGTCGTGGGTGTTAGACTTGGGAGGAGAGAGAAGGGTAACTGGCCAATCCTGGTTGTGAGAACTCTTGCAGGGTACTGCCCAAAATTGAAGTCTTGATGGTGTCATTACTTGTATATAAAGTGGATGCACTATGAGTGAGGGGAGCACGCTGCTGACATTTACCATCGGACAGCAGCAAGGAAACACCAAAAGGTGATTTTGCTGAAATTGCATCTTGGTGCAGTGGTCTATTGCTGGGAAGGTATAAAAGCTGACTGTGTCCTATGGTGAAGAGCGGGGGACCACCATCCTTGAGAGTGGAATGGCCAGATCCATGCCCTGTCCTCCCAGAGGGTCCTGAAATGCAGCTGGCTTTCCTGAACTTTAAATAGAGGTTTTAACTGTAAGTAGAATTGCACCATTTGAAACCAAAAGGTGGGGGAGTTTGCTTGCCTTAAATCCTTTCCCTTTATAGTGGACAGGCCAGGTGGTTAAGGGGGCAGGGCAAAACTGTGTTGATCCTTAGCCTATTTAACTAAAAATAATTTAAAAAAGCTCATTCCCAGTGTGTGCTAAAGACTATAGACTGTAATTTAATTGGATAATCCTATTGAATAAGCTTCTCCAACACGGGCGTTTAAGTGGAGGGGGGTCTAAAATCAAAAATGCTCAAAGCATCCCAATGTTTTTCTGTCCAACTTCCCCAACACATGCCTTTAATTGAGGGGTGGGGTGGGTCTGAAATCCAAAATTTCTCAAACCCCAATTGTTCTGTCCTGCTTCCCTAACATAGGCCTTTAAGTGGAGGGGGGGGTCTGAAACCCAAAATGCTTGAATCATCCTAATGTTTACTGTTCAACTTTCCCAAACACAGACCTTTAAGTGAAGTGGGGGTTGAAAATCCAGAATTCTTAAATCATCCCTATTTGTACTGTCTTAATTCTCCTAGCACAAACCTTTTAGTGAGTGTGGGTCTGAAAACAAACCACTAAATCATCCTGTGTTTATTTTAAAGCAAAAATGTAGGTGAAATCCTAATTGCAATATGCATATGTACCAATCTACAAGCCAAACTGCTAACCTTTTAAGCGTGCAGGAAATCGAAATTGCACAGCACTACATATGTAAATTGCTTGTGCTCATTAACCAGTGTTGATTACTTCTGGAAGTGAAATTGGTGAAAGTATTGTGATTTGTGTTTTTCCCACCCAACTTGTGTGATTTATTTGTGTAACCAGAAGTTTAATTCGGAGCCAGAAAGAAAGTGGTGTGTGTCGTTTTAGTTTGATCTCGTTATTTATCATTCAACTAAATAGAAATATATTTCCTATACCCCGGCCTGGTTCTTGGCTCGCTGTGGGTATCAGGGGGAGATTTGTGTGACTCTATATGAGTTTCCAGTAAGGCCAGCGCTAATAAAACATAAGCGAGTATTGCAGGGCTCCTTGATTGGGGGTGGGAAGAAACTCCCCTGGTTAAGGGTGGTCTCAATATAACACAACATGTCAGAGTGAGCAAGAGTTCAAGAATGAAAGGAAATCATGATGTGCTCTTGTATTATAAAGAATAAAATACCCCCAGTCATACATTAAAAGGGTATCACATGTCATTGCAGAGTTTTTATTTACTTTTAAAGGATCTAGATCTTTGGTCTCATTCATCTCTTTTGTCATGGACCTACCCAGTGATCGTCAATATTCTTACAACTTATAGTGCAGGGTACTTTATCCAATTTCATATTGTTATTAAATTGCGAATTAGTAATAGCAGTGATAGTACAAGACATCATCTTTGTAACGGCCATGAGAATAACACAAATGTGTATTTGCATAATAGTCATTTTTATTCGATGTGTAATAATTGCTGTTAGTATTGTGATTAATCATATCATTGTTTCATTATAATTAGTAGCAAATGTTATACCAGCAGTAGCAACCTAGTTGTAAAAGGAGTTGTCCTCTGAAGTAGTATGAATACATGTCACATTAAAAACACTGAATAAATAAATACAAAAATAAAAGTAATATTAGTACTGTCAAGGCAGAGTCTGCATTTGTCTCCCAACTTTGCATCTCCATCAGGGTCTTGAGGTTTCACTGACATCACGCCTAGTGATCCCAGTGCTTTGGCTAATGTGGAAAAGGACGGGGTAGGTGAAATCCACCTAATTCCATACACGTTCCTCATGAAAATCAATATTCGTGAAATTTCTTCTCAAGAATCAAACATGAGAGTTGTCATGTGGGGCCATTGTCCATAATCAGGATTTCTTTTTTTATCATATGACATTTTGTATTAATCCTTGTCATCAGGAGAAAGTACAGCAAGGTATGCATTAACAGTTCTTAGGGTCACCCAAGCATAGGAAATGAAACATCATTTTAATTTGCAATACAAAACGACATGTGTATGTGTATACAATTACAGGCTCATGTCTATGTATCCAGAATAAAGTGCTGTTTTAATGAGTCTATGCATCTGGTATAATGTGCTGCCTTATGGGAAATGCAAGTAAATGCAAATAAATATATACAACTATGCTGAAGAAATTCTGTATATGTTTTTCATGTCCAATTTTATAGATTCTTCAAATTTGGGGTGGTGTGCTTAGGCAGTGATAAATAGCTCATTAGTGTTATGTCCTCTCAGGCATTCGGAATCAATAGGGTAGCTTCCTAAGAAGTTGTAAGTGTATTACACAGAAAAGGCGAGCATGAATGGCTCTAGAGAGTATTCAAGCAGTAAGGTGCGATGGGAGTAGTACTGTGGAAGGGTTTTTCCATTGTCTGTGTCCGGGGTAGGAAAGGAAGCATGGGTTAATTACTCCTCTGACAGGTTCTGCATCCCTCTGCCTACTTACCCATATCGAACGTCCACCTGTCCGAGTTCTAAGGCACCGAAGGGCCTTTGGCCGTAACCATCACTCACTGAATCGTTTTGCAGGCGCTCGATCTTGTGTTCCCACCTTCACTTCAATCCCCAATGCACGCAATGGGCCCCCCAAGACCCTCTTCTCAAGCCCCCTCCTTCTCTCCTCTCAATGAGCCGTCCCCTTATATGCTCCTTTTGCTCTCACCGCCGCGCCCAAATTATGACTCTGCATGCCCCATCCCCACAGAGGCACAGACAGGGTAAGCCCTGAGCGGGCAAGGCCCAGTCAAAATCTGTTAATGTCCACTCAGCAGCGCTGGGTGGGCCTTTACAGATGCTAAGTTCACTGCGGTGGGCCCAACTACATTAGCTTCAGTCCCCACATGCTAGACACTCCTGGCTACGGCTCTGTGAAGCACCACGTTCTCCATTACCTTTCCGTGGAAGTCCGCTGTCCCCTGGACCCAGCCTGACTTGGATTCTCATCAATCTCTGACTCGCCACCACTTCCATGCAGGGACGTCATTTAGGGGTCGCCAGGGGTCGCAACTGCAACCCCTGAGGACTCCCTTGCTACCCCTGTGGTCTATTAGAATTAGAACCCCCCCTTTTTTTTAATTGAGGCTCCTTGGCTGTGGCCAGCATCATGTGACTTTGTTTCTGCAGTGGCTGGTTTTCTGATAGCTATTGTGGGTAAGATAGCACACTGGGTTGAGTGCTCGCTGCTGCACTGTGTGTGTGTGATCTGCAGGTTGCAGGTTCAACTCCCAGCAAGGTCAACTCGGCTTTTCATCCTGCTGAGGTTGATAAATGAGTTCCAATACAGGTTGGGTGATATTGTATATATATTTGTTATATATGAAGTGCTTAAGTGTAAGTGCTATGTAATACCATATCATTATCATTTGGCCTTCGATGTCTTCTTGCATTCACCGTCATTTGGTAATATGGGCCTATACTCGCTGATATTAATGATACATATCGTGATCCATTCTTGTATGAAACACATATCACTTTACAGTGATATTGTAGCCATATTTTTCGTATTGTACTTAGAAACAATGCTATGTGATATCACTTCCTGTTTTGTCAAGGGGTGAAAGGTTGTTTTCCATCGCTTCCCGTGATGTCACTTCAGGGTAGGATCAAATGCCATCACTTCCTGTAGTGTGATGTCACTTCCACTACACTTGGCATTTTGGTGAAATGACGTCCCTGCTTCCATGCTTTACAGACAAGCGCTCTAGGCCTTCGCCTTCAAGGAGCACCATAGTCACACCTCGTAAGATTCAATCCAGAACTCACCCGGCCCAGTGCCTCTTGCGATTCCCTTTACATCACAATCCAGGTTCCAGAGCCACTTCCGGTTTCAGCCCTGTTACATGTTCCACACTATCTGTAAATGTTAATTTTCCCAATCACTCCGTTTTAAGGACTATTCCCATGCAACCATCTAATGTAGGCCTGTAACCTCTACGGATGAACGGCGTATATTGCTTCAAAAAGCTAGCTTCACCTGAAAAGCATGTTTTACATTTCCACCGGCAATCAAGGGGAGCAAATGTAAAAAAAAATAGAAACTCTCTTGCTGTATATCTGTGCATCAACATTTCTTTACCGCTTGCCACAATGCAGGAATGGTCCTAATAGGGGTGTTAAAGACCCCTGTCTGCACTTGCGGGTTATGATTGCTAACCAGGTTTCTGAGCAAATACAGGCCGAATCAGGGCCCAAGCTTGAGTGCAGCATGGGCCTTAATAATGGCTCCCGACACCATTATCAGCCGACCTGGCCTGCCAGATTGGGCGCTATTGATATCAGCACCCTGGTTTTTCAATTAGAAGAAACCAGGGTGCTGACAGTTATGTATTTTATTTGAATGAACGGGACACTCATACTAGCCTAAAATGGCCACCATGGGGATGGAAGGCGGGACTCCATGCAGAGCCCCTCTTCCATTTCCATGCCGGCCGGGGACACAGAACCCACTGCCACTGAAGGAACCAGGTTAGTGGAGTAGGGGGTGGGGAGCAAACGGACCGGACACTAGAGGAGAGGGGAGATAATCACAAATATAGTTTTGTGAATGAATTTGGAGCAGGCGTAGTACAACAGGCTACCTTCTCTTCCAATTGCTCAGAGGTTTGTTAGTAATATATTGAAGAGACTAAAGGCTTTTAACACTACTTATCATTCATAATTAATATCACAGACGCAAATTTATAATTCACGTTTTTACTATTAGTATTACTATTATTATTATATTTATTGAGCGCAGACCTAGCTTCAAGAGGCAACGGAGCGCTTTACAGAGATATACAACAATAAAGATACATAACAGAGTACTTTACGGAGATATACAACAGTACAGATGCATAAAAGAGTCCCTTTTAGAGGTAACAACAGAGCAGATGTACAGCAGGTGGGTAGAATACAGAGGGCGACAGAGGAAGGGCACTGCTGTATTGGATGGCAGGCAGAAGAGGGGCGGGCAGTGTCTAGCGAATCAGGTGGCACAAGGGGCGATGTGATGGCCTAGGTGTTGAGAAGGAGAGATTCCTTGAAGAGGTGGGTAAATGGGGTAAAAATTTAGGTATACAAGTTTACGGATGAAGTTGACAACTGTGATTCCTACATAATACTAGCCAGAGTAGTTGCCAATAGCAGGCCTTTAAATGATGGTCATGCCATTTCCCCAACAATAGTGATTCTGTCCTTAATACTGAATGTCAAATGGATCTGTCTATTTTATTTGTATTTTATTGTTTAAAGCGCGGGCATAGCGGGAGAGCAGCAGAGCACTGTAGAAGGTTTAGGAAGATGTGTTTGGGCGGGCATTGTTTAACAGTTGCGTAGTACGGAGAGATGCGTTCTGTACGTCCTTTGAGGTTAGTCCATGGTCCGGTGCTGTTGAAAAAGCATCGTTTTGAGAGATCACTGAAAAGCTCATTCAGGAGAAAATCAAGCGGTGGGAGAGGAAACTCACAGATTAAGTGTTTTAGCAGGAAAAAACATCACCTCCCATATTGGCCAAGATTGTAGTGTCAATGACAATTATTTTATGACATCTGTCCACCTCATTACTTCAGCTGTTTGGCAGCCTCAATCGCATAACCTCACGCTGTAACTTTCTCTCTGAAAATCCTTTCATGGCCCTCCTAGATCGCCTTGTTGCCTCCAGCTGAGTAGTCCAGTCGACAGGGCCTGCTAATGTCTCCTATTACCTTTTCACAAGCAATTTCCAGGCCCCTATATTTTACCCCACAGGGCATGCACATTGTTGCATAATCTTCCCCTTATGAGGATGTCAGATCGTTCCCCTTGATCTCTGTTCTGATTCTGACCCCGCTTCTGATTTAACGCTGAAAGGAAGGAAGACATCCCTTGCTCCTTCCTTCCTGGTAGTTTCCGGACTCTGCTTAATTCCAGGACTTTCCTCAATGTAATCACTATGGTCTGCCCTTTGTGGGCTGTGCTTCTCCAGCCATTTTTTACAAGATACAGAATTCATCCTCAAAATGCGATCGCAAATTAGTACTATGATCCCTTGCTCTCACTCCGGGAGATAAAGAGTACTAATTACTGTGCTTCGCTCGCTCGTTGGCAAAGTCAGGGAAGGGCCAATTTTAATGAAACAGAGATAAATGTCACCGTTTTGTTAAGGTCTGTCCCAGGCACTTCTCTGGTCACGCTGTCGTTCCTATTAGATGTTAGCCTGTTTCGGATAAAGACATTTTTCGATGACCATTAACATTTATCGCTCATCAGAGAAGATTAGCGCCCCCTGGGAGGGAGGGATGGATGGATGGGAAACCCATGACATCTGACAGGCCCGCAAAGGTGAAAAATGACAGATTTGAAAAAAAAGAGAGAAAATAAGTCTTTAGCATTTGAAGTTAACTTCTAATAGAAGCAGATAGTCAATTTTTTAAAAAATATTTAAAAAAAAACACTTAGGGGTCCAAATTATGCCATAACTATCCTAAATACAAAGTAGTCTCTTGACCTCTACTGTCCCGCTAGATTAAACACTTCCAACCATAAGGTTTATTTTTTTTAATTTCATAATTACAGGCAGCACAACATTCCACTTTGTTTTGCCATTACGTTTTTAATGTTCCCAAAGTACCCGGAGGAATACTAAACATTTATAAGAAATGAATTCCATCAAATGCGTTCATTGCAAGGCACAGCAAGCTGGCCTCCCAAATGTGCAATAAATTGTTCGGGGAAGCAGTTATTGCAGAACTATTTGTTACATAATGTTCTGAAAATACAACTGTAAACACCCGCGCTAATTTGTTGTATTTAAGCGGGATATTATTCAGAGCAGATTAGGTCTGCCTCGCTGGTTGCTGTTGAAATGCGTCATAAACTTTAGGCCGGGTGTTTGATTCAGCTCATGTTACTGGGAGCAAGGTAGTCAAGGCACAGGGCCACACTTCTACGGACTCTCATTGGTTTAGCAAGGCACGTCCTGTGAAGTACGTCATAATGAAATGATGATTAGCAGAGTGGAAACATGGAACAAAAGAAAAACAAAAACAACTTTCATTTATTTTGTGTTTTTTAACATGCCAACTGAGATCCATATCATGTCAATGCTGTTCGAAACTGCCCACATGCCTGTCACCTTGATACTTTAATGGAGCAAATTAGGGTTTTCACACCCCACAACCATTCCTTTAAGGCTCATGTTTTGCAAAATGACAGCTGCCCTGCAGGGTTACAGGGATGAGTAGTGACTGAAAGGCCTTCTCAGTACCACACTACCACTAACCCAGCAATGGTCCCAATTACAAAGGAAGACAAGGCACAACCTGAAAGGTATACCTCCTTCACCTATTGAAGGTAATGTGGGCCAAGAAGACGCTATACTCTTCAGATGGGGATGTAAGCTGGTAACAGTAGCCACCCACACATCAAGGATCCAAAAGAAAAGGTTATTTTATACAAATATAAAAATAGGATCTTTGATCAAACAAAAAATGCACATAACTAATTAAAAACACTAAACACCCTCCCTCCTCCTGTTGCAGAATGCAGACTCTACAGTAAAAAGGGCACTCTAGGTCTTGTAGACAGGGGCAGGACAGACAATATTTCAGCAGCAATGCTGTTAAAAAGAAGATGACTTTGGAAAAAGGTAGCGAGTGGGGTCCTACAAGTCACTAGGGCCCTCAAAGGCAGGCCATGTCCAAAGCAAATACCTATTTGTCTTTTTTCTTGCGGCTCAACAGCATCAAACCAGACTTCAAAGTGCTTTCTGAGGCAGTGATTCGGCATTGGGTTGGTGAACTGGGCGCACTGGGCAGCAGAAGCAGCAATGGGCACGTGGTATGAAAAACCTTGGGACGGGCAGGCAATGTCGGTGGTCAGTGTAGCTCACACGTGGTTGGATGCAGGAAACAGGGCTCAGAGCTGTTCCTTGACTTCTGGTTTGCTCGGATGCCCTCTCCAGGTTATCCATGGGCCAGGGCAGTGCTTTTATTCTGCATCTCTCAGCCACGAGGATGTACAGCGCACTTGCAGGGTACTGTCCCCCCTTTGCGCCCCCATTGAGCAAGGTCCGACTTACTAACTTCTCAGTTTCAGTAGACCTGGTCCAGCCAGCTAATCACCCCAAATGTGCCCTTGGGATGGGTAGGAAGCGGATCTTGCTTCTGTCTTGGAGTGTATTTCTTCACCTATACCAGATGAATTTGGAATAGACTATATTCCCAAAAGAGTCTCAGTACATCCTTCTTCATCTGAGAGGCCAGAAATGAATCAACAAGTGCGGAGTCTCCCCCCACGTCCATTTTTATAGTCAAAATGTCACAGTTGATTGATCCAAATCAAGGTTGTTATTAGGGGTTCAACCCAGGCTGCTGTAAAGAATATCCTTCACCCGCTGATGCTATAAAAAGTGTGCTCTGTCTGCAGGAAGTGGGAAGGTGGCAGAAATCTCTGGAATCCAAGATGGTGGAACCCCTCATTGGACTGCTGCTCTGTCCCAGCTTGCTCTAATTCTTAAATTTGAAAGAGTATTTGGTAATCATCATCCTGGTGTGGACTATCGATTGTATTCTGGCAGGCATGTCCTTGAATGGAGTTCCCAGACCACCGCCTGGGGCATTTCCTGTCCTGGGAGAGATTATGGCATTCCTAGACTGGATCATCAAAAGGGAAGCTTCCTGACCTCACCCAGAGCAGGCCTGTGTGGGAGCCAGACAGGTAAACCAGAATCAACACAGTCCTGCCCTAGAGGAGTCACTGATCCAGGTTGACAACTATTTGACACCAAATCGCCTTGTGGCATATAATTCATGTCCAATGGGCCTTCTTTAGCAGAAGCGAGAGTTGAGTCTGATATCAATCAGTATGTACTAGCTTGCTGAAGGCTCTAGTTGTAATTACAAATGGCTTAAAAATAATGGTGACCAGACAGTGTAATGTGGATTTCTGTGAGGCATCAGCATCAAAGGACATGATGGAATGTCGACTGAGGAATGAGTATGATTTCCATGTAACAAGGTACTGCCCCCCTTCCTTGTCTCTCATGGGGAAAAGACTGACAGGACAGGGAGATGGGGTGGAGAGACTTCTAATGATATGATTCCGTTGACGGTGAGGATTTCTGGGAATATAAATATTTTGGGATTGGTGTATCATTCAAGGAGATCAAGGACCACAGCTTGGTTCTTGACACGTCTAGCGAGTGATCTTCATACAGCCGAGAGCATGGCACCAAAATGTAGGCTCAGACATACAGTTTCAGGGTGACACCCAAAGCTGGAACCAGGGGGCTTAATACCAGTGAGGGCTCCCATGTAAAGGAGAGCCTCTTATTTGTGAGCATCTAGAGTCTATAAGAAGGACTCATGGTAATAATCCCTGATCAAACAAATATGGCGATAGGAAGTAATGCTGGAGACTTATTAAGATCTTCGGATCATATATTAAGTAAAGTTGTCTTTTTCTGCTGTCAAACTCCACGCACCTTTGAAAGACACAATAGTAAATGTGTTTTTCTTCCTATCGCTGCTTCACTATCAAGTGCAATTCGCCTTAGAATTTTACAATGCAATTTCATTGGTGCAAGGTAGACTTTGCAGGCTTTATGATATGATATGATATGGCATTTGTAACGCGCCTATACACAAGTGTTTCAAGGCACGACGAGGCAGGGAGGGGGGAACAAGGGGAAGACAGACAATGATCCTACTAGGCCAGGTGTCATTCAGACCGCGCAAGTGCAGGGGTAGGGGGAAGGGAAAAGTGCAAGGGGAAGAGGAGGAGGGAAGTGCAATACAAGTAAGTAGAGTAAGTAAATAAATAGGGCCAGCTGGTGGCAAGTGCAAGGTAAGTGCAGACAAGTGCTGGGAAAGGGGGGGCTGTAGGGATACAGAGACAGTCCCTCAGTGCAGGGGTTGCCAGGGAGGCAGTGCAAGAGGAGAGTGGCTGGGCCCAGGACCGAGGTCGGTGAGAGTGGCCCAGTTGCAGATTCGGTGCAGATTCAGTCGAGAATTTAGCAGGGGAGAGGGAGAAAGAAAGCAGAAGCAAAGAGGAAGGTTTTGAGGTGCTTCCGGAACCGGAGATGGTTCTCCTCAAGTTTCAGGGAGGCAGGAAGGCTGTTCCAGAGGGAGGCCCCTGCCACGGCGAGAGATCGACCCCCAACTCGTTGCTTCGAGAAGCGGCTGACCCTGAGGGAGTTGGAGATGGATGAGCGAAGGGCTCGGGAAGGAAGATATTTAGGAAGAGAGAGTTGAAGGCATTTAGGCCCCAGGCCCCAGAAGGCCTTGTGGACAATGCAGAGGGTTTTGAACTTAATCCTCGCAGCCACTGGGAGCCAGTGTAGAGATTTCAGTCCTGGAGAGATACGGTCCCTGGGCTTGAGGCCAAGGACAAGTCTCGCAGTTCTGTTCTGGATGAGTTGCAGGGGGCGGAGAGTGGAGGCAGGCAGATTAAGATAGAGGCTGTTACAGTAGTCCAGCTTCGAGAGAACCAGGGCTCGGGCGACAGTGAGCTTCTGGGGGAAGGAGAGGAAGGGAAGAATACCTCTGAGGAGGTGCAGCTATTAGTGTGAAAGAGTCATAAAGTAGCACAAGGGCTATACATTTCTAAAACAGCATATGGGAGTTAATTTAAAGAACATTAATGAAGAGCTATGATGATGATACGTGCATTCACACAACCTTGAGATATAGTTCAAGGTTAACCATACGAATAATCAAAATATATCATGCCAGCCTAACACAATGTATCATAGGTACATTATGCAAATTATAATGCTGTAATGTTTATTAAAGGATACAGTTTGCAGGTAATTAATGAACAAGAATCTCACAGAAAGGCATTAAGCGAATACAGTGTCAGTGTTTCCACATCCAAATAGCATCCAGTGCCCCTGCACCCAACCTGCAACATTTTGGGTGCATGTGCAATCTTATGTTGCTTCTCAGCTAGGTTTGTGCTGTATAACTCCTGTACATACATATAGCCATAAGCAAACATGACTTTCAAAAGTGGATCATCCTTCTCCTGCATCTCGACAAAACTTTGGAACTCACTCCCGAAGGAAATACGAACAACAGAAGACAACCTGAAATTCAGAAAATTGATGAAATCATAGCTCTTGAATGCATAGAGCTAAACCGGAAATGCCATCAAAGGGAAACAGCTGACACAAGAGGAACACCTAAAACAACCGAAAACCTAATGAACTGAAATCTGGATGCCCCAACGAAGGAACTCACTCCCGAAGGAAATACGAACAACAGAAGACCACCTGAAATTCAGAAAATTGATGAAATCATAGCTCTTGAATGCATCGAGCTAAACCGGAAATGCCATCAAAGGGAAACAGCTGACACAAGAGGAACACCTAAAACAACCGAAAACCTAATGAACTGAAATCTGGATGCCCCAACGAAATAAAGCATTTTAACACAAACCACCATCGAAGAATGTGAACCCTGCCAAACCAACATAACCACTGCAGAGAAGGGCACAGACTACTAACATCACTAGCTAATCCTACTAAAAAGTTTGAATATCCTACATACTCACTGTCAACCAACAAACAGAACACACACACCTGTACTGCAGCAGAAACCTACAACCACCACAAAATGCACACACTCAGCAACACCACACTAAACACAGCACACTGCTAAAAACCAAACCAATTACCCAGAAATCACCCCACACACACTCACACACCAAACACCACCTGACCCTTACCAACTAAAAACAAACCCAGCACAAAGGGACTGTTTTTTTTTTTTAACTGAAGCTACCAACAGCAGATCAAAGCTCTGTAGTGCTTTCCCTCTCTATCCCACTAATTAAGCCTTTTCAGCCCCATTCCTTTTTTCATATCCCCCAGAGCGCCCGGAGACCATTGAAAGGGCAGCAGTCCACGGCATAAGTCACAATAACATAACATAACATTCCAGTCTATGTTTTCTCCCTGCTGTGTGTGTGTGTGTGTGTGGTGTGTAATTCGGAAGTGCGCACATGTATATTAAAATTGTTTTAAGCATCTAGGTTTCATGTAAAGCCTTTTCCTAACTGTACAAACAAGGCCTATTCAGTTGGCCCCCAGAGCATCAATCTGGGGTATCAGTATCCTTACAAGTTCAGAAGAAATTGCCACTATGCAATTATTATCACTTATCTTTAGCTGTTTTTGTATTCCGTCACAATGTCACACTCGCAGACGCAATACAAAAATCCCTTAGACATGAATGATATGATAAGTCATTTATAATGCGCCTGTACACATGTGTTTTCCAGGCGCAACAAGACAAGGGAGAGTATGGGGTGAGGAAAAGACAATGGGCCTTTTACACGTTGTGCGGTATGGATTTAACGTTACCGGTAAGGGAATACCAGTATCGTTAAATCCCCATGCCAATTACGACCCGGCTCACCGCTATTTGCGGCACCGCTAAGTACGGTGCCACTAATAGCGGCTAGTCCGCGGGCGCGCGACCCTCAATCCCGTAAATAACGCCATGTCGCTAATAGCACCGCATCACAAGCCAGGCGGATGTGCTAATAGCGGCATGGAAAAGCCCCCAAAACCCCTTACCGGCATGGCGCAAATACTGGCATCGCGAACCACCCGTTATCAGAACCTAGCAGTGTTCCCACCTGCCACAGGTGGACAAAATCAGCACAGGTGGAGGCAATGGAGACTGTGGCAGCACAAAAGGAGCACACCACACCCCTTCACACACCCATTCCCACACCAGGATGGTTCCAATACTAGCAGCATTACATGGGCTGGAGGACATGATTGCAGTGCAGCAGCAACAACAACAGGTAGCACAAAGGAGACGCAGGAGGAGAAGGAGGAGGATGGCAAGACAGGCACAGCAAGCACCACCAGGGCACCTAGTCATACCACAGAGGCAGCCACCAATCCCCAGGATCCGAGCCAGTCCATTTAACCTAACCCCTGAGCAGATACACACCCTGTACCGTCTGGACCAGGATACCATCACCAGCATCGTGTACATGATACATGACGACATTGTCAGCCTCATAGACATCAGAACTGCCATTCCCCCCTCTACTGAAGGTGGTGACCGTGCTCCACTTCCTGGCCACAGGCACCTACCAGCATACAGTGGGGCAGATGCATGGCATCTCACAACCAGTATCCTCACGCACGCTGAACCAGGTACTCGATGCCCTCCTGAAGCATGCACGGGAACACATATTCCTTCCACGGACAGCCCAGGAGATCGCAAACACCAAAGTTGGCTTCTATTCACTGGCAGGCATCCCAAGTTGCATCGGGGCCATTGACTCTATCCATGTGGAATTGGTGGTCCCACATCACAATGAAGTAGTCTACCAAAACAGAAAACAATTCCACTCCATCAATGTGCAAATGGTATCTGGCGCTAAGAACATTATCACACATTGTTGTGCCCGATTTCCCGGATCAACCCATGATTCCATGGTCCTGCGTAACTCAAACATGCCACGCTACATGGAGCGACAAGCCGGACAACGTTCCTGGCTACTTGGTGAGTAGCAGGGCAAGCACATGGCAGTGTGATGTGGTGGGGAGAGATACATACTCCTACTGAGTGTTAACTGTCATCTGTAGGACAAATGGACATACAGATGTAGGCCAATGTCCATCAGGGAAGGCCGCAATGTCCTTGAGGAGAACCCACATGCAATTACGAGCTACACAACATAGAGAACAATCCAGGTTCCCGAATATTGCACATCCATCCACATCCACATTGCACCTCATGCCACACCACATACCACACAAATCAGCAACATGGCGTCAAGATGGTACTACAGAATCAGCGCAGCACAACATCAAGACAGCAATGTGCCCTTGAATGCATGCAAAGGTAACACCCCTAGCCATACCATTGAACCACACACTTATAGCACCACTGAAGTGATGCCACACAGCATGGCAACATTGATTTCGGAATGGCAGTACACTAGCAGTGTGGTACCAAATTTGCCTGGGCCCAGGGACACCTAAGACCTGGCCTCACCCAGGACATGTCATTTTCTGTCGGAGGCATGATTCGGGCATGTCCACTTGCAGGGTCAAGCTCACCTTTGCACATTGCAGTCACGCAGATCGTCTGCATGCATGCTGGTAGTCGTGATTTTGAATCACAATGCAAAGTCAATTTGTGTGACATGTAAAGGCCGCACCTGAGGTGAACGGTAACAGGTACCCATTCTTCACCCCATACAGGCAACACCGGCTATCCCCTGAAGAGGTGGCTCCTAACCCCTGTACGGAACCCACAGAACCGGCAGGAAGAGGACTACAATCGTGCACATACCCGTACCCGCGTCGTGATAGAGCAGGCATTTGGCCTTTCGAAGACACAGCTTTGGTGCCTAAGCGGGCCGGGTGAGGCTCTCCTGTACGGCCATGACAAAGTGCCGAAGATAACCATGGCATGTGTAATGCAGCAAAAAATGTGCATCAGATGGAATGTGCCTATGCCACCTGACATTGACATGCAACCACCAGATGAAGATGATGTTGATGGGGAAGAGGATGGGTGAAATGGTCCGGCAGGACATGCAAGAGGCGATGGCCAGGAGGGACACGATGTGCGTCAGCATCTGATGTATCAAATCAAATGGTGTCCAGTCAACTCGTCGAAAAAAAACTGGTCGACTGCAATTTGGTCGACGCAATTTGGTCGAAAACCATTTCGTCGAAAAAATGTTTTTATTTATATATTTATTTTTGGGTTTTCGTTTTGTTAAAAAAATGGGTTTTTAGAGAAAAAAAGGGGGTTGGGGGGGGACCCCCCCAAAAAAAAAAAAAAAAAGGGTTAAAATAGAAAAAAAAAAAAATTCGACGAAATGGTTTTCGACCAATTTGATTCGACCATTTGTCTGGTCGACCAATTTTTTTCGACGAATTCACTGGCAACCGTATCAAATGTTATGAGATACAAGGGAGAACTATTATGGATGGAGATGGGCATTGTTGCCCTGATGTATGTGGTGAGGCCCACAAAGGACGCTGTCCCCAATAAAGTACACATACACAATGATGAAGACCAAGCCTGTGTTTCATATTTTCAACAGTGTATTGTGATCAAAATGTGAACAAAAAGTGCATGGCCCCAACTGTGCAAACACCCTTTCCTCCCTCCCCCCACAACACTCCCAATAACACCCTTTCCCCTCTCCCCCCACAACACTCCCAAAAACACCCTTACCCCCTCCCCCCACAACACTCCCAAAAACACCCTTTCCCCTCTCCCCCCACAACACTCCCAAAAACACCCTTACCCCCTCCCCCCACAACACTCCCAAAAACACCCTTACCCCCCTCCCCCCACAACACCCCCATGTGAGGCTTATAGTGTGTAGGTGTCCTGCGCCACATGTGCCAGCAAGTTCTTGCTGGCCCTAATTCTCATGGCCTCCTCCGCCATTGGGTGGTTGGGATGGCGTGTGCCTCATGGTGCGCAGAGAGCGGCGCCGGGGGCTTGTTTGATGGGAACTCGCAGAGGAAGAGGTGCCCGGTTGATCCTGTGGTGGGGGGGTATTGTCGCTCCATGGCGTCCGCAATACGTGTGAGGGCCTGCCTAAGTTGGGCCATTTCCTCACAAATCCTGTTTGGGCAGGCCTCCATGCCCTCCCTTGTTTGGCTTGCATACGACCTAAGGTCATCCCTCAGACGGGCTGCCTCTGCCACATGCTGGCCAACCAGCGCAGTGATTTCAACCTGCCTCTGGCTGATGAGTGCAAGGTCATGTTGACTGGGTCCAGCTGTTGGGGTGGCTGCTGCGCCCTGGTCCATGCCTCTGGCATCAGGTGAGGACACCTGAGGGCTCCATCGCCCTTCCACGGTTTCGTTGCCTGATTCGACATGGCTACCTAATCATGATAATGGCCTTGGGCTTGGCTCAATGGACCGTGGTGGGCTGGGGGTCTGGCTTTGATTCTGAACGTCAATTGCCTCCTCCACATCCGAAAGCGGCGCAGTGGCTGCTGCCTCACCAGTGGAACTGGTGGCAGCAGAGTGCGGGCCCTCCATGCTGGTTTCCAATGTCATGGGGTACACTGCCGTGGGTGGAACAATTGCAGCAGCCGTGGCCTCAGGCTGTGTAGAACTGGTGCTCTTGCTGCCTTTGGCCCTCTGCTGCTGATCACTCCTCCCGGTTCCCCTTGAGGTGGTGGCGGTGCCACCTGTCTCATGTGTCCTGGGCTTTTTCTTTGCTGGTGGAGCAGGTGTCTCAGTGCCCGGTTCATCAGTGTCTGTCTGTGATCCTGTAGGGGACAAAAATAGTGAATATCATCGTTTATGGTTCTACGTGCCTTAAGCATGACCAGCTCCTCGTCGCTGAATTTTTCTTTTTCGCTGACGATCAGCACCTTTCTTGATGGCCTTGGGCATCTTCGCGCTATCCGGGATGATTTTGTGTGCGAGTCTTGTGTAAAGAGGTCCTGGATGCAGAGGATGGCAATGGATTGTGTTTTTAAAGATGGCCGCCGTGCTCCTTCCCGTTCCTGTGCGATGACGCTATTTCCGGTTCCGCAATTTAACAGTCACCGCTAAAAAATATAGCGTTGACTGCTAATAGCGGTGACCACTATTTGCATGTAGAGTGAGGGCGGAGGTGCTATCAGCACTCTCGTCGAAGCCGGTAAGGGACTTTTTGGGGTCTTTAGCGGCATGGCGGTAGGGTCATTACCGGCATGGCGCTATGCTCGTGTCCGCGTACTCGTAATGGTACGCTATTAGCACCCTCTTGCCAAGGCGGACACGTTAATAGCACCATGCCGGTAAATGTTGACTTTTACCGCACAACGTGTAATGAGGCCCATCTTATTAGCCCTTGTGACATTCAGATTGTGCAAGTGCAGTAACGCAAAGTGCAGGGGAAGGGGACAGGGAAGTAAAAGGGGGGGGCGGGAGGGGAAAGTGCAATCAGGGCAGCATTGCTCTGAATAAGTGCAGCCAGGACAGCACGGCTCTGTGCAAGTGCAAGGAGGCGGGGGACTGTAGAGGTTACAGTTACAGCCTCTAGTGCGCGACAGGCCACAGAGGCAGTGCGGGGGAGACCGATCAAGAGGAGCCAGGCACCCAGTGAGACTCTGAGGGTAACCAAGCAACCAGTTGTTTGCTTAGTTTTGGGCTCTAGAGGCCCCTTTGGGATAACTGGTTGGCAATCTATTGTAATGGTACTTTCCCCTTACTGGGACAAGGCACCAAAACAAATGTTAAAGTAGAAACTCTTGGTGCCCACCGTCTGTCAAACACTGCAGAACACTCTGGATGCCGTCCATTAAGCGTTGGGCTCCGAGTTCAAAATAAAAGACTCGACTTGCTAAAGGATGTCCCTTCACCAAAGCCACCCTGACAAAAAAGGCTGTAATAATTATGGAACTTGCATGCTAACCTTATCAAGGGCAAACAGAGCAGTCGGAAATGGAAGAAAAAGCTCAACGGAGGCTATAAAAAAGTAGAGAGAATCCACCATTTACCTCAGTGGTAAAGGTCAATTCAGAAACTTCAAAGGCTTAGTACACAGTCATGTAGTTAGCACATTTAACATGGAATGATGTAATGTAACATACGTAGCGTAGCCTGTGCACTAATAATTTACCAAACGCACACTACTTCAGAACACATGAAAGAACTCAGTTGTAAAATGAATAATTTAAAACACGTCATGTGCCTAAAAATCACTGTGTATGCAGCCTGGGCTGAATACATGTACGCACATTTTTCCTCATGAATATTAATGAGAGATATCCTGAAAATCCATCAATATCCCAGCCCTCGATTCCCGGAGTTGGACAACCTGGCCTTAAATCACAAAGTGTGGTCAACCTGGGAGACAGAATGATATAACCAAGATCACTTGAGACCACAGTCACCAAATTAGTCTCCATTCCATATTGTTCCTCAAGCAGAGTTTTGCTGTTCTTTGGAGAAAACAAGCATGCTGGAATCGCGGAAAGGTGTGAAAGGCTAAGGCAGAGGCAGTCATCCGCTTGTCCGAGTGCGGTGCATAAGGGGGAAGGAGACTTGGGCAGCATCGTTCCTCTCGCCTTTCCCCACCCAGATCTGAGGCCCTGCTTCCTCTGTAGGGAAGTGGGCAAGGTTGAGAGAGAACAGGGTTACAGTGTTCCTCTGCACCACAAGATGGATGAGGAATGTGGTCTCTCTGTTCCAGAATTCTGCTGAACACATTCTCCTGTGAAACTATGAACACATAGCCATTTGAAGGCAAAATCTAGCAAGTGATGTGAGCGTTTGGGCAACCGATGGCAATACCTTGAAAATGGTGTGAGGACTTGGGGAAATAGTGGTAATTCTGTGCATGAAGCCAATAAAGGGAGGCCAAGATGGGAGAGATGTGTTGTGAATGGGATGTTCACGTCATGAGCCTGGCTGCTGCCTTCTGCACTTCTTGGAGACCTAGGTAGAGTGCATTTGATCTCTCCGGTGAGGCTGCACCAATCATTTGCAATACTGCATTCTGCCTGCCACTGGGAGCCAGGGAAGAATCCTCTTTAATGATTTCAGGAGATAAATGCACAGCTGTACAACATTAGAGATTTCATCAACTGCAGATATTTAGGAATGAAGCAGGACACCTAGGATTGTGATGCCGGTGCACAAGCAATAGCTGCTGATGGCACCAGATGTGCAATGTTTTACCATGATTGGTTGGACAATCTGGTTTGGTTTTTTCCTGGGATTTAACTTCGGTGAACTGTGACATAGACAGGTCTATACCATTGGCAAAGAGGGAGAGAATAACATACTGGCACAGCGGCAGCACGGGCCTTAATGACATTTACAAGCAGTGTAATTTAAAAAAATAAGCCCACTATAAGTTATCTTCTAATACACCTTTTCATTATTTTTACATTTTAAATTGTGTCCAATATTATGAATTGCTGTTGTTTTTGGTTAGCATAGCATTTTTATTGTGCAGGTTTTATAGATGAAATGTATCCAAAATAAACTTATTGATTGATTGACATACTGTCCATAGTGACAGTGACCAGGAGGAGCAACAGGGTGTTTTGGCACAGCTAAAGAAATCATCGTAGAAGGTTCTGATAAGATTGGCCAATGGATGGAGGCACATTTTATGGGGGATAGCAGAAGTGGGCACAGAAAGGCTCGCTTAATTAATGTCTATTAAATTGGTTCCGATACTTTTCAATATTCATAGGAGCTATCAGGCTACAGTCTATCCTGTGACCCATGGATCCATACAAAACTCCAATATTCACCAACCAGGTGTAGCCACTTGGTATTGCCTGATGCTCTTCCCAAACTCAATACACCTGAGTTGCAAATATTCACAAAGGTATCTTAAATATCCTTTGCCTTCTCCAATCTGTATGTTTTGTCCGTATTATACTCTAACATCACTATATTCTGTGGTAACATGAATAATCATTCAATATGTAAAAAAGGTATTTTATTCCATGCTTAGTAAGCCAAAAAGGCTAGTGGCAAAACTAACTCCTAAGTCAAACAGTAGCTACAAGCCAATGTATTTCGGAGTTTAATTCAGGGCTTTTGACTTGAGTCTCCTCCCTTGTGTGCTCCAATCTGTCGTGATGGCGTTGTTAAAATGATGTGTAGTTACCTTCCCTCTACACAGCCATTGTGCATGTACTTTGCATCACCATCCTTTGAGGATGGGGTTCCATCACTTAGGTCAACGTTCTTTTTGGGCATTTCAGAGTTACTGTTCAGACTACATCTGCCATTTCAAAAAGTCCTCACGTAGTCCTCCTGTCCTTTTTATGTACTTCTCGATCTCAGTTCCTCTCTCTGGTTCTCTGTAGTCCCTTCTCTGTCTCTATTTTACCTTCTTTTTGCCATCTTATTTCTTTTGTTCTAACACTTGGGAAATGAACCATACACTAGCATGGCTTCTGGGACTCCCTCCCATCAATGGCTGCATGACCCCGGACACCTCTCTCCTCTTGCTGGCCCTCATGGTGGATACCGGCTAGTGATTGGAAATGTTTCTCACCTTTTCTCCAATGGATGCCTCATATATGTCATGTTTATTCACTTGCGTCTATAAGCTGCTTCGTTGCCTAGATGTATTCCTTTTCACACCCTTGCTGGCACAGTCAGGGCTGCGGGCCATGCAATAAAGGCACGTGTATGGTCCTGAAACCCTCAAATAGCCCCAACCCTTACCAGTTTACATATAGGGCCATATAAGTGCCTATCCAGAGTGGCCTCTCCTGCAACAGGCAGCCCGTATTCCTTACGGAAAACCTAGGCAATGAACTATCTCCCTGGGTGTCCCAGAGCATACAACTCCTGCCCCAAAACTCTGCCGTAGCATCTCTTTTATCTTAACATAACCTCTGAAACCCCATGTAGCTGCTCCTTCCCCAAGGATGCCTGAGCTATTGCCCCTGTCCCACTCTCCGAAATAACCTCTCCAACTATAGCATTTGCGCCCACAATCCCATACATCATCCTCTATTCCATGGGATCAGGTCCTGACAGTCCCAAACAGCATTCCCTGCTCCTCAGATCGTGTGCCCCACAGCCCCTAACAGCAGCCCCTGTATCAAAGTATATCTGGCCCAGAAACCGTCACAATATCTGTTGTGCATAGCGTTTCTGCCTCTAAGTATTTGTCCCTCTCTTGTATTATAGGATGCCTTCTCCAAAGACCCATATGAAACCTCCTTTGAGTGCAAGTATCTTTGAGCTGAATTCCCAGAAGAAATCCTTGTAGGTTCCACCCACTTCTGCATGCCCATCAGCCTTAATAGCATCTCTTGTAGCACTGAACCTCTTGCTCACATCCTCTAGCATGATTGTGCATGGATGCTTATGTGCAATGCCCTCAAGACTGGCCTATCTGGGCGACTGCTGTGATTGTCCCCTGCCGTGTCACGGGGTCCAGGGTAGGGTCACTTGGGGAGCTTCCCCCTACTGTCCAACATCCACTGGATTGGGGAGGCACTCATCCGTTGGTAGTCGCCAGAACCAAGCTGGGGAGTGCATCACAGGGGTCACAATGATTCATATGATTAGAATAGATAAAGGGGGATGCCACTGGGACCCAGACTTGGATTATTCAAGCGGGCACATGAGGGTCGAATTACTTAATCAAGAGGATTTCCCATATATTACTGCACAACCTCAAAGGATCTTGAAGAGTTGGGGAATATAAGCCCTCGCTGTGAACATACTGTAAGTCGTTGTAATAGGCACAAAATAAGGGGTACAGCGGCTCTACGTTCTCTTGCAATTTTACAGCATTGTCCAAGCACATTCCTGCTTATTCCTTTTGTAACATGACACCAAAGTTCTGAGTGCTTGGTTCCTTCAACTGCATAGAAAATTGGCAAAAGATGTGTTATATTTATTTGGTTATGGATTGATTGCGGTATATACATAACATAGGCCATTCCAAAGGGGTAATGGAACATTGTGTATTTGAAATAAAGGAAAGAGATACTGTGTATTTAAAGAGATGATTTTTACCAATGTTAATCAATACATTTGTTCTCAAACAAGGCAATTTGCAATGGTCTCCTAAATTTAAAACCCCTTTCTTGGAAGACTGGGCTATGCAACCTGCTACTAGTGTGTTTTTCGCCTCACCTGTGAGAGGTTCTAACGCAATCCTGCCGTGGCTTTTGAAGGGCTTTCAGCCAACCTTTTCTGTTGAACAAAACACTATTTTTCTTCTTACTTGGGAAGTTGCCTTATCTGGGAGTCAGTTTAGGGCAAGTTCATATGTGCTTTCACGTGTTTTTAACTCAATTGTCTCAGATTATTGTGTTGCTTCTCTATAATTTGCCACATACTTTGAGATCTTGCCATATAGACCATGCACTTCATAGTACAATGTGCAGCAGTCATCATTCCCACTCACATGCGCACAGAGACACACCGCCACAGCAAGCATGCATAGATAGGTGGACAAACAGTTCATGAATTTTGTTGGCCTTAAGAAGTGCTCTACAAAGTGTCCACACACGGAGCTATTGGCTAAAGTTATTTGGGTTCACCATGCTACCAGCTGTCCTGAGTAGGTAACTGCAGGAAAGGGATGGTCTACATGAAGATTATCCCAAGAGGAGCCTAGCAACCGCTTGGAGTGCTGGTGGGGCAGTTTCCGCAGAAGGTGATGTGGTGGTCCAATGATTGCTTGAGCAACAGCCTGAGAACTGTATACTCAACAGGGAACCTACCATGAGCTGCCAAGTGACCCGCAACTCGCAGGTTTTGCCTGCAATGAAATTCCCAATACGAGGGGACACAAAGGTGTATGAGCAGAGGAGGCTGTCAAACTATGCCATCACATTACCTGTGTGATGACTCTTTTAGATCCAAAGCAAGTCTTTTGGAGTGGCGTTATGGAGGGTGGCTTCTCTTCAAACAATCCCACAGATGTGACCTGCATTTTGCAAAATGAATCCCCAGACCTCTCAGCCCTAAAATATGTCCTTGCTTCCTCATCAAGAAACTTTCTTTTGAAAAAAAGTAATGTATTATGGGAGTCAAGTTGCAGAGGAACCATCCAAGGAGTGAAAGGAAAGGGTGAAAACCCTGGATGGAGACTCATAACAGGTGTGTAGCTAAATTAATATTCTGTGGAAATGTTAAGCAAAATGTGTTATGTTTATCTTTTGAAATGTTATATCTATTTCTCTGTAACGTTTTTCTCTCAAATGCAATGTCCTATCTTCGGGGAAAAGATGTTCTGTAAAAATTACTGAACCTTTATTTTCTTTCTATTTCTAGATAATTAACTTCCTTCACTTCCAGCCTGAGGGCAAGAGGGGAGTCCTCGGAGGACGCCAAGTTCCCTAGGAAGAAGGAAGGAAAGGTGGTTCCATGCTACACCCCCAACCCAAAGACAGAGGTGGAAACCAGAGCACCCACTCCCTAAGGAAGGAGAAGGAGGGGATTCCATTCTGCAACCTTTCCAGAAAGACAGAAGTGGAGGCCAGAAGGAAACTGAGATGGACTTCCGAAGAAAACCTCACTCTGCCCTGCTCTTGTCCACCAGAGAATCATGGTAGAACTGGGGGGGGACATGTGGGGTTTAATCAAAGTCCTAAACAAACATAACTGAAAGGCCCACTGAAAAGAAATGACCTGTCAGCCTTCCAAAACCTTCACACTGAAAATGGGCCTATTAAGGCAGACTGTGTGGGTTTCTGCTGCAAGTAACACAAGGGAGATCTATGTGAATGGCCAAGCACTGGAAATTGAAAGGCCTACCTTTTATTACAAAAGAAAGGTTTACCTGAAAAGCAGCATTTTCCTGTGAAACTGCCACCCATCAAAAGGCAATGCACTATGACAACTCAAACCCACTTTCCAGCATAAAAACGAGCAGCAGATAATTAAAAATATATTTTATGAATGACTAAAATAAACAGCCCTGTACTTTCAACTGTCACATTTAAAAACCAATGCTTTGTGCAAAGAAAGAAGAAATCCACTGATCCAAAATTAAAGTGAACCATGATCAGTAAAATACACAGTATTTCAAAGAATAAAGGCTGGTGTTTAGCCATGTAATATGTAAGTTAATTTCAGCAAAGGACAATATGTGGGTCTCTCGGTGGAATTCGTGAATGGCTTCCCCACTGCAGGCTCATTGGCCTCTGTATCTGGAAAGGGAGTTCCTTTGACGCTCCTACATACCAGTTATTTACAACTGTAATAAAGTGACTATCAGCCCTTGCTGGGGAAAACTACAAAAAATAGAATGTTTTGAGTTCAGAATTGTGGTTCACTCAAGATAACCATGACAGAATGCCAGATGTCAGCATGGCCTCATGACATCATAGGGCTGGCCTGGCTCCTTATATGCAACAGGAGATCTCTGTGTGGTCGATGCATCCCAACTATTTGCGACCAGTAGCCCATTAACTTTCAAAGTACAAAAGGCTAGATGATTTATTGCAGACAGTGTCAACATTGCTGCATAAGAGACTCTGTGTGTGTTACATGGGTTCCAAGAAATGACCTCCTCAGAGCTTAAGTGAAACTAGCTGTGGATTTAATCAGAGAGAATAGGTATCATGTATTTTGCTATTGAATGGCCAATAGGACCACATTTTGGAGATTTTCTTCATTATCTTTAGGGTGAGAACAGCCTTTGAGGTGTCATCTGAAAGCTTATTTCAAGGTGGTTCTGTGGGGGTAATTTGCATAAAAGTCGGAATTTCAAAACTCTGGTACCTAGCCAAAATGTTGTCACAGCTCCCCAGAAAGTGGGAAGAAGATGAAACTTGGGACAATAGTGGTTAAATGTATCACATAACTGCTGGTAAAGTTTGATCATAATCACTGTTATCATTTACATGTAATTAAGAAAAAAAGACCAATTGCGCAGGCAACATGATGCGAACGTGGCTGTCATTTTTTTAAATTCCCTGTGATTAGCTGAAGCACAATATATATATATGTTAAATTTTAAAGGTATTCATACTGCACACCGTCACCAATGGAATTGGCCCACAGGCTCTCAGGTGGATCTGTAAAACAAGAGGGCGGGCAGGTTAGATTAGTCGGGTGAAGAGGGAATAGGAAAGTGAGAGAAGTAGTGTGCTGTTGGTGGCTTCAGTTCGGTTTCAACCATGCACTGAGCTTTGGTGTGAGTATTGGACCGATGCAAGACTGCATATGCTGTTGGTGCGGTATATCTGTTGTTTGTTTGTTTTTGTTGCAGTGTGGTGAAATGCGTGTGTTTTGCTGGGTGAGAAATGGTTGTGTGAATTTTTGGAAGAATTAGGTATGCAGATATTTCAGTTTGGGTTAGTAGGTTATATATCATAATCCTTGCAGATCTTGTTCTATTTATCTAGCATTCCTGTAGGTAAGCTTAATTGCCACTTTTCTTTCTTGTCCATCTAATTGTTGTGATTGACGGCATGGCACATTCCTGGCTTTGTTGTATTTGAACTAAGTGAAATGGGAGAGGGTGTGTCTAATCCCCCCTCTGGTATTGGTGCTGTAGATTAACAGTCCGCTAATCCCTTGCTATCTATTCTGTCAGTGGTCCAGTTGTGCCTGTGTGTAATTTGGGAGCTTGGTTGCTATTGATAAATTGTCCCTGTCCTTCCGTCATGGTCTAGCTTTGTATTCAATCTTTAGTTACGTCTTTTAGTTTATATATCATGGCAGTTATAAGTGATTTATGAAGTTTTGCCATGCAGGCACTTTTTGCCAAAAAGTTGACATGAGATAAAAACGGGAATTTCACATGGGAGTTGCAATATTTCTGTTCTAGATTTCTAAACCAATCCTAAAATAGAAGCTGGACTTGGGGAAGGAGGGAAATGTCAGTGTCCAAACCGGGATGCAAGATCATAGGTTAGCACTGCATTATGTTCACTGTCCACGGAAGGGGCTTAGAGAGTAAAAAGGTCTTGCACCATGGAAAAAGGGAGGCTGCAAAAAGATTACCATGGGACTGCTACCAAAAATTATCTAAGGGGATCTGATGACATTTTCTTTGGTGGAAATATTGCTGGGGAGACTAGAAAACAGAGGCTGTGAGCCTTCCCTGGAACCATAGTGGGAGGATTACTGTGGCCATTGACTGAAGTGTTGGCCAGAACCCTGTTTTTCCCTAGGACCGAAGCCCTGCTCAGTCTATGAGTGCAAGCCCAGAGGTTTCCAAAGGTAAGTAGATGTCAGATGTGAACTAAATGTCAGTGTGGAGATCTATTTAATCCTCTCATTCCCTTTCGTAGTGGGTTCTCTTCCATTAGTGGGTGGGGGATCTATTTAATCCCCTCATTCCCTTTCATAGTGGGTTCTCTTCCATTAGTGTGTGTGTCAGGGGGGATTGTGTAGACTCTTAGCATATTTGGATGTATATTAATTTAATTAACTCCTAAATAGATTGGACGTAGGGGGACCTTGGAAGAATTTGAAACTTTCACCCTTCCTCCTTCCTCCTAGTGGGAAGATACAAGATAGTTATTTAAAGTAATTGGGGTGCCTTGACTTTCCTGTTCGTCCCGGACTTCTCTAATTAGAAGGGTGGCCCATTCATAAAACAGAAATTCCCAACTAAACCCATTAAAAGGTATTTTAAACAAAAAATGTGCTTGCCACCAAAACGAAATTTACACCTATCACCATTCCCAAACCTTGCCTTTCAAACCAAAAGATCCTTGTCCCTAACATGAAAATTCCCCACTGAAACCCATTCCACAAACTTGCTTTTAAATAAAAGGTATTCTTATCTTGAAAACGAAATTCCCAATTGCCACCACTCTTTCAACATCAGATTTAACCAAGGGGTGCCCTTGGCCCAACAAAAAGAAAATGTTAAGCTGCCCAACTTCCCCAACACAGGCCTTTAAGTAGGGGGGAGTCTGAAAAACCAGAATTCACAATCATCCTCATTTTACTGACCAAATTCCCCAACACAGGCCTTTAAGTGAAGGGGGGTCAGAAAAACCAAACTTCTAAATAGGCCTCACTCCCAACACTTGGCCAGAAGGTTGCTGCATGTCATTGGTGCTTGGGGATTTTGGGCTGGGGGAGAAGTGCTTTGAAAAAATGAGACCTCATGTATGCAACACTGAACGTGTTATGTACATCTTGTTTTTAAATTATACCTGTGTCTACTCCTAAGCTAAATGCAGGTGAAGTCCTATTTGCCATAGGCATTTTTACAAATCTGTGATTTAAACTGCTTGCATTTTGAGTGCGCAGTGAACTCGATATAGCAAGCCTTGATGGTGAACTAGTTTCCAGAAAACGAAAATGGCGCTTATGTTTTGATTATGTCCTAGCACCGTGCCATATTATTGTTATTGAAATTCAATATTCCATTGGATTCATGGGGAAAGTGTTTTGACATTTTGTTTAGCCTGTTTGTGAGATGAAAGTAAATGTAGACCACGTGTGTTTTGTAATTGAAGCTGTGTTTTCTGCCACAAGGAAGGTGGTATCTGTGAGTGAACAAAGTTAGTATTCATTGAGTTTATAATTAAAATAAATACATATTCTTTCTATGTCCCGGCCTGGTTCTTGGTTCACTTGGGCACATGGGGAGATTCAGGTGGCTCTCTATGAGTCATAAGTAAGGCCAACTCTAAAACAACATAATCGAGCATTGCAGGGCTCCTTGATTGGGGGTGGAAAGGAACTCCCCAGGTCAAGGGCGGCCTCAATATAACGCGACAAACTAAGGTAAACCTAACACTAAATTTTGGAAATAATAAAAAATAAACAAATGAGCATTCATTGGGTACAGATGAATGTTTGTTTAAAACGTGATTCATTTAAAACACAGAAAACGTTCTTTGCTGTCTTCCTACCTATTAATTTGTTTCAACGCCAAGAAGTTCAGTCATAGTGAGCACAAGCCATGTGAAATCCTATCATTATGGTTAGGGCAGTTCCATCACCTGCCATGTGTGTTTTCCACCACCTGGCTATTTTCCACATCTTTGTACCTATAAATTTCATCTACAAATTCTATAAGGCAGACTAAAGGGTAACTCGATAGTACAATACAGTGCACGCTTGACATACTTATAGCCAATCATGGTCAAATAAAGAACTTTGATCTTTTTTCAGTCAGACACATTTATGCTATGTCATAAAGATTTTATACTGTGTCACTCAGGACTGGATTGTTTTTATCTAAACCAATAGCACAGCTATTACAAATGGGTAAGTCAAAGTGACTTACAGTAGGTCTGGTTCTTAATCTGATGCAATTGTCCATACTCAATGTGTTGATTTCACAATGCATTGTGTTCTTTAAGGAAGTTGGATGAAATATGCAAATGAACGAAATATGCACAGTTGTACAGGGCCCGCCATGGTGGCATAGTCAAAGCACAAGTGATCCTCGAGTTCGTTGTGAAAAGTTAGCATTTATGCTTAACAGTCACCCATGATTGTCTACTAGAGAGCTTGAAAAGTGCGAGTATTAAAGACTGAGGGGCCAGGCATGGCCTCACCATCCAGTGGTGAATGTTTGGCACAGCTGCTAATTTTGTTGTACAGCACCCCCAACTATTTCCCTTTCCTCCATCTCTTCTCTTCAACTGTTTAGCTGATGTTACTGTTGCAACAAGCGCGATACAAGCAACCAACATACCATACATCCAGGGTCTTCAACAAGTAGATTGTGATCTACTGGTAGCTCGCCTGAGACTTCCCAGTAGCTCTTTGTATCAGACCGCAAAATGAGCACTGCAATTATTTTGGTGTCTGAAGTCCCTGGGCCTTTTCTCCTGCATCTCCCTCTCCTCTTCCTGCAAAGTAAACTGTCAAAAGATGTTTGCACGGTGAGAGGAGGGGCCGCATCTGGGATTGAAGGCCTCAGGCAGTGTCCCAACAAGGGGTTAACTATCAATAACAAAAGTAAATGGACAATTGTTGTGGCCATTATCCCAAGAACTGCAAATGACGGCTGATTAGAAAGGGTAAGAGTGCATAAATCTGCATGCCATGTGAAACAAAGCTGTGGGTGTGATTGTTTCAGTCTCACTGTGTTTCCTTAGATTTATTTCAGTTAGCATTACTTTGCATGCTGGTAATTGTAGGCGTACAATTAGAATGGTGAAAATAAAGCTACAGCTGTAATCGCTGTTTGCTCAGTGTATGTGTAAAAAGACAATCCGTGTGGGATCCAGCTTGTAAGAAAAGGCTACATCTAGCGTTGCACATTGCGGTTTATGGTAAAACTGAATTATTTTGTTTTATTTGCAGATAATGAGTTCTCTGTTTTAAAGCCTTGGTACCCAAACTGTATTAAAGTTTAAGATGCAATTTGCCGTAATATGGAGGAGCCCACCTCTATGGATGTCCCAAAACAGGAATTCAAGCGCTAACGGCAAATTTTCATTTTAGTAAATGTGGAAAACTACTAGCTGCACTGCATTCTGGTGCTTGTCCACTTACATTTATAAAACTAAAGGAATTTAAAGTGACATGTGCTCTCAATACCAGGGTTTAAAAAACATAATGTGAAAGTTCTGTTTCAGCCCATGTTTTACGAAACAATGGTAGGAATTAAGTAATTAGGTGGGAAAATTAAATTGAGCAGTAGTTTGCATGCATATATTTTGATACATATAGGACTAAACCTAGTTACTAAGTAACAGAGAACTGTAGAAAAAAACAGGGTGGTTTGTATAGGGAAAGAACAATGAGGAGGTACATGGGATGGGAGAACAATGAACTGGGTTGATCCCCCTTTGTCTATTTACACAAACCGGGAGATCTATAGAGATCTATGGGGAACCTCTACGCATATGTTCAAATTCTTGCAGGGGATTTCCAGACTTTCAATACGGTCCTGAAATGGTGCAATTTATAAGTACTGTTTTTGCTACTAATTCGGCAAAACACCATAAAATGTACAAGTAATTTTCTAATACATGAAAAATTCCAATATGTCTGAAAGAGCTGCATGTGTAAGCCAAGCATGGACCATTGGTCATGCACCAGATTAACCTGTGTGATTTCTACAGGGAGAGGCAGCAATCCTGTGAGCTGTTCTCTGGGACACTGTCTCCTTTGTAAAGGGGCGCCAAGTGGCAGGCCACCATACATTATGAATATGTCGCCCCTCGCTACAACCATGCTCTCTTGGCTCAAAATATTAATATAATGATTCATATGTTGTTTGATTGCCTTGTTATATGATTTGTGCATGTTTCAAGTCATCGCTATAAAACTGACTGTTATTTTAGCCCTGTGATTAACACTTTTTTTGCATATGACTTGATGACTTGGTATCTACATCATAATTGTTTCAATCTTGCTAATTATTTTGACATAAAGGGTCTGATTCATGGAAAAATGGCCATTGATCCTGCAAAACATGTGCACCCAAAACAACTTTACGTGCCCCCTCGCACATAAGATTTTTTGCGCACACAGCATATTAGTGGAATTGTTCCTGCAAAGAAACCCTACGCGCAAGTTGTGACCGGAACGCCCATGACACATTCACACGGCCCAACGTGAAGGTGCCATACTCATAAGCAGTTTCCCCGGTCTTACATATGTGTCAGGTGTGTATGTGTTAAGTGTGTGCATCGGTGGTAACTGAGGAATCTCTGCATGATTTTGAGATTTTGTTAGTCCCCATTCCTAAGTCCCATTGAGCTATACAGGGCAACAGCGGTATTACCACCAGGGTTCTATGGAAAAAAGGGGGTGGACCACAGACTTCCTCCTGCTCTTGTTGTAGTGAAGACTAATAATAGTCAAGTCTCAAAACCACACCACCCAAAAAGAGAGTTGCTTAACTAAAAGTAACTCTGAACCCCACCACTTCGTATAGGAAACACCACTGTTTCTTATTCTAAACACATAAATGTATTCAAAAGTGTATACATACAGATCAAAAACTCAGGTTGCCTATACATACTGGTTCATACATACAAAAGACATTGTTACATAATATACATTTAACATTCAATCTGGGTTAGTACATTATTTTGGCCTGTATGATTATGCCATAGTGTTTTTCATACCCTACTTTCTCTTTTTTTGTATAAGAGGTCCGGTGGATCAATGAACCTCACTCTGGGGGCGGTGTCTTACCGCAATGTACATACAAAGCAAGATCAGGAATCACATACATTCTTATTTTCTAAGATAAAACTGGAATCAAAGTTCTTTCCAATGGTCACACTTAACAGTAGTGTTTTTGATGTTTACTAAAAGTTTGTACTATCTCTGTGTTCTTTCGCAATCTTAACTTTAGGTACCATGCACCATCCCCATCAGGTGCCTATTGCTTGTCACCCTTCTGTTCACTAAAGGTGAAACAATGGATATGCAGAAATGGTGTCGACGTACTGCGTTTCGGCATTAGAGAAAGGGATAGTCCACATCCATGCGCTGGTCTTCCGTTGTTGTTGACAACGCCCTTCGTCAGGACAAAAAGAATAGTTTGTAATGGTATAAATCTTCTTAACCCAAATGTCATGATCTACAATTAAAAAGAATAAAGCAATGAGTTAAAATAAGTGGTCTGGGAGCTCTCACTAATAAGAGACTGCAGGTGGTGGAAAGAGACATGGATCAATAACCTGATAGGGTGAACCAGAACAAGGACAGTTCTCCAAATATTGGAATACATCACAGAATGTGCATTTCGGAACGAAATTCTGTAAAAAATGACAGGGCAATGCCATGTGAACTACAGCGTATAGATATGGCCATAAATATGTTCACACGGTTGCAAACACTAGTAGAAGAGAACGTTGCTGGGGTGCAGGACTAATCCCTACCTTGATGTATAAGAGAGGAATTGCCTTAGTGCATGCTGATAGCGTCTAAGCAACTGCTCATCTGTTGACGCTGGATGTGGTTGCTTCAAAGAAAATTGTCATTCGGTTCAACTCCGCTCTATTAGAAGCAGGAAAGGACAAAAAACCTTATCAGTCACAAGGGATGCAAATATTGATGCGCCACATCACTGTGGGACTCTGGTGAAAGTTGGAGTCACAATAAGTAGCAAAACTTAATAAATAAACTTTGTGACTGTTATACTCTCATATCAGTATCCGGGTGCGAGAGGGTGAGTGTTTGGGTCACCATTTGTAGCAAAACTTCATAAATAACCTTAGTGATGTTAATATCTGTGTGGGCAAGAGCAATAGGAGTCTACAAACTTAGTAGATCAACATCAAAACAGAAAGGGTGGGCTAATACGCTTTCAATCTGTAGTACTAAGGTATGGTCTTCTAAGAATCCATGAAGGGGGCCGGCTCCGAAGAGATCGCGGAGAAATTGAAAAAACGGCATGCAGTACATGAACACCTCGTTACGTCCCAGTTGCATCGCTGTGTGGCAAATCAACGGACAGCTGTGGGCGCAATACGGAACAAACCAAATGTGTACCTTATGATAGTATAAACAGGGACTTCTCCTGTGATATCTTCAGCTGCACGAAGCCGTGCTGGAGAGATGCGATGGTCCGGCATGTCTGATCGGGAAACTCAATCACTGCCGGTCTGTCGGGTTGAATAGATAAAGAAAGGGGACTTGATCCCTGCTAAATCGCGAAAACTGACTAATTGGAAAAACTGCGCTGTAATGTGGTTGGAAGGACTAAGACCTTGCTCGAACATAGAAAAGGGACTAATGAAACCCTATATAAACCTGCAGATCATGCATGATCTTATGTCAAGCTTGATATACAATTAATAGCATGTATGGGTTGTCTGTTACATGTTTGGTGGCACAAACATGGTGCGAGTAATGAAACAATAAACAATGCATCAAAGTTAACAATACATAGACCTTCTCAGAACCAAATGCACATAACAGGTACAGAGCTACGAATTCATGTGTGGATTTTTCTGTCCATGCAGTGTTTCCCATACACTTTATATGTCTCCGAATTCAATTTCTGTGCATGTTTAGTTTGAGGCATGCAAATTGCAGTGCACATTTCTATTGGCACTGGTACTGGGGCAATAGACAGTGTGCACAAGTCACAGTAAGTCAATTCTCAAAAAATCGCAGGTAGGGCCAAAAAATAATAATAAATAATAAATAACAAACCCGGGGGACACAAGGCAAATGGGCAAGACAATTGATGTAAATGTTGGTATTACCCAAATTGTGTTAACACAATTGTTCAATTGACCTAATTGATTGAAAGTCAAGGGTGCAAATTGACCTTTGCACAATTGACCGTATATATATATGCATTATGCTGCTTACTGCTTTCCTTTGCATTGTATAGGAAGCTGTAATCCCAATGAAAGAAAGGGCAGCGGCATTTGGTATTAGGCCCACGTTACGAATCATGTACTGTGGGATTGCCAATTGATGTTGCATTTGCCACAACATAGGGAAAGGAAATGCAGTGATTTTAACCACTAAATTGCTCCCAAGTACATATATGGTTTTGAAGGGCTCGAGTGGCGATACACTCGGCAGCAGCAGAGGCCAATTAGATTAATTTGTGTTATACATATACATGCAGCGACTAAAGATTGGGTAACAAATTAGATTGCTAATTATGGTCGCTGACAGGCACTGTTTGTGAATTCTATTTTGAACAGCAACATTTAACTCAACATCAATAATTGTTATTTAAACATGTAAATATGGCCACCATGCGTGTGCTGCGCAGAGAGTGTGTTAACCATGGGAGTCCTTCTTCTATTTTGGTAGCAACATCCACCAACAGTTCCACACCCATGTTACAAATTCACTGTTTGAATGGGGACGCGTGGTTGTGATCAAGCGGCCAGCTGAGCCGCGAAACGCGTTAACGTCCTCAACGCGCACTTTTACTATGCACTTTGGGAGTGCCATATTTTGATGGCTTTTTACTTTTTTGCCAAGTTGTAAGGCACCAATAAAGACGGTACATTTTTACAATAACCATCTTCTGGTCTCTGGATTTCGTCATTTCTGGATGTGGAGATTCTACTCGCCTTGCCTGATGTTCATCAGCTCCTGTGCAAAGGTGAATTGTAATTTGAACAATTGTAGTTCGAACAATTTGTATACAACCTAAATGTTGATGTCTTGTGTGGTCTCTTTCTATATTTTGACTCAGTAAGGTGTGTTAGTGCATACCCTGATTTTGACTTGAAAATATGGGCTCGAAAATCAGAATGAAACCAAAAAAGAGGGTGGGGGTTGTTGTGTTTTTTAGAACAAAAGGCTCCATTCAATGCTGGTATTTAAACCTTTCTTAACACTGTCCACTTTTTGAATCCATTTCTGTTCGGGTCTCCATAGGGCCAAATCTCTGTCACCTCCGTGTGTCTTGGCTTGTATTGTTTGAATCACGAACCATCTGATATCCAAATGTATGTGTTTCTTTAACTGGAAATGTTCCACAACTGGTTTGTCATCAACCATGTTTTTCACACAGGAACGATGTTCGTAAATGCTCTGTCACACCGGTCTTTTAGTCTTCCCTATGTAGACCAAATCACATGGGCATTTAATGCCATAGATAGCACAGGATGATTTACAGTTGGTGAATTCAGTGAAGACTTGTTTGACTTTGTTAAGGGACACACTTTTCATGTTTGTTGTAAGTGAACACACCGAGCATGAATCACACTTCAAATGCCCGATGACCGGGAGGAGTGCCCAGAGAGTGGATTATTCCACTATCTTTTTGACATTTTCTTCAAAAGTGTGGACCAGCATTTGTCTCAGGTTGCTAGTTTTTTTAAAGTCAAACCTTGGTTTCTTTGGCTGAAAGTCTGGGGTAGATATTAGAGACCAGTGCTTCAGAATTATCTTTTTAAGTGTGTTACTAATCGGACTATAGGTAGTCACGCAGGTCATCTTCTCTTCCACGGTTTTTATATGTTTTGTCAAAGTTACCTCTCGTGGGGTATTCCTGGCTTTTTTTGTGTGCTTTATCGCCTTACGTGGGTATCCTCGGTCCAAAAGGCGTTTTGTCAGGTCTTCAGCATGTTGTTCAAAATTTTCCGCGTTGGGACAGTTTCTTCTAATCCGAAGAAACTAACCATACAGCAAGTTGGTTTTCAAGTTGTTGGGATGATAACTGCCAAAATGTACCAAAGTATTTTGTCAGTTGGCTTGCGATATAGGGTGGTTTCCAGTTGTCCTTGCGCATTCTTGAAAATCATCAGGTCGAAGAAGGGTAATTCCTTCTTGTTTGCTGACATGGTGAATCGAAGATATGGGTCTCGGGTGTTAATCCAAGACTTGAAATCACCAAGTTCTTTCAAAGTGCCTGTCCAGATCGTGAAGACGTCGTCAATATATCGATGCCAGTTCCTCATTCGGTGTCTAAAGGGGTTAGTGTCATTACTGATGAATTTCATCTCAAAAGCATCCATGTAAAGGTTTGCAATATCTGGTGCAAATGTTGCGCCCATACTTGTACCGTGTACTTGTTGGAACATCTCATCTTCAAAAATGAAGACATTTTCCGTCAGGGCCAGTCTTGTGATTTCCAGAATGAAGGCAGTCGGTAGCCTGGTAGTCGGATTAGGTCTCTTCTCTAAATAGCCTCGGAGGACCTGAAGTCTTGCTGTTTGTGGTATACTAGTATATAGTGCCTCCACATCAAAACTGACAAGGAAATCTCCACTGTTCGATGTGATGTTGTCGAGGATGTTAATCATTTCCATAGTGTCCCGGACATATGATGGCATCTTGATGTCAAATGGTCTGAAGAACACGTCCGCATATTGTGTCAAAGGTTCAAGGATGGACCCAATAGCTGACACAATGGCCCTGCCTGGTGGCGTCTTGCTGTCTTTTTACACAGACCAGGAGATCTATATACAGATCTATGTTCAACCTCTACGCATATGCTCAAATTCTTGCAGGGGATTGCCAGCGTTTCAATATGGGCCTGAAATGGTGCAATTTATAAGTACTGTTTTTGCCACTAATTCGGCAAAACATTGTACAATTTACAAGTAATTATCTAATACATGAAAAATTCCAATATGTCTGAAAGAGCTGCATGTGTAAGCCAAGCATGGACCATTGGTCATGCACCAGATTAACCTGTGTGATTTCTACAGGGAGAGGCAGCAATCCTGTGAGCTGTTCTCTGGGATACTATCTCCTTTGTAAAGGGGCGCCAAGTGGCAGGCCAGCATACATTATGAATATGTCGCAACTTGCTACAACCATGCTCTCATGGCTCAAAATGTTAACATAATGATTCATATGTTGTTTGATTGCATTGTTATATGATGTGTGCACGTTTCAAGTCATCGCTATAAAACGGACTGTTGTTTTAGCCCTGTGATTAACACTTTTTTGCATATAACTTATCACTTGGTATCTACATCATAATTGTTTCAATCTTGCCAATTATTTTGACATAAAGGGCCTGATTCATGGAAAAATGCCCATTGATCCTGCAAAACATGTGCACTCAAAACAACTTTGCGCATCCCATGCGCATAAGATTTTCTGCGCACACAGCATATTAATGGAATTGTTCCTGCAAAGTAACCCTATGCGCAAGTTGTGGCCGGAACACCCATGACACATCCACACAGCCCCACGTGAAGGTACCATACTCAAAAGCAGCTTCCCCGGTCTTACACGTGTGTCAGGTGCCCCATTCCTAATTCCCATTGAGCTATACTGGGCAACGGAGTTATTACCATTAGGGTTCTATGTCATAATAGCCCAGGAATAATAATCTTGACAAAAAATGAAGATGTAAAAATAACAAACGCTTTATTCAAAGTAATACAAACATTAAAAGTAAAGGCATTTAAAATGAACAAAATAAAAATAAATGTATTTTGTTTTCTTCTAAAAATCCAAATTATGCGTAAATAAATTGTGTGTTTTTGATTTCTTATTGATTTAGTAGTAACAGGGAAACAACACCATAGGACCCCATCTAAACCCATCACCCCACTATTTTCACGTTTTTCCAGCCATGAAGGTCTTTTAAAATAGGGAAACGGCGCTCCTCATACCCACCACACACCATTCTACTCCTCCTTTGCCCTTCTCACCTTCTCTAAAGCATACACATCCCACCTTGCAGTTGTTTTCTTTTTTGTTTAATCTAGTTAATTGCTTTATTCAGGGTGATAAATCAGGGGCAACATGCTTGTTTTGGAAGCAAGACAACGCAGAGCAACACGGGTTCAAATCCCGGTCCCACCCGTACTCTAGAGACTGGTCTCTGGTATTAAGTGCTTTATAAAAGAAGAATTAGTTAATTAGGTAACTCTTCTTTTATTAAATGCTAAAGTTGTTATAGTTGTGTTTTCTTCGATTCTACTTAAGCTTTTTTTCATGGAAGATATCTATGCCTAGTAGTTTTCAGTATTCTGCATTTTCCAGAGATATATTTACTGTGCCCCAATACCACCAATGATTACCTCCATGTTTTATGTAGTTCCTCTCTTGATGTAGGCAGTATTACCCATTATGGGTTTAAAAGCTCATGACCAGGCGGGTTTAAGAAACAGGCTCTAGTACATCAGCTCCTGTTATTTCAGTTCCCTCCATACTTGCAGTGATTCTCTGTGAGCTTAAAATAGTCTTGGTTAGACATTTGAAGACATACTGTTTTTTAAAGTCAAGATGAAACCCGATCTTAACCATAGATCTTTATTTTGCTACTCTGCTAAGCAGAATTTTACGAATGCAAGATTAATAATATTGTTCCATCTTATTGCTGAATCAAACTATACCATTTTCACTTCTTCTTTACAATATGTTTAGGGGTATGTGAGCAGTAATGCATTAAAGAAGTGTTGTTAAATCTCTAGATATTTGTTTCCTCTAAACCACATACAGATGATGGCAAGACGTGCACTCCCACCATAAGACTAACACTTCGCTTAGCATCAAGGTTTTTACTTTAATCACCAAAAAGACGAGCCCGGATCATCACCCTCCGGTTCATTTCAAATAAAGTATTTGAAGCCAAATCAGGGAAAGGATTTTCACATAAATAAATAAATAATTCGATGTTTTTAAAAGCGCTGCTCCAAGAGGAAAAGGGTATGCAAACGGCGCTACACATATTTCCAAATGTGTATCCAGTGACACAATATGAAATATCATCCCCCTGTCAGCGCATTCACTCTAGAGGTTTGCTGTGTCAGACACCAACATAAAACACAAAAGACAGACTCGATGGATGTTAATTAATTAAAGAAAACGCAACTGCATTAATATTGCCTCCATGTTCCTTTGTTATGGGGCAGCCAAGATGGAGCTATTTTTGCATGCAAAGTCTTAATGTGCGCCAGAATGGGAAGCTTTGGGCTCATTAGCAGCCCTGTTTAGGCATGAAAGTGAACCATTACTCACTTGAATGGACCGGGGCTGCCATTGCTTGCCATGCACCTGGCAGCAAGATGGAGCTCAGATCGCCTCCAGTTAGCGAGTTATAGTGGCCTGGAAACAGGCGCATGCATACCTTAGCCCGAGTCCTTGGCAGTACCAGAACAGGGCAGCCCCCTGGGAAGCCTTTCAGATCCTGATGCCCCACACTACCCTCAAAATATTGAAATAGTGTTGAGTAGTGTACCCCTTCTGGTACCAGAACCTATCTCCGTCATTGCTGCGTGTTGCTGTTCACACAGAGAACAATACATGATTGTTAATGGAGAAGTGTTATTTGCTTTGTATTTTAGGAAAGCATTTCTTGCACTTTCAGTATTACAAGTCATGCTGGGGAACATACAATAAGGGAGTGGCTCAAGTACCTATTCAACAGAAAATGATTTATACGCAGTAAAAACACAGCAAATGATGTAACACTGGGCGTTCTCAACACGCTCTTGTGTTGATGGGTTGATGTCATTGGAAACCCATAAACGAGAAGCAGTGTTTTTTGTTCAAATATTTTTATTAAGGTCAGTAAGCATGCAAGGCTCATGCAATAAATACAAGAACAAGTAAAAGGTATGTAAGCAAAAGAATAAGTAATTCATCCAAAACAGATTTAAATAGTATGAGAGCCTCATAAGATGTTATATACATGCTATATCCTAATGCATAAAATGCAATTCAAAATGAGCTCATAGATGTATAAAACATATATCATAGACTTAAAAAGACAGAGACGCACAGGCCTAACATGAACAAAAGGAGGGGAGGTGATGATGCTCTCCAAGATGTGCAATGGCAACAGATTGAAGCAGTGTTTTTAGGTAGGGGGCAATCCATGTGAATCGTGGTACGTGTTCTCATCAGAGCCAGGTAGTGAGATGCCAATGCTACCGTTCCCAAGTGTGCTGCTTATCTTTGTTCATCGCCCGAGGGCATTGACCGGTCAGTATGGTGTTCCCCAATTGCTTGGAGAACCATTTCAGAGAACTGTCAAGGCCTTTTATGACCTGCAAATTTGAAATAGAAAAATCACCATCCCAGCATCAAATAATAGTTGCCGGGAGTGTCTGAATGAAATAGGCTAATTTATAGGGTGTGCATCTCTTTTGCAAATACTATTTCAGACAGAGAGGGCTGTGGTGTGTTCTTCATTGCAAGTCTCATCTCTTTCCTTGATTGTTAAATACTTACTTTAATATTTTGCTTTCATTGGTCTGTTTCACAGGATAGTGTTTGCAATGTTTCATACCATTCCATTATTCGATAACTATTATATCACTATATCACCGCATTTTAAATGATAATCGAAAAAAGATAACATATCAAAGTTGGTCCATCTGCACCACACTAGGGACCCGATTCATAGAAAGAGTGCAAAGACCCCACAAAGTGTTCTGCGCGTAAAACAATTCTGCGCCTACTTGTGCGTGTTTCTTTGCATGGTCCGAGTATTAATGGAATTATAGTATCCTGAGGCCCAAGTAGCGGCCGGAACGTTCACATCACGCCCCCACACAAACTAAAACCAGCGGCATATACCTTCCTTTGCGCTTAGCTTATCCGCAGCATCAAGCACCCTGGCAATACTGTAGACCGTCCCCCGCAACCACAACAGCACCCCGGTGACTGTGGGTACGAACCCAAAACTGCACTCTGATAATCTGCATACCATTTTGGGTAACTGAAGGCAGCATTCGGTAAACCTGCACGCGAACCCCCATAAATCAAGTCAGCACCCCGCTAATCTGCATTCATAAACCCTCACTCCAAGCAATAGCTCAATCACGTGCCATCACCCCTAAATTGCCATGAATACATTACCTTTGCGCGTTGGTTTCTATGCGCATAGTGCTTTGCACCTCCTTTCATGTGGTGGTGAGTTCACATGGTCTGCGCGTGACTTTCCACAATGTGAAGTTGCGTGTTGAAATCCATGAATGCGGTTGGGTTTGCGCTTGACTGAGCGTGTGATTACTTTGTGGGGCCATCCCTCAACATGCCGACATTCTTCCTCATTATGCAGGGAGAATGGGGAATATGCATGTTCTGCCCCCAATTTATTTCTTTGCGTAGGCCTGTCCCACACTTTACATGAAGTGGCGCGCAAAGTGCTTGACTGCACGCAAAGACATGACGGATCCGCGCAGAGTCCCGGGAAAAACACACAAAGTCATATCCATGTATCATGAAAAGGAGTTTTGTGTACTCTAAAGTGCACAGTCACTTTTCAATGTGAAAAAAAATCTATGATTCAGGCTCTGTATGTCAACCAGGCACAACAAATATACATTCAGGAGTGTGACCTAAACAAGGCTATCCTTGCAGAGCCTTAAAAAACTATTTTGGGAAATTGCACCAGTCCATACTTAAGCAAAGACCAGAATTTTGGAACTACTAAGGTCACTCATTATAGCCACCTCGTATTGGGTGCATTTCTAAGCTAAAGAAAATATATTGGAAACATATGCTTGTACAACAGAGACATCTCAAATGTAGGGCCTGATTCATGCAACTTTTAGTGCAGAGCATAGTGTCTTTGCACTGCCAACAAACACCCAGATTCACAGAGCGGTGGAAAGTGTATTTTTGCAGAGCAAAGTCCCTTGCACTGCAAACATACTCATTGCACCAGATGGATAGTGGAAGAGTACGTTTGCAGTGCACAGTGAATTTGCCTAACATAAAATGCACTTGTACCGCTCTGTGAATCAGGGTATCTGTTGGCAGTGCAAAGTTACTTTGCAACAGTGCAAAGCCACTTTGCACCGCACTAAAGGTTCCATGAATCAGGCCCTTATGTACTCAGAAATTCCAAACAATACAATGCAAACAGAACTTCACCAACGGATGGTCATGCAACACAGATAACTGACCATCCACCACACCTCCCAATGGCGATCCAACACACCACACTGCTCCCAGTGATCCTGTTAATGCAATGACATTTGTTGGCATAATTGATAGAATCCTAAGATGTCCAACAGCAAACAATCATCGTCAGCTACCAATCCCACCTGTCAAACTGAAGAAAATGACTCCCCAAAATAACATGGCAACCAAAGGACATCAAACTGTTCGTTTTGCAAAACAATCAGCAAAGCCTGACACCCTCAGGTGCACACGTCACCAAGATGCAAACCTCCTAGAAAGGCCCAATCATCAACTAGAGAGGAAAAGCCAATCCTAGACCTGTCAATCACCATTTCAACACCAGACCTCATCACCTCATGAGTAACTTGTTTATCAATGTAGAACTCGGCAATGCACCTATCACTCCGGGGTACACTGTGGAGTAGTTACAGGTTGTGCAGAAAGTTTCCTAAAGTATTGCCAGTAATACACCTTCAGTCTGTGGTCATGAGGCTTCACTGGCTCCCTGTGGCGGCTCAAGTGTTCTTTAAGTCATCACCATCTCCTTACTGCCTCCCACCAGAAACGTCATCTGACCCCTTGTGTTGCTTTGGTTGCGTTTCCTTTTTCACTTCAGTGAGAAATGGGAGGAGAGGCATTCGTTTGAAGGCAGAGAATTAAAGTTTGCACATTACGTATTGTAATTATTATGAATATTTGTATTATTATGTGTACTAATTACAAACATACAAGTAATAATGAAAAGAACAATAACAACATTAGCAACGACAGTATTATTATTATTATAAAGAAGAAGTAGAAGAAGAAGGGGGAGGAGAAGGAGGAGAAGGAGAAGAAGAAGAAGAAAAAATGAGGAGGAGGAGAAGGGGGTAAGGAGAAGAAGAAGATGGGGAAGGAGGAGAAGAAGAAGAAAAAGAGGAGAAGAAGGAGAAGAAGGAGGTGAAGAAGAAGAAGGAGGGGAGAAGAAAAAGAGGAGAAGAAGAAGAAGATGAAGATGAAGAAGGGGAGGAGAAGGAGAAGGAGAGAAGAAGAAGATGAAGAAGAACAAGAAGGAGGAGAAGGAGAAGGATAGAAGAAGAAGAAGCGAAGAAGAAGAAGATGAAGAAGAAGAACAAGAAGGAGGAGAAGAAGGAGGAGAAGGAGAAGAAGAAGATGAAGAAGAGAAAGAAGGAGGAGAAGAAGAACATGAAGAAGGCGAAGAGAAATATGAAAAGGAGCAAATGTAACAAGAAGAACAAGAATGAGACGAGAAGGAGAAGGAGAAGAAGGAGGAGGAGAGGAGAAGACGAAGAAGGAGAAGGAGAAGAAGAAGAAGAAGAAGAAGAAGAAGAAGAAGAAGAAGAAGAAGAAGAAGGGGTAGAAGAAGGAGAGGAGAAGAAAAAGATGAAGAAGGAGAATGAGAAGAAGACGAAGAGGAGTAGAAAAAGACGAAGAGGAGAAGAAGACGAAGAGGAGAAGAAGAGGAGGAGGAGAAAGGGAGAAGAAGAAGAAGAAGAAGAAGAAGAAGAAGAAGAAGAAGAAGAAGAAGAAGAAGAAGAAGAAGAAGAAGAAGAAGAAGAAGAAGAAGAAGAAGAAGAAGAAGAAGGGAAAGAAGACAAAGTAGGAGAAGAAGAAGAAGGGGAAGAAGAAAGGGAAGGGGAAGAAGAAGAAGGAAAAGATGAAGAAGGAAGCGAATGTGAAGAAGATGAAGAGGAGATGAAGAAGAAGGGGATTAAGAAGAAGAGGAGGAGAAGAAGGGGAAGAAGAGAAGAAGGAGGAGACAAAGAAGAAGGAGAAGAAGAAGGGGGAGAAGAAGACGAGGAAGAGAAAAAGGGGAAGAAGACAAAGAAGGAGAAGAAGAAGGAGGAATAGGAGGAGAAGGGGAAAAAGGTGGATTTGCTGATTTCTGATTAATTAACCTTTGTTCAGCAGCATGCCACTGCTTCCACTAGGCTGCACGAGTACACTCCGCCCATACCCCCATGCCTGGCTTTAGTCTATTCCATGCGTTCATGAGCAATGGAATGTTCAGAGCAATTAATGCCGGCCCTGCATAGTTAATATGAAACCCAACAATGGACACCTCGCACCCAAGCCTGGAATATATGACTTAGACACTGACATAGCGATCCTCGGGCTCCCTAGTAACCGCCAGCTGCCACGTCAGTGAACATAGTCGCTAACATCAATATTTAAGGTCTTAGGAACTGCAGCTCATGACAGTGGGACATGAAATAGGAAGTGATGCTTTGCATGGTTGCCTTGCAAAGCTGGTAGATTCTGGTGAAGGCTTGTTCTGTGGTGACACTTTTGGAAAATTCAATGAATATCCACTTAACACGTGAGCGGCAATAGGAGCAGGAAACGAAACATGCGCAACGAGTCCTTTGCCTGTTATCAAATAACTTGTCTGCAAAGTCACATCCCTTTGTTTCCTGCAAACAATGGAAAGGCATTTTCCCAGCATTCCCGCCTTTTCTGCATCATAATTACGCTTCCCAGGGCGAGTCTCAGCTCTGGCGGCTTAGAGATAAGTGACTGCCTTCTGCAATGGAAGGGCTTTTTGCCGCATTCCAGTAAATGAACGAGAAATTGGGCTCCCAAAAGTTCACGACAATAGATCACTATAATAGGTGCGAGCCCATTTCATCAATCTCATGGCGGGCCTTGGTGAGGCGCCAGGACTGGATACTGAAAATAAAAAATCCGGATTGCTAGAGCTCACTTTGCAAAGCTACTTTAAATGCATGCAAAGCATTTTTGCTCCAGCGTCGCAATTCAGCTTTGGAGAGATAGTAATTGGTACTGAATGCTTCTTTCTCGAAGCTTAGGGCGCATGCGCGCGTGCAGGTCTGTTTGCATGTGGACAGGGTAGAGGCGTCTTTCTTCTGCTGAGCGCTGTCACGGCCGTCAGATCTCCGTCCATGTATTATCACAGGCAATAATCCAGATTTCATACAGTCTTCCATTATTGGTTCATTTTGACCAGGAGCGGAACAATTTGGCACTCATATTTGAACAGGCCAATTGGTTCTAACTGCCCTATTTGTGCTTGTCAGATGGGGCAAATGTAATTTATACACTGATCGGTCAATGCAAATGTTCGCAAAACAACTTTGTGTTTTGAATGTATAATTTGCCCGATGCCGATTTGGCTGTTTTTTTGTGTGTGACCGTTTTGATGTGGGGGGTTTCCCTCCGCATCCCCCATACCCTCTATATTATTTATTACCCCAAACCCATCCCCACATATATTTGCGGTCATAATGGCCACAAAAAATTCGGCCAAATAGGTTGCGGGCAAATCGGCCACGGTCAACTGCGGTAATACTAATACCAAAATTGCCTGGCACTAGTGCAATCTATATAATCTTTTTTCTGTACATTTGTTCTTTCAAATTGACTTAATGGTACTCAGTTTTATGATTATTGTGGTCTGAGTCAACATGCTGGCTTCTGGTTACAGGTTGCAGACAGATCTCTGCAACGTGCACCTTTACTCACTGGGCTATGAGCCAGCGTATTGCACTTTAAATACAGTGCAACGCTACTAGAAATATGTACTGCCTACTCTCTTTGCAAAATTCACTGACCATCTGTTTTCTCCAGAAAACATGTGCGATAATGACTTCCTTTTATTTTTACATTAACTTCAGAGCTTGTCATTGACATTTGTAATCTCTGCTGTAATCTCGGGTGGCAGACCCAATCCCAATATATAATAATTTTTGACTTTGGGATATAAAAACAACTAATTTATTTGTTTCATCACAATTGTACAACAACAAGGGGCATTTGTTTTCCTTATGATTTCCTAGCAAGAACATAGTTTATCATTAATACAATTGTTTTTTCAATTCAATACTTTCACTTGTTAAGACTTCATTTGTAATCCAAGACTTAATTTGTAATCCAAAATTGACTAAGAACAAATTTATGTTAACGTTCTCCACTGTGTTCTCATTTTCTTAATGACTCTACACCCAATAATTGTATGTACCATTTATATCACTGATTTTATATGTTTTTACATGCTAGACCTCACCCTGCATGTTATTTTTGTTTCTTTGATATAAAGCTTTTTACTTTGTAATTTCCATAATGTTTATGTCTCATTTTGAAGGAATGACTTTACTTTTTACTGCATGTAATATCTATAAATTACACTAGCTATACAGGTTTTGGACTGGATGAATAATTCTAATTCAATTTATACCCCATATGGGCCAACCCTTGATACACCAGGATCTTGTTTTGTTTTAAAATTATGATTATTGTAGTCTGAGTCAACATGCTGGCTTCTGGTTACAGGTTGCAGACAGATCTCTGCAACGTGCACCTTTACTCACTGGGCTATGAGCCAGCGTATTGCACTTTAAATACAGTGCAACGCTACTAGAAATATGTACTGCCTACTCTCTTTGCAAAATTCACTGACCATCTGTTTTCTCCAGAAAACATGTGCGATAAAGACTTCCTTTTATTTTTACATTAACTTCAGAGCTTGTCATTGACATTTATAATCTCGGCTGAGACACAATGGGCCTCATTACAAGTATGTCAGTGTCGTAATGACGTTTACCGGCACGTTACCGCACCGGCATACTACAAGTATGGTGGTGCAGTGGCTAGATTTAGCTGCAGCTCCAAGCTGCCGGTAATTCCAACACCCCGCCGCCAGAAAATGCTGGTAACGCCGATAATACCGGCAATTCCCCTCATGGAGTCCTAGTGGACTCCATGGAATGGGGATTTCCCACCTTTCCTGCCACCTGTAATCTGCCAGTAATTCCGGCAGGCCAAGTGGCAGAAAATAATTACTGTTTGATGGTATCCCGCAGTATTTTCCAGTGGGATACCACCAGACCTGTAATGAGGCCCAACATGCCCTTTTCCCCAATAAAGTCACATTTCACTCGCAACACGCTCACTTTCTCTGTTGCCTTTGTTGCTGCTTTGCCAAGAACAGAAAGGAAAACAGTTTGCTGACTAGTGGTTGCCATCTTGGAATGGCAATTCATGCCACTGTATTGTACAGTGCATGCTAAATTATTTACTGTATCCATTATGTTAATATGTGAGTGCACTCTGTTCCCATTCACAAACTATTTTTTTTAAATGAGCAAGGACCACAGAAATGCACAATCATGATCCAAAACTGGTGAGATCCATTGATCTGTTTTCCGATAACTCCATGCATGGAATTTTGATGGGTGCCATATTGATGAGGGGAACTCCAAACCTTCAGTTCTATACCCAGACAATAAAAAAAGACAAGAAAAAAGCAACATCGCCAAACACTGCTGTCACGTATGCTTGCAATTTGCAGTGTATTAGCAATGTTGCTTCGAGCATTTTTATTTGGCAAAAAATAATTTTGTGGAAATATAGTCAATTTGAGACAAAAGTAAACCAAATAGAGAATGATAAAATAAAACCTTATGTATGATACACAAACTGTAATATTGAGAGGAAAAAAGATGGATAGCTCCCCCACCTCCTAATGAACAGAAATGACACATTTTGTACTGAGATGCGTGCATCATCTAAGTGGAAATTCTAGTTGACCAGTTAGAAATGGTTTCAACTGGATCCATTTCAGCATGTGTGTTTTGGACATCTACTGGGCTTTTAAGGAGACAGTTCCAGTTGATCTCACTTGCAGCCTGGAACAGGTTGCAGGTGTGCAATGGTAACTACTGGTATCAGGTCTTAGTTAGATGTCATCACTAACATTGGCCCTGTTATTTAACCTGGAGCTATACAGCTCCATGTGCAAAACATGTGTGCTGCTGCTGAGTGAGTAGCAACCATAAGTAACTGACCACCTTGAAATGCATCAAGATGAATCAGACAATGAAATGTCCCCTTCCCTAGTCAGCAATATAGCTGCAGAAATCTATTGGAAAATACAGGTCTACAGGTCAGAGAAAGTAGCCTTCAACAAAATTCAGTGAGACGTGATCAATGAAATAAATTGACCTAATTCACACGTTTTCATGTGGGCTAGTCGCATACTGAGGCCCCATCAACTTGCATGTCCATGGCGATTCACAAAGAATCTCAGGCGAACAGTGAGCAGTTGGTACCTGTTGCAAATTGTGGTCGCAGTGACATGGTGGTTCACAAAGAAGGAGCAATGCCCAGGAGTGAGTCAGCCCCTGGCAGGGAACTCACAGATGGAAAGGCCAAAAATGAAAAAGTTCCATTCCATTGCATAATATTGTATTGTATTGTAAATTGTTATTTTTATAGCGCTCTTTCCCCACCTGTGTGGCCTCTATGTGCTTTTCTCCTTGGTTGGATCGCCCTTGGTGACCGTAGTCGATGTGATGAGAAATTCTAGGGGGTTTAGCTTGAGAGATGCATGTGTGCATGTTGCCGTTCTAAGACTTGTGTGGCTGACAAGGCTAGACAAAGCAGCCCAAGAGCAGTCAGACACATGGGTGGGTGCTGTTGGGGGTTAGAGATAGATTGCTATTGTTGAGAGAGTCTATGTGAGGCCAGCTAAACCGGTTTCCTTTTGGGTGGTGGTCGCTCTATGCTAGTGGCAGAGGTGTTGAGGTACGTCAGGTGTTTCAGTCTGGACGGCTATGTGTAAACTAGACCGTATGTGCTTAGCCGCAGTCGTATTCTAACGTGCATGGATGCTTAGCCGTGCCTGCGGCCTGTGTCCACACTAGTGGTGTGAGATATACGTACCGTAGTCTGCGTGATTGATTGGCTGTGGCAATATATCTTGAAGTGGTGTCAAATTGTGTGAGAACTCAAACACTTTCTGGAAAAAATGGCAAACCAATCCCACCCATTCAGTCACACATGGCAGGCCAGTGTATGCACACCCAGTGCGAGCATCTGCACACTTTTTCCTCTTGTGGATCGAATGCATGTAACACGCAAACTGTATTTATTTAAAACCCCACTGTTCACTCAGATCAAAGCTTTGTGAATTGGGCCCATTGTTTCCCATTTAAATATATATATTGATTTTGCTCACTATCAGGCGCTCAGGACAAAGCTTTGTGAATCAGTGCAAATGTTTCCAACTTAAAAATATATTTTTATTTCCCTCACTATAGTGCCCATAATTATCTATTTAAAGAGCACAAATAAAACATATTTTTCAGGGCGCACTGCACAGTACGACAAGGAACGTTCAATCCATGGGACTAATTTAAAAAGCCTTTTTCAATGGGATTGTGACGTCATAAAACGCTTTTGTAAATCAGGCCTACATGGGATTGTGGCATCATAAAACGCTTTTGCAAATCAGGCCTTCAGAGCCTTTTTCAATGGGATTGTGGCATCGTAAAACGCGTTTGTAAATCAGGCCCCGTGCGTGCTAAAATGCGTCATGAGCCTACTGCCAGGGGCGGTGAATAAGTCGCCATTCCTCCGTTGGTCGCTTTGCATGCTTGTGCAGTCACTGAGCCCCGGACCCACACGGGCCCCCACGCCGCTGGAGCCTGTTATTTAAATCTCTAAGTCCCTGGTTCCCGTATGAAACATATTGTGAGAATCACGTATTGTGAGCATCACAGCACCGCAGCCCCTCACCTCATCAAACAAAACCGGGCCTAATGCTAGGAAAGCTTGAATATGAATTGAGCGAGTGGAAAGAAAAGACTACGGATCCCAAGGGCCCTCCTGTTTCAAACGACCCTTCCCAAATAACAGAGCACCGTGTTTTATGCTCCCGGAGTAGCATATGGCATGATGTGGGCGCGCTCTAATGATGCATTAGCATATTCTTCCAGCCGCGGCGGACTGCTTAAACCATTTTCACGAAATTAGAATCGGAAACATTTTGTTGCAATGCATGAACCTTTCTGGAGGGTGGACGTGGACTGTGCTTTCGTACTTCCGGATTAGTGGAAACAAGCGCAGATATCGGCAGGCTTTAGAAATATGCCACAGATCGGCTGAGCTTTGCGGAGGCTTTGTGATGGTGAAAGAGTCAGCCAAACAAAAGGGGGAAATGTAAGCTGAAATAAAATGGCAGCCCATTTATGACCAGAACACTTCGCCCTCCCCCTCAAATCAGACAATATAACAGTAATTTAGCTTGAACAGCGTGGACAACACAATGGCAAAGGGGCACTGTACAGCATGTTGTATCACTGTGCATTACATTGCAGCATTGATGCAAGCAAGTGCAGTTATGTTAAGGGTCCACATTTGGAGAAAATGGTGGCATGTGCTGGTGGCTCATAGAGTGAGGGAGCGGGATTATTGCAGGGTAATGACCCGCCAACAAGTTATGGCCTGAGCTGAAGCCGAGGGCCATACGTTGGGAAAGGGTCATTATCCCAAGTGATAAAGACCCCTCCCGTGAATGGTATTAGCACATAGTGCTAGTAGCAAATCATGTTTGGTGATGAATAATGCAAAAGTGAATCACCAAACTCCTAGAGAGGAAGTGGCTTGTTGAAAGACATCTTACCTGGAACTTTCATTATTTCCCTCTCTGCTTTTGAAGTCAAACAATTCCGAATGCAGCAATAGCAGTAGTTATTGACTGCAATCTGAAGATTCCGATTGGCTGAGAGGAGGTCAATAGCAATCCCCATGTACTACTACCCAGTGGATGGTTTCAGAATCAGATCAAGAAGCAAACTGATGCACGCATAACAGAAATCAGAAGAGGGATGAGCCGGCATTTGGTAGATAAAAAGGACCATTCGCTTACGCACCAAGAGGACCGTAGAGACCAGAATCACAAAGTGGAGCGGCAGTACCTGAACACAAACAGAGACGACAAGGGCACCCCAAACCAGACACACTCCTTACACAGAAATATACATATCCTCCAAAACGGCTAAATAAAGAAGTCTGTTTATGTGCTAGTGTGATGTCAATCATTAAAGGGAAACAGGCAGAGCCCGTCAATTACCACCTTCACCTCTTTTAGTAACGAATGCTGATGATAAGGGCACTCTGGGTTGATAAACAGGGATGCACAAGCAAAATATTTTAGCAACAAATGTCAATTTCCAAGGATGTCTATCCAAAAAGGTTAAAGAAAGGGTTTAAAAATCACGAACACCCTTTAAGGATGAGCAGGGGTTATGGCCTCATCAAATACCTTATGTTCTTGTCTTTAGGGCTCAACGGCATTGAGCCAGGCTTTAGGCCCCAAAACGGGAATCTGGCAGAGTTTGACGCCATACAGGGGTCAAGTCGCAGAGTGTCAGCGATGGGTTCAAATGATGCAATTCCATTTGGCAGTGGCAACGGCTTGTAGTTTGAACACACTGGGAACGGCAGATGATGTTGGGTCAGCAGTGCTGGGAGACTCAGTGGCCTTAATTATAAAGATGCAAAGACTGGTTGTCATCAGTGAGCGGGCTCGGCTGGCTCAACCCAATTTCGGGGGTACTCCAGCGGCAACAGCTTGTAGCTCAAAGAAGCTGGTGACCAGGTGGCAGTGTTGAGTTGGGGACATTAGAAGACTTGTTGAGTCTCAGGTGTGGAGACTGCAGAACTTGGGCATCAAGCAGAGCCCCAAGATTCAGAGACAGTTGAGAGTTGAGTTCTTGGCTAACCCCAGTGGTCCCTTGCAGCAACCTGGACGCCTTTCAAAGGTTACCAAACTGATGCCAAGGTGGTTCAGAGATTCAGGGAGAGCCAGGGGTCTCTCTCTGGTTTCTGTGGTTGCAGGGAGACCCAGTCCAGGGTGTCATTGACAAGCCAAGTCCTTTTTTCTTCCCTTCCCAACCTGCAAGGTTTGTGGTGGGCACTTACAGGGTCCTGTGACCTGCTGTGGCAGGGTCCTGGGGATCAGTTCCTCCGCTGCAGTAGGTCCAGCAACACAGCACTTTCACCCCAAATGTGTCTTGAGATGGGTAGGTAGAATACCTTGCCTCTTCTTTGTAGCCTTCTGTCTTCTATTCAACGCTATGGCAGAAGACTTTGGAATAGACTGCATCCCAACAGAGTTCCAGGTGAAGCCTTCTTGTCTCAAAGTCAAAAGATGAATCCACTAAGGAGATAGTTTCTCCTTTATTTAAGGGCAACATGGTACAGCCGAATGTTTCAAAGCAAGCCTGCAGTTTGGGGACCAATCCAGGATGTTGTAGCTTGTGGGAAGTTTTTACCCATGCATCCAAGCCCTACCATAAAACTGTGCAGTACTGGCATGGAAAACATCATGATGGCCAGAACTCCCCAGAGAGTGCACAGGGAAAACACGAAGAATAGGCTGCCACCCATTTTTGCCTATGTTGTGAGCACAGGAGGGCACTGCCTAAAACCACCATTGGGCTACACACACAGTAGCCTGAAACCATTGGGAATGGCAATGCTGATTGCCAAAAAGCAACTCAGAACTGTGGGGAATTCATTTTCTTAATCCCAAAAATGGTTGCAATACCGGTACTCACCACTATCAGAAAGCCGGTGTTTTAAAACCACCAGACTTTTGTGTAAAACTGAACAGAGGAACCCAAACCAGACCAAGGAAAGACTTGCTAAGAGGTGGATACAATGAAAAACTATATTCTGAAATGACTTGAAGGAAGTAATTATTTAATGTATAGGTAAAAATTGTAAGTTTGATTTAAACTGGGAACAAAAAGTGACATTTAGCTGAAACCTGGCTTAATGAAACTGGATTCTGCCTGACAACTACCCCCGACAGGAGTCGAAACTGGATCAACAGCTGTGTTCCCAGGCCTGGCTGCATTCTGCTGCCCCCACAAAAGGAGGTGACACCTCTCTGATTGAATTACCTGGGGACTGCAGGAGACTGAACAATGGACTCAGGCAAATGTTATATTGGGGGGGCCGTAAAGTGGCTTCCTCTTGGTAGAAGTGGGAGGAGAAGTGCCTGTGAGAGCCAGCTGAGCTTGGGGGAAGTGGATAAACCAGTTCTTCCACCATGTGATGTGGGAAGCCACGCCCCTTTTTGACCAGGGCATAAGTTAAAAAGATAGATAACTCATAGTGCGGACTGGTCAAAATTATATAAGTAATATCATTATTTTTGTGATTTTTCTGTGCACGTTTTAAGAGGTGTTAGGACCCTGTGGTGTATTCTGGGGTGTTGCTAGCGGAAAATAGTGTCTTACTCCAAATGTCTGCATGTTAAAAATCTGACACTTCATCAATTAATGTCCATACTCCTTGCGCACATGTGTGTAAATTTTGGTAAATGTCCGACATTGGTAAACCAGTCAAAAAGCGCAAAATGTTGTCATTTTTTAATGCAAGCCCCCAGGAAGATCAGAGGCGGACAAGCATGGACCATAAGGAATATATAATGTGTACATGTAATTTCAACAAATTGTGTATCTGGGAAATAAGTATTTGAATCAAATATAGATTTGTGGGCAAATTGACCAGGGGAGGATCCTCTGACCCATAAACAGACCTCATCATGATGACAATCCATTTCCTTCCCCCAATCTTGGGAGAGGGGAGAATTGGGCCAATGACAAGTAGAGAGGGGCAGGCTCAGTTATGCCACGCACACACCCATTTTCAAAACACATAAAAAGAGACTGCTGGGACAGGTAGAGAGATTCAATTCCATTTTCTGCAGGGCGCTCTGCCGGGAGACTCCAGACTTCACATCCATCAATCTTCAGAGACCAGAAATTTACTTCAGAACTTAAAGCAAGGGTCTAAACCCACAAACTGAGAACTCTTTTCAGCAGGCCTCAGCATCCTTAAAATTATTTGCAAACTATTCCACAGCCGGGCGAGCTGTCTGAATTCTTTTGCCAAGAACTTTTGCCAGTACCCAGAAACCAGTGTTACATCCAGAATCCACTTGATCTGGACCGGAAAGCAGAGCAGTATCCAGAACCAGAGGCCGCTGTATCCAGAGAGGCTAGACCAGCAGAGCAGAGCTGACCCAGACTGCTGTGAGCAGAACCAGAGATCCGGATCGCTGTGAGCAGAACTGGTGCCTGATTGACCCACCGAGCAGACAGAACCGCCGCCGGACGTGTTGACCAGATCCGTGACGAGGCCTAGTTCAAATTTATATTGTGAGTACCTAGCAGAACTGTGCAGAACCAATCTCTTAGTTAAAATAATCTAATTCAAGCTATTTTAACCTAAGTAGAACTGCCTCCTAGAAATCGTGTCATCTGTCATTTTTAAAGCTGCACAACTGTCACCTGTCAATTCTGCAGCTGCAAGCTGTCACCTGTCATTTTCTAGGCTTTCCAACGAATCTAGAACCGACTTCCTACTTACTACTACTACTACCTATACTTTTTCCGCAATCGCGATTTACGCACTCGCGAAATTTACCGTGATTTGCGATTTTGGCTCAATTTCTCCACTTATCAAAATAGCAGCTCCATTCTTCCTTTGTTAAAATCCGTTTGCAACCTGGTAATAACTCATAGAGCATTGCTAAAGTGAGCCTGAACTAATACCAACAAGCATCTCTCACTCACCCTGATTCTCTAGAGGGAATTAAAATCAGTTAGCACATTTTCCCATCCGTTGCCATCACATTTAAAAGCATTTTGGGCTTGTGTTTCAAACTTCTCCTGTTTCCTCTAAGCTTGTTGGGGGGGAACTGAATTTCGTATTGTATTTGATTGCATTCCTGAGAACTGTGTGCTCCTCTTTCCATCTCCTTCCATTTCTTACATTGCATGGGGGGGGGGTGAATTGCCAGAGAAAAAGTGATTACATTGTTGTTGGTTGAAATCATATCAAGTTTATTTGCTGTACTGCATTTTATTCCACCTTGCATTTCCTTGAACCCATAAAGCATTTTCAGCTACCTCATCCTCTGCACTACTCCTAAGTAACCAAATCAGTGTACCCCTGTAACATTATCCATTGTTGATCACGGTCATATTCTGAAGTGTGATATCAGTTATCAATTTATTTATAAAGTGTGATAGATATATATTGTTGAATTGTCCAAATAAACCTTTTAAATTTGCAAAACAAACCTACTTCTTGGCTCAGTGGGGTCAGGGGGATTCTAAGAGGGGGGGTGTTGTACAAGGGTTGTCATCCAGAGTACTGAACTGGACATAAAAATACATCAATAAGGGTTTTCCTCAGCATCCCAGACTAGGCATTGACTTAGCTGTAGTGTTCAAGTGAAGCCGCTTAACAAAGTGAGGGCTCGTAGCCGGAGATTCTGGGTTAGATCTATCACTTGTGCAGATTAATACAGTGTGCTAACTGACAGGGACATACATCCGGTCGGATCACCACGCTGTGTTACGCTGTAAAGCACTCCTCAAAGGAACGCTCTAAGGAAACGGTCTGTTTTGCAAAAATAAAATACAAACTTCTGGAAGGAAGGAACTCAAATTCCAGAATGACGACACTGGTAGACATCAAAATAGCCAGAGAGCACTTCTTACATAAGCTATTTGTGAGAGGTGAGTGGACTCATCAGGACCAAACGGTCTGGTTGCAGGCAATCGCGCAACAGGTCACTGAAACAGGGTCAGAAAAATGGAGAGATCAGGGTCCCCTACATGTGGCCCTGAGTGAACTATATATGGCCCCTAAAGCCAAAGATGAACATAATAAGATTGCCAGGATAGCGGCATAGCTGTACCTATATATGGGAGCCATACAGAATAAATGTGCTGAAGGCCAGGATCTGGCAAATAGGCAACAGATGGCGTTAGAGAAGGCCCAAGCTGATCTGGACTCTTCTGAGCAGAGGCTGCTCAGGAGCCAGGAGTCAGAAAAGGACAGCAGACAGTACATCACTAAAATAAAGGAGGATATGGATGTGCTGCAACAGGAAAAGGCGGACCAGGATACCAGATTTCTGGCCTTGCAGAAGGAGTACCAAGAAGGTTTGGACTCCCTACTGCAGAGCCAGAAAAAGCTGGATCAACAGTTAGACTTCAATAGGGCATGTGCTGAGCAGGTAGTCACCCTGCAAAGCCGCCTAGATAGGGAGAAGGCAGAGAGCAATAAACTGATTTTGAAAGACCTGGATACCCAGGCAGAGTTTGACCAGGAGCGCCAGAAAGCTGGTGCCTTCCAAAGGCAAAGGGACGACCTGGCGGCACAGATGCAGGCTCTTAGTCAGGAAAGGGATACCTTAGGCCAGGAAGTCTGCCACTTAAAAAGGAAAATGGAAGAAAATCACCTGGCCCTCCAGGGACTGGGTGACCTCCAAAAAGAACACCAGAACTTATTAGAGCCCACCGGGAGGGAGGAGGCTCTGGCAAGAAAGGAGCAGGCCAATAGGGATGGGACTCAGGAGGTAACCCTCCTGCAGCAGAGACTGGCCCAGTACTCCAGGACCAATCAGGAGGCACAGAGAGAGAATGAGGCTCTCTGCCAGCACAATGATAGGCTCCAGCAACAGGTAGCGATGCAGGAGAGACTGATAGAGTCTAGTAAGGCCTTAACTGAGGAACTGAAAGCGTAGGCTCTTGCATTGCAACAGGGTACAGGGGCGGATAGAGATGAGGTTCGCTGGGAAAGAGAAACTCCTGAGCATAACCTCAGGAGCCCTAGTACCAGAGGCCTTCATCTCTCCCAGTCCCGGGACTCTGCCACCCCCATGTCCCCTCGCGCACATGAGCCCAGGGCCACAGGGATGGCAGATTACTATCCAGCTAGAAGTATGGGGCTCATAGGCCATACCTCCCAGGAATGGATGGGCGGGCATCCGGGTATGGGCACCCAAGCACAGTGCAATTTAGTGGGGAACCCCAGGAGAGTAGGCCCATTAAGGGCATCCTGAAAACCTCTGCCCAGTTAGGTCAGTGGGGGGGTACCCATCAAATCCTGGCAGCAAGGAGGGATCTGAAGACTCCTCTGAGCATTACAGGACACAGGAGACCAGGTCCCCACATTCTGCCAGCCATTCCCAGGCTCGCAGAATCCGGGAAAACCTGGAAGATCAGACGGGCACCTCTGGGAGCAGTGCTTCGGAGTCAGAGGATGAATGGACCAGGGTGACCCGAACCAAAAAGGCCAATAAGGCAAAAAGGGCCTTGCTTAAGGACCCATTGAAACAAATAAAGGCAATAAGGAGTGTCACCACGCCTTATCATAAGAACGCCAAGTATTCTGTTTGGGAACACTAGGAGCTCTATGAGCAAATGATGGAGACTTTCCATTTGAAGGACAGCAGTAGCTGCATCCAGTACGTCAAAGGGACCTTCTCACCAGAATACTCTAGTTTCTTTGCAGGGCTGGAGGATCAAAACCATTCAAGGTGGTCCACATACAGGGCGGCCATCTTGAAACATTTTTCTGTGCACAGAAATCCTCAAGAGGCTCGCAAGGCAGCCTACAATCTGCAATGTGGGGAGGATCAGGCCCCACAAGAGTTTATGCAAGAATTAAAGCGTGCTTTTGCGCAGACCACCAGAAGGGTGCGCACGGATAGCAGAGAATTTATCAATACGTTTTTCCATGCCTTACCCGAATACATAATGACCCAGCTCGTGAGAGATTTTCATGAGAAAAGATCTTTAGACTGGGTCATTGAACAGGCTACCCAGATCTATGAGGTGCAGAAGCCCATCGAAAATAAAAATAATGCGCAGAAAAACCCCAAAACCAACAGAACCCCTGCTGCTGCTAAGGTGGCAGAGTTAAAGGTTGCCCCCGTTTTAGATTTGGAGATGGGGGGGCCTAAAAACCTGCCTACACCAAATAACTCTAACACCAGGAGGCCCTCGGGCCAGTCACAGACAGGGAGTCAAGGAGGTAGTCCCACAAATGGTGTCCCTCGCTCCCCTGATTATGTAAGTCCCCGCTACAAGGGAAACCGACCCATCCTGGGTTATGTGTGGACTCCTCCAGCCCAAGGGGGGATCTGGCCAAGCACCTAACCCAGGAAATTTCCCTCCTAACTTCCCCCAGGAGGGCAGAAATTCACCAAACCCTGGGCAGAATTTTTCCCCCAGGTATCCACCCAACTTCCAGCCCCAAAATCATCCATCCTTCTTTCCCCAATTCCCTGAGCCCAGACAACCTAATCCGGGAGAGGGGAGGCCAAGGGTGGAGGGGTACCCAAATCTTCCCAACCAGGGGTACTACCAGAGAAGGGATAGCTACCCTTCCCGGGATCAGCCCAGGGGAGAAAACATAACCCCGTATCAACCTGAGCGGGTTTCCCAACTTGAGTGCCAGGTCCAAAATATGGCACGTGATCTGGGTCACATACTGAGGGCTCAACAGAACCCACAGATGAGCATGCCACCGCAGAATGCCCCAAACTCTGGACCTGGTGCTCCAGAACAATGACGGGGGCAGCACCCTGATAACCCACCGGTTCCCAGGGAGGAGGCACAAGGGGAAGGGGGGGTGTAAAGCCTTGGAGGAAGCTTCCTTCCCAACTTGTAAACAGCCCCTGGAAAAGCAGGAACCGGAAACAAAATCTCCTGCCCCTGAAAGCCTGCCTCCCAAGGAGCAGAGAGGAGGTAGGAGAAACAAAGGACCCAAACAGTCCCACTTTGTGGAGGAGGTACAGATCTTCCAATTTGAGGGAGAGGGATCCTCAGAGGATCCTGGGAAAAGGATCTTCTCTTTTAGAGATGGGAGAACTCCTCCCAAAAAAAAATGGGTCCCAAGGGATGCCAATTCAGACTGGGGAGATGTGGAGACTGAGCTACCGCCGCCCATCATCTCATCCCAGAACCGACAATACCAAAATCCCATGGGTCAAACCCATCCTGGTGACTGCCTCCCAAAAGGCAAGGGCGGCCCAGAACCGGAACCAGGGGAACCTAAAACCGAATCAACAGACTGGGTAGATGTGGGGATTGAGCTGTCGCCGCCCATCATTCTATCCCAGAACCAACAATACCAAAATCCTGTGGGTCAAACCCATCCCGAGGACTGCCATCCAAAAAGGGGGGGTGGCCCAGACCCGAAACCATTTCCAGTTGCCAACTTTTTCTTTCAGATTCCCCAGGCTTTCCACAGAATTCTGCCCAAATCTCTTCTCTTACAATGTCCAAAACCAGAAAGTTAGCCCACCAGTTGTCCAAAAATTTGCATTATCTGTGCCCCCTTAAGGAGAAGGAGGGAAGATATTATGCCCCGGTACAAGTACAGGGGCAGGGTACAATTTTGGCACTGGTGGACACTGGATCCCAAGCTACCCTTCTGTCCAAAAGGGCCTTTGATGAACTAAATGCAGGAAGGGGGGAGAATTACCGTATTCCTCTCACCTCTCTTCCTGGACAACTGCAGAACTTTGACGGGAAGGAAATTCCCGTCGAAGCACTGCAGACTTGGACATTAAAATTGGGCGACAAAAGGTGAAACACCCGGTCATAGTAGTGACTCCAGAGGGCACCCCTTGTTTACTAGGGAACGACCCCCTGAGAAGGTTGTCACCCCTAATAGATTGTGTGAACAGGGTCCTCTGGACCCAGACTAGCCGACCAATAAAATTAAAACAGAGTGTCAACCAGGTTAGTTTAAATGGCACCTGCCACATGGTTGAACAAAAATCTGACCAAGTAGAATTTCACTTCCAGAACAACCAAATTCCAGATGTGACAGTAATAGCAGTAGGACAACAGACTGGTGATGGGGGGTCCTCTCTATTTCTGAAAATCAACCTTCCTTCCGGTTTAAGGTGGTATTCCACACTGGAAGGAAACACTCTGAAACTCTTTACTAATCCACAATCAGACACTCCCACTCCTATAGTCCAGAAAGATGTGAAATCAGCTCATAGCCTGGCTGATATTCAGCAAATTGGAGATCAGTTGTTCATCCCTGTTCAGTTAAATGATGGGAAGGACTCTGTTCTCGCTTGAGTGTGTGTGAACAACGGTAAGAGCTTCATCAGCGAAGCCATGTTCCGCCAACTCCCAAAAGATCCAGCCATTCCCACATTCAAACTGATAGACAAATGGGAAATGGACCTGGAAGCATCCAATTCCAAACATCTCCTGCCAAGCAGGTGTATGCTCAAAATCTCCATTGGCAACAAGAGCATAGTGCATAATTGTTGGGTCGTGCGAGACGTCACTGCCGCCTTTTACTTAGGCAGTGACATTCTCAATCGCGTTGCCATTAGTTTGGACCTAATAAACTTCAAAGCTTGGTCCCGATTAGCGGATAATCCCTTGGGCTTTGATGATCCAGAAAAAGCATTTAGGTCAGCTCAATTGCTACTTTATGCAGTTGAAATTCAGATTAAAGAGGAAGTCACCATCCCCGAAAAGGACCCGACAATTCTCCTTGGAAGTGAAAGTTAAAAGAGGACAAAAATTGAAAAACCCTGATGCTTATATACATCTAAATGCTTCTGTCCAACAGCAAGGGTTGGGGGTAAACCCAACTCCATTAGTCAACATAGAACATGACACCATTCCAATAGAGGTGGATCACAGTGACTTACAGAGTATTACTCTAGCCGCAGGCACCATCATTGGAATGGCGGTTGATGACCGACATTTCTCCATTGATTTAGGAAATTAACTGTTAGGACAGATCCCCAAGGACTGTTTTGACAGTGACAGTGATGACAACACAACACCAGACAGGATTTTAACCCGGCATGGGGGGAACTTCCTGGTGTACACTTCTTGCCCTTATGGTAAGGAAGATGTGACTTGTGACTTCAGGAGGGATGAGGTGATTTTCCAGGTCCATGAGGGCTGCCTTTCCCACCTGAAGCCTCCAGTCCAAATCAGCACTCTGACCAGGGACTTCTCCACCCAGCTGGAGGAGGCCGCTGAGATAGCCAAACCAGATGTCTTTCCAGCCTTCAGGCAGATGGTGGAAGAGAGGTCAACCTAGCTGATGACTGCGTGACTCTGGAACAGAAGCAAAAGTTGAAACAAGTTTTCTTGGATTTCCAAGATCTCTTTGCGGTATACTCATATGACTGTGGTCGCACCGACATCCACACCACAACAATTCCCACGGATCCTGGAATGACTCCAGTGTTTGTGAAGCAATATCGTTTGCCTCTCGCATCCATGGAGTCCCTTACTGAAATAATTAAGAACCTTGCGTCCCGGGGAATAATCCGTCCAGTACACAGAACCTTCAATAATCCGGTGCTGGGAATATTGAAGCCAAACGGCCAGTGGAGACTCTGCGCCGGCATTAGGGAGCTCAACAAACGGGTCCATACTTCCCGATGGCCTCTGCCCTACATTGACCAAGGGCTGGCCCAGAATCAGGGGTCACAGGTATTCACAGCAATAGACCTGACCAATGGATACTGGACCGTGCCTGTCAGTAGGGAGGACCAATACAAACTGGCTTTTACCTTTGGGGGCCAACAGTACACATGGACCCGGACTCCCTTCGGATACCTCAACTCCGGCAATTAATTCAACATTTTTCTACACAAGGCCATGCCCGACCTGGGTGCGAGGGGTAACCTGGTTTATGTAGATGATGTCCTCATCAAAAGTTCATCTGTGGAGGAACACATAGTGGAGATCCGTTATGTTCTGACACAGTTGATGGCCGCCGGAGCAAAACTTTCCTTTCAGAAAGCACAGTGGTGTAGAACCCGTGTTAATTTCTTGGGGCATGATATTACTCCTCAGGGTCTCTGTCCCCAAGAAAAGAAAGTGGAAGCACTTCAGAAACTGAAGGATCCCACAACTCTGCGGGAGCTAAGGAGCCTCCTTGGACTGACTAATTACAGCAGAAAGTTCATTGAAGGCTACACAGATATCACTAGACCCCTGATTCATCTCCTGAAGGTGGGGGGTCAAGTGGGAATGGGGTCCAGAACAATCCGAGGCAGTAAGACAACTCAAAAGAAGCCTCTCACAAGCGCCTTGCCTAGCTTACCCTGTCAGAAACAAGGAGTTCTTCCTGGAGACAGGGTTTTCTAATACGTGCTTGACGGCAGTATTATACCAAAAGCATGACAAGGTCAATAAAGTAATCTCCTATGCGAGCAAAACTTTATCCTCTGTGGAGATAAAATTCAACGATTGTGAGAAGGCACTCCTGGCAACGGTGTGGGCATTGAAGAATTACCGCCCGTTTATCCAGGGGGAACACATCATAGTGGAGACTCCACAGAATCCGAGCCGGAAATGTGAATAATACCCAAATTACTTCCTGGATTCTGTCAATGCAAGGCTTTCTTGTAGAGGTCAGATATGGCCAAAACAAGAAGAGTCCCCTCGCGCAAGGTCTGGCTGACTTGCATGATTTGCATGATTGTGCCAGAGAAAACTGTCTCGAGGACGAAAGTCTAAAAATCAAGGACAACATGGAGGCATACCTCAATTCCCCGCACAAAGTCTTTGAAGAAGACAAGTGTGAAGGAATACCACTGTCTATGTGGATGGATGCTCTTACCATGTTGACAACAACGGGGAGAAAGAACTGGTGGCCGGCGTAGGGAATGCATGGGTGAAGGAGTTTCCAGAACCCTCCGCTGGATACAAAATTGGTCCCCGAAGTAGTCAGGTGGCAGAATTGATGGCTGTGCATCAGGCCATCCTCACTGCTGTCCAACATCAACTCCACAAACTGGTCATAATCACAGATTCAGATTATGTACGGAACGGGTTCGTGGAGCACCTGGTTAATTGGAAAACCAGAGGCATGTTATGTGCTAATAACAAACCCTTGAAACATGGGAAGTTAATCCAAAATATTGATGATCTGGTCACATCGAATGGGATGACCATCTACTGGAAAAAGATCAAGGGTCATTCCAAAGTAGAGGGACCAGACAAAACTGGAAATGACTTAGCTGATCAGCTGGCCAAAACCGGGGCCATCCAAGGGGATCTAATCGGAATAGAGTCCCTGTTGGGGGAAATCCAGGTCACTGCTATCACTAGGTCCCAGACAAATGCTCACAATGTTCTTTCAACTGCACAATGGGCCACAGTCGGTCATAGGGGGTTTCACACAACACTGGAAATCTTAAGAGAGGTTGTATACTGGCCACACATGGGGCAGGACCTCGACCAATACTTGAAGGGGTGTCTTGTGTGTGCACAATTTCAGACATCATCCCTCACACACCGGGCACCTCTCCAAAAGAGGGGAATGACACTGCCATGGTCAGATTTACAAATCGACTTTGCAGGCCCCATGATTCGCTCAGCTAGGGGGAATAAGTACATGTTGACGGTGACATGCTTGTTTACCAAGTGGGTGGAATGTCTCCCATCCCCAAATTGCAAGGCAGAAACAGCAGCTGCCCTGATGATTAACCACATCTTTTCCCGTTTTGGTCTACCTCAAAGGATTGAGTCAGACAGAGGTAGCCACTTCACCAGTGAAGTAATGACAAAGATGTGGGAGATACTGGGGGTCAAAAGGAAGCTACACATTGCTTACAGGCCAGCTTCTTCTGGAGCAGTGGAGAGATACAACCGAACCATTGTGAGCATCTTAAAAAAGTTTGTGGCAGATTCTGTGCCAAGTTGGGATATCCGACTACCTCTGGTCCTAATGGCCATCAGATCTACCCCTTCATCTGCAACTAAAATGTCACCATTTGAGTTGATGACCGGACGCAAGATGGTGCTTCCTCAGCATTTGCTCTACAGGACCCAAGAGCAGACACTGATAAATGCCTCCACAACTCATGAGTATGTGGAGAATTTAAGGAAACACCTCCAACATGCTTTTGCCTATGCTCAGCGGAATCTAGAAAGATCAGCTGAGAGTATGAAAACTCACTATGATTTCAAAACCACCAGGAAGGAATATGATGTGGGAGACCGGGTCTATCTATACAATTTCCAAAGGAACCAGGCCAAACAGGGAACATTTTTGCCTACATGGAAGGGACTCTTTGAAATTATAGACCAGATCTCCCCTGTTGCCTACAAAATCCTCATCCCCAAAAGTAATTTGGCGGAAGGGGAAGATAAGTGGGTCCATATTAATCAGCTGAAGTGTTGCCATCCCAGGCACACTCTGCAGCAACTGGAGGAGTCCTCTGCAATACCAGAGGGGGCCGCTCCAGAGTAAGTCAGTTCAAACTCTAAAATATTCCACATATCAAAAATATAGTAACGTAATGCAAATGTTCCCTGTTATATATTGTTTTTAAAATCAGACTGCAAAATGCATTCGGATGTATAAAATGTACATGTTCGCCACACCATTAATAGTGGTGGAAAAATGTCTAGGAATGTGTATTGCCGCTTTTGCTTTATCATCCTAGGAGAGAGGAAACCATGGAGACTGACCAAGGAGGACGACCGGGGACCGGGAGCAGAGAACCGAGGGGACCGGGGTACCGCCCAATATTCCTATCAGGACCAGCAAGGAGAACTGATTGATCGACTGGAGGGAGGAAAAGATGCTGAACTGTGCCATCTATGGAATTGGAAGAAGAGGAGGCGAACATCCCAGATCTTGCGAGTTCCATCAGTGAAAGGACAGAATGGCCATCGCAAGAGGGGGGCTTGTGGGATGTTTTTACCCATGCATCCAAGCCCTACCATAAAACTGTGCAGTACTGGCATGGAAAACATCATGATGGCCAGAACTCCCCAGAGAGTGCACAGGGAAAACATGAAGAATAGGCTGCCACCCATTTTTGCCTATGTTGTGAGCACAGGAGGGCACTGCCTAAAAGCACCATTGGGCTACACACACAGTAGCCTGAAACCATTGGCAATGGCAATGCTGATTGCCAAAAAGCAACTCAGAACTGTGGGGAATTCATTTTCTTAATCCCAAAAATGGTTGCAATACCGGTACTCACCACTATCAGAAAGCCGGCGTTTTAAAACCACCAGACTTTTGTGTAAAACTGAACGGAGGAACCCAAACCAGACCAAGGAAAGACTTGATAAGAGGTGGATACAATGTAAAACTATATTCTGAAATGACTTGAAGGAAGTCATTATTTAATGTATAGGTACAAATTGTAAGTTTGATTTAAACTGGGAACAAAAAGTGACATTTAGCTGAAACCTGGCTTAATGAAACTGGATTCTGCCTGACAACTACCCCCGACAGGAGTTGAAACTGGATCAACAGCTGTGTTCCCAGGCCTGGCTGCATTCTGCTGCCCCCACAAAAAGGAGGTGACACCTCCCTGATTGAATTACCTGGGGACTGCAGGAGACTGAACAATGGACTCAGGCAAATGTTATATTGGGGGGGCCGTAAAGTGGCTTCCTCTTGGTAGAAGTGGGAGGAGAAGTGCCTGTGAGAACCAGCTGAGCTTGGGGGAAGTGGATAAACCAGTTCTTCCACCATGTGATGTGGGAAGCCACACCCCTTTTTAACCAGGGCATAAGTTAAAAAGATAGATAACTCATAGTGCGGACTGGTCAAAATTATATAAGTAATATCATTATTTTTGTGATTTTTCTGTGCACGTTTTAAGAGGTGTTAGGACCCTGTGGTGTATTCTGGGGTGTTGCTAGCGGAAAATAGGGTCTTACTCCAAATGTCTGCCTGTTAAAAATCCGACACTTCATCAATTAATGTCCATACTCCTTGCGCACATGTGTGTAAATTTTGGTAAATGTCCGACATTGGTAAACCAGTCAAATAGCGCAAAATGTTGTCATTTTTTAATGCAAGCCCCCAGGAAGATCAGAGGCGGACAAGCATGGACCATAAGGAATATATAATGTGTACATGTAATTTCAACAAATTATGTATCTGGGAAATACATATTTGAATCAAATATAGATTTGTGGGCAAATTGACCAGGGGTGGATCCTCTGACCCATAAACAGACCTCATCATGATGACAATCCATTTCCTTCCCTCAATCTTGGGAGAGGTGCGAATTGGGCCAATGACAAGTAGAGAGGGGCAGGCTCAGTTATGCCACGCACACACCCATTTTCAAAACACATAAAAAGAGACTGCTGGGACAGGTAGAGAGATTCAATTCCATTTTCTGCGGGACGCTCTGCCGGGAGACTCCAGACTTCACATCCATCAATCTTCAGAGACCAGAAATTTACTTCAGAACTTAAAGCAAGGGCCTAAACCTACAAACTCAGCATCCTTAAAATCATTTGCAAACTATTCCACAGCCGGGCTAGCTGTCTGAATTCTTTTGCCAAGAACTTTTGCCAGTACCCAGAAAGCAGTGTTACATCCAGAATCCACTTGATCCGGACCGGAAAGCAGAGCAGTATCCAGAACCAGAGGCCGCTGTATCCAGAGAGGCTAGACCAGCAGAGCAGAGCTGACCCAGACCGCTGTGAGCAGAACCAGAGATCCGGATCGCTGTGAGCAGAGCTGGTGCCTTATTGACCCACCGAGCAGACAGAACCGCTGCGGATGTGTTGACCAGATCCGTGACAAGGCCTAGTTCAAATTTATATTGTGAGTACCTAGCAGAACTGTGCAGAACCAATCATTTAGTTAAAATAATCTAATTCAAGCTATTTTAACCTAAGTAGAACTGCCTCCTAGAAATCGTGTCATCTGTCATTTTTAAAGCTGCACAACTGTCACCTGTCAATTCTGCAGCTGCAAGCTGTCACCTGTCATTTTGAGTTTTACTTTAAATCCGAAAATCTACCTTTATTAAATCGTCCGTATCTCTGGAACCGTTTGTCCTAGGAACGAGATTTCCCCTGAAAGCTGTGATTCTAGGCTTTCCAACGAACCTCGAACCGACTTCCTACTTACTACCTATACTTTTTCCGCAATCGCGATTTACGCACTTGCGAAATTTACCGCGATTTGCGATTTTGGCTCAATTTCTCCACTTGTCAAAATAGCAGCTCCATTCTTCCTTTGTTAAAATCCATTTGCAACCTGGTAATAACTCATAGAGCATTGCTAAAGTGAGCCTGAACTAATGCCAACAAGCATCTCTCACTCACCCTGGATCTCTAGAGGGAATTAAAATCAGTTAGCACATTTTCCCTTCCGTTGCCATCACATTTAAAAGCATTTTGGGCCTGTGTTTCAAACTTCTCCTGTTTCCTCTAAGCTTGCTGGGGGGGGGAACTGAATTTCGTATTGTATTTGATTGCATTCCTGAGAACTGTGTGCTCCTCTTTCTATCTCCTTCCATTTCTTACATTGCATGGGGGGGGGGGTGAATTGCCAGAGAAAAAGTGATTACATTGTTGTTGGTTGAAATCACATCAAGTTTATTTGCTGTACTGCATTTTATTCCACCTTGCATTTCCTTGAACCCATAAAGCATTTTCAGCTACCTCATCCTCTACACTACTCCTAAGTAACCAAATCAGTGTACCCCTGTAACATTATCCATTGTTGATCACGGTCATATTCTGAAGTGTGATATCAGTTATCAATTTATTTATAAAGTGTGATAGATATATATTGTTGAATTGTCCAAATAAACCTTTTAAATTTGCAAAACAAACCGACTTCTTGGCTCAGTGGGGTCAGGGGGATTCTAAGAGGGGGGTGTTATACAAGGGTTGTCATCCAGAGTACTGAACTGGACATAAAAATACATCAATAAGGGTTTTCCTCAGCATCCCAGACTAGGCATTGACTTAGCTGTAGTGTTGAAGTGAAGCCGCTTAACATAACAAGTGTCCATTGCCTTCTGATGCCATACCAAAAGTGCAGTCACTGCTGGAAATGGGACGGGAGCATTAGGTTTGGGGAGCCCCAGTGAAATTCAAGATGGCATAATCCCTTTTTGGGTTCATAATCTCCTCTGCACTACTCTTATTCCACCCCTACCTCTGCCTGCCTACTTCAGGATACCTCCAGTATTCATCCACAGGTGTTAGATGGCCATTTTCATATCAGGACTGCCTTTAAACCACCAGTTCCCAGGGGAGCGCTGGGGGAGGGTGCTTATGCTCTGGAGGAAGGTGTTGAACTTCCTCAGGGCAACCAATGAGGAAGCTTTCTTGGTAGGGTCCTGCACGGGTGTTGTAAGTATACCCAGGCCAGACAGATAATACAAATCCAGCCTTGTTATGACTGAGTCACCTCACCAAGCTAACAATAATCAGTCATCCAAATGTTATTGGGTGTATAATTTTGTAACCTAGTAGTAACCTGGCATGGCCATATTTCGTTTTTCGTAACTTCCAAGTAGGGGCTGAGGCGCACAATTATGAGAATTTGGGCTTCAGGCGGTTAACAAGTCACCTATGACAGTCGGAACGTTGTGTTCAAGCAGCTGTGCAGGAATGCACATGTGAACTTTGAACCTGCCCTGCCGCCACTGCAGAGAGCTTGTGGGGTGTCAGTCATAGCAAAAGTACATTGGTGAAAGAAACCAAATTACCCACAGCATTTTAGTGTTAATAATTAAAAAGCTTGGGCTATTTAACCGTTGCAGATAACTTTCCTTTACAACAACTCCATGTTCTTACTATCTGAGGTGGTAGTGCAAGGACCCATCTATACATTCCACATCTTATATCTGGGACAATAGCCTGGGTGTAATTGAAATCCCTATTACCCCTGTGCGCTTTTATACTAGTTCTAAGCCCGTGGTCGAGGCCTGCCCTGGTACCTTCCATGCAGAGATGGCTAAGCCTCCTTTGATTTATGGGTGTTCCTAGACTATTCCAAGTATGGCCTCATCCCTTAAAACGATATTCACACAATTTGGCTCCTGCATGCCCCTATGTTCATTACACAGTCACACAAACACTGGATCCAACAAACGGGGTGCCAGATCAACACTCAAAAATCGGCCAGAAAGGAAATCTCTGCTCTATTTGTGTCAGTCTCAAAGTAGAAGCCAGACCCCTCCATCGCCCACCAAGGTTACTTCATAGCTTTTATTATCAAGTATGGTTGAACTAGGCTTGATAACAGATGTTTGTTGTTATCCAATTCAATGGTAATTATAAAATCAAAAGTCAAGGAGAAGATCTCTTCATTCTTCATCTAATCAGATAATCAGGAGAGGATACATAGAGGAAATAACCTTTGAATCTATGGGATTCTAGAAGGCAATGAGGGCAAGGAAGGTTTTGCATTGTTATTCAACTTTCTACAAGAGCTGCCCAAGCTTACACCCACAACCGCACTTGATATTAAGCATGTGTATCAGAAGGGTCTTGCATTTGGTAAGAAACAAGCTGCTAAATCCTGCAATAGGGAGAACTAATTTTTGAACTATCTTAATACACAACAACCTAAAATAAAAGCCTCCCTGGTTGAGCAGAGATTTAATAGGAAAGAAAGATGGATTGCAGAGAAAATTATAATAGTCTCTCAACATATGACTCTGATTAAGATTTATGCTCCTACTATAGGCGACCCTGAATTCAAGCAAGATGCGGTGAAATACGCCCATGAATTCACAAGCACAAAATGCAGAGATTTCAATCTCCCTTTGGAAGGTCTTCATAACCACAAATCCAATCCCTGTTTCTCCAAGTCCTGCAGCCATGAAGTAATTGATGACATGAAGATAATGCATAGAGTGCCCTACACCCTCTAGATCTGAAAAGCACATTTCTTTCTAACCTGTAAGATGCATATCCACAGCTTGATCATTTGTGTGCCTGTAAAGGGTTTCCGAAACAAGCAACACAGGCAGGAATAATTGCTATCCTGGCTGGAATATGCTCATGTCTGGAGCATTTTAGAAATACACGTCCATTTGCTAAACCACAGGAAATGGTTACTGGACATCTCCCTTGTGAACAAGAAGGACTCATGCTATTGCATATATTCACATTTTAAGCTTTTTATTTTATTTTATAATGACCCAAATGACCCAAATAATGTCACATCTAGCATAAACCTGGAAGGCATGCAAGCAGCTTCATATGGTCATATAATCTTTTGTTTACCTTTTTAGACAAGCAGAAAGGAAAGAGGCAAGTCTATAAGAAAATAAAATCAAAGAGCTTAAGAATTTCTATGCTGTCTATGGTAGATCATACAAGATGGCTTGTCTTAAAGTTGCCACGTTTAATCTGAACTCCATACTTACATGCCATACTGAGGAGAGGGGCCCTGGAATGGCCCTCTTCACCCGCATAAGCAAGACAGCCCGAAGAGCCAGAAACACAAGATGCCAGTCACTGTTCGGCCAGCCCCCCTGAGCGCCAGTCACATTTACATATGCAAACAGATATTCTCTTAGACAACCATCCAAACCATATCTTGAACTTCGGGAAACCAGCTGTGGAAGAACTCTGTATTCATATTGACTTTGTTTTGAAGACTATTAAGTTGGCCAAATCCCACACACTCACTTAATTTGTAGAAGTGAGGGCAAGCATAGATTTTGACACAAGCAGTAGTTTACTTTTGACTGATATACTAAGACTTCTCTTAGTTTTCTTTCCATTAAGGAACATTCCCACCATAGAGTTAGGGCAAGATGGGTATTTTTCTATCCTGACCATCAATAATAAAGGTTTTCCAAATCTATCTATCTGTGCCATCTGATGCCATGCCTGTCTCACAATTGAAACACAGGGGCCTGGGGGCGCTGTTGAGCAGCCGACAAAATGGCTGCCTAGCCTTTCAGCTCTGTGTGCCGCTGCTGCGAATCTGCCTCCATCTGCGGTTTGCTGTTCTTCCCCGATCTGAGACCTGGCCCCCACCCTGCTGATACCCTGAGCCACCTACCTGTGAAATTTGGCCCGGATTCGGACCCTCTGACTCTGGATTCAGCCGCGGGCTCTGCCCTCCGCGCTGGGCCGCTCTTGGCGCTCGCACTTCCGACCGGCGGGGTGTGTGGCGGCGCCGAGATACCCCTGCTGTTACTGGCGGCTCCGCGGCTCGTTGCCTGACTGGCCCTCTATCTGGACCGCCGCGGCCGGCTGTCCCGGGCTGATGCGAGGGGGCTGTATGTGTAGCCCACGCCGGCCGCGCTGATCCGACGTGGGGTGCCGGCGCCTGCTGCCTGGATCTCCCTGCCCGCTGCCTTGCGCTCTGGCAGTGCCTCTGCCTCGCCTCGCTCTACGCCGCGGCCGCTGGGGCGCCGCGGCCCACCTGGAGGATATCGCTCGGCAGCCCGGAGGCCTCGCTGGACGTCGCTGGGGCTGGGTCGTCGGCCGCGTGTGACGGCCGCGGGGGCCCTGCGTGGTCTCGCTGGACTCCGCCATCCTGTTCCTGCGCGCAGCCGGGCGGCCGCTCATGAGGTGAGGAGTTGCAATTCCCTGGCCCGACCCGGCTACTGGCCCCCGTTTCCTCGCTAGGACTGGGCCCCACTACACCTCCTGAGACCCACAGGAGCCAACTGCCTGGTCATTCCCGGCTCGGGGTGACCCTCCCCCGATAGCTCTGCCCGCCGACAAGATAGCGGCCCTCCACCACGTCCCTGTGACCACGCGGAGCTACTGCACCCACACTCTCAGGCTTCGCGCCACACGATGTCCAGCAGGTCCAGAAACACCAGCAAGACCGGGGCCATGGACAAATTCGCAAAAGCCACCCCGAGGTCTGAATCGCCCCATGCATCATGCGTCCAGGACGAACCACCACCCCCTGCGGAAGGGCCCCCTGCAGACCTGACGATCATGATGGAGTCAATGGTTAGAAATTTTGCAGCCTTTCATGAAAAACTGGACGACATTAATGCGAATGTGGCGTCCCTGAAGGCTAAACTAGATCAACAGGGGGTGCGAATCACCGAAACTGAACACAGGATCAGCTCTAATGAGGACAATATAGTCACACTGCAGAGTACGGTATCTACCCTTGTCGCAGACATGAAGTCGGTAAAGGCCAAATGTGATGACCTCGAATCCAGATCTCGTAGGAATAATATACGCATTATTGGTGTCCCGGAAAATGCACTGAAGGGCTGACTTGAACTGGCTGTTGAGATCCTCTTGAAGGAACTTTTAGACAATCCTGATTTGTCCCCCTTCTTCACTGTTGAAAGGGCTCATAGAGCACTGGCTCCGCGCCCCAAGCCTGGGGACTTCCCGAGGCCCATTATTGCGAAAATTCTGAGCTTCAGAGACCGTGACCAGATCCTCCGCCTTGCACGTGAAAAAGGCGAGCTCAGATTGGACTCACAAGTGATTCGAATTTTCCCTGATTTCTCGATCGGAGTTCAGCAGGAGCGTCGCCAATTCATTGGCGTTAAAAAGCTGCTCAGGGAAAGAAGTGTTCCCTATGCCATCCTATTTCCTGCGCGTCTAAAGTTCACATTTAACAATAAACTTTACTTCTTCACCGTGCCCTCGGAAGCAGTGAAATTCATAGAAGCACATATTCCCCCTCTTCCGCCCGCTGACATGATGGGGAATGTCTAGATTTTGCTTGTGGCTTGCTCTTGTCGATCGGCCTCTGGTCGGGCGCTTTACACTACACATTAGCCTTTTTCACAACTATTCTGCTGTTACGTTTATGCTTTTCACATGTTCTGGGCTACACTCGCTGCACCTACTTTCTCAAATAAGCTCCTGTAAGTTAATATGCTGAACTACTCATTCTGCCCATGTTGACTTCCAATTATTGCTGAGTGGCATGCTTCTTGGATTCACATGCAGGCTCGACACGGCCACCTATAGTTGCAGCATCCTACATTACCAAACCGCACACACTGCTTGTTTTCTCTCGAATTCCTTTGGTTCCAAGCACGCTGGCACACGGCAATGGCATACCCCACTGCGATTGCACTGTTCTTCATAATTTTGTTTTGGGTTAGCCCCTGTTGGGCTCTTGCACAGATTGGATCATGTTGGGGTCGACCCGACTGTGCACTGGTTGGGAGGGGTTGGGTTCACACTGCTAAACTTGGGTTGGTGGTGAGGGTGGGGGGAGGGAACGGGGTGTTATTTACAAAAGGCACACGAGGTTGCATGAGGCGCGCACTAAAAGGCCACGGCTGCAAGATCGATTCCGAATTTTGGAGAACGCACTATTGGTGGGTCCGTGATGTCCATTGAGAATATTTGTCATGTAATGGAATATCCATCACCGCAATGTCTACTGTCATAATGTCATGGAATACCCGGGGGTTAAGTAACCATACTAAGGCCCGTAAAATAATGGCCTATGCCAACAGGCATGGGTGTAGAGTAGTGTTCCTACAGGAGACCCACTCCGATGGCCACATCCCTAGATCCATGGCTCCGACCTGGGGGCCAGCAAGATTCTTCACCTCCTATTCCACTCAATCCAGGGGGGTTCTAACTATGATTCATAAGTCCATTAAGTTTACACTGCACAAAAGTTATATTGACCCTGAGGGACGCTATGTTATACTGCACTGCACTCTAGTTAACAGAGAATATTTACTTGTCAACACCTATTGCCCCAATGTGGACTCTCCTGGATTTTTCGATACTATTGCCTCCATCCTGTTGGGATATGTGGGCATACCGATCCTCTGGGGTGGGGATTTGAATCTTATTCTGGATACGGTCCTGGACAGAACTGGTGCTGCCCCCCGTCCCCTGTCTAGTGCCGCACGCAGACTGCACTCCCACACCAAGAACCTAGACATCTGTGACGCCTGGAGATCGCTACACCCCCAATCTAGGGACTACACTTACTACTCATCAGTGCATGATAGCTCCTCCAGGATAGATCTATTTCTTGTGTCAAGGGGAATCATGGGTGGAGTGGTGGACTCCCAGATCCTACCCCGCACACTGTCTGATCATTCCCCTATTACACTCTCGGTGAGGCTGGGTGTGCCTGCCCCGACATTTAGCACCTGGCGTTTCAAATCGGATGCCCTTAGGGACGTGGTGTTTAAGGCTGAAATACTTGCTGATATCCAGTCCTTCTTTGAACACAACAATCTCCGAGATACCTCGGCTGCAGTCAGATGGGACGCCTTCAAAGTGTATATTAGGGGTATGTCCATCTCCCGTGAAGCTGGAGTGCTGAAAACGATCAGAACCGCACTGGGTCGATCTGAAGCCAAACTGAAACAGCTGGAACTGCAGAGTGCCACCAGGGCTGACCCTGTCACGCTTGCCCAAGTCTCCGATGAACTCCGGGTGTTCAACACGCTTGCCGTCAGTGAAATACAATACCTTGGCCGCCCTCAAGCAGCCAGGAAATATGGGGAGGGGGACAGGCCCGGGAGAACGTTGGCGTCACTGATTAAATGGGAATCTGGCCGAAAGCAAATCACCTCCATTAAAGACAGTCTGGGCAATGCTCAATGGGCTGACCAACAAATCCTGGACACATTCACTGATTTCTATAGGTCCCTCTACTCCCAACCCGCTGAACACACTGAACAATATATGCGAGAACTTCTCAACCAGATCCCCACCACAGAGATTTCATCCACTACTCGGGACGGGTTGGACTCCCCTATTGCACTTGATGAGATAGTGACAGCCATTTCCGACTTGCCCAAAGGCAAAGCCCCGGGACCCGACGGCCTAACTGCCGCCTTCTACCAAGAACACGTCGCCATAATAGCCCCCAGGCTGCTTGAGGTCTGGAATGAATCGCTCCGATTATCTATCCTCCCTCCCTCCATGCGCGAGGCAGCTATCACTGTGCTGCTCAAGCCCGGTAAACCGGAGGATGAGTGTGGGTCCTACCGACCCCTCTCCCTTATGAATATAGACACGAAGATCTTTGCGAAAATCATTGCGAATCGTTTTTTGCCCATTATGACGTATTTGGTCCATGAAGATCAGGCCGGCTTTGTACCTGGTAGGTCTACCTCCCATAATATTAGGAGACTCTTTAATGTGATGTCCCGCATCGATCAGAATACACAAGCGGTGGCGGTCACACTGGACGCCCAGAAGGCCTTCGACATGGTCTCCTGGAAATACACATGGCTTGTTCTGGAGACTATGGGCATTGGCCCAAACATGATCAGGTTCATTAAATTACTATACACCTCACCCGTGGCGAGGGTGAGGACCAATGCGTTGACGTCCAACCTTTTCACACTCTTTAGGGGTACCCGACAGGGTTGCCCCTTTTCCCCAATACTGTTCGCTCTAGCAATTGAACCAATGGCGGACTATGTCCGTGCTCATCATGCCCGCAAGGGGATAAGACTGAAAGACAGCCCCGAGATTATATCTCTATATGCGGATGATGTTTTGCTATACATCCGAGACCCCACGTTACATCTTGAACCAATATTGAGAGATATCACCCGTATTGGCACCCACTCCGGCTTCACCATCAACTATTCAAAATATGAGATCTTTCCGCTCACTCAATCCACCCAACAACCCACCACTGAATACCCCCTCCGTTGGTCACCGAAGGGTGTTAGATATCTGGGTGTGCAAATATCCTTAACTAAATCCACCCTCCTTGCTGATAATTACGCTGCGGTAGCACAGATAGTCGAGACTAAAGTCCAACGGTGGCGCGCCCTTCCGTTATCCATCGCGGGTCGGCTTTCCCTCATTAAAATGATCCTTCTCCCTAAACTTCTTTACACTTTTGGTAATATACCTGTGTGGCCCGGGAAGGACTACTTTGCTAGACTGCACACAGTTTGTGCACAGTTCCTCTGGCACTCTGGCGCAGTGCGCAAAAAGTGGACGGACATGACACTCCCATATAGATTAGGGGGACTCACGGCTCCGGAGCTATCACTCTACTGGTACGCGGCCCAGGCACAGTTTGCCACTCACTGGTACCCCGGTACCCCAGTGCGTCCCCATGTCAAACTGGAACGGCTGGCGGCGACTGGCACTGACCTAATGTCCATCATACTAAATCGGCAATACACACCCGACTCTCCCATTGACCCACTCAACACGACCCTATTAGCCTGGGCTCGCCTTCTGTTTCAGACACCGGAGGCCTCCCCGTACTACAAATGGCTTCCTGCTTGGGACTTTCCCGGCCTGGAACCCACTCATGATGCGTCATTGGCTCGTCACTGGGGGGAGCTGGGATACCGGGCACTGACGGACTTCTACCCCGATGGCAGGTTTATTGACCCCCAAACTTGGAAATCGGGCCACACAGGGTCCGCCTTGGAGACCCTTCAATACTTTAGATTAAGGGCTGCGTTCCGTACCAAATGGTCCTCATTTCCTGAAGAGCCCCCTGACAACTCGGCCATTGCATACATCGCTAACTCTGGTGGTGCCCGTGGAATAGTCTCAGCACTTTACAAGATCCTTCAGGCCACTACCCCTACACCCACCCTCAAGGCACGAGTTGAATGGGCCGGCGAACTAGGCCTGGAGATATCAGACGGGACCTCGTGGGCTATGTGCCTACACACCCAAAAAGTCTCTCTCAATTTCCGTTTCCGCGCCATGCAGTACAAACTCCTAAATAGACTGTACTACACTCCGCACAGGACCTCGAGATTCGCCCGGGCTGTGGTGCACCCCTGCCCCCGCTGCGGGGCTATAGAGGCTGATCACTTACACATGTTCTGGTCCTGTGACAAATTGCTTAGATTTTGGGAAAGTATTTTAGAAACACTCACGGCCATCACTGACACTGTAATTGACCCCGACCCGCTGGCTGTCCTATTTGGTGCCTGGAAAACAGAAGACACCAGGGGCTCGGCTAGATTCCTTAATATTGGTTGTATGATGGCCAAGAAATGCATTCTTCAGAGCTGGAAAAGTCCCTTCCCCCCGACCCACCAGAAATGGCTTCACATGCTAACTTGGTCGCGCAACTGTGAGGAGGAATTTATATCTATGCTCCCTGCCACCTCTCGCCCCAGAAACATCTGGACGGAGTTCAACTCATACCTGAACTGTCAAGGGGAGGGCACCTCTAGCTCTGTTTCGTCCCCCACTCCTTCAGTGACCACCCTTACTACATGAACCCATACCTACATGATTCCCTTATGTCTGTTGTCTGACGCTATTACCACCAATGTACTATGCTTCATGTATTGCTTCACCTTATACTGTCTAAATTGTGATTGTTGCCTTGATGTGTGTACCATGCTACCTCTGCCGCCAAAAATAAAAGTTTAAAAAAAAAAAAGAAACACAGGGGCCTTTTTGCCGGCCATTAATAGCCCCTAGCTTGAGGTTTGATTAGGTGTTTACCGAGGGCTTAGAGTAAACAGTGGCCAGTGAGGAAACACGTGACAATAGAAGGTGCTTATTATTTTAATAAAAAATGGGTTTGAGCTGTCGATTTGCCTTACAAAACTAGAAAAAAGAAAGCCACCTGGAAAATAGAAAAGGGACTCACACTCATGTCCCTTTTCTATTCTGTGGCAGTGAGTGTGACATCCCAAGGTCAGAGGATCACAGCTTGATAGGAGCTGAGACTGGTTGAGGCAAGTTAAGTGGTGGATAGGCAGGCTCGGTGCCGATGGGCATGGAATCCTGTAGGGAGCATAGAGGTGCGTGTGGGTGCATTAACCTGAAATAAATGTCAGACTGTGGGGGTGTTGCCGGCAGCCGGGATGGAATGCAGGCTTTTGAAGTATAATTCATCCTGGCATTCTTGACCACCTGATTGGTTGGCAATTCTCTCAGGGATGCCAGGGCTCTTCGTGATGCTCCTCTCGTTTAATGCATTGCTCCACCTTCCCTCAGGGGATATTTCTGCACCTGTTGATCCTGTATTCTTGCTCTTTCCTGCCCCCTTTCTTTAATTCACTCACATTTGTTTGTAGCTTACCAACATGAAAGCCCTTGCTGGTCCCGATTGAGACCCTGCAAGGGTCCCAGGTGGCCCTAACAACCAGATCTAAAATGTGTCTGTTTACAAAGCCTTTGTGTCAATAGTCGAATGCTATGAGAAATGAGCACCACGAAACGGCGGAATTTGGTTAAGCTGGCATCTGTCCCTTATACAACTAGGTCTAAAAAGTGTATGGATACATTGTCTTTGGTGTCTGAAGGTTAATTTGGTAGCTTGCAGCTTCTAAGATAAGAAAGTGTCATGACAAAGATTGAAAGTGGTGGCCACAGACCTGGAACAATGCTGAAATCTGTTCAGTGTGGAACCCCGAGGCAACTGGTCATTTGTTGAATAACGAAATCTGCAGCTGGATAGTACCTCTTCCATTTTTCACTTCCTCTTTCTTGCTCTCCTTTCTCTCTCTCTCTCCCTCTCTCTCTTTATCTTTTTCACTTTTCTCTCTGGGACTCATGCACTCTGAAATTAAGCACGAAGTACTCATGTACCCTCTTGCTGTTCTGAAACCACACATTTCCCAGTGCAGAGTTGTGGTGGCACATTATTACAATATAAAAGTTTAAAACAATCACTATGGAAGTGCCAATTTTCACCTGGGGAAAATAGTTTCAAGGTATCCTTGCTAAACGAATCCAGCAAACTATCTCATCCAATGTAGAAACAGCATGGTGACACAGTTTCCAAGCTCTATGCCACAAATAGGAAGAAGGGGTGTGGGCCAGCAGTCATCGCTGACACAATTCTTGGATAAGGCATAGTGGTGCATTTAAAAAGCATTAGTGAACTACAAAATGGAGGTTAACATGGCCAAATCTGAAACTACCAAAGACAACTGCTAGCAAATGACAAAGATGTACACACGTTTAAATGCTCATTCTGTGCAAATGTTTAATGACATTTGACAAAGAGCTATACGACGTGCATACAATTCGCAAAACGGGTGGGCCTGGGAAGACTTCACACCACGCATAACGTCATGCGTTAGTGAAATGACGACACTGTGGCAAAAACATTCACATAAAAGCATGCCATCACTGACCAACGGGCACGGTACGTAGTCAATTATTTAATCACAAAAATAAACATCGCGAAAACATGTACGCACCACATACAAAACCCATGCATAGACAGTGGGAAAGAGCAGTATTGCTAGTCTCCATGGAGCGCCACATTCTGCAAATGATGGGAGAAGAGTGTGCGGTGCAGCCGGTGCAGGAAACACGTCACTCCTAACGTGCTGATCACCAGATGCTGACCCTGCAGAGAAAGACCACTGTTAGTAAAGAACACATTTTGAGAACGGATACAAACATGTGCAGAACAGCTTTTGTTATTCTGATCTCAAATGCATGGCTTTTTCATGTAGTCTCTATGCCCATGTGACCCACCCAAGAGCTTGCAGGTTCCACCATTAAATGTGCACAATGCCATAAGCACTGTTCAAAGTTCTACAGACGCTCTATGCAAATGTGTGATGAAAATATGCGGGCAGATGGTTTTACGGGGAGATTGACAGTTTTATAAGTCTTTAGGCTCCATGTGGTTAATCTCTTCCTTTGGGGCTCCCTCCCTCTGAAACACTGGTTTATTTTTAGAGCGAATGACTATCGGGTTGATCAGTGCTTCTTTCATGCAATGTCTTAATAGTTGCATATTGTCCTGAAATTATCATATACCATCTGATTATTTTAGAAAAGTATTGTGTTTCTGTTTGAGTGTCTGCTATTTAAACCCCATCCCCTACAAAAACACACGTCAAATATGTTATTATTAAGTGGGACTGTTGTCTAATTGCAATATTTCAGGGTTCAGATAAATGCTATTTGGATTTGTGAGTGTTTGATTAATGACTCGCTAAGAGGTGCATTAAAACCTCGGAATGCAGGATACATCAGCAACATCTTTACCTCCATCCACATGCATTACTGTCATTCTTTCTTTTGTACATCGCCTTTGGTGGAAACTGAGCCACCTTTTTCATGACAAACATGGATTTCTGTACAGCAGGCTAACAGATCTAATGCTATGCCATGTTATTTGGGTATTTGTAAAGTGACATGATGCCATTGCAATGCCCTCCTCGGGTGTCCTAATAGCGGCGAGTTCCTTCCAGTGGTGCATTGCTGCACCTAGCTGTGTGTGCAATGGATCGTAGACTGGCATTGCATACATTGCATTCACAGTGACAGAGTATCTCAAGTGGGTCTCCCTAACAAACAGCATAGAGTGGTAGCTAGCACTACATTCTCCCCAGTTAGATATGGTATATACTCTGCCAAGTTCTGAAAATCATTATCTGGCACACACGTATCAGAGACAACCCTCAATATGTTTTGTTATGTTATGTAAGAAATCTATTATACTGCTCCAAATATGTACTCTCTCCTGCAGGCTGCTTAAGCACACAAACTCCAAACTCCGCGGTATGCAGTGATTTTCTCCTGCCAATCTCCTTATTACAGAAACTGTGTACAGGCTGCGGAAGCACGGAAACTCCGCGGTATGCAGGGATTGGAAATGTTCTCCTGCGGAAGCACACAAACTCCACGGTATGCAGTGATCTTCTCCTGCCAATCTCCTTATTACAGAAACTGTGCACAGGCTGCGGAAGCACACAAACTCCACGGTATGCAGTGATTTTCTCCTGCCAATCTCCTTATTACAGAAACTGTGCACAGGCTGCGGAAGCACACAAACTCCACGGTATGCAGTGATTTTCTCCTGCCAATCTCCTTATTACAGAAACTGTGCACAGGCTGCGGAAGCACACAAACTCCACGGTATGCAGGGATTTTCTCCTGCCAATCTCCTTATTACAGAAACTGTGCACAGGCTGCGGAAGCACACAAACTCCACGGTATGCAGTGATTTTCTCGAAGTGAAAACAAATAATGAAATTTGAACGAATGAAAAAACAATGAAAAAATATCGAATTCTTTAAAAAATATATATGCGGGGGTGGGGTAAGGAGTTAAATGGTTGGGGAGGTGTTGGTGTGGGGTTTTAAACATAGGGAAACGGAAGGATCGGGGGCCATAAAAATGTCATTGTTTTAGGTTCGTTAAAAATGCATTCTTCATTTATTCATTCTTTAAAATCACATGTAACAAACTCCACACTGTGGTTTTGTTTGATAATAGGCACTGAGCCTGTTTATTGTCATTGCAATGCAAGGAAACCACCACACAGGATGTCCCTATTCCAAAAAGTGAACCACCCAATTGACCAAAACAGATCCCTTTGATCGGGTGTTTTTCTCCTAGACTAAACAAGTAGTTACTAATTACTGCTCCTTATTGCTACATGTTAAAAATGTACATAACCTTGTAACAGTAACAATTTCTAAACAATGTTGGATTTCTTTCCTGCACGCCTCCGCTTTCCATGAGGCCACGTGCTCTTCCCTCGCTTACATCCGTGCTCCGGTTTATCGTGTGAGCCATTTCTTGATCTCATCTCAGCAGTGTCTGACGGGTCCTACCACTTACAGTGCTGCGAAGCCTTGTGGGTGTTATCCCTTCGGAAATTTAAGGCATACTCATGCACACTTACCAGTGCCAACATACATGGCTATCTTTCTAACTCCTTATTACTCTGCTGTTGATGATTACCTTTCTAACTTGGGAAAAGTTCTTATGATGAGAAACCAGACTACGATAGGATGCAGCTGGTTCAGGTAATTGTCTTTTTTTTTGGTAGACATTGGAGTCACAGGTAGACAAGTGGGAAGGCAGTTGGAGGTACATATGTCGGACACAGATTGGCAGAAACACGTGGCATCTGACACCAGGGTAAGGCAGCTGACACGCATCAGCTGATACATGTGGAACACTGGGGGTTTAAGAATCAAAAACTTCCACAGATGTGCAAGCACCAGTCAGTCACCCAGTGTTCCACTCCACAAAGGCAAGCTGAAAAGACAAGATGTAACACATCTTCTCTTTTAAATTGACCCAGAACGAGTGGCGAGAAGAAATCTTTAGGATGACCCAGAAGGAACACACACACCAGGAACCTGACACAGTAGGTAGGAAAAGAAGTGAATGCACTCATCTCCATTGAAACCACAGGAAGAAAGAGTACAGGAAGTGAAGCAGAGAAGGTGCTCATCGGATCTGTGCACAAGCATGAGCCTCTTCGACGCTTCAGTGAAAGGAGTGAAAGCAAGCAACAGACAGTGTCACTTCAGAATGTGGTGAGACATGGTACGAAGGTGACCAAGACAAGAGTCCTGGCAGGAGTCTTCACAAGATGGTACAGTGCAGACACCAGAAGTAAATAACAAGAGGAATAGATCAAACAAAAGGACCAAACAATTAAACAGCGGTGAGAAGACATGCGCAGGACACCATTCCTCCCGTAAGAAAATACAGCAAGAACTATGAAATCCAGGCTGCATGTTTCATCAAAGGACTCTGCTAATTCAACCACATCACACCGGCCCCCACCAATCTGCACTGACTCCCACTGCAGGCATGCATCACATTCAAATCCTGCTGCCTCATTTGCAAGGTGGTCATACTCAAGTCACCGAGCTAACTCACCACGGTGCTCAGAATCTTCGGCTCCAGCATTCCTCTGGAAGCCAAGATCAGAGCAGACTAGAACAATGCAACTGTAAACACAACCAGAAGACTCGTCTTTGCCTATGCTCCCAGACTCTGGAACCTCCTCTCTAGACTACCCATATGTTTCTTCAATTCAGGAAGGACCTCAGACCTTCCTCTTCAAGCACCTGCTAGACCCCAACATTTGGGATTCCACCCTTGCTCTCCCCTTCAACTGGACCTTTGGGTGCCATTCTGTGCCCCCCCTGCAAAGTCCTGTCATCCTTGCCTGCCCCTCTATGGCCACAGCAAACATTCACCTCTCCTTTATAGCCCAGTGCTCTATTCCCCCACTCCTGCCACATGCTGTTACTGTACCTCCTTTTCTTTTAACCACCTCCCCAAGCCCCCTGGTTGCTCCTACCTTTACCCGGTGCTAACCCACTATTGCCTGCATCTTTGGATTGTGACTCTTCCTTCATCACTCAGTCCCTGCTACTATGCAATACCCGTTGTTACTTTCTCCTTCACGTAGTATTCCCCATTACTCAGTAAAGTATTCTGTTTCTTTCCAAAATGTGGTTCAAGCTCCAGAAATACACCCACAGAATAAAAAATAAAACTGCACATGCTATCAAATGTGCTTTGAGGAACACTTGCAAGCAAAAGGATAGTCAAATATGCGTGAATGACAATACTAGAAAACTGACATAAATATTAATCTCTTGTCAAATTATTACAATGTTAGAGAACTGACAATGAATAAAGGAGAATACAGGATAGTTGAGTGACAATTGGATACTGTAAGTGGAGCAAGCACATGTGTAATACAGGCAAGGAATTCTTGCACGACAATCAGTGGTAGACTGGACTATCGGCTGTTCGACCCACGGCCGATTGACATTCCAGTTGTGTGGGCCAGTTTTGGAATTCAATAATTGTAGGCCGAATATAAACTCTGTATTTGTCTGTATTATTAACATTTCATTTGTCATCCTTGTGTGTGTTATTTCCAACGTTTGCAGCTCAGCTTTGGTCTCAACGCCAGTCTGGCACCTCTTCCATAGTGTTTCTGCAATGCACGGGCCAGGGCCAACTTGTTAAATTTTCTTTTTAAACACTAGAGATACTTTTCAAGCAAACCCCAACAGTGCTGCTCCCTGTGCTTTATGCGCTGCCCTGGTGTGCTGACACCTGCCGCCATGGCACCATTATCCTGCTCGCTTGATGTTTTCGGATTTGCATGTTACTGTAACTTCAATTCCACACCACGCTGATGCCTGAGCCTGGCTACTGCTGCTTCTGGTCATGCACTTGCTGCTCGGCTCAGCATGCAGAAATGGACTGGATTTCTGAGCTGGAAGTAGAGAGGGAGGAGGATCGGGCGACAGGTGGGCAACGGCGAATGAGGGAGGCCTGGCCGACTCAAGGAGGCATACATTATGCACATGACCGGCATGCTGTAACATCAATGATAGAAATTAAGTAAAGTCAAAACGGTTCTGAGTCCGAGTCTCTTGTTTTGTTGTATTTAGTTTTATAGAGCAGATAATACTGCTGTTCTTATGTATGTCCTTTGAAGAAAGACAAATGTACAATCTTCAAACCTTCAAATTTTGAAGCTTTGGTGATCGTACATTGAGTTCGTAATCAGTTAACTTTCTCTTCAAACTTTCTTGGGAGTAGCCATCCTTCATTCTAAGTTAGAAATCCTCATGCTTCATGAAGATTTTGGTCAATGTATTTGCTGGTCTGGGTACTGTTTCTTTCTTTTTTTTTTTATATCACCTGTTCCCTGATTACTAACTGAGGACAAACTGCTAACTTGCTGAAAGGACCCCCACCTATGATATGATATGGCATTTATAATGCACCTGTACATAAGTGTTTCTAGTGCACAACCCTAGATGGCAACCGCCCAACAGACAAGATGAGCATGCGTGTCTCACTACACAGTAGGGCATTTTGACTCCCTGCCCTCTCTGTCTAGCTACAGAGCTCCTTTGAGGGGGTGGAGTTGTGGGACTGACTGACCCAGTTACTCAAATGAGTCAGGGGAGGTGGTAAAAATTAAAACCCCTTTCAGTTAGAGCCACACAGTCGCCATTGCAGACCTTGCACTATGCCACTGTCACAAGCTTCAGTTACAGCTATGGTTGTGGTGGCTTTCTATCCCTCATGGCTACTTGCCCTCTCTTCCGCTGAGTTACACTCAGGCCTTTCCTGTCTCTTGCGTGCGTTCCTATCACTGCCTCATCAGCAGCGCAACGCTCATATCATGCGCTGACACCTTTCTTATACTGTGCAGCTGAGCATTGAGTTTTCCAATGTATAAATCCTGGCACTTATTGAAGCTACTGGCTCCTGCTAGAAGCAGGATGTGCAAGGGGCCTTTCAACTTTTTCAAATGAAAGGGGTCTCAAGCCTCAACCCCCCCAGCACCTGCCCTTTTGTTGCCAGTCAGCAGTCTTATAACACAGTGATATATTCCTTTGTATTTTTCATCCTGGTGCTTTTTTTGCAGTGTTCGCCTTACAAGATGTGTTTGCTGGAGCCCTTCTGGCTGTACTTCCCTTGGAGTATACAGAATTATTATCATCACGTTTCCTTTTTAACACAGTTTCCTACACATGAGCTCCTTCCTGACAAAGAATGATTGATAGCTTTTAAGGGGCCTTTGGTGTTTCAGCTCCCTATCTAGTGATAATGGAGTCCATTAGCCATATATGTGTCGCCTTTAATGTATGCACCCTACGGGTGTCTCTGACTCTTTTTTCACTCCAAGGCAGGGGATCCCCAATCATCATGTTGAAATAGGCCCACACACATCTTCACCCAGACCTGGCTGTGCCCTGCCCTCAGTGGTGATACAAGATGAAACAGGTGTAACCTGGAAATACGGTCGCCACAGCTGTATCCCGCCGGCTGGTGTGTTATTGAAGTATTGAAACTCCAACCTCACCCAACAATGTGCAGTCTGTTATATCTGCGCTTATGTTTAAGCCTACATGGAATTAAGATGCTTCAAGACATTCTTCAAGCCAGGAATCGATGGGTCTTATGGTATGTGCATAAACAGTCCTTTTCCTGCTGCTTCTCTCCTTGGTCTCAGTCACCCCGAAAAAGGCAGTATCCTACCCTAAAGTAGACGCAGGTATGGAGCAGCCACGGATGGAATGGTCAAGGTTGGGTGATTAGACTTAGTGCCAGATATACGCAAATCTTGTAATGGACGCACGTACATTCATACGTACGTATGTGCGTGTTTGTGTGTTTAAGAATGAAGGTGCCAGTGACATGCATGTGTGTTGAACTCTCTGATATAGGACGTTGCCTCGTCTTGCTTTCACAAGAACACTACCAGACAGATTGATGATGCAGTCCTTTATGATTCCGTGTGGAGGTTGATTGAGGTGGAGGTCCGAACATGAAAGTGGTGTGGCAGTGGAGTGGCTGTGATTATGACAGCACCTCTCTGAATGATGGAATAGTTGAAGGAATACAGCATCAAAGGTAATGACTGCTGTAGAAAGCCATCTTGGGGTCCAGAATATCAGAAACTGCTCATCCCTTAAGAGGTTTCCTCATTACAGTTTAGTGTTGTTTAATTAATGTAATGTTCTCAGTAGAGGACAGTTAGTTATGCATATGAGTGCTGGGGAAAGCTCCTCCGAATATAAATTAATTGCATTTTATGTTTATTTTATTTGTGATTTTTCTCCCTCAGCCCTATCTACTGCTGAAGATCCGTACTTTTCAGGTTGAATTCCTTCCAAAGTGTTAACAGCGTAATTCATGGAATAAATGTGCGGCGAAAAAGGGAGCGCAAGTGTGAAAATCGCAGCGCACGCGTGCCAAAGCTGTGCATGCAGCCGTTGATCGATTCATGGAATGCGCTGCGCTAGTAAAAGATGGGGTGTGCGCCAAATCCGTGGGTGGCGCACGCGAGCGCACACATCACTAAACGGCATCCGCTACACGCTCAGGGAAAGCGCATATAGTGTAGCGCACACAAGAAAAGTAGGCGGGACACGGGGCATAACACGCGGAATGGGGATCAACGTGTGAAAATGTGGGCGTTACGGGGGAAGTACATTAGGTAAATGCTCGCAACGCCCACACGCACGCTAACAACACGTATTCATGGAATCGAACAGGGGAGAATGCGGTCACCAAAAAAGACGTGCTAATGCGGAAACACGTATGCCAGCAGGAAGCAGGCGTAAGCGGCCCCGCGCAGCATAAAAGTGCGCGCAAACAACAAACAAGCTCAGACGCTGCGATGAATATACCGTACCTCGCAGCAGTGGTCGTGAGACACCGCAGGAGGAGGAGGATAGCCAGGCTCTGCATTTATTTACCCAGGACCAGCCTTTTTGGGATGCCTGATGACCAGGTGTATGGGAGATACAGGTTTCCACCGTACATAATCTTAGACCTGGTGAGGGAATGGGAGGATGACCTCACATCACCCACCCTGTGCTCGCAAGCACCGAGCCCCTTGGAAAAGTTGCTCAATGTACTGCACTTCTTGGCTACTGGTTCATTTCAGCGGACAAGTGCCATAGTGGGCGGGTGTCACAGGCCACGCAGTCACGCTGCCTACACCAGGTGTTGGCCATCATGACTGCCCGCCCCTCAGTCCGCAGGCACATATACATGCCCAGAACCCCTGCAGAAAGGCAGGCTGTTGTCCAGCAATTTTACGGGGTGGCACACTTCCCCAAAGTCCTAGGTGCCATTGATTGCACCCATGTGGCTCTACGTCCACCCAGGGCCACTGAGCATATCTATCGGAACCGCAAGCACTGGCATTCCATCAACGTGCAGGTTGTATGTGATGCCAAGGGAATCATCACCTCAGTATATGCCAACTATCCAGGGTCCAGCCCTGATAGTTTCATATTCAGAGAGTCACCCCTAAACCGGGACCTGGAAACTAGCCGGCATGGCGACACATGGCTAATTGGTGAGTATAAATGCCTCTGCACATGCATGCATGTCAGAAACTGAGAAATGGGAAAACCCCACTAATGACAGCCATTATCACCTCCCCAGGGGACAGTGCCTACCCTCTGAGCACCTACATGATAATGCCAATTCGGAACCCCACCACACCACCCGAGGTAAGATAAAACACAGCCTATATTGCAACCCTGGGCATAGTGGAGTGCTCATTCGGAGTGCTCAAGTCACGCTTTCGCTCCCTTGACCGCTCTGGTGGGCAGCTGCTATATTGCCCCCAGTAGTGTGCAGGATCATAGTGGCAGCATGTCTCCTGCACAACGTTGCAACCCCGCGGGGCGTGCCAGTGGACATGGTGGATCCCCCACATCCCCAACCACATGCACGGCTGCTGCGCATGGGATGTGAAAGGGCACGTGGTGAGGCAGCCCGGACCCAGCTTGTGGCAAATTACTTCACCTAAAATCCCACCCCTGCGGAGTGCGCACAGGCCTGGCACAGGCCTGGCTCACAATCAATGATGATGACAAAAGGGACAGTCCACTGTCACAACCATACCAGCCTGAGATTGTTCACGTGGAAGTGCTAGATTGTGTGCATCCCTAGCTACTCAAAGACATCCAATGATGTGTCACAAAAAGGCACAAATTCATGCAGCATGAAGGAATACCCCCTTGCAAAATACCCCATCAAAATAGTGGCATGTCACCCAACACCTCCCCAACACACCATTGCATGGCATGCAATGTGAAAGCAACCAAATGAATGCACAACACATGATACAAGTGTCACAAAGTGCACTGTCCCAAATGGAAACAGGCCACAGACAATTTGTTCTCAATAATGAATAAAAAAACAACACACATAAACAAATACTTACCAGCAAGAGAGAACATCAGTACATGTTCAAACAGTGGCAATATATGAGAATTAAAAATCAAAGTAGTGCAAGTGTCGCAACCTCACTAAGGCAGCACATCGACCCCTTCCAACTGCAGAGTGTTGGTGGTAGGCAAATGTTTCAGTGTACTGCATACAACATGAACTGCATCTGCAAAGTATACGGGCTTGTTAAGACATGATAAAGGTACATGTATATAAGGAAAAAGTCATGGATGTAGAACCATACATAAACCCACCATGCAATGGAGAATTCTACAACAATACCCTCTAGGGATGTATACACAGTTTTGACTACAGACTGTCCACACACCTTATGGGAGCCCAATGTCACTGTGTAAGTTACTGTCACTTGGTCACAGCCTTTGCAAGCCCATGGAAAGGGGAAGCAGGAGGGGTGTGTGTGTCAGGAACCCAAGCATCTAACCCAAAGACAGGACAAGCCTGCATGTGCCCAGCTGGAATACACAGTGGATGCCTACGGGAGCCACACAAAGCACCACACTGTTAAACAAATAATCAAAAATGGCCATGTGTGGACCGGGGGGGCATTCAGGAGGGACGAGGTACAGGGTGCACCCCAACACCCACATGCGTGGATGTTGAGAAAAACCAAAAATACCTCCATGGGCTCATGGCCTGCACGGCTACGATACAGTCGTAGAACTGCCGTCGATGTCATCACCTGTGGTGGTACATCAGAAGGTGGCCGTGATATGGGAGGCAGACCACCCAAAGCCCTGGCATGCTCCTCCATGGCAGCAAGCATGCGGGTCTGAAAGGTTTGGTTCTGCAGGATGATGGTACGGAGATCCCCATGCAGCACCTCACGGGTAGCACGCATTTCTGCCTGCATGGCCTCGCGTGATGCCTGGATCTCCTGACGGGTTGCCTGGAGCTCAGCTGAGAGTGTGTGTGTCAGCTGCTCCAGCTGCTGTTCTGACCTTGTACTCCGGGACACCTCAAGTTCAACCAGAGTATTTCTGAGGGAGCTGTGTTCTAACCTCAGGGCTTCCCTGTGGGCCTGTGACTCTACAGATATGGCTGTGCGCAGAGACTCCAGTCCAGCCCGTCGCTCCCTGTCAGGCGCCAACATGTCCTCCCTGTGTGAGTGGCAAATGGACTCTGTTGCCTGCTGCTGGAGCTCCATCTGCCTTTCAGGGGGAGAATGGAAGTGGCCTCCCTATCCATTGCCTGAGCCATCATTTCACACGATGCCCCCTGTTGTGCTGCTATAGTGTACATGGAGTTCGCCCACACAGTATTGCCTGGTGGCGCATGGCCACCGCGTTGGCGGGCACCACACCTGTTTGGAGCAAGGTTATGTGCACCTTGCTGTGCTGGCACTGCCTGAGGCTGCAGGACTGCATTCCTCCTTTGATCTGCTGGCCCAGGAACAGGAGCAAATATTGTGGAGTGTGACCCTGCATCCTTAACCGCCACAGGCGGACTTTCCAACACTGAATGCCCCATAGAGGGGTCTACCCCCGGTGCAGGTGTGTTGGACAGAACAGCATCCCTGCCAGAAACACTCACCTGCGACGGCACATATGTCTCAATGTCCGATTCAGCACCTGATTCATAGAGGTCTCCGGAGGTGTACCCAGAGACAGCCGTGGACAGTATGGTCTGTAGGAGTAATGGGTTTTCATCCACCACCACCCCACATCCTCCACTGGTGCCCGTTTGTGGCTGTGAGTCCTCCTAGGTCTGCCCCATCTCCTCCTCCTCAACATCATCAAGTGCCTCATCATCTTCAAAAACATGAAAGATAACAAATGGAAACAGGCGTGAGCACCATAGCACACACACATAGGCATGACGAGGCAGAGATCCAGTACATAAATGACACATGTCCCACATGACATTAACTCTGGCATGCATGCACTGTCAATGAGTTGGAAGGGGAGGCAAAAAGCACACACTGATGACTGCAAGATGGAAAACCAACACATGTGCTGCATGCTGGATAGCACTGGCATCAAACATTAGCCTGTGAGTGGCATGGACAATCCACATATTTGACACATGCCAGCACACAGAGGGCACGTACCATAGCCATGGCAGATTTGACAAGGACACCCAGATGGTAGCAAATCAGTACTGTCACCCATCCATGTGAGATGGACATCATGAAATAAAACATGTAAAAAAGAGTGAGAAAACATGCATGTGCCACACGCTGCAACAAAGCCAATGTTCACTGATGCAGTGATGGCAGGCACATGGATACATCAATGGTTGGTCACTTCGCCATGAGAGGATACAATTGTCATGTTCAACATTCAAACAGGGCCCCAAAATGATAGTGTGCAGACCATGTGTAGGTGCACATTACTCAATCAGCCTGATTATAGACATTTTTCCCCTAATAAGTCAGGAAATGTGGGCGATTGTGTGGTGTAATCTATGACATAAGTATGTCAGATTTGGGACAGTAGGCAACAAAAATGTCTGGTAAATATGCTCATCATTTCATCAATCAGGCTGAATGAAGAGGAAAACAGTGTGAACAATGTTGTGGCAAGAGGACAGCTGAAGGCCAAGTGGATTAATCATGTGCAAAAAGTGAACTGTGCTAAGAAGGGATACTGTGGAATGGAAACACAAGGCCGGGGAATGGTTTTGAGGGACCACATGGGTGACCCATAGCAGTCATGACTAGACAGCCTCACCTGGCATTCAATCAGAACACATCACCCAAGCCACATACACATGGATTGCACACACATGCATGGTCGCTCACCGGACATTGCTTCAAGATCTGGTAGGTCTCCCACGCCTTGGATCTGATCCTCTGTGATGAATGCTCCAGCGACAGACTCATGTTCAGTGAGTTGTTCCTCCTCTGGTGGAGACCCACAGCCACACCCCTGTTATACACGTACCCTGCTCTGAAAGGGGCCCCTAGGGGTCCCTAACGTCTATGGAAACAAGGCGAGTCACCACACACGATAGATACGCCAGACACGAGGTTGTATTCCCAAAGCTAGGGATTATTGCAAAGCAAAAGTCTCAGTTGGCCAACTCGGTCTCACGCCCCGCGACGTGTATCTCTAGACCTCGAGGGACACAAGAGAGTGAATTACGTACATCAGTTACATATATACAAAATGCATATCAAACAATCAGCTACGACATGTTTAACACCCCCCTTTATTGGGTTTCTTTGAACTTGGTGTGATGATGGACATCTTCGCCAACTATGACACCTTCAAACATCTATTCCAGTAACAATTTGCAATTTGTGAGTGCAGAGGTATCTTTCAGTTGTTGAACAGAACACAGCGCTTCTGTTCTTGCAAGCGAGCTACATACGGGGGGGAGAGTTGCATTCCAGACCTTGCTATCTATGAGGTGCTATTCGTGTCCTGGGAGCTGACACGCTCTAACAGGGCTCAGCAAAGGGGGGCCATAGAAAAAGCATAATTCAAGCCTTTAGCTGCTTTATTATAACATATCCTACCATATAACAAGACTGGCTGGCAGCTGCGAAATGATTAAATGCCCTGCAGCTCTGCTTCAAGGCTACATTCAGGAGGGAGCTGGGCATTCTTCCTGGCGCTGCCTACGTTGTGTTTCAACAAACTCTTGTTATCCTCGCGGCCCTGCGGCCTTGTCCTTTTACGTGCAGACAACAATGTTTTACAGTCGAGCACTGTAAGCATAAAATGTACTGCGAAGCAATAAGAACAGAAAGCAATGAGCAATGGTTAGAAAACAAAATGACGATTCTTGTTACATCAAAATGGCCGTTCATTGGCAAACTCGAAAACCTATATTCTGTCATATCGTGCACGAGACAGTTGGCCCACGGCCACCAAAATACATTTCTGGTCACACAGTAGAGGTATCCATTTTTCTAGACTGACAAACCCTCCTTTGGCCGTATGCCAAACGTCTCATCTATTTATTGAAACCTCCTCTAGTGATGATAAGTCTGAAGTACTCATGTCTGAATTTTGCATGCTATCGTAAACATCATCGTCTTCATCAATATCTATTGCCATCAACTCTTTTACTGTTTTCATCTCATTTGTGTCTTGGTCAGCTCGACCATGAGGTTGTTTTTTCTTTGTCATCATATGCATACATCCCTCCGTACATCCCTCAGTTACCTCAGCGCAAACTATTGGTAGGCAATGTATGCAACAACAGCACATTAGGAATATTCCAAACACCACTACTAATATCGAAATCAACTTCCATCCCCAAGAACGCAGTATTCCCCAAAACCAAGACCCTATTCCCCAGCCTCCTTCTTCAGTAGGGAGTTCAGAGCTTAGGACATGCATTTTCTTTATCGCTTCAAAAATCATAGGGGAATAGTCAACGACATAAACACAGCAAGCTGATCCCACTATTTTGCAAATTCCCCCACGATCAACCAGGATTACATCGAGAGCCATTCTATTTTGCAGCGTCATTAACCTGATTCCTCTTTCTTCCAAAGTCATATTAAATAGTATATCTGTCGTTGTGGTTATGGTATTCTTTAGTATTCTGGACAGCTGCCTTATATTATAGAAGTTCATTATCTGCCCTAAGCCTGGAATCAATGATTTTGCTACATCAGTTGCTATCAAAACACCCTCGTCAGTCCTTTTGACTCTAGTTCTGGATAGTCTGGCCATGTCTGCTGTTTCTAAGAGGAATACTCCTGGGAAGAGTAGACCTAGGTAACATGTATCTCCCCAGTTTCTGGGCAACCAAGGATATGCTTTCTCTCCACATATAAAATAAATTGGATCTCCCACATATACTGGTTCTATTTCCCATTTCAATACCAATGTATTCATGCACCCAGTATGTGTTTCGACTGAACAAGAGCCTTTCTTTTTTAGACAAAAAGGGACAGTTCTTGGGCTATAATTCACCATGTAAAATGGGGGGATTGCATCTTTGTCCCCTTCTGTCCTTACACGAAACGTCATTACAGATGTCTTTTCTGGTGGGGACAATCTATCTCGTCTATTTTGTCGTGTTATCTTTCGCGTACTTTTCCTCGTGGGCACTGGAGCCATTACTTGTGCTTTATGGAATATGGAACAACCCACAGGCTTCATTATTACTTCCTCAAACTCATTCATGTTGGTTCTGTCTAATTGACCCGTACTACTCGCATTCCATTTCCCATAGAACATTGCACCTAAAGATGCACTACATGCAGAACGTAATGGTAATGGCTGTACATACCACCCTATTCCTTTCCCAGCATGCTGTGATAAATGGGCACATACCCAGCAATTTGTTTTCTTCAGAATTGCATGTGTCATGTTCATGATTAATAACAATGTGTTATTCCCGAAACCTTCCCTGTGTCTTTCTTCCATTGAGGACAGGGTATAAGTAATCAACTGAACTGGGCTTTCAGTAGTGGATATATTAACTATTGGTAAAAACATTTCTAATGGGTGTATCGATTCCACATCCCATAATATTAGGGCTGTCGTTATTGGTGCTACCACGCTCATAAAGCACATAATTATTGTCAGTGCCAGTATACAATTCGTTTTACCATGCGTTTTTCTTAAGCTTACAGTCTTTATAATTGACTCATTCTCAGCAGTGGTGGTGCAGGAGGAGGCTGGAGCCGGTCCCGACATGTTTCTCATCGTCCTTCTTCTTCCTTATTACAGTTCATCGTGGATATCTCTCTTCGTCGCGCTTGCTCTGATGTCAATAAGTTCAATGGAATTGTCACAGTTCAGTTCTGCCAGTCCTTTATAGCCTGGATTTGTTTATTTATTTTTAGGCAAGGTCACTTGTCCTTTCTCATACTGCTCAGAGGACTCTAGATCAATTATCTTTTGCCTTAGTACCATGTGCGCCCAGCTTGTCCGCTCTGGTTCCTGACACATGTACTTTTTATGATCGCACCGAGGAGCAGCGAGTCTTGAATTGTCCGACTTGCACAATTCTCACGCTTCTCTCCTCTACACCTCTAGTTCCTTCTCCGTCCATGAGCAGAACCAGAGGTTGATATAAACACCAAAGAACTGTGGATCACTTTGTCTTTCGAGGCCGCAAATTGTATCACCTCACTCCTGGTATCGTGTGATCCGTGAACAGTGCCGGTGCACTTCCAGATTCAGGCTCAAAGTCAGCCTGTGGCGCTACTGCAGGTGCTGGTGTGCGCCGCGCTAGTGATGCATATTCGGTCTTTGGCGTACTGACAAGTGCTGGTGGGCGCCAAAGGGGTACACGGTTTGTTTCTTCTGGTATTTGCAAGGCAGATTTCGTGTTGGCCAACAGTGATGTCGATTCTGCTGGGCAACGTTGGGGCACTCTTTGCCCTTCCCCCTTTTTGGCAATCGTCTCAGGCTTTGTTTCGAGTTTCACTTCTCGTTTTGGCAGATTTGGAGGCTGCTTACTGGCAACAGTTTCTTCCGTTTCTGGGACCGCTGTCTCCTTCCGGTCATTTGGGTCAGGCAAGTCTTTCCGTGAAATTGGAATCTTTTTGGCATGGGTGGCATGGATCCATGACTTCCTCCCATCCACCCGTATTGCCGTCTGCGTTTCCAAGAGTACTTTATAGGGCCCGCGCCACATGGATGCTAACGATGACTTACTTTCAAAATTCTTTAGCAGCACCCAGTCTCCTGGCTCCAGCACGTGCCCCAGACCGGTGTATCTCACTGGTAATGCCTCCTGCAACTGCTGATGAATCAAACACAATTTCTGCATTAAAAGGCCACGATAAGTACTAAGCACAGGATGTTCTACCTCACTAAGTCGTTTTGGCTGTGGTGCGCACCATACATTTGCCGGCCTCCCCATTTCGATCTCGTATGGGGAGAGCCCAGTTTTAGCCTGTACAGATGTACGCGTGCATAATAGTGCTATTGGTAATGCATCCACCCAACTCAACTTGCTTCCCGCACATATTTTACAAATTTTTGATTTGAGAATCCCATTGTGCCTCTCCACAAGACCGCTGAACTCGGATGCCTTGAACTATGGAATCTCTTATCAATATGATCATATCTGTAACACCACTGCACCCACAAAATGTGGTTCATTATCGGACCATAAGACACGGGGCAAGCCAAATCTGGAAAAGTATTCCTTAAGCATTACTTTTGCCGTGCTCATTGCGGTGCAGTCCTTCAAGGGATATGCCTCCATCCACTTACTGAATGCACAGATCACCACTAAGACGTATTTTAAGTTTTGTCATCCCTCCATCTCTATGAAATCAAAATGGATCACCTCAAATGGCATAGAGGGCGGGCCAAAACTGCCTATTGGAGTCACTGTTCCCTTTCCTACATTGTGTTGCAAACACGTGATACAGTTCTGCACCAACCTCTCTGCATTCTTTTTTATGTTTACATTCTGCCATACTGTAGATAGGTGCTGTATTATCTTTTTCGCACAGATGTGGGTAGGGCTGTGGGCCATTGTGACCATTGCAGTCACATAGGAATTTGGCAACATCCAGTTTCTAGTTCCCTTGTCCACCAAACAACTCTCCAGATCTAACTCCGCAGAGCCCTCTGCCCACCCTTGTATTTCATCGGCCGTAGCTTCGGCCTGCATTTCTTTGACAGTGGCAACTCCATTTTCTATCATACAGGGTACTTCCTCAGTCTGAACTGTCATCATTTTGGTATTTAAATCAGTGGCAGTTTGTTTCGCAATTCTGTCTGCAAACGCGTTTCCCTCTCCTACTTTGCATGTTACCTTTTTGTGTGCCTCGCATTTCACTATTGCCAGGCGTTTTGGAAGCGTGAGTGCAGACAGCAATCGTACAATCAAAAGGCCATGTGGAATTCTGGCACCACGTGATGTCAAAAACCCTCTCTCAGCCCAGAGTCGACCAAAGTTATGAACCACCCCAAAAGCATACTGGCTATCAGTATATATATTCACATTCAAATTTTCTGAAATCTCGCAGGCTCTCGTTAATCCTATTATCTCTGCGGCTTGTGCCGAATTGTAGGGGATTCTTTTGCTTTCTACAATGCTCTCTAGGGTAGTGATAGCATATGCGGCAGTTGTCGTGCCATCTGGTAATTTAAAACATGAGCCGTCACAAAATAACTCTCCATCTGGCTCTTTCTGTGCGGTATCACTTAAATCAACTCTCCCCTTGGTTTCTTCCTCAGTGACCACTAAGCAATCGTGAGGCGGTGATTCATTCTCCCCAATTTCTTTTCTGGGTAGTGGCATTAATTCTGCAGGATTCAAAGCGCTACACCTCATAATTTGGATATGGGGCGCGAACAAGATAATCTCATATCTTGGCAGTCTAGCAGAGTTGAGGTTTTGCGTCTGTGTCCTATTTAATAGAACGTCTACGGCATGTGGCGCCATCAGAATTAAAGTGTGCCCCAATACCATCCCTTCCATTTGTTTCACTGACGCAGCAGCTGCCGCGACAGATCGCAAACATCGTGATAGTGCGCACGCTGCAGGGTCCAGTGCAGAAGAAAAATAGCCGCATGGCCGATTTCTTCCACCTTGTTCCTGTGTCAAAACCGCCAATGCACATCCTTCACTTTCACACACAAAGAGTCTAAAAACCTTCTCATAATTCGGCGTGCCCTAAACTGGAGCCGAGCATAATGAGGTTTTCAATTGATCAAATGCTTTCTGACATTCCTCAACCAACTGTAACGGCATAACCGCATCTTTTTTAGTCAAACTCACCATCGGTTTCACAATTAACGCAAAATTACCAATCCATTGTCGGCAATATGAAGTCATGCCTATTATGGCTCTGACTCCTTTTTGTGTCTTTGGAATAGGCATACAAGAAATACTTTCTATGCGTTCTAGCATTAGCCTTCTCCCTTCTTTCGAAAGTAGGTAGCCTAAATAGGCCACCTCCTTTCGATTATATTGAAATTTCTTCAAACTAGCTTTATGGCCATGTGCCGCTAGGTGTGACAGTAGTAATACAGTGCTTTCTTTACAAATCTCCTCTGTGTCTGCAGCTAACAATAGATCGTCTATATATTGCAAGAGTACACAACCCACTGGTAATTCTAGCATGTCTAGCTGCTCTTTTAATGCTCTACTGTAAATACTCGGACTTTCCGTGTAACCTTGCGGAATCCGCGTGAATGTAAATGATCGTCCTCCTAATGTGAACGCTAACAAATATCTGCTGTCCTTGTCCACTGGAATGCTGAAGAACACGTTTTCTAAATCCACTACACTAAAATATTCTGCTGAAACAGGTATCATTGTCAACATTGTAGTGACATCTGGCACTAAAGGAAATTGTGGATCTACTACCTTGTTTAATGCGCGCAAATCAATTATAAAACGGTATGGTACTTCATTGCCTCCTTTTTTATAAACTGGAAGAATCGGGCTGTTACATGTACTGCCTGTAATTTCTTCAATTACCCCTAATTTCACCAAATCTGTAACAATACTCTTCAATCCTTTCTCACCTTCAGCTGAAATTCTATATTGGGGAATTCGCGGTAGGGTAACACCCTCTTTCAAAATGATCTTTACTAGCTCTATTTTCAAGCATCCTACATCGTTGTCATGCATTGCCCATGTACAGGTTGGCACTTTACTTAGTTCTCCTGGTAAAGTTTCATACATGAATTCTGACACAGGGGCATCGTGTGGCCAAATCGTTAGGAACACCCCGTTTGCCGTGCAATGTATAACAGAACCTAATTTTTCAACAAATTTAATCCCAACAGGTTCTCCCCACAATTTGCTGTTAAAAGGAAAGGACAATGTTCAGTAAATGGTCCTATAGTAACTGGGACTGATTTGGACACTGGGTTTATGAATGGTGTACCTGCGAACCCTACGGAAACATTCTTTTGCCCTGACAGTGGTATATCCGGAACCAAGTGGTGGTCTATTGAACACTTCTGCGCTCCTGTATCTACAAAAAAGCGGTGCTTCTCATTCCTGACTCTCATTTCTACTTAGGGTCCTCTCTGATTCACGGGAATAGACACTGGTCCCGACCCCTGTCCTGGGCTGTCCTATTGGGGAAATAACACATCCTCCAATGTGTAATCATTGCTGTTACTGTAATACGTGTTTGGCTGTGTATCGAAAATGTTCCCACTCTTTCCTCTATTTCCCCCACTCTGGTTTCCATACTGTTGGTTTTGCTGTCCCTGGCTCTGGTTAGGGGCATTTTGGTTTTGATTACCTCTGTTATTGTGGTGCTGCTGCATACTATTCCTATTTGGTCCATTCGCTCCTTGGTGTCCTCTATGCTGTCTCCTCTGACCAGACCCATTTCTATTCTGCAGATGCGGACATTGCGCTCGCCAATGTCCTTCCTCCTTACAATACGCACACTGATTTGGTCCCACTGTACCCCCATGCATATTCGAATTACTCCTTCCTTGTGCATTCCCTCTCCCTCTATTGTGTCCTACTACTTGCTGCAGTAGTACCCGTGTTTTCAAATTTACCCTATGCTTCTCCTCTTTCTCTTCCGCTACTTCACCTTTCAATTTATGCCTGCGCGCATGCTTCGCTCTACTTCTAAATCGGAGCATTGCTTCCCTTCTCCAGTCTTTAATAGTCTCAAATGCTGCAGGACGCGCTTTTTTTCTTATCAACACCCTTTCCAAGTTATCTATTCTCGCTATCTCAAAACTACCATTAATCGGCCACTGATGGTCTTGTTGCTTTCTGGTTTGCCTATGCTAAGTCTCACAGAATATTATCGCACCCACTCCATACTTCACATACATCTCATACGCCGGCGTTCCCCCAGGTGGTACAATTTGGCCATCTTCCAAAGATTGTCTACCACAGCGGAAAAACCCTGCTAGGGTGGACAATACCCCAGGCATGTTTCAACCTTCCCCCTGGTTAATAAAACCTTAACCTTACCTAGGGCGTTTGATTTTGCAAAGTCAACTCTCAACCAATATCAGCATTATTTTTAATCGGGGAATGACTCACCTGATAAATCAAGTCGTCTGTATAATGACGCACAAAATGACGTCATGTCTGCGTTTCTTGGCTTCTGCCTCGTTTCGGGACCCTCACCTCCTTGTTCTCTAGCCAGGCACGTCGATCAGGGATCAGATGTGTGCAGATCTGCAAAGGAGTCTCTCATCACTTCTACAGGGTGCCCTGAACACCTCTTGATCCCGGCTCGATCGTCCCGTACTCGCTGTTCTCCACCTTACTCAATTACAACGTTATGCGATGCAACAAGTGGGGGAGGGTCCATATTCGGGTGCCATCTTGAAAGGGGCCCCTAGGGATCCCTAAAATCTATGGAAACAAGGCGAGTCACCACACACGATAGATACGACAGATACGAGGTTGTATTCCCAAAGCTAGGGTTTATTGCAAAGCAAAAGTCTCAGTTTGCCAACTCGGTCTCATGCCCCGCGACGTGTACCTCTAGACCTCGAGGGATGCAAGAGAGTGAATTACGTACATCAGTTACATATATACAAAATGCATATCAAACAATCATTTATGACATGTTTAACACCCCCCTATATTGGGTTTCTTTGAACTTGGTGTGATGATGGACATCTTCGACAACTATGACACCTTCAAACATCTATTCTAGTAACAATTTGCAATTTGTGAGTGTGGATGCATCTTTCAGTTGTTGAACAGAACACAGCGCTTCTGTTCTTGGAAGCGAGCTACATACAGGGGGGAGAGTTGCATTCCAGACCTTGCTATCTATGAGGTGCTATTCGTGTCCTGGGAGCCGACACGCTCTAACGGGGCTCAGCAAAGGGGGGGCCATAAGAAAAAGCATAATTCAAGCCTTTAGCTGCTTTATTCTAACATATTCTACCATATAACGAGACTGGCTGGCAGCTGCGAAATGATTAAATGCCCTGCAGCTCTGCTTCAAGGCTACTTTCGGGATGGAGCCGGGCATTCTTCCTGGAACTGCCTACGTTGTGTTTCAACAATCTCTTGTTATCCTCGCGGCCCTGCGGCCTTGTTCTTTTACGTGCAGACAACAATGTTTTACAGTGGAGCAGTGTAAGCAGAAAATGTACTGCGAAGCAATAAGAACAGAAAGCAATGAGCAATGGTTAGAAAACAAAATGGCGATTCTTGTTACATCAAAATGGCCGTTCATTGGCTAACTGGAAAACCTATATTCTGTCATATCGTGCATGAGACGGTTGGCCCACGGCCACCAAAATACGTTTGTGGTCACACAGTAGAGGTATCCATTTTTCTAGACTCACAGCTCACCCTAGGCCTATCGGGTGTATTATTTCCCACGCACCCCTGTTATACATGTACCCCGCTCACCCAAGGCCTATCGCGTGTGAAACTTCCCGCGCACCCCTCAGAATACATGTACACCGCTCGCACAAGTCCTATCACGTGTTAAACTTCCCACGCTCCCCCGTTATACATGTATCCCGCTCGCCCAAGGCCTATCGCGTGTATTTCTTCCCGTGCACCCCCAAAATACATGTACCCCGGTCGCCCAGCGAAATCGCGTGTGCAACTCCACGCGCACCCCCAGAAATACACGTACCCCGCTCGCCCAAGGCCTATTGCGTGTTAAACTTCCCGCGCACCCCCATTATACACGTACCCCGCTCGCCCAAGGCCTATCGCGTGTGAAACTTCCTGCGCACCCCCCAAATGCACTGTACCGGTCCTGTGAAATGGTGCAGGGTTAGCGCGGCCCTTTGCGCTGCATTGGGGATTTCAATGCCTTATCCTTGCGCAAGGGGCATTTTTGGGGGCGTGACTGGCGCTGCGGGATGTTCTCTGCGCCAGCGCCAGAAATGGCTTTGATATTCAATGAATACGTGGTGCACCACAATGCTGTTTAGCGCACACGGCTGGTGCACGCTGGCGCACGCTACCTCTCTGCGCTGCTCGCATGCGCTGCTCGCGTGCGCTGCCTCTGCGCTGAAATCTATGAATTACCCTGTAAATGTTAAATGTACAGTGTACTGTGCAATTTTAAGATTTGGTGTGCGGCAAGACCCTGGTGCCAGAAAGGGGCAGCCAGTTTACCCCGTAGTCCTTGAGACACGGGGGCAGAAGGAGTGGCATTTGCCCATTCATATGATGCGTGTATTTGTAGGTGGGCGACAAAAACTAAATAAATCAGTGCTGCGTGCTTTTAAATTGCTGGCTTTTAAATCGCTCTGCACAACACTGCTTCTGGATCGTCTCCTGCTTGGCTGAGACTCTGTGGAGTGTTAACATGCATCTTGCAAAATTAGCAAGTGCTGCTCACTTCAAAGTAAGAAGCTGCCTAGGGACGTCATTTCACCAAAATGTCAGGAGTAGCAAAAGTGACATCACATGACCATTGATCTCTGATGACATCACAGGAAGTGATGTCATTTGACCCCACCATGAAGTGACTTCATGAGAAGTGGCGGAACATAATCTTTCACCCCTTGACAAAACAGGAAGTGGCATCACATAGCATTGTTCCTAAGTACACATGGTTACGATATCACTGTAATGTGCTACACATTTCATACAAGAATGGATCACTATATTTATCATTAATATCAGTGTGTATATGCCCATATTTATTTATTTTTATTTACTTGTATTTAATCATTTATGATTTTTTACAAGATTGTCATACAAAAAATGATTTTATACAATAATTCAAAATCTGTACAATTTTTCATGAAATTAAAATTCATCAAGTTTCCATTCATATTATTTGAATCATGTAGTATTTAACTTTAAAAAAAAAAAAAAAATTAATCATCTATTGTCATAGGCAAACAAAGGTTATTCATGAAATTGACAGAGGCAATAAGTATACTCATATTAGATGAGTTTAGTAGACAAGACCATCTCAGGTTAGGTTGGATATTAGCAACAGTGGATAAGTGTCTTTTAAAACAGTTGTTTCGTATTGAACATAATGCAGGGCACTCAACAATTAAGTGCTCTAAAGTTTCCTTTTGAAGCAGATTGTTACAAAATCTACAACCATTATCTGATTCGGCTAGTTGCCTACACTGTACCAAGATGTCTCGTGTAGGCCACAAGTTAAAACGCAATTTCATAATCGCCATACGAACATGTGGTGAGGGCGATTTAATCAAATAGTTTGCCATAGTTCCCAGTTTTTTTGTCAGGGAAGATGAGGATGTTAAAATTTTTGTAACCTAAACAGATCTCTCGGTTAGTCAGCCAATCTTTTAGAAAAAAATTTTTCTTCGCTCGTTCAGGATTTTGAACTAAGGTCTCAACGTCTATATCCGCTGCAGCCAAAATTTGATACACATAGTTAGTCCATCTTATAACAAAGTTATGATTAGATGAGAATAAGTAGCTGGACAGAGTAGCTATAACAGTATCCGCAGTTATGTTTACTAGGCATTTTCTGAATAGTGCACAAAGTTGCCAATGATATTTGGCGCGGAGAGACGTAAGGCCCAATTCGTATCTAATACATGAGACTGGGGTTGATTGAGGCAAATGTAGTAGGCATCTCCAATATTTAGCTTCCAATCTATCAAAATTTTTGACATCAATGATATCTTGTGTTTCCAAACCATAAAGCAGTGTAGGTGTCACTTTTTGTATCCAATAGCATAGAACAGGCATGATGGAAAATTTGCCATATTTGTGAAGAATTATTTTTGCTTGCGAGGTAGCAACCGTCAATTTATTTTGCTGAGACAGTTGGTGTTCAGTAGTTGTTAAATTTGATTCAAACTGTGTTCCCAGATATTTATAATTGGGTACAATATCTAGAATAGTATCTTTGACCATCCATACAAACTTAAAACTTGGTGAGCGTCTTGGTATATCCACTAGTATCTGGGATTTTTTGATATTCATAGAGAGCTCATTTTCTTCAAAATAGATTGAAAGCGCAGATATCAAATTCTGGAGACCTGTAGGTGTTTTAGATATTAAAACTAAATCGTCGGCATACCACAGTGCTTGTATCACTGTGCCATTCATTTTTGGTGAATCTGTTGAGATTGAGGAAAATACTTGACGGACATCATAAATGAAAAAATTGAAGAGCGCAGAGGCCAAAATACATCCTTGTTTCAATCCTCTAGATGTTTCTATTATTTTCGATAGCAAGCCGATGGTAGATAATCGAACTCGAATAGACGTGTTAGAATGTAAGGCATATATTATGTCTACTATATCTTGTGGACAATTATCTCTACTTAGTTTTTTAAATAGTTTTATACGGGAGACAGAGTCAAATGCTGCATTTAAATCGACGAAGGCGAAGAATATAGGGGTTTTGGTATAGCGTGCTTGCATTTTTAGTGAGTTAAGAGTCATAAGATTGATTGATGTCCCTAACCCACGAACAAAACCAGTTTGATGTGGATCGCGTCGTTTGTTTTCTTGTGTCCAATTATTAAATGCTGATAGAACTAATCGAGTGAAGATTTTTCCTGGTGCATCTAATAACGCTATCGGACGATAGTTTGATGGTATACTTCGGTCTCCTTTTTTGAATATTGGAACTATAATGGACGTGCGCCATGAGTTTGGTATTTTCTGGGTGTGCAAAACCTGACTAAAGATGGTATTCAAAATTTTTGCCCAGAACCGTGGAAATTGCTTTAGCATAAAATTGCTAATGCCGTCAGGGCCTGCTGCTCTAGATGATGAGGATTTGATGATAAGTGCCTCAATGATTTCTTCTGAACATTCTAGGCTCCAGGTTGATAGACCCTGATGTTTATATTCATATGTTTGGAAGGATCTATCCATATATAATTTCGAAAAATGCAATATCCATTGGTTCTCAGAAACACCATTTAATTGAGTTATTTGGTTGGTTACATTTGATGTCAAATTAAGTAAATGCCAGATTTGAGCAGAGTTCTTGTTCCGTGTGGCTGCCAAGAAAGTTTCCCCATCTTGTTGAAACATCTGTTCTCTGTGAGAGCGTAACCAATATTTGTAGCGTGATTTTAGCGCTTTATGCATAATGATCTTTTCTGGCCAAGGAAGCCGATTTGCAGATCTTAGTTCTTTGTGTAGATCTTTTTTTTTTTGAGACACCAAGTGATCATATGTATGAATTCGAGCCTTAACAGATGGAATAAAAAAGGTTTTGTAGGCAAACAGCAGTTCTACATATGATGTTGTAGTCTGCAACTCGAACTGTCGTAGCAGCTTATTATTGAGGTCTACAAGTCGCGGAGGATTCCACTTAAGTCGAGATTTAGCATGATTAACAGTTAACTCTTGAGACATCCATAGGGAGGTAGTGTCTACTTCACTTTTATCTCTTGGCCAAGTAAGTAAGAGTATGTGGTGATCACTGCAAGTTTGCTTCACTATCTTAAGTTCCTTTGCTGTCATGAATTTCTTGTTAGACAAGTAGAGATAATCAATGGTGCTTGCCGAGGAGCCTCTTTGCCACGTAGCTTGCGCAGGGATATCTCCAGGGAGAGATCCATTGGTCATTCGCATGCCAAATTGATCCATAAAGTTGTTCCATTTAAGGAGTTCTTGTTTTTTCTTTACAACGTTGCATTTAAAGGCGTCTAGATTAAGATCTCCTGCTAATACAATATCTGTTATTTCTTTCGCTTTGGCAATGAGTTCAAACATCTTCGCTAAGGTTTTATAAAAGCAATCGTCCGTAGTTGCCACTGGATTTCTGTAAATATTAATCAGTGCCAGTGTTTCTTGGTCATATGACACTTTCACCATTTGTATATGCTTATTTGGGTTAACCCATGGTTGAAGAGTCATTTTAGATCCCAGTTTGACGGCAACCATAAGCCCAGCCATCGGACGTCCCTTTTGCGCTGTGATAGCTGGGTTAATAACAATGTCATGATTGTCCCAAACTGGAGTCATTGATATCCAAGTTTCTTGTAACATTATGATGTCCGCATCTTCTAAGGTTTGGTTATAATTTGTGAGTAAGTGTGAATATCCTCTCGAATTCCAACTTAATAATTTTATAGGTTTGAGTTTTCTCTCCAAACCTTCTTGTGACAATAGTGGTTATAAATGAGAGGCAGGATGATATTCACTCTCGCAGACAGTTGGGTTACAACTAGAACACTGACACCCAGCATTTTTAGATTTAATAAGGACTGAATTTTCATTATTGATGTTTGCATTTTTTCTTTCCGGGTCTTATGCTAGCAGAAAGCCCATCGAGAAGAGCTTTAATCTAACTTGCCACAATGAATTCATGACGAGCCCTGATTTTATCCATAATCGAACTATTCCCAAGTTTGAATCACAAATAAATTTGACCTGATCTATGTCTGATGACGATAGATCGCCTAGCTCCGGCACATCTCTAAAGATGTTAAGTACGCTGGCGCGTGACAGATCATATTGTGGATATGGGCCAGCTCGACATTTTAAGATTAAAGTATGGTAGCTTGCAAATTTCTTTTTACGCTGTTGCTCCATTTCATGTGACTTCGTTACAGGGTCTTTGGGATTAGAAAGATTCTTATGACTTAATTCACTTGTCATTGTATTTGATTTTTCTGATTGTTTATTCTTACTCCGTAGTGCCGGTGGCTCGGCAAAATAACTCTTCCTTGATTTTCAGACGTGGGTCTTGGATTACTGATAGCCAAGTCCATGCGAGTCGCTAAGTATGTTTCAATTATTAGTTTGATCTTTTCATCTTGTTCGTCGCTGGGACTGGTTATATTGGCAGTTTTTGATCCGTTTAACGTTTCTGGAGACTTTATAGATATTTGTACTTCATTTTCAGGTGGATTCAAGCAGGTATTTTCTATATCATATACATTTTGCTGGTCTTGATTTGAAATAGGTTGCACGTTTATATTCTGTGAATATACTTTAAATGGATTTTGATGGCCTTGATTTAAGATAGGCTCCGCATTTGTTTTCTGCATGCATACATTAAATTCCATGTTTTTTAGTTTGTGCGTTCGACGAAGGATATATGAGTCAACTGCTGCTTTTAATTGATCAACTTGGGACATGTCTGTCGTCGATTGGGTTGATGGTTGATATGCTGCGGTTTGGGGCACTGTGTTAGGCCTTAAATCAACATTATGTGCAGGTTGTGTGTTCCTTTGACCCTGTACAGGTAGAGAAACTTTGTCCAAAACTGAGACCAATTGACTCAATGGAGATTGATGTATTGATGGTATAGGCTGTTTTAAGATAGATGTTCTATTCATTGTCGTTTGGCCTGAAGTTGGATTGTCCCCAGATTTCTGAATTGTAGATGGAACGTCTGGAGTTCTGCACATTGTCACTTGGCCTGTATTCTGATTATCTACAGGTTTCACTGTTGTAGTTAAGTCGACCACTTATGGTTGTTCAGAGCGGTTAATTAATTTGTTATTTCGTTTTGGTAATTGGAATGGTTTCGACATCAAGTGTGCAGCTCGTCCTCTTTTTCTTGGGTGTTTATTGAACAGGTCATATTGAGTTGTATTAATTTGTTGTTTTGTGCGTTTAGGAGATTGATCCACACTAATCCATGAGGAATTTTGCTGAGTGTTTTCCTGACTTTCCTCTTCGATGGGACAGATTATATGTTCAAAGGCAGGAAGATTTGCATGTGATGATGCTGGAATAGTTATAATTTCGACATTTTTTGATAAATCGTTGTTAGCTTCTTCATGTTGGCAAGCATTCACTATATTCGTTGGATATGATTGAATCCAATCCGAGATCTGATCTATTTTACTCGATTGTGAATTGATTTTGCATTCAAGAGATTCATATAGTTTGAACAAACTTTGGATCGTTTGGTTTACTGCCGCAAGGGTAACTTCCAGTAGACCAGCCTTGGTATTGATCCTTTCTTTTTCTCTGGATGATTCTCGTTGTCGAGGGGTTGGCAGTATATATGAGACAGCTTCAGAGATTGTGGAGTCCATAGAACAACGTTGATGATAATCAATTGATGACCTATTAGATGATGGTTTATCTTTTGTAGCCAATGGCCCTCATTAGGACCCTGGCGGAGTGGGTTTCCGCCAGCGCTAATCGCGGCGGACCCGTCCGCCGTACTACGAGTTCCCTTAGCGCCATGGAGGTTTTCTCCGCCTGGTTTTACCGGGCGGAGAAAACCATGGCGCTAAGGGACCTCGTTGTTAATTACGCCGCCGTACTTTACGGCGGCGTAATTAACTCCTTCCCCACTCCCATTATACCCTATGGGGCAAGAATGGGAATGGGGAAGGGTAAAATGGGGATTGGGGATTTACCGCTCCGCCAAGGTCGGCATGGGGTGGTAAATCCGCCAACCCCCATGGCGCTATCGGCTGGTTTCCGCCATGCTCCGCGGTGCATTTAGCACCGCGGATTCCGCCAGGGTCGTAATGAGGGCCAATGTATGTTGTAGATTTTCAGGAAAAACATCTTCACTGTTCTCCTCGATTTCATCCTCTTGATTTTCTATTATTTGATTTAATTGTGTTTTTGCAGTTTTATTTCGCTCGGGTTGATTTATAGCTTGAATCATAGTATTATCTGATATTGGTAAGTTTTGAGGAATTTGTGGCTCCAAATTAGCAAGAGCATTCCGAGTGGCTGACGACGTAACAGTCAGTATTGATAGTCTTGTATCTGAGTTATTTTCATTATCATGTGCTGGAAGACTTTCTACAGACATTGAATCTGCAGACTGATTCAGTGATTCATCTTGCACAAGTTGCGCTGTCTGAGTAAGTAATTCAGTAGAGGGACTATTATTTGTCACATCTTTGGGTTGAGTAGCGGGTAAAACCGACATTGGTACAATGTTTTTTACAACAGGGCAAAAATCTCTAATGTCTTTGCTGGCAAGCTGAGTTTTTGCACGTGTTTTTGCACGCGGGGTCAAAATGATAGACGTAGAAGATGGAATTTTTTTAGACTACTTTTTAGTCTTGAAGAGATCCCATCTGATGCGGAATTGACATTTGACACTGCTGGGGGTAAATTGATGTTACACGATTGAGGAATGGAGCTCATATTTGATTTCTAAAAGTCTGCACTTTAAAAGTCTGAGGTTTCAATAAAAGAAGCTCCTAACTATGTGAGATTAAAATTGGAGCGTTAAATGTTGAATTTTTTAATTTTCTTAAAAAAAATAATAGACGTTCATGAATATGCATATATATGGAAATAAAAAAGAAAAAAAAAAAAAAGTAAAGTAAAGGGAATACACTGATTACCTGCACGTACACCGCGATGGAATGATCTTGCAGTTTGTTTGTGGTTTGGTTGGAATATCTAGAGGGATCAAAGACAAAGTTATCTCCGCAGTCTCCCTCCGGGCACCACCAGCACCTAACAGCCGCACAACAGTCGGCGCCCTTCACCCCTGTCGGGCTTAACGCCGCAAGGGTGGCTCGAGCGTTGTTTTGAGCTCGGGTGGAATCACGTGATTGGTCACGTGCAGACAATCGGGCCCGCCTCCTCCAGGAAGCAGGGCGTCAGAAAGGGAGGAAAAACGCTGCTCCAGCAAGAGCAAGCTCGCAGTGCTGTGAGTAGCAACAATCAGGGAAGCGTCCAGGAATCACACGCTCTCCTTTACACTGTGTGCCGCTCGGGCGGCTCAAGCGTTGTTTTGAGCTCGGGTGGAATCACGTGATTGGTCACGTGCAGGCAATCGGGCCCGCCTCCTCCAGGAAGCAGGGCGTCAGAAAGGGAGGAAAAATGCTGCTCCAGCAAGAGCAAGCTCGCAGTGCTGTGAGTAGCAACAATCAGGGAAGCGTCCAGGAATCACACGCTCTCCTTTACACTGTGTGCCGCTCGGGCGGCTCGAGCGTTGTTTTGAGCTCGGGTGGAATCACGTGATTGGTCACGTGCAGGCAATCGGGCCCGCCTCCTCCAGGAAGCAGGGCGTCAGAAAGGGAGGAAAAACGCTGCTCCAGCAAGAGCAAGCTCGCAGTGCTGTGAGTAGCAACAATCAGGGAAGCGTCCAGGAATCACACGCTCTCCTTTACACTGTGTGCCGCTCGGGCGGCTCGAGCGTTGTTTTGAGCTCGGGTGGAATCACGTGATTGGTCACGTGCAGGCAATCGGGCCCGCCTCCTCCAGGAAGCAGGGCGTCAGAAAGGGAGGAAAAACGCTGCTCCAGCAAGAGCAAGCTCGCAGTGCTGTGAGTAGCAACAATCAGGGAAGCGTCCAGGAATCACACGCTCTCCTTTACACTGTGTGCCGCTCGGGCGGCTCGAGCGTTGTTTTGAGCTCGGGTGGAATCACGTGATTGGTCACGTGCAGGCAATCGGGCCCGCCTCCTCCAGGAACCAGGGCGTCAGAAAGGGAGGAAAAACGCTGCTCCAGCAAGAGCAAGCTCGCAGTGCTGTGAGTAGCAACAATCAGGGAAGCGTCCAGGAATCACACGCTCTCCTTTACACTGTGATATGCCCATATTACCAAATTAATGTGAATGCAATCAGACATCCAAGGCCCAATGATAATGGTGTTATTATATAGCACTTATGCCGAAGCACTTTATATAGAACAAATACTTACGATATCACCCAACATGTGTTGGTACTCATTGATCAACCTCAGAAGAACGATGGCTAAATTGGCCTTGCCGGGATTCGGACCTGCAACCAGCATATCACACACACATTCCAGCAGTAAGCGCTCAACCCACAGTGCTATCTTAGCAGCTATAGCTATCTTACAGGCTATAGTAAAATGAGCAATAACATGTCTGAATGTTCTCAAAGTCAGAAAGCAAATTACACTCTGTAGTGGATATCATTAAATTGGCAACTGAGATTTAACAGCAGGCCCGTTCATCTGCAGGTCTGCTGCAAAGGTGGCTACATATCAAGCCTGCATGGATCTACCTTTCAGGCTTCAAAGGTTGGCCAAATACATACCATTGGGAGGGTTCATAAATGTGTATTAAAGAGTTTAGAGTACCGCAGGGAAAGCAGAGCACTCACACGGCATCCCATACTCTGGGCACTCGTTACCTCATACATGCAAACAAACACCCTGAATAGCATGCCATGGAGATAAGAAAGATAGGCAACTGGCAACAAAGCATTTATTGTGGCACAATGAAGTCAATGGCCCCTTTATGTGCTATGATCAAACATTTCTACACTGTACACAAGCTTTTAGGCACAAGGATTTTGTCAAGTGACCCAGGACACAGAGAAGGAATGTCTTGTGATGATCGTAACAGAGACAATGGCAGTACCTTAGAAGGACAAAGGCTGAGTTGGCCTTGCCGGGATTCGGACCTGCAACCAGCAGATCACACGCACATTGCAGCAGCGAGCGCTTATCCCACTGTGCTATCTTAGCGGCTATAGCTATGTTACAGGCTATAGTAAAATGAGCAATGACATGTCTGAATGTTCTCAAAGTCAGAAAGCAAATTACACTCTGTAGTGGATACCATTAAACTGGTAACTGAGATTTAAGAGCCCGCCAGTTCATCTGCAGGTCTGCTGCAAAGTTGGAGCCAGCCCTAGTGTGCGCTGGTGTGCCGCCTACAAAGAGATGTAAAGGTCCTGACCCTTTCCTCTCTCACTACTTTCCTAAATTTCTAAAAAGGTAAGTGCGCACTTACTGGTGGTCGGTGTTAGTCTTTACTAGTACTGCCTCCAGTGTGTGTGTCTTATCAAGATTACTTCTATGACCACTAAAATTATAAAGTAGTTAAAAAGCTAAGTTTCTAATCACCAGACAGTGATTTTGTTTTGGGTATAGATAGCTTTGATAAATTTGTTATACAATCCCCTTCACCAGTGTATGTGGGGTCTCGGAGTATGGATTATCAGTCCAGTACTACTTCAACAATGGTCAACCGGTTTCAGCGGGATTAGTTAGTGGCCGATTTCTTCAGGACAAATGCTTCTTAATGTTGCATTCTGCGTGTGATATTTGATTCCTTTTTTCAAATCTCCAGTTCATGGATGCCTAGAGGGTGTCTTCAGGTTTCCAATGGGCTTATTGGGTATATCCCTGAATCCTATGAGGTTAAAAGAAGAAAGACAGATGGAACTATCATCAGTCTTAGAGTGTTTTTTATAGGTAAGTATCTTCTATCCTTGTATGGGACTAGCTGTCCCTATTGTGTGGGAATACCTCTTACCTATATTTCTCTGAGGTTCCCTATGTATTCCTGTTCCAAGGATGTCTTGGGGGGTCTGTTCTTATACTTTACGAGCCTTTTATGTCCTTATTGGAATCTAGGGACTAGATGGAATTATTTAACTTGTATCTCTTCCTGTACTCGGATGTATCTTTTCCTCAGTGACTCTGAAGTCATGGCCAAATGTGGCTGTTCAGAGGAAGAAAGGGGTCTTATTTATCTGTCTTCTGTTCGTGATCCTCGTAGTGGTTCACTGTAGAGGTACAGGGTTTGTTCTTCTGAATTGGTAATAGTGCCTAAAAGAGACAAAGCTCAATTAGAATAGAGCCAATGGTTCTACTGGATCTCCACACTGTTGTTGTGTGTGAGGGTGTTGCTAGCGATTAAGGTTTTTAATAATACAATGGTAGAGACCCTGTTTCTGTTTCTATGCGGGTCTCCGCCATATTTTTTCCCCTGTATGCCTCTTGTGCACTCCGCGGTGTGTGTTCATGCAAAAAGATGCCTGTTTGTAGGTATGGCTGGTGGCTCGCCAAAGTCAAAATTACCAGAAGAATCCAGTACTTAAAGGGCGTTGCGCGGCACAGTGTGTGCCTATAGTGGCATGTTAATACTGGGTGGGGTGAGTCAGGGGATACGAAAGTACATCTAGCCTTCTTCGTTTTAGCCCCGATTACCTATTTCTTTCTTTCTTTCTCTCTTTTCGCTGCGTCTTATCTGCTCTGGTTGTTCTTGCGATCGCCATCTTGAATGTCAGCTCGTATTTCAATGATCAGTGCGGTCATGTGGAGCTCGGCAGCTATGATCTCCGGAATAAAAGTTGTTTTGATTACCATAATAGGCTTCCTCAAGTGCCGGGCACACTCCTGTTGTTTATTGGGTCAAGATTGTATGCGCAATCGTGTATTCTGGTAAGGACTACAAAAAGTGCCCATGTTTCATGCGAGTTGTAGATATGTTCGGCACTTGGCGTTTGGATTACCGTAATAGGCTTCCTAAAGTAGCCAGGCACTCTAGTGTTGTTTATTGGGTCAAGATTGTATGCGCAATCGTGTGTTCTGGTAAGGACTACAAAAAGTGATCATTTTTCATGGGAGTTGTAGTCCTATAGTCGTTGATATGTTCGGCACTTGGCGTACGGACAAGGAATTAATTGCGCGCATGGTGTTTTGGCAGCTGCCTTTTAGCCGTATGTTGCGGTAAGATGATCCCTCGTGCAATAGGTATTCAAAGGGGAGTACCGTGTTTCAGACTACAACCGGCTCCCTGTTGTTCATGGGAATTGTGGTTCCATGAGAAAAAGTACCCTTATAAGACCGACACATATTATGAAGAACAAGACAAAAGTCCCAATCTGCCTAATACGGGCCCCATGAGAGGGAAAACAAATCAGCAAAGGAATAGACCCAGACCTGGAAATTGGAATTTCTCCAGTGGCAGCTCAGACGAAGACACAGGCAGAACCAACAAAAACCTACGATTCGAGGATCAGGAACAAAACAGAGGTGGAAAAACTAAGGGTTTTCAGGCCCCAAGAGGCCGTGGAAGATCCAGAGGGTGGTGGCAGGAGCAGTCACCCAGGGTCATCAGGAACAGAGGGAGAAGGATGGTACCAGCAGAATGCCCCACAAGAATGAGAGCACATCCTGAACAAATTGGTAAAGAATCACTGGTTGTTAACCTTTCAGCTTTCTCGGTATCACAAGTACACCTAAGGGTCCTCCAGAAAGGTCTATCATTTGTACCTACATCAACACATGATCCTTTTCAGACTAGAATAGAGATAACCCAATTGATGAGAAATATACGGCTGAAACAATACTTCTCAAAGGACACCTATGAAGGGACAGGTGACGTCACAGGACGGCACAATAAATCTACATATTACCCACCACCTCATGTGGTAACAGTGGAATCCCAGACCTTTAAAAAAATAATCCTTAAAAAACTAGAGGACATTGAAGCAGAACAAGCAACCGGCTGTTTCCACAACATGACCAAAATGTAAAACACAGCACTGAAAGAACTGCGGACCAATGATGAAACAGTCATAAAACCGGCTGACAAAGGGGGAGCGATTGTCATCATGAATAAACAGGACTATGAAGGAATGGTGAACACCTTAATAGAAGACCATACCACATATAAAAAACTAGGCAGTGACCCCACGGAAAAACTCAGAAATATGATAAACCCTATCATAGAGGAAGCAGAAGCCGAAGGACATATAAGTGCAAAAGAGGCAGCATTTTTTAGTCCAAAAAATCCAAAGCGACCTGCCTTCTACGCTCTGCCCAAAATCCATAAGGAGGTCTCCCCACCTCCCAGACGACCTATAGTATCAGGCATCAGCTCCATATTAGAACCATTATCACAATTTACAGACTTTTTTCTAAGAGAAGAAGTCAGCAAGATGCGTTCATACACCAAAGACACTACGGCAGTCCTGGTACATTTGGAAAGTCTCACTTTGGAAAGCCCTGACATCTTTATTGTGACTATGGACATAGAATCCTTGTACTCGAAAATCCCACAAAGAGAAACGTTTAAAGTTATCGAAAAGGTATTACAAACCAGATCCCTCAACATGCCTGTCTCTTTAATAATGCAATTGGCAGAAAAAGCACTCACGAAGAATTATTTCCTTAATGAGGAAAAGCTATTATGAACTAATAGCCGGAACAGCTATGGGCGTGAACTTCGCACCAACTCTAGCCAACCTATACGTTGCTGATTTTGAGGAAAAACATATTTACCCAGAGACCAATCCATTTGCCAAGAACATTATGAGCTGGCGATGATACACCAATGACATCCTGATGATGTTTGATGGAGACAGAACAACATTGGATAATTTCATCGGATGGATTAATGAACTGAACCCTTTTCTCAAATTCACACATGAAGCCAGTAAAACAGAAGCCACTTTCCTAGATCTTAGAATCACAAGGTCAGGGCAATCTTTTGAGACAACAGTTTTCCAAAAAACGACAGATAGAAACTCCCTCCTTGACTACACCAGTTTCCATCAAAGATCGTTGAAAGAAAATCTACCATTCGGACAGTTCCTCTGATTCAGAAGGAACTGCAAGACCAGAACAGAGTACGACATACAGTGGGAAAGACTTGCAAACAACCTCAAGGATCGACACTATCCCCACAGGATAATTAAACAAGCCAGAAAGAGGGCAAGGAATATACCTAGAAAAATAACCCTCACTCAACACAGCAAAAAAGATAGAGGTGACAACATAATCACAGCAGTCTTTAGCCATTCAGCAGTTTCAAACCGCTTGAAAAAAGAATCCGAAAAGCTTGGCACATTTTGAATGTGGAAGAGAACAACTTACCGGAACCTCTGTTCACGATAAAAAGAAGGAAAAACTTAAAGGACAGTCTGGTACACACATACAAAGAGGGGTGTAGCATTACCAACACACAGACACTTTGGCACGCACCCAGACCATCCGGTCACATACCTTGCGGGAATTGTACTGTATGTAGATTTACCAAACAAACAACCTCCAGTGACATAGGTTTGAAATAACCCTAAGAACAGAAACACCTCACAAACTGCAACACAACAAATGTGGTAACTTTGATCCAGTGTCCATGTAGTAAAAAATACATTGGAATGACCACGAGGGCCATAAAAATACACATCAGAGAACACAGGTCCAACATCAGGACCAAAAAACGTACTGCCCCTCTAGTAGAGCACTACATCGAAAAGGAACACACAGAAAATTAACTCACCTGGACAATACTGGAAAAAGTCATTATACCAAAAAGAGGTGGCAACATAGCAGCATCTTATTTAGAAGAGAACAGCAATGGATCTTCAGACTTCAGAGCCACAAGACTGGCCTGAACGAAGAAGTCTGCTGGCAAACTTTGGTGGTACAATGAATGAGAATCCCAACAGAAGCCGTACCTAGGTAGTCACACCTTAGGTATTCACCATAAAGCTGACACACCCCATTTATGCTCCAGACCCGGGGCGTAAGGCATGTGAAAAATTCAAATCCTATTCCAAGAATTAAGACTGAGCCCTAAAGACACCAAGACGGAGGCTGGCTATGCATGAATAGACCTGTAGAATGGTATCTCAGTATTCTCTTCGCTTCCCTCATCCCGCAAAATCATGATTCACACACCATCTTGTTGTGCGGACCCAATACCGAATAAGGGATGATGCATTTGGATGAGTACCAATATAAATGTATTCTGCCGTGATGCTAACCATCAGATATGGCATAGCATCATACGCGTGTCTAAGACCACAATTCCCATGAACAACAGGGAGCCGGTTGTAGTCTGAAACACTGTACTCCCCTTGAATACCTACCCGCATGAGGAATCATCTTAACGCAACATATGGCTAAAATGCAGCTGCCAAAACACCATGCGCGCAATTAATTCCTTGTCCATACGCCAAGTGCCGAACATATCAACAACTATAGGACTACAACTCCCATGTAACATGGGCACTTTTTGTAGTCCCTACCAGAATACATGATTGCGCATACAATCTTGACCCAATAAACAACACGAGAGTGCCCGGCTACTTGAGGAAGCCTATTATGGTAATCAAAACAACTTTTATTCCGGAGATCACAGCTGCCGAGCTCCGCAAGCGGACGGAATGCGGTCACATGACCGCACCGCCCAGTAAAATACAAGCCAGCATTCAAAATGGCGATCGCAAGAACAACCAGAGCAGATAAAACGCAGCGAAATGAGAGAATGAAAGAAATAGGTAAGCGGGGCTAAAACGAAGAAGGCTAGATGTACTTTCGTATCCCCTGACTCCCCCCACCCAGTATTAACATGCCACTATAGACACACATTGTGCCGCGCAACACCCTATAAGTACTGGATTCTTCTGGTAATTTTGACTTTGGCGAGCTACCAGCCATACCTACAAACAGGCCTCTTTTTGCATGAACGCACACCGCAGAGTGCACAAGAGGCATATAGGGGAAAAATATGGGGGGGACCCACATAGAAACAGAAAAAGGGTCTCCACCATTGTATTATTAAAAACCTCAATCGCTAGGAACACCCTCACGCACAACAACAGTGTGGAGATCCAGTAGAACCACTGGCTCTATCCTAATAGGGCTTTGTCTCTTTTAGGAACTACTACCAATTCAGAAGAACAAACCCTGTACCTCTACGGTGAACCACTACGAGGATCACAAACAGAAGACAGGTAAATAAGACCCCTTTCTTCCTCTGAACAGCAGCATTTGGCCATGACTTCAGGGTCACTGCGGAAAAGATACATCCCAGTACAGGAAGCGATGCAAGTTAAATTATTCCATCTATTCCCTAGATTCCAATAAGGACATAAATGGCTAGTTGAGTCTGCACATCCAGGCCCTAAAGTCCAGGAACAACTCAGAATATATTTGCCGGTAAGAGTCTTGAGGATACTTAGCCTCCTACGACTCGTGTCTTTTTGTGGGCATAAGTCTTTCTCTTCAGAGACGTTCTCTTGGGGAGCTGAATGCAGCTGTGAAGGCAGTCTTACTGGCAGCCGTGGTAGCCTTGAGCTATACCTGACTGTCTTTAAACTGCACATTCACTACACTCGTTTAGCAGGATGGCTGTTTGTAAAAAAAAAACGGGCATTAAGCCATTATCAAGTACAGGCATGGAGGGTCTAGGAGATTCCACGACCCTCTCTCCAGTAGCCAACATAGACCGTGTACTTGAGGTCCTGGCGCTTAGTAAGCGCAGAAGATTAAGAGTGCAACATAATCAGAAAAAACCTGCGATTTCTAAAATGTCTTCCTCTGAGATATCTATCTCTCCATGCAAGGTATCGGAGTCAACATGGGTCACGGACAGAATCTCCCCTATGGATGATAGGGGGCCTATGTTTTCTGTAAATGTACCAGTAGCTATAAGCCCTGAGACACCTCTAATCCTACCATTCCCGGCTCCCCAAGGGAAAGACATATTAAAACCTGTTCAACCTGAGCACATTGCACCCTCCCAATGGCCTGTGCTCATGGCAAACATAGCCAAAGAGCTGATCCTTTGTAAGGAACCTATCGATCTTGGTCTCCTGGTGGACGCCTTAAATGATTGGGTAGCGGTTGTACGGCCTTTGAAGGTAAACTCGGCATTGCAGACCCAGTGGCCTCTTAGGGGGGTCTCTCCCATGTGGGCCCCGAGGGCAAACTCTGTCTTTCAAACATCTACACAAAAGAAAATGATTGACCAAGCCATGCCAACAGAGGTATGCACTAATGATACTTTGGGATCCTTTGGGTCTCCTCTGTTAGATAAGGAGGGAGCAAATCTCTCCAGTGTAGACTGTATACAGGAAATTGATCCTTCTTCATCTTCACAGGAGCCAAGTAGTGACCCTAAAGTGGTTTCTCAGCCCATAGCCATGAATGCCAAATTGAGAAGGCTATCTGCACGCAATCTAGAAACGAAAAAAAACACAAATGCCATTATTAAGAAACTTGAACTCCTTTGACTTTATAATGGATAAGAGAAACTTCATCATCACCAATATTAAAAAAACTAAAGAAAAGGAGTCTAAAGAATCGTTGTGATATAAGACTCTTAATTGGCTGCGCCAGAGAACGGGCCCAGGTGCAGTTAGACTCAATGATTTACTGATTATTAAAAGGATAGACTTGAGCGACTGGTGCTCACATCCCAATAGTGACTGTATTTTAGTGGGCTGTGGGATGAGTTCTCTACCCGCGTATCTTAGATGCTGTAAATATTTGCCTAAGGGGTCATCGAACTATAATTTAATTCTTTAATATCAGCTCATGGTGACAGCCATTTGTATGACTGTTTGGTTTATTATTTTCTACCCTGAGTTTTTTTCTGTTTTTTCGTTTTTACTGTGGTATATTTGTATCTCTGTCTTTTTGTCATGTCTGCGCCCTCAAGCCTTTGGGTTAATAGGTGCGCAATATAAATAATAAACATAAACATAAACATAAGAACAGACCCCCCCAAGACATCCTTGGAGCAGGAATACAAAGGGAACCTCAGAGAAATACAGGTAAGAAGTATTCCCACACAATAGGGACAACTAGTCCCACACAAGGATAGAAGATACTTACCTATAAAAAGCACTCTAAGACTGATGATAGTTCCATCTGTCTTTCTTCTTTTAACCTCATAGGATTCAGGGATAGACCCAATAAGCCCATTGGACACCTGAAGACACCCCCTCAGCATCCATGAAATGGAGATTTGAAAAAGGAATCAAATATTGCATGCAGAATGCAACATTAAGAAGCATTCGTCCTGAAGAAAGCGGCCACTAACTAATCCCGCTGAAACCGGTTGGCCATTGTTGAAGTAGTACTGGACTGATAATCCATACTCTGAGACCCCACATACACTGATGAAGGGGATCGTATAATAAATGTATCAAAGCTATCTATACCCAACACAAAATCACTGTCTGGTGATTAGAAACTTAGCTTTTTAACTACTCTCTGACCTTAGTGGTCATAGAAGCAACCTTGATAAAACACACACACTGGAGGCGGTACTAATAAAGACTACCACCGACCATGAGTAAGTGCGCACTTACCTTTTTAGAAATGTAGGAAAGTAGTGAGAGAGGAAATGGTCAGGACCTTTACATCTCTTTTTAGGCTGCACACCAGCGCACACTAGGGCTGGCTCCAACTCTGTAGAAGCTAACTTACATGTAGGGCTAAAATAAGTTTTTGCTAAGGACTAAGCTGTAGGAATAACTTTTTAACAAATATCCTTCTGTCTATAATGTGTTAAAACAACTAGGGTACAAACAGGAGGTGACTACTCGTCGACTCCAATTTGTAGCTACTCTGTTGCAAAGTTGGCCACATATCAAGCCTGCGTGGATCTAACTCAGGCTTCAGAGGTTGGCAAAATACATACCATTGGGAGGGTTCATAACTGTGTATTAAAGACTTTAGAGTAGCGCAGGGAAAGCAGCGGACTCACACGTCATCCCGTACTCTGGGCACTCGTTACCTCATACAGGCAAACATCCTGAACAGCATGCCAGGGAGATAGGAAAGATAGGCAACTGGCAACAAAGCATTTATTGTGGCACAATGAAATCAATGGCCACTTTATGTGCTATGGTCAAACATTTCTGCACTGTACAAAAGCTTTTAGGCACAAGGATTTTGTCAAGTGACCCAGGACACAGAGAAGGAATGTCTTGTAATGATCATAACAGATACAATGGCAGAAAAAACATGCTATAACTGCAACTTGCGAAAAGCAAAATACATAGGCCCTCATTACGACCCTGGCGGAAAGTAACTGACCTGACCGCCATAGCGTAAATAGCGTTTCCGCCATTGCACGACGGAGTAAAGTGCGGCTAATTCCGACCCATCGGGCACGAGCACTACGCCATGGCGGAAGTGCTAAGTCCGCGATGGCGGAAATGTCCCCAAAACGCCCCTCACCGCCGTCGTACGGCGCCCTAGGTGCAATTCCGCCACCCATCATAGCGGTCACCGTAATGAGCGGCAATCGGAAAATACGGTGACCGTAAATATACGGAAACGGAAGTAAAAACATGGTCCCGGAACGGGAAACAGCACGCCGTACACCTATAAAATCAGAATTCCCACACAACCATTAACAATACTACCCTGAGACACATCCCAACCCGTCATCCACCCTAGTGAAAACAATAAAAATGGGAAAAGTAGCGAAAAAAGCGTGCGACCGCAAGCGGCAGGTCCACTTCTCCCGTGAGGAACTCACCGTGCTCACAGAGACCCTCCAGGAGAATGCTGCCGTCGTCTTCTCGACGCAAATGACCAGGATGGCACTTGCGAACAAGAAGGCCATATGGGCCCTGGTGGCACAGCGGGTAAGTGCGGTGGGGACCGCACCCTGCAACCCACAGCAATGCAGAAAGCGATGGGACGACTTGCGGATACGCGTACGGAGCATACTATCCGCCAACCGTAACATTGCCACAGCTACCGGGGGAGGATCGGAATCACCCATCAAGTTGACCCCCTGGGAAGAAATCTGTGCCTCCACCATTGGAATGGAGAGTATAGAGGGAGTCGGAGGGATGGAGAAAGGAGTGTAGACATCCGAAGAATCAGGTAGGTGGCCCAAATAAAACAATGCTAAATCCACAATGTCCAATCATGTGAAGTACCATGTGTCCACATAGTGCAACAGAAACACATGGCCAGGAGAACGTCCACATACATTGGCCTGATAGCGCACTTTAAAAGTCACATTAAATACATAAATAATTAAAAATCCTAAAAACACCCTCTACACGTGCAGCAGGCACACCCTAACTGCAGGCTGCAAAACAACTGCATCCTCAATCCACACAAAAATGAAACCACCTCCAAGGCCCTGACCCAAATCACCCTCAGGTACCACCCCAATGCATGTGATACATTGCCATTCCAATTTCCACAGACCCATTAATAACGCTCGCCCTCCTTTACTCCACCACAGGGTCCGATTCAAACGACGAGCTCCAGGACACCCCTACCAGCACACCTGCAAAGAGGGCCAAGACCAACGGCCAAAGACCCTCCACCTCAGCTGCACGGATCAAGACACGGCAGCAGCACAAATCAAGTGGCAGCACACAGGAGGGGACTTCAACAGGCACCCCAGCAGCCAGCATGCCCACAACAGCACCACCACAGGTCCCCCCAATGGATGCCACAGAAGGCACTGCTTCTGGTGGCAGCAGCACCATAGGTGACACTGCATTAATGGCAGCATGCTCCGACACAGAAAACGGTGATGTCGATGTAGGATCCATCCATGACCTGTCTCAATCCCCCTGTTTGTTTCATCCCGTACACCATGAGGATACCACGCAGGGGCACCCACAAGACGACGACTGGCCATCCCCCACAAGCCCTGTGGCAAGGCAACATGAGGTGATCAGCCCCTCTGTGACACCACCGCAAATGGCCATGGCACAGCAGAGGCAACAGTCCCTCGACCAGGTGATCGTGCAACAGCAGCAACTGGCCACGCTCCTCAAGGACCATGCTGATGAATGTGGGGGTACTAAGGCAGCCATAGAAACATCTACTGAGACACTTAGGGCAGAAATGGAGAGAAGTACAGAGACACTAAGGGCACAAATGGAGAGAAGCACCGAGAGCCTGAGGGTACAAATGGAGAGAAGCACCGAGAGCCTGAGAGTACAAATGGAGAGAAGCACCGAGAGCCTGAGGGGGGAACTGCATGCGACGTCCAAAGACGTATGTGCTGAACTTGCCGCTGTGTGCCGTGTGCTCACTGAGCTCTCACAAACCCTTAGGGACATGCATGGACGTGAGCAGGCAGAGACATCATCCGTTGCAAGTTCCGTCCAGGGCAGCCCCCAACGTAGATCTGGGAGGAACCTGCGCTCCACAGGCAGGGGTGCCCCTGATACCGGGAGAGGGGGCTTGCAATAGCGTCTGCCCACTGACAATGAGCATCTTTGGACACTGGTGTTCGGGGGGGAGGTAGGAGGGTGGAGGGGGTGTGTTGGGCTTACTTGGGTGGCGGGTCGATGGGGTGTGTAACATAATTTCACATATGCTATAAACATTGCACAATCATCCAATGAGATGTGTGGACATTGATCTTTGTGTACGAGGCCTTTATAGGCGTACAGTCCATATTGTGCATGTTCCAGACACACACAGTGCCACAAGTCCCGTGTCCATGTATCAGCCACCAGGCTTGAGTGCTAGAAGCATGAATCTATGATAATCTGACGAATTTCACGGCCCTCCTGTGCCTCGCGGACTCCTTGAGGTGCTGCCACATCCCCACCCTCATCATGACCATCTTCAGGTGCTTGCAGTTCTGCGTCAGGGGGCATGGGCACATTTCTACGTACGCACATGTTGTGTAGCATGACACATGCCATGACCATCTTTGCAACCTTCTCATGGCGGTACAGGAGTGCCCCGCCAGACCTGCTGAGGCAGCGGAAACGAGTCTTCAGTAGGCCGAATGCCTGTTCTATGACTACACGGGTACGTGAGTGGGCATGGTTGTAGTCCTCCTCATGCTGGTTCTGTGGGTTCCGGAGTGGTGTAAGGAGCCATCTCTTCAGTGGATACCCGGCATCACCTGTATTTGGACAATAAAGGATGTTTGTGGAATGACATTGCTATGTACGCACCCCCCCCCCTTCCTGCCAGGTCATTGCCGCATCACATACCCCACATTATCATGCATGAAATGAGACTCACCAAGTAGCCAGGATCTGTTCCCTGCGTGTCGCTCCATGTAGCGTGGTATTGTAGAGTTCCTCAAGACCATAGAATCATGGGTTGATCCAGGAAATCGGGCACAACAATGTGTAATGATCCTGTTGGAGTCACACACCATTTGTACATTAAGAGAATGATATTGTTTTCGGTTGCGGTACTGGGCCTCCATGGCATGTAAGACAACCAATTCCACATGGGTGCAGTTGATGGCACCAATGCAACCCGGTATGCCGGCAAGTGCATGGAATCCCACTTTTGTGTTCGTAATTTCCTGCTCCGAGCGTGGTAGAGAGATGTAGTCGTCTGCGTGCTTCAGGAGGGCATTGAGCACTTGCAATAGTGTCCGTGACAACAGTGGCTGTGAAATGCCATGCAACTGTCCGACTGTGTGCTGGTAGGTGCCTGTGGCCAGGAAGTGGAGTACAGACACCACCTTCAGTAGGGGTGGGATGGCGGTTGGGCTATCTATCATGCTGACAAGGTCAGCGTGTGTCATGTCCACAATGGCGGTTATGGTGTCCCGGTCCAAACGGTAGAGGGTGTGGATCTGCTCATCAGTGAGGTTGAACGGATGTGCTCGGAGGCGTGGGATTGCGGGCTGCCTGCGTGGTGGTAGTGGCTGTGCTGGTGGGCCTTGCTGGCCCTGCCTTGCCCTCCTCCTCCTCCTGCGTCTCCTTTGTGCGGCCGGTTGTTGTAGTAGTTGGTGTTCGTCTTCTTCTTGAAGTTGGAGTACTTGCAGTGCTATCAGGTCCCCCAGGGCCAACATCGCTAGTCCTGCCGGTAGCATTTTGGAGTGGGTGTGGTTGTGGGAGGGGGTTGGGTGTGCAATTTATGTGTTTTCAGGCTGTATAGCCTCCACCTGTGGTGATTCATTCCACCTGTGCAAGCTGCAATCCCCTTTGGGCGTGCACGTCCCGCACACAACGCTGCAATTCGACGCATGGCATCTTGCTATTACAATCATGTATTTAATCCCGATGGCAGTGAAATATTGGTTCATATGTTCATTCTGCTATGGTCCCATTGTTTCACATACTATCTTTGCAGTCGCGAACAAACTTGTGAAGGGTCAGTGGAATGTAGTACTCGATTGACGGTGGACCCTCATGCAGCACTGTACCGAGGTTCACCGACGGGCGGGGCGTCCCATTTGTGAGTGAAGCCAGTTGCCATTTTCACACACTGCCGCACTACATGGATGGATTTGTGATTTCAAGCGGTCACAGATGCCTTTTCGACGTGATGTTGCAAATGAGGAATTCGAAGGACAGCGCTTTCGGTTTTCGGCTAGCTGCGAGGAGACGCCCACAGGTCTGACTGCAGATATAAAGTTCTATTGTTTAATGTCCTTCGGACAGGAGCCATGGCGAGAATGCAATGATTGATATGAATAGTATGGGATGCGCAATAGCGTAGTGGACGATAAGGCAGGACGTTCCCAAATACATGTTACTTCACAACACTGGAATTCCGGGCTGGAGCACAGTGGATTTTGCAGACTGCATTACGCACAGACTCAATGGAAATTTCACATGTTATGTGAGTAAATAATCAGGTGTTTTCATACCGGGATGAGGGAATGATGTATGGATGCATGGACAGATGATTTAATAGAGAGTTTGCCATGTACAGGGCTTTTTGGAATCTATCCACTTCCCCTGCGCTATGTGATGCAGGGCTGCCATAGTGGGACCATCGTCTATCTGCCCTTGTTGAACCCTCCCTGTCTCGACGCGCCTTCAAACACTTGTGTCTATGCACGTTACTAATCCCATCTAATGGATTCTGTTTTAACAGACGCATGCACACAAACACTCATTTGTGATAGTGTTTTCACCTCGATTTATATAGTTATGATTCGCAAGTGATTTTTGGGTGGGAATAATCCTTTTGAGTGGGCTAGCATGCATATGGCTGTGGATTTAGTGTGATCATTGAAGTGAGTAATTCAAATGAAGTTCTGATGCCCATACTATTCTTTTTCATTTCATTTGGGTGACAGGTATCTCCTCCCCTTTTGCCGCTGCCATCTGTATGCCACTCCTGCAGATGGCTTTTACTCCCGACACCTGCTGCTTCGTGTTAATCAGTGGAGCACCATTACGATCTTATGGGACGATCGCCAATGGGCCACATGCCCTTACGCAGTACTAGTGGCTAGGAGCAACATATCGACCTTTCAGCTGGACTAGTGCCTACCTAATGGGATGGCCCTGCGGTTCTAGGCGCTTCCATGTTGCCTTTTTGAACGTGAATGTAGCCCCTGTGTACCATGAAGGAACAGGGCGTCACACAAGAAGAAGCTGGTCATTTATTGCGGATGCAGCCCACAATAATGAAATATATTTTGGAGTTCATGACCTAATAGCTGTATGGGCTTGGTGATTTTGTTGTGCATTAAATTTTGATTATGATATTGACCGTGTAGCGTTATTCTTTGCAAGTAATGTAGCATATTCCTATTTGTGGAGCGATGTATTGTGAGAAGATCTGCATTGGGTTCCGGCTTCTGAGTATAGTTGCGTGGTACTGTACTGGGCGCGTTTGCCTACGAAGCCCAGTGAGGTCAGGGATAGGGGCTGCCATTATGACTGTTTTAATGATGTCATGCTCAGGGGCGGGGGATTAGCTTTTGTGTAACAGATGCCGGTCAGCCAGGTGGATTGGTGGAATGATGTGATTATCAGAATATGGCTGGTCACAGGTGCCTGTGTTTGCGTGCGTTTCTTGGAGGGAGACTGAGGTCATGTCCATTGGAATAGCTTCTGTATTCGTGCCATCTGTGCCCTGCAGCTCCCATTGGCCCCTCTTGAGATGAGCCTGGCTGCTCAGTCACTCTGCCAACTTGTGTGGTACATGCTTATGCTGATGGTTGGTTTGTTTACTGGCAGGAGTACAGGGCTGGTGCAGTCTCACTCAGGATACTGCTTTGAATATTGCCTTACACTGGTGTCAAGCGATGGGGGGCCTGTTTTTGTTTGTCTCATATTTCAGTTCATGTTGCTGGACTTGAACCTTCACATGCCTGTGCTGCATCAGTACGGCAATGGTGCCATGGCAAATATGGATGGCCACTCACAAGGCACTTGGAGCCCCTAGATTCATTTGTTCGTTGGCATGCATGGGTGACTTGTACATTTCACTGGTTGCATTGTGTGACTTCATTGCACCTACGAGGAGTTGTGCAATGTGGCCAGGGAGTGGTGTACAGGCACTCAGTAGGGCCTTTTACGGTTGGTTCGCGATGCCGTACTTCTCACCATGGCGGAATGGTACTTTCCGCCATGCTTGATGGCGTTAGGTATATGTCCGCTAGGGTCAGAATTCGCGTACCGTTGCGCCATGGTGGTAATTACGGTTTGGCATGGCGCGCGTGCGCGTACTTGGTGCAGTTAGCGTTGGCGTTCACTACGGTGTCGCTAATGGCATCGTACTTTACGGTGACGGGTCATAATCGCACCGAGCGCTATTCGATGGCGGTATTGCATTTCCGCCATCGTTTTTCGATTTCCGCCAGGGTCGTAATGAGGGCCATAGTCTGAAATGGATCGTTTTTCTACTCTAAATGCTTTCTGGAAGTTTGTGTCTGCAATCAGTGACTCACTCCATGAAGTGTGCCGGAAATAAACCTTTTTATGAGTCTAGCAATTATTGTATAGAATGCCAGAAAGACATTATATGTTATTCATATTATTTCTTATTTTGGGTCACTGCTCAAAGTGTTACACTTGTGGAACCTCCTTTTTTTTTTGTTTAAGGGGCCTGAACAAGAAATCCAGCCACTCCAGAAAGAAAGAGCCACATGCCTTGGCCACAGCCCTTGGGCTTCCAATAAAAAAAATGTTTTTATTATTGTTTTAGGGGTACCAAGGGAGAGCATAGGGGTAGCAAGGAAGACCTCAGGGATCGCAGGTGAGAAGCCTGCCGACCCCCAAATGATGTCCCTGAAGCTGCCCCATCAATGGACCACTTGAACCTTAATTGTAGGATGAAGGGGGAATGAGATGGACAAAAGGTGTTTGGCAGGCGCAGAAGTAGTAGGGGGAAGGTGGAGATGCAAAAGCAGAATGCTAAGGAAAGAGAGCTCAGTAGGTTAGGCGATTGTTGCAGAAATGTGATATGTTTCGAGCTGCCTATAAATCCAGTGAGTTGTTTCCAATTCTTGCTACAAAATGTAGTCTAAATTGTCTTGTTTCTACCTGGGGATGGGGTAGGGCCTGCTTTCTTTCCTTGATGTGGGAATTTCTACACCATAGCAAAAATCAAAAGTAGGCACCAATTCTTGTAAGGGCAGGCTTTTCCAACTAACACTCACAATAAGGCTACTTTTTGATGTCTGGTTTCCTAAGGTTTGATACTGTGGTTTGGCAGTCATAAGGAGTACAGTGTCATTGCCATAAAGACTCTCTTCTAGCTGATCCTTGGATGGGTAGCGCCGCACGGGGTTTCCGCAGATGAACAGTAGGTCTGTGTAAATGTCTTTGGGGGTCTGTTGTGCTTTCTCGGGTGCAGGGGCCATCCTCAGGCTGATGAGAGCCCCCAGACACATGTGACTGTATTAGCCTTCGCTGGCTGCAGGGGCACACACATGCATCCTGAATAACCGAGGACTTGCAACCCCAAATCCGGAGGTAGGAGAACTACCTCACTGTCTGCCTGTCTCCCAGTGGGTGGTTCAAACAGCCGTCAATCAGAGTCCCACATGGGGAATACCAGCCCTGTGCATTGTGATGACCCATCCATCAAGTGCAATGGTCCCAAAGAAGACTACTTTCTGGGGTACACTTTATCTCCCAAACCCAAATCCCTGCTCTGGTGCAGGACTAAGAGCCCTTTTACCTGTAAAGTGATCATAGGTTACCTGAGCCTGCGTGTGGCCTTCTAAGACTGCATTTATGTGTGGTGGTCTCCTCTTTCTGTTTAACTTATACATATCATGGTTTACCTACAGACTGTCTTTGGCTGTGCTTGTGCAAGTGGCGTTCCAAGCCTCCCTGTCCCTGGGGTCACAGCTCTATAATGTATGTAAGGCGTGGGTCATATACATACATGCACGCAGGCTGCTTGTTTCCCAGGTTCTAGACTGTCAAATAATGTAAAGCAGGGGGCTGCACCGTTTCCGTCTCAGATGTTTTTGGAGTATAACTTCCATCAGCTCCAGCAACTTAGTCAATGGTGAGGGAGTGTAGGAATCTTAGCACAAAACATCGGCGGATGGCAGGTTTGAGATCCCTGATGTAAAAATTGTGCATGTGGACAGTCTTCTCACAGGCAGTGAGCAGGGCCGGCCTTGGAGGCAGCAGCACCCTGGGCGAATTGGCCCTGTTCCGCCATCCACACGCGCCCCTGGTCGACAGCGGGAGAGGCGGCGAGGGGGACGGAGGGGCAGGAGCGCCACATTTGTTTTGTTCCTCCCTTTTACGGCACCTCACAGGGGGTTAATCACTGGAATAGGATGCTCACGCATGCTAATGCACGAGCGCCCTATTCCAATGAAAATCTCCTCACTCCCGTGTCGGAGCAGGGAGGTAATCATCATGTGAATAGGGAGCTAATGCTCTGCATCAGCACCCTATTGTTATTAAATGCTCCCTCTGCCGCGGGCGTATTTAATAACAAAAGTGCGCCTGCTGTACCTTTTCTCACTATCAGCCCTTAAAAGACTGCCCGACCTGGTGTGGTGGGGGGCTAATGGTGCCCTGGGGGGGCATGGCGCCACGGGCGGTCGCCCGGCCCACCATCCCCTAAGGCCGGCTCTGGCAGTGAAATAGTAAAAGACCACACTCAGCTCAGTCACCTGGGAGCAGGCATTCCCACAGTAGCACCTGGACATTGGCACTTAGGTCACATGTACAACATCGTGATAGCTAGAAACTGGGGAACAATGTGGTCAGTAGGCAGCAATCTGATGAGGTTATTCTTTTACAGAACAGAAGGAATATTATCTCTAGTTGGTTTTCCAGGGTGTTTACACAAAACAATACATGCAAGGAACATTATTAACCCCCCCCACAACCTCTGTAAGTAGTGTATTCTGTAAAGTTGTGAATTACAGCGTTTCACAGATGGGGGCACGTTTTTGGTGATGCCCGGGCCTATTTCTAGTCCCAGTCCAACCCTGACGACAATAAATGGCCACGTGAGAAAATCAAAGTTAAAATGCCGAACGAGTAAGCCAAAGATTAACGAGAGACAGGGTCAGTAAGCAGAACATCAATAAAAAAAGATGCTGTTAAACCAAAGTAAAAAAGAATGGGAAGAATGTGACCAATGCCGGACCTCCTGGAGCACAACATCCCTGTGTGTAAGTTAAGAGCCAGTTGCTATGGGTACAGTAAATGACACTTTTTTTGGGGTCGTTGAACGCATTTTTCAAGGAATAATGTAGGCGGCAAGGTCAACAGAAAAGGAGACCAACGACCCTGGTGTTTTTCCTTTTGTATATGGTGTGAGCAGATACTACACACCTTCCTCCCATAAAACCACTGGAACATAGCAAAAGAGAAAACAACATTAGAGGCTAGATGTTATTTAAATAGGAAAGCTAATGGAAGAGAGCAAAAGAGAAACACATTAGAGAGGAGAATTGTACGTGGGATAACAGCAAGTGTAAAGGAAAACAAAGTACATAAAACGTCAAGTAATTTATAATATCAGGATTTTACTTATAATTTAATACAATCTTGATATTACACATGAACACAGGAATTACCTTATGATATCGCTTACAATATTTGGGCCTACACTTTGATATGCAACCTAGGCCCTAATGTAATCTTTAAATTTGATAGCAACTCTCCTATTCCGCTTGGGCCTAACTACTCTCGCAATAGAACTTTACCTGTCTACAGGAGCAAATTCAGTGGGCATATGGTGTGTGTGTAGCAGTTGGTATTTCTCCTTCGTTCACCTGCACCTCATGAGCCTCTCCAGAACCTGAAGGTTCATTTGTGGCAGTTGGTGGAATACTGGATTCCTCATCATCCCAGTAAACACTGCAAGGGATTCCATAGTTTGCCCTACGGCTCATCTCATCCACCTTTCCCTTCTTCATGCATATCACTATTTATGTGGAACCATCACCTAATCCATCACCTAATCTCACAGCATTTTGGGATCAGGGAATTTGGACTCACCCATGAACATGGTACCACCCTACCTTACACTAACCTGTTATCCATGGAACATGACCTCCTTAAATGTAGCATTAAAGACTTCTGTTGTAACCTTCTTTGTACTTCCTTTGGACTTGATAAATGTGGTCCCTAATCTCATGGTAATTTACTTCTCTGCTCCCTTATAGATTGTTCACCCAACCAGGGTTAAGGCTGGTATTGACATCCCTCCCTAGCATAAGGCTAAATGGGAAGATTCCTGTGGAACCATTGGGGAAGACCTTACGCCACAGATTACATTCCTAATAGCTGTCTTTACTTCTATGTTGTTACCCAACCCCTGTTCACTCATGAATATGATTACTTTATTGAATATTTCTATTAAGCCTTTTGACCCTGTGTGGTAATAAGAAGCACATTTCCACCATATGCCCTTACTCCTGGAATAGTCTGCTACTTCCAGGATTGTAAATTGGGGGCCATTATCACGTATTATTCTCATTGGATATCATGCTCATCTGAAAGATTGCTCTAACAATTGTACAATCACCATGCCAGTGGTCCATTTCACTAGTTTTATATCTAGCCACTAAAAACTGAGTACCTGACCCTAAAGTATGATAAGACATTAGTATGTCTATACCTAAACGCTCCCATGCATCCTTGGGTGGAGAAATGGGGACCAATTCTTGTTTATGTAATTTCATGTTCTTGTCAGTGTTTTGACAAGGACATCATACTCCTACTTCTCGCTCTACCATTATTGCAACCTCAGGCCCCCAGTATCTTTCTCATAGCTTTTGCTTAGTCAGAGTAATTCCTGGATGTCCTTCATGCACTTTTTGGATCAACATTTCTCTATGGGTTACTGGTAAAAGCAGCTGATGGCCTCTCAACAGTAACCTTTCCTCCATAGTTAATTGGCCCTTAACCTTCCACCAACAGAAGTTAATGTTCATGAGTTTCTTTTCAGCCCAACCCTTCTGTGGCCATTTTATACCTCTTACTTGGATAGGATCTAGGTACAACACATTCTGCCATGCATCCTTGGGCAACATTGCATCAGGGTATTGTGTGATTGCAACCCCTATACTCCCCATAACTTTCTTCACAAACCTTACTGGGACCTCTGACTATGGTGGCAATCATGACAGAAAATCAGCTACGTTATTGTGTACTCATGGTACATATTTCACATGAAAATCATACTCCTGCATTCTTAAACTCAACCTGACAATCCTCGGTGTTGCCTAAAACATTCATTTAACTGTAAGCACTCAATAAGAGGCTTATGATCAGTGTGGCTGACAAATGCCTTTCCCAAGCATACCTCCTAAAATGCCCCACCACCCCAAACACACTCTAGCAGTTCCACCTTCATCCCCTCTCACCCGCCACTTCTAACTCTAACTCAGACTCTGCCCTCAGCATCCTCCACCTTTCCATCACCAATATTCCTGACATTCTTGCCCTAGTCATGAAGATCCGCTTAAAACCTGCTTCTAAGCGTAACACCTGGTAAGACACCAAACTTGCGGCCCTGAAACGTAAGTGCAGAGCCGCAGAACGGAAGTGGCAAACCTCAGGTTCATCCTCTGACAAACTGGCATGCCGCCTGCTTCAAAGGCAATACAGACACTCCACCTGTACCAAGAAAAGATCCCACATTCAGGCACGGGTTTCCGGTGCATCCAATAACACGGCTGAACTTTTCAAGATCTGCAGGTAATTAGCCAACTCTGCCTCAGTCTCCTCCTCCTTCTCCCTCCAAGCCCCTCTGCAATGCACTGGCCTCATACTTTGCCTCCAAAACACAGGACATCCTTTCCACCCTTGCTGCAGGCCCTCACTAACCGCCTCACGCCCCCTCAGCTCCACTCCTTCCCTCCTCCGTCCTTATTGTTTTCCTTTACCCTGTCACACCTGAAGAAGTTACCAGAGTTGTCCGCTCCATGAAGGCCTCTTCCAAGCAGGTTTCCCCCTGCTCATCCAGGACCATCAAGGATAACATTGGCTCTCTTGCCCCTGCTCTCGCTGATTTCTGCAATCACTCTTTTGTCACAGGATCTTCCCCTCCTCCCTTAAGCACTCTGATGTGCACCCACTCCTGAAATAACCTTCATCAGACCCTACCTGCCCTGGCAACTACTGCCCTATTTCCATGTTATGTTATGTTAAGTTATAGGACTTTGCAGAGCGTGGTGTTCATCTGAGGGCATCTTGGCGCTGACCAGAAAGGAGAGCCGAAAGGGAACAGACTAAGTAGCAGAAAGATTAGAAAAGAAAGATTAGAACAGATAGTTTCGCGTAAAACATAGGGTAAGGCGTTCCAAGCTTTGATGCAGCCACAGAGAAGGTGCATCCACCAACACGGGAGAGCTTCGTCCAGGGAATTTGGATGGTCAGAGAGGTTTGAGAGCAGAGTGCTCTAGATGGCGTATATGGGAGAAATGTAGCCTGAAGATGTTCAGCCCCGTGTTTGGATAAGACTTTATGCACAATACAGAGAGACTTGATCAACACCCTCTTCTCAACTGGAAGCCAGTGCAGTTGACAAAGAATAGGAGACATTTGCCCACCATAGGGAGGGTGGGTGATAGCTCCAGCAGCCATGTTTTGTAGTAACTGACGTCAGCATAATAGATAGGCAGGTGGTGCCAAATAGAGCACATTGCAGTAGTCAGTGACGCTGATTACCAAAGAATAGACTACATGAGCATGCAAGTGTTCAGGGATAGAAGGAAGAACCTTACGTAGGACCATCAGCTTGAAATGACTGGATTTGCAGATTGCTGATATCTGGTTGGGCATTGATAAGGTGTTAGAAATGTTAACACCTAGATCTTTCACAGATGAGACAGGAGAAAGAAAGGGGCTCAAACTAGATGGCTAAAACTCAGAGGTCCAGTACCATGAGGGATACGTTGTACCCACAACCAGCACCTCAGTTATATCAGTGTTTAACCAGCCAATTCCTGGACATCCATTCACCTATATACCCCAAGCAGCCCCTAAGCAAAGCGGCAGTATTGAGCCGAAGGAGAATCTGTGTGTCATCAGTGTAGGAGTAGCATAGGAAGCCATGAGACTGGATGATACCAAGAAGAGGCTGAATGTAAACGTTGAAAAGTATAGGGCATAGGTTTGGATTTGAAAGGGGGCAAGGAGACTGATTGGGTTCATCCTGAGTGGAAGGCGGTGAACCACTTAAGCACTGTGCCAGATAACCCAACAGAGGAGAGGCAGGCAACTTGGGAAACCTCAGGAAACTGCTGGAGAAGTTGTTTTTGCCCCATCTCAACTCACACACTGAACTTTTTGGCGGTCTCCATGACCATCAATCTGTATTCCGAGCACCCAGAGGCATGGAAACTGCTCTTCTGAACACCCATGCGGAAATGCTCACATCTCTGGACTCCAACTCCCTAGCTGTCCTTTTCCTCCTCTGCCTTTGACACAGGCAACCATTCCATCCTCATACAAAGACTCCATGATACCATTGGTATCTCGAAATGGGCATTGGACTGTCTGACATCCTTCCTTATGAACTGCTCTTCCCAAGCCATCCTGGGCATCTTCTCCTCTCCTACTTCCCTCTGCTCCTGTGGTGTCCTAGACCACTAGACTGACTATCTAGACGCTACACTCTCCATGACAAGACAAGTCAGCGCCATCTCCTCCTCTTCCGCACTGACCACTAAACTCATCTATGCCATAAAACCCTACCTTACCACTCCCAACTGCCTCTCCATCGCTAGAGCCACCATAGGAGCCATATTAGACTATTGCAATGCCCTCTTAGCCGGCACATCAGCCAAAAATCTAAACAAGCTCCAAATAGTGCAAAACAATGCGCTGCGTGCTGTCCTGCACATTCCCAAATCTGACCACATATCGCAGGCCCGAAGAAATGCTCACTAGCTCCCAGTTAAGGAAAGAATCAGCTTCAAAATACTCACCCTCACACACAAATGCATCAATCACACCGCTCCCTCCTACCTATCAGAAACCATAACCAGGAAATCTTCCCTTCTTCCTAAGAGAAGCCACTATGACAACCAACTCCAAATTCCCACCATAAGAAGAGCAAAAACTGGAGGCATTGGCTTACCACACTTAGCACCCAAGCTCTGGAATGACCTCCCCAATTCCCTCAGAGCATCACCCTCTCTCTTCTCCTTTCAGAAGTCCCTCAAAACCACGCTCTTCACATAATCCTCCCCCACCCTCTGATGGAACACCTCCTTAACGCCTTGATGTCTGTAATGCTAACGTATGTAACTAAAAAAATGCTACTGTAAATCAAAAATATCATGTATTCTTAACAACCTTCCTTCTTGTAACCAGCCAAATTGCTTTTTTGTAACAGCGCCATGATGCCCACGGGCTGATTGTGCGCTTTAAAAATACGAATAAATAAAATAAATAAAAGGTTCTATCTTCTCCCCTGGCTCTTTAATATCTACCTTGGTCTGCTTGCACACCTCACCTCACCCCCGCCTTCTCATCCAACTTCCAGTATTATGCAGATGACACATAGCTCTTTTTCAAACTCCCTGCAAAACTGTCTATCTGCCATGCAGTCCTGGTGTACGGCCAACGATCCCTGCCTCAATGCCTGTAAAACTGAGATCCTTCCCATCAGGACCCCTTGCTCCCTCCTTCTTCCGTTCACTTTGGCCTTCCTCCTTGGGCTCTCCCCCTGCACCCTCTTCTGAAGCCTAAAACCTTGGAGTCATCTTCAACTCCTCTCTCTCCTTCATCCCTCACACTCAGGACATTGCCAGGAAGTCCCACTTTCAGCTCTTCCTTCTCAAAGAAATTCTTCATTTTCTCACTTTCCCCAAGAGGCTCAATGTGACCCAAGCCCTGATTCTCTCTAGGCATGACTATTTCAACAGCCTCCTCATAAATCTACCATCTTTCACTCCAACCCATCCAGCTATTCCATAATAGGGCAGCAAGACTTATCCTTGGCCTTAAGCCCAGAGACCGCATCTCTCCTGCATTTAAAAGTCTTCACTGGCTCCCGGTTGCTGCACGGATTAAATTAAAATCCTTGTGCATAATCCACAAGGCGGCCTCGGCCCGGGGACCACACTATCTTCAAATGTACCTCTTCACACTAGCTATTACACACACATTGTGTGTCCTTTTGGAGCAAACTGTGGGTAGTATGACTTTTTTCAGTGAAGTTCTTTTTAAACTTACTGTAGAATTCAGCCATCCTGAGGAAGGCTAGTATCTGTTCCTTATTGAAGGGCCTCAGTGCATTCTTGATGGCTTACATAGTATCCTCTCTTGGTTTGTATCCTTTTCCTCTATTTACCTGGCCAATGTATTCCACCTCTTGTGCCTTGAACCTACACTTTCAAACCTCTATTGTTAACCCTTTGGATCCCAACCTGTTCAACATTGTCTTAAGTATTTGATCATGTTCTTTTTGTTCCTTGCCGTAGATCGGAATATCATGCTGGTAAACCAGGGTATGGGGAATTTTTTCAATGTTTGCTTCATGACCCTCTGGAAAAGATCTTCTACAGATGATAGCCCGACAGGCATTCTGTGGCAATGATAAAGTCAAAATGGGGTAATAAATGATGTTAAGGTTCGACTATCCTCAGACAATGAAATCTGATGGTATATGGAGCAGACAAGTCCTGTGTGGTGAACAGTTTTGCACCGTGATGCAGTTTAACATTTCTGCAATGATGGGCATGGGATACTTGTCTATCATAATGTTCTTATTGAGTTCTCTCAAATCGACACATGATCTTATCTTCCCATTCTTTTTTCATGCAACTACAATCAGGCTTACCTCTTCAGCCAACTAGATTGGTTTGATGATGTTTTCATTTACCAGATGTTCTAATTTCTTTTGAACCTCTGCATTCACACCGATGGGAACATTCCTAACCTTGTGGCATACTGGTAACTTTCAAGTGTCTGATTTTGTGATTAAAACTCCTCTAAATAACTCTTCTTCTGTGTGTTGGTCTCTGAAATAAAGGACCAGTTCAGCCATTCTGGTATCTAATTGAATTCCCAAAACTGCTTGGTAACTCCATCCTGGTACCTCCACTCCTTTACTTCCTGCAGATATATTTTCCATATATTCCACAGCCATTATGTCCTTAAATTTGACTACTGCTTGGAATATCCCCAACAAGTAAATTTGAGATATCTCAAATCCTCCTGAATCTCTAATGTCCAGTTTTTTGAGTTTCCGTGGTAAGCCTGCATGTCACATTTTTATCCAACCTTGCTGAGATATGATGTTGAATACGGTGAACAGCTATCTACCATCACCTCGACTGGAATGCAGTTGACTCATGTAATGCGGCCTTCTGTGTGATTCAACCTGCCATCTCTCGTTCCTCATCTGAACATTTGATGCTTTTTTTTCTGCAGCAAACTATGGCAAAGTGTCCACACAAAGCCTGAACACATTTGATTTATTTCTGGGTAGCTAAGTGGGTTTGCAAAGTGTTCATGCCTGTCACCACGAAAGCAGTTATATTTTTCTGCATCATATTAAGCCGTGCTCTTATTTGGTCTTTCCTCTGTTCTGGTTCTCGTTCATTCCTCTCACCAACCTCACCTTTCTTTATTAGAATCACTTGCCTTGATTTAGTTTTAGAGGCACAGACAATTAATTCTTTATCTTAATGTTTTTCTTTTTAAATAACTGGGTGTGCTCTACCTTCTTTGTTATGGATTCTTCAACCAAGAGGTTGGCACACTGCCACTGTCTTTCTTGGGTAATCGGTTTATTTGTATGTGTAATAATCTGTGCTTTGATAAATTAATTTGTTTCCACGCTGATACTGAAAGAACACGATATTTCCACATTGCGTAAGGCAGATTCCTATTCTTACACCGACTCATTTGGTTCCTGTAGTGTTGTGTAAAAATGATATCTATTGATGACAATATTTGTTTTGCTAAATAATAAATGTCATAATTAACATGCATATTACCTCCCCTTTGTTCACTCGTGAGCGGGGGGAATTTCCCTGAATTTCTTTTGACCTTCCAGCCTAACGTGTGAAGAATTAATGATCTCTTCTTATCTGGGGTAAGTGTTTCATATTCTACTGCATTTAAATATTTGTTCTGATATTGTTTCCATTCTCTCCATGGGATTTCTGGTTCTCCAGGAGTGGGTAGGAATGCCATTGGTGGATGTACAGTCAAGGGAATTTCTTTCTAATTTTTATTAAGATTGCAAGCCTTGGTGCTGCTTAATTGTTACTTTGTATCTCAATGTTGTTACTTTGTTCCATGTAACTTGTGAGATTCTGTGCAGCAAGTGTGCTTCTGGACATTGTAAGGGCTTTCCCCTAAGCTCACCTTTCACTGTAGTAACCGTTCCTTCAAAGACGATGACATGCTATGTAGTCATTTGAAGGGACGTTCCCAAATGCCACCTTTATTAGCCTTATATCCTGGCACACACGCTGCGCAGTGGTGAGGTTTGCACCCTTTTTCCGGGAGATGGTGAGCCATCCATGACCTGGTTTTACTTTTCACTGCCAAGGCCGGCTTATGCTTCCACTCTTTCAGCCTAGGGGTTTGGGAAATCGGGATTTCACTGGGAGCGACTCCTTCTTAGGGGAAAAGGACTCCCAGTGGAACAAGTCTGTCATATTTCCCTGAAAGCCAATACACAAAATGTTCTCCATCTATATGTGAGCAGATGTTAATCATACATGTATTTATCTATCTATCTATCTATAATTCTACTGCTGATGACTCCTTGAAGAAGAGGCCTAATTCAACTGTGTCTCTCGTTGAAGGGAACAGCCTATGAGGGAGACGATCCTTACCTGAAGAAGATAGAGACGAGCTGATGGAGAGTCAATAAACTGGAGAGGAATTGCAAAGAGCAGACGTTGCTGCCTCCGCATAGAGCCAGAACTGCCTGGGGGCAGGACCACAAAGTGTATGTGGTGGACAAGCAGCCCGTGGAACATAGGGCCAGTTAGATTAGGTTTCGGACTGAGGACAAACATTTGCTGTTGACGAGATGTCCTAACAAGCACCATAGGTTTTTCAGTTGAAGATAGGGAATGTCATTGCAGCAATAGCGCTAGAGGAGGGATTTTATTTTAAATTAATAAAAACCTTCTTTATAACCATGTCCAGTTGTCTGGCTCCAATTTCTGGTCTGCCAAATAGCCTCCCTGTGTACTGCAGTACCAGGTACGTAAAGCCAATTAAATACTGACAGTGTGGATGGACCAGTATAGAAAAGAAGGCAGAGCATAGGTCTACAACAGTGACACTGTTTATTCCGGGATTTTTTAAAGGCAGGATGAGAGTATTGAAAGGGGCCCCTAGGGGTCCCTTACGTCTATGGAAACAAGGCGAGTCACCACATACGATAGATACGCCAGACATGAGGATGTATTCCCAAAGCTAGGGTTTATTGCAAAGCAAAAAGTCTCAGTTGGCCAACTCGGTCTCACGCCCCGTGACGTGTATCTCTAGACCTCGAGGGACGCAAGAGAGTGAATTACGTACATCAGTTACATATATACAAAATGCATATCAAACAATCAGCTATGACATGTTTAACACACCCCTTTATTGGGTTTCTTTGAACTCGGTGTGATGATGGACACTTTCGACAATTATGACACCTTCAAATATCTATTCTAGCAACAATATGCAATTTGTAAGTGAGGAGGCATCTTTCAGTTGTTGAACAGAACACAGTGCTTCTGTTCTTGGAAGCAAGCTACATACGGGGGAAGAGTGCCATTCCAGAGCTTGCTATCTATGAGGTGCTATTCGTGTCCTGGGAGCTGACACGCTCTAACAGGGCTCAGTAAAGGGGGGCCGTAAGAGAGCATAATTCAAGCCTTTAGCTGCTTTATTCTAAACATATTCTACCATATAACGAGACTGGCTGGCAGCTGCGAAATGATTAAATGCCCTGAAACTCTGCTTCAAGGCTACATTCGGGAGGGAGCCGGGCATTCTTCCTGGCGCTGCCTACGTTGTGTTTCAACGAACTCTTGTTATCCTCGCGGCCCTGCGGCCTTGCCCTTTTACGTGCAGACAACAATGTTTTACAGTCGAGCAGTGTAAGCAGAAAATGTACTGCGAAGCAATAAGAACAAAAAGCAATGAGCAATGGTTAGAAAATAAAATGGCAATTCTTGTTACATCAAAATGGCCGTTCATTGGCAAACTCGGAAACCTATATGTCTGTCATATCGTGCATTAGACGGTTGGCCCACGGCCATCAAAATACATTTGCCGTTACATATGAGAGGTATCCATTTTTCTAGACTGACATTATTACATGGGCTAACAGTTGGGAAAATAATTCCTTGTTATAACAGTGAGCTAACAACGTTTCTTTCAAGTCCTTCTTCTACTTCAGTGTGTTACAGCGGGACGTTCGGGAGGGTATAGAGGAATTTACTTATATTTTCACGGGTTGGATATTTCGTATGTGCTCTGTTTCAAATTCATGTTGGGACCACAGGCACTCTTTGACTCGGGAGAAGAACCTGGTGAGGTCCTTGCTAATGTTCATATTCTCTGGGACAGGAGAAGTAAATGGTACATCTTGCAGAACCTCTATTCAATCCCTCTGTTTTCATAGGGATCATCCAAAAATACTCCTGGTTTGCAGTGGATGGTACAGTTTAGTTTACATAGGATTTCTTACCCTAGTAAAAGGACCGAAGAAGAAGGGCTCAAAAGGAACGTATGTTTGTCAGTGGTCAGTTACAATAAAAAAAGATGCATGCATAGTCACAGGTTACTTAGAAACATCAACAGCTTTGAAAGAGTTATAAGAAAGTCGAGGAAAATCTGCTTGTCCCAGTGTCTACTTGACATTGTACAGTTTTCCCCTCTATGTAGAGATGGACCTCCTCCACCTACGGGAATTAATGGATCTGTTGGAAGTTTACTCTCTTCCTGGTTGTCCTAGCAGAAATCTTCTCCTGGCATAGAAGGTGTGGTGTTCAGTGAGGAATCCAGTTCGAGTTGCGGCATGCTGGCGCCTTAGAGAATAGGAGTGAGAAGTCCTGCTTGGATCGATATGGACAGTCACATGATGGATGGCCCCCTTGTTGACAATAATTGCATGCAGAGCTACTATTGTGGCAATAAGCCACGAGACTGCGGGCCAATATCGCCCCTGGTAATGCCCCCGGGGCGAGCTTAGCGAGGGCCTTAACGAAGCCCTGGGACATTACCGTGGGCATGTTTGGCCCGCAGTCGAGGGGCTTATTGCCATTAGTACCCCAGCCCGTTAGACCGGGGTACTAATAGCTTTTTTTTCTATTCCGAAACACGTTTCGGAATAGAAAAAAAAAAGAACAAAAATGTTTAAAAAAATGGCCGCCGGGAAAGGGAAAACATAGTCCGTTTTCCCTTTCCATGGCAGCCATCAGGAGCGGGTGCGCTGGGAACACTCTGTTCCCAGCGCATCACTTCCCGAGAAAAAAAGAAAAAAGAAGGTAAGTGGGGAGGGGAAGGAAGAAAAAAAAATGAACCGCGGTCTCCGGTGGGGGACGATGGAAGGCCCCGCTCCGAGTCTCCACACAGCTGGAGGTTTCCATCATCCCCCACCGGAGACTGCGAGATAGAAGGTAAGTGGGGTGGGGTGGGAGGATGGAGGAGGAAAGGGGAAACCAAAAAGAAAACAATTTCTTACCTTAGTCCACGGCGGGGGACGAGGGAAGCCTCCAGCCATGGGGAGGCTCGGAGCGAGGATTGCCCCATTTCGAGCCTCCTCATTGGCTGAGGGGCTGCCACACCCCTCTCCGGGAACAGAGTTGCCGGCACGCACGGCGTAAAAGGGAAAACAGTGTGGTATGCCTCGCAAATGAGCCAATCACCATGCTGTATTCCAATGCGCCGCGCGTGCCGGGTACTAATTGAAATTACACTTTGAGCTGCATTCACATTTCCTCTCCCTCTGCCACTGCCCTGACTATGTTCTGTGGCCAGAGCCTCTTGCCCTGCTCTGGAAGCTCTGGGGCTGTAATGCCATAAATGTTTCCACTGCCCTCCCCTATTTCTATCCTTGGCAAATTAGCTTCAGTTACTAATTTTACTAAGGGTTTTGTCTGCTAACAACACAGATAACATTCAACTGTTGCTGTATTTCCAATTGCAATCCATGAAAAAAAGCAGTTGTAATCACCTGTTGTGCAATAGCTGCTAACAACTTATTAGCAATGTAATGGCTTATGTAATGGTTTGACAGGCGAAGAACAATGGTCTAGAGCAGGCTTGTCCAACCTTTTTGAATATGGGGCCGAAGCATTCACTTTTTGTCACCCGCAGGGCCGGCAAGCCAAAAGTGAACACCCTGACCCAAAGCAGTATATTCAAAAGCGATGGTGTGTGACCTTTCACACAATAGCATCAAAGGCATAGCCATGCAGTCCCAAAGATAGCTTTTGGTGTCGGGGCAGTGATGAAAGGTTAGTTTCTTGTGATTTCTTCCAGTGTGTATGTGTTGATATTTCTCGGAAATAGTGGGGGCGACCGAGCGTAGCGAGGGAGCTATAACAATGTAGGGAGGGTTTGTGGGCGGGGTCTCCCCTCCCAAGGTTTTTTTTCCAAATATGGGGCTGAAATTGTGCATTTAACAGCAGGAAAAGTGACCAAAAAGCCATACGTTTACAATCAGTTCTAAAGGGGAACATGTACATTCCATGTCACTAACAGCAGACAAGAACATTGTAGAACACAACACATTTTAATGATCAATGTGTCCACAGTGTAAGACAGCACTGTCACTGATGTAACACATTGACATGCTGGTTGTGCCCAAAATATGCCTCTGTAGCAACATGTCTATGCTGGCTGTTCCCAATTTAGGCCAGCATTGTCCTCTACAAAGCATGATTGATGCTGCCTGAGCATGTGCAGTGTGCCCAATACATATGCCAGCTTATCTCTGTAATACACATTCATTACTTCTTTGGTAATGAAAGAAGCATATTCCAATTCCAGGGGGCACCTGAGGCAGTAATTGGTCGGACCCAACATTGCAGAAATAAATTAATTAATCATGTCCACGGACCCGACAAACATTGAACAAATAAATAAATCGGGCAGGGGAGCCGACTTATGAATTTCCTGGGTGGTGCCCAAATATAGGAAGTGACATAACCAGCACTTATATGACCGCATTTGCACGTAGTCGCCAACTTGGTGCGAGGGGGACGGGGGGTGCAGAACAGTGGAAACATTGGCTAGCATGTATTGCATATGCTAAAGGCAAGTAAGAAGGAGGTTTAAGCCTTCCAGTTGCATTACAGTAGGCCAATACTGCCCCTACTCCACCCCTCTATAATCATCCAGGTTGTAGTAGCCCTCAAAAGGCAGAGCAACACAACTAGGATAGGAGAACGAAATCAAAAGGCAGAGCAACACAACTAGGATAGGAGAACGAAATGCCATCCCATCCTGTGAGTGTGTCAAACCTCAGAGCAAAGACTGTGCGTTTGCCTTGGAGCACACTCTCACTAATTTGGTGCAAATCGCGCAAGTGGGTGCATGGGAATGCCATGAGTGTGTGTGGTCTGCATACCCCAGATCACTTGTTCACTTCTTCACTGTGAAACTCTGTCCAAGGCAGTACTGTCCCAATGGTGAGAAGTGTCATTTTTTCACATTAACTATGCTTAAGCACTTTGGGTTATTGAATAGTGCTGCTACATTCGGAGTAATTCCATCCCTTTAAATATATTAGCTCTTGTATAACCACAACAGTGTTCATTTATTCTGATGATGATGAAGATGATGTTAGACCTGCTCAATAGTTCTGGTTCTTTATCATTAAATGTACTTCAGATCTTCGGAGTCTCGGGAGGATAGCTCAGGAGCAACACAGGTTCGATCCCGCTGGGTACATTATACCTCTACATCTGTGCACCCCACAGAGGGGTGCACAGATGTACAAATACACCCAACCCAAAACGATTTTTAGAAATTGAGGGACAGACTTGCTTTGCATCTGTGCCTCCATTTCTAAAAATCGTTTTGGGTTGTGTGTACTTCTACATCCGTGCACCCCTCTTGCCAAGCGGGGTGCACAGATGTACAAATACATCCAACCCAAAACGATTTTTAGAAATTGAGGGACAGACTTGCTTTGCATCTGTGCCTCCATTTCTAAAAATTGTTTTGGGTTGGGTGTACCTCTACATCCGTGCACCCCTCTTGCGAAGAGGGGTGCACAGATGTACAAATACACCCAACCCAAAACGATTTTTTAGAAATTGAGGGACAGACTTGCTTTGCATCTGTGCCTCCATTTCTAAAAATCGTATTGGGTTGGGTGTACCTCTACATCCGTGCACACAGATGTAGAAGTATACCATAACCAAAACGATTTTTAGAAATTGAGGGACAGATACAAAACAAGAGCATCTTGCTTTGCATCAGTCCCACAATTTTTAAACATTGTTTTTACCCGGCTTTTACCCGGGCCGCCAGAGAGAGACACAGTATGGATGGAACAAAGGGCCATCCATACTGCGTCTCTTCTCTCCGGGCTGGGGGGCCGGAGCACCCGCATACTCTGCGCCCCTGAAACTGGGCCGTGGCCTGTAACTGCCTCTGGTGCTGGAGGCACCAGAGGCAGTTACAGACCACGGCCCGGTTTATTTATTTATATGTTCAATGTTTGTCGGGTCCGTGGACCCGATTAATGAATTTATTTCTGCAATGTTGGGTCCACGGACCGACAAACATTGAACAAACAAATTAATAAATAAACCGGGCCGTGGCAAAGGCAGTAACAGTCCTCCGCCATGGCCTGGTTTATTTATCCATTTGTTCAATGTTTGCCGGGTCCGTGGACCCGATTAATTTATTTATTTCTGCAATGTTGGGTCCGCCCAACATTGCAGAAATAAATAAATTAATCGGGTCCACGGACCCGACAAACATTGAACAAATAAATAAATAAACTGGGCCGTGGCCTGTTACTGCCTCTGGTGCCCCCCCCCCTTTTAGGGGGCACCAGAGGCAGTAACAGTCCTCCACCACGGCCCGGTGTATTTCTTTATTTGTTCAATGTTGTCTGTACAGCCTCGGGCCACATGAAATGGCTTGGAGGGCTGCATTGTAGCCCGCGGGCCGTATGTTGGACAATCTTGGTCTAGAGGGTTGCCCAGCGCAATCCCACAGGTGAAGACTAATTCTAAACCTTCCAGCCATTACTTTCTGTTTTGCTTTTACAAATTCTGATGGCCAAGGCTGGCTCATACATGCTTTTCAAAGCCAACAAACATGGCTACCCATCTAACGCCTTACTCCTCGACCCTTCACGTTTGAGTTTCCAACCTGCTTTCATTATGGCGGTTGCTCATGGTCGTACACATAAGTATTCTTTGCGCCCACACAGCACAGTGCAATTTTTGTGCTAATGCTAAAAATGAATGTACTTCATTTTACCCCACCCTACTTCGGAGAATTATGCCATCATTGTAATAAACGCAACTGATCAATAAATAAAAACAAGATAAATTTAAGTGCAAAATAATAATGTGCCCTATTTCATTTTCAGAACAATTAAACCATTTTTTTTGGCAATTCAGAGCAATGTCACTCAGGTGCACACCTCTCGTCTCCGCACACCCTCGAATCTTCGCAAGTATCAGAGGCAGGAAGCTCAGAAAATCTGGACAAATGGCTTGTTGTGATGAAAGCTACGGCAACGGGATGGTTCTAAGTGTGGTTCCCCTTCCTTGTAATTTATAAGGAAGGGGGATGGGTAGCATGGTGCTACCTGGGATGGAATGTGGAATGTGGATGGAATGTGGAATCCATGGTTCCTGGAGTGCCCTGAGGTTCCATGAGTGACCGTTGGTCATCCAGGTTATGGGATCTAAGCTGGAAGGATGCCTCCCACCAGTTCTCCCTCTTTCCTACTAGCCCGATAACCGAAACATATTGAAGAACCTATTTCTTTTGTACTCAAAGGTCCTGGTGTTCCGTGAATTCTTGCTGCCTCCATCGGAAGAACACAGACACTACATCAATTTCCATATCACATTTAATCATTTTCTATTAGATTGTTTTCACAGTGCTTTGTTGTTTCTAAACCGGTTAGTGTACTAGGCATAATGACAATAAATTATGTGATAGAGGATAGTTAACACATGCACACTCATTCCAAATGGGGTGGGTGTGCTTGAAAAACGTAGAAAGAGCATTTGGATGCTTTTCATGACATCCATCCCATTCTGAAGAAGGTGCCAGGGGAAATGGCTGAAAAGGTCTACACCCCATGAGGAAGCTTTGCATTGGAGTACCTAAATAGGAGTTCCTGTGCTGTTCTGCTTCCTGTGCTGCTTACATCATTGTGGTATGTGAGGATATCAGCATTTTGATCAATGTGTGGCCACTTTATTTCAGCTGCTTGCACCATTTTTTTCCTGTACCAGGGAAAAAGCAGCCCTAATTTGGAAGCATCAGCAGAGCAATGATGGACAGCTTGTATGCCATGGTGAGCCATTGCAGTTCTCCACGCGCATATGCGCACATGTCAGATAACTCTTTAGTCACTGCATGCATGTATGAAGGGTCCCACGGCACGCACACTGGCTCAGTGATCTGCCTTGACTGTGTGTAGAAATGTAGCTAAATCGGTCGACTCTGTCAGCCGGATTCAACAATCCTATCGGAATGAGGGCAATGGTGTGCAAAGAAGATCAGGCTTTATGATAAAACAGTCATGGGTAAACCATGAGAAATCTGCAATAGCAAAGGATAGAAACCCCATTCCATTTTCAGAGTCTTAAGTATCTCTCCCTTTATGATATAAGTCATTTATAATGCACCTGTACACAAGTGTTGCTAGGCACGACAAGACAAGGGAGGGAAGTCTGTGGGAGGACAAGACAAACGATCTTACTAGGCCTTGTGCCATTCAGATCGTGAAAGTGAGAGAATGAGAGGGGACAGGGGGAAGCACACAGGGGGAGAGGAAACAGGGCAGCAATGCTCTGAGTAAGTGCAGTCAGGGCAGTTCAGATCTGGGTAGTGCAAGGAGAACAAGGGATTGTAGGGTTACAGTTGCAGCCCCTAAGTGTGTGGTAGGCCTGGAGGCAGTGCAAGTGTGACTGATCAAGAAAGAGCTTGGTACCCAGTGAGTTTCTGAGGGTAACCAAGCAGCCAGTTGGTACAGCAGACATGTAGGTCAGCAGGGGAGGGAGTGAGAGAAAGCAGAGGAGAAGAGAAACATTTTGAGCTGCTTCCGGAACTTCAGGTGGTTCGGCTCATGTTTGAGAGGGGCAGGGAAGCCATTCCAGAGGGAGGCACCTGCAGAGGAGAGCGCTCTACCCCCACTCTCTGTCTGGATAAGCGTCTAACCCTTAGAGAGTTGGAGGTAGCTGAGCGAAGAGCTCAAGAAGGAAGGTATTTTGAAAGAGAGGGTTGGATGTAGTGTGGGTCCCGGCCCCAGACAGTCTTGTGGACAATGTAAAGAGTCTTGAAGTTGGTCCTTGCAGCCACCGGGAGCCGGTGGAGAGATTTCAGGGCTGGAGAGATACGGTCTCTGGGCGTGAGGCCAAGTATAATTCTTAAAGTCCTATTCTGGATTAGTCGAGGAGGGCGGAAGGTAGAGGGAGGCAGATTGAGAAAGAGGCTGTTTCAGTAGTCCAGCCTAGAGAGAACCTGGGTTCTGGAGACAGTGAGCTTCTGGGGGAAAGTGATACAGGGAAGAGTCCCTTTGAGGAGGTGCAGCTGGTAGTGCGACTTCTTGGCGACATGCGAGATGTGAGGAGAGAAAGAGAGAGTGGAGTCGAAGATGACACAAGGGTTTTTGCCTCGCAGGTAGTCGAAGGAAGAGAGCCGAAGGCAGGCGGCCAGAGTGAAAAAGGGAAAGCAGGGACAGGAGTCCCAATGAGAAGGATCTCCGTCTTACTGGCATTAAGGCAGAGATCATTGGAGGTGCACCAATCCTGAGTTGCGGATAGACAGTCAGGAATGAGTGAAAGAGGAGAGGAGGCTGAGGGGAGCCTGAAGGAAAGCTGACTGTCATCCGCATAACACTGAAAGTCAGAGGAGAAGGTAAAGATCAGGTGGGCCAAAGGGGCCAAGTAGAGCTTGAAAAACCATGGTTAAGGGATAGAGCCCTGGGGAATAGCACAGGTGTAGAGAGAGCGGTGGCAGAGAGAAAGGGACCAAGTTGTAACTGGGAGGGGCAGTCCAAGAGGAAGGAGGTCAGCCATTCCAGGTCCTGATCCATGATGCCCAAGTTCTCACTGAGTCAAATGACCAGGATGGCATGGTTGACCATGTCAAAAGCAGAGGAAAGATCAAGGAGGATGAGGACAGAAGGAATGCTGGAATCAAGGTTAGAGAGCAGATCTTCACAGGTGTTCAGAAGAGCAGTTTCCGTGCCTCTGGCAGCTCTGTAGCTAGACTGATAGTCATGGAGACAACCAACAGATTCAGTGTGGAGAGTAAACTGGGAGATGGCCATCTTTTCCAAGAGTTTCCCCAGGAAAGGGGTGATGAAGAATGGGCGACAGTTTGCCAGACAGGTAGGATCGGCAGACGGCTTCTTGAGAAGCTGGTGCAACAATTGCTCACCTAACATGGAAGCACTTACAAATATATAAAAAGCATGTGCTAACCTTGAAGCTGTAGTTCTGTGAGGTTCCAATACATCTTAACTTCAAAACTGCAATTTTCAGCCAGTGGGTCTGCATCACTGTTCTCATCTGAGGCTGTTCCTGATATGGGAATTGAGGAAGCAGTGTTCGCCTTTTTATCCCTGGAATGGCCCTCAACGCTCCAAATCATAAAGTAGCTCCCCCCACATTTGTTGCACTCTTTTCTGAGCTTTCCAAATGAAGATTTAGAAAGCATACTGCTATGGTTTTCTGTCATGAAAATATTGCAACAATTGCTCACATAACATGGGAGCACTTACAAATATATCAAATGCAGGTGCCATCCTTGAAGCTGTAGTTCTGTGAGGTTCTATAAAACCTTGGATAATCCTCGTAAGGGACTGGTGGCAAGCTAGTCATTAAAAGCTGGACAAGGAACGCTGACTTGCACAGTTTGAGCACCGGCTTCACCAGTCTGCTCCATGATGGCTGGTCTTCATTAGATGTGTGATGAAGAATCTGGTGGAACAGAGCAATGTGTTTTTGAAATCCGAGGCCTTTACATCATGCATCACTGGGTTGCTCCTGTGTCCCAGGTGGCGCCATGTGCCCTAGTGCTTGATCCAAACGTATGCTTCAGTTCATGCACGTGGCATGTTCACAATGATAGTGATATGATAGGGATCGAACCTGTGTTGCTCTGTGTCGTCTTGCTTCCAAGGCGAGCGCATTGCCCCTGAGATATCCTCCCGAGACAATTTTGTTACCATTAAATGTGTTAATATTGTTAAATCTTCTAACTTCTGCATGTGTTAATAAAGAGTAATGAAATTAAAACATATATTAACAATCGAGAAACAGGTAAAGCTGTCTTCTCCTAGACTCTGCTAGAAATTCTCATTGATATTTATTTATTTATCATTTTTATAAAGGCACTCGCAGAACACCAGTGCTCATCAGAGTGCCATACAACAGTCTAAAGGAACAATACATAGATTCAGAAAAATACACAATAATACTGTACATCTTAAAAAAAGAAAAGAAACCTACAAAGAAACGAAATCCCCCTGAAAGATGGCAAAATGCAAGATAGGCACACTGTAGCTGTGCAATCAAGGTTTGCTGAAAACATTTGAATACCCCTTGTACCTGACAACTCTAAAACAAGAAGCACATTGTGTTCCGTAAATGCATGTTAAATGCAAACCACAAAGCCAAGCATTTTCAATTTGCTGTCCCACACTATTGAATGCTCTTCCCAGTCATCAATAATTAATGGTCTACTTGGTCACTTTTAGGAAAAATCAAAAGCATTTTTCCCCAGTGAAAATAGGCCACTGTAAGTACCAGTATCAGCTTTTCAGTACAAATTAAACAACTTGGAAGTTTTAAATGGTTCTGATAAAAAAAACATTTTTAAACGTTCAAAATGTGCTGTTGTGTATCGTGTACCCCTTAGTATGTTATATGCAACACTAGTGCTCTGATGCCCAATTCTAGCCTCAATATCTCTAAAGGCTACAAATCTGGTGTAGTTTTAAATACACTTTGCACTGGTGCAAGTTCATTTAGCAGAATGGCAAACACCACTCTAGTGCAGAAAAACATATTCTTTCATTGCATCAGAGCAAAGGACTAGGAATCAGGAAAAAATTGTCCCCATTCAAAAATGCATTGAAAGAATATGGTTTTTGCAGTAAGGCAATTTTTGCCAAAGTGCTAATTGCACTTGAACCGGAGCAACGCCTATGTGATATCACCCTACGGTGTTCTTTTCCCCTCACTCTCTGGCCGGCCTCCCTTGGCCCTCTTCCTACCCCCACCTGCGAGGCTAAGAACCTCAGGGCCATCTTTGAATCTACACTTTCCTTCTCTGCCCACATCTGTAAGGTCTCTAAAAAGTCAAACTTCTTACTGCACCTCCTCAGAGGTACTCTACCTTTCCTCTCCTTCCCCCAGAACCTCACTGTCTCCCAAGCTCTGGGTCTCTCTAGGTTGCACTATTGTAGCAGCCTCTTTCTAAATCTACCTGCCTCTTCTCTCCACCCTCTGCAACTAATCCAGAACAGGACTGCGAGACGTGTCCTTGGCCTCAAGCCCTGGGATCGTATCGCTCCTGCTCTGAAATCTCTCCATTGGCTCCAAGGATTACATTTAAAACCTCCTGCATTGTCCACAAGGCTTTCTGGGGTCTGGGTACAAAATACTTTCAGCTATCGCTCAGCAAATACCTCCCCTCTCAAGCTCTTCGCTCCTCCTCCTCTAACTCCCGCAGGGTCAGTCGTTTTTCTAAGAAACGAGATGGGGGTAGATCTCTGTCTTCGGCTGGGGCCTGCCTCAGGAACAGTCTCCCTGCCACTCTAAAACATGAAAACCATCTCAGGTTCCGGAAGCACCTCAAGACCTTCCTCTTTGCTTCTGCCTTTACCCCCCCTCTCCCATGCTGATCTGTTATCTCTTGGCACTGTGCATCGTGACACCCTCTGTCCTCTGGTCCCAGGTTCCTGCTCACCCTGCCACCCTACCGCACTGCCTCCGGGCCACCAAATGCACTGGGGTTTGTATCTGTACCCATACAGCCCCCCCTTTTTTCCCTCCTGCACTTATCACACCCACCTTGTTTGCTGCCTTAAACCTAGCCCTTGCCACTTGGCTGCACTACCACATTTGTTTGCTGATTTTATTATTTATTTATTTTATTATTATCTATCCTGTTTCTCCTTTGCTCTGCACTTTCCACTTTCTCCCTCCCTTCCATGCACTTTTCCCCTCCCCCTCTCCCATGCACTTGCACGTTCTCAATGTTACTGGGCCTAGGAAGATTGTTGTTTTTGTTCTCCCCTGTTCCCCTCCCTTGCCTTGTCGCGCTCTGAAACACGTGTATGAGCGCGATATAAATAAAATATCATATCGTACCATATCATGGAGACGTCCTGGTTTGTGTGTTAACGATTTCGCCATATCTGGGCAGTCCTGCTGGGCAATTAGTTGCGTGAATGATGGTGGCAGTGACATTCATGTCATTGGAAGAGTGTCAAGAGATGGGTTTTACATGGTTAGTCTTTCGATAAACTGAGGTTTCTGAGCCATTCCTGAAAAAGGGAAAGATAGACTCCCGAAATCACTGCAAGTGATTAATGTGGCATTAACACCCGATCCGGCATGCCCGATCAGGTGTTTTTTGCCTGGGCCCGAGTTAAAGGCCTGAGCGGAGCAAGGGCCTTTAAAGAGGTTCCCTCGGTTGATAACACCCGATCTGGCTTCGCTCCTAATACATCACTGAGGAGTATTGTACATGCCCCTCTATTTAAAATGTTTGGGTGATATGCCCTAACTCTTTTGTGTTATTAATGACAAGGGGTACATCAGTGGTGAGGAGGCAAGAAAGTCACAAAGGAGTAGATGCTCTGACCCACTGGTCTATGTAAACCCAAAGGCATGGGCATGAGAACACCACAGAGGAAAACAGAAGCTCAGGAGCAAACAGCCGTTTAACCTGAGACCAACCCATGGCCCCAAAAGGCTAGTAGCTCCCCTACTTCCCACCAGGTCAGCAACAGTCAGTAAACAGTGACAAGTTCATGATGAAGCCAGGAACCACCCTGAGATGTCCCTGAATGATACAAAAAGCTGCCCTTCTTATAGTCTTCTTCACATCCACTTCGTCCCTCAGAGCTGGCTATACTGTTCATGTCCCCACAAACCCCTCTCCCCCACGTCCAATCACAATGCATCCATCCAGTGGCAATGAAGGCCCTGGAGTGAAACCAAGAAAACTGAACCTCCACCTCCTCTACCAAGCCCTATCAGCCAGAGCGAAGTGGAACATGGTGGAGCAGGCTCTACCAAGCAGTTATCCAATCTCTTCCTCCATTGACAGACGTCAAAAGCGAGCCAACCCCACTCCTTCACAAATATCATCCTATTAATGCACTGAGAGACTCTGTCAGAGATCATGTGCATAGGAAAGCCATGAAAACTACAAAAAAGGAACCCCAAAGAATGCTATCTCAAAAGAAGAGTCTGTTCTTTAAAGGAGTGAAAAGTGTGATCCTAGGCAAGGTAAATCATAATGACCAAGCACTCCTGAAAGGCTGGTAACTCCCAATAAAATCCCATAAGGACAGTGTGGTAAAAGCTATCTAGTGACATAACAGGGCAAGAGTTAACGCTCATGTGGACATTCAAAGACAAAGTCTGCCACCAAAAGTATTGCCAAACCAGTTCAACAGCAGATAGACCTACTTCCTCTAGGTCTTGAAGCAACAGCATTATAAGGTCAACATTTCTTTATGTGGCCAATACCAGCTACAAACGAGGCTAGGAACAAAGAAAGCATGCCACCAAAATTATAAAGTACACTTGTTAATTTCTTGGACAATGCAGAGCACTCTAGGCAAACTTCTTAAATATGTCTTTAACACTTCTTTCACTTTTATGAGAAAAGATCAGACTAAAAAAGTGCCTCTATGCTGCATATCACAAACTATATGCCAATAAGGACAAAGCATGGCAGACCTGGCTCTGAGGTCACTCATGCTTTCTCATGTCCCAGCTTTCACTTTCCCCTTTATCCTCTGGCACTGATGTCCTAATACTGTACCCCGAACCTCACCACCCAGAGGCACTACCACCCCCTCACAACTTCTCCATTCCACCCCGTCAGCTATGCCCCAAACATTCCCCTTTCTGGCACAGAACATTCAACCGATAACCTCCTATTTTGCCAATGGAATTGATCCATATGAAACAAAACCAAATCTATCACTTGTCACATCCACCTACCCAGCTATCACAAAGACTTGGATTCTGCTTAATAACATAGCAGTCCGGTGATGCATCTCACACACCATGCTGCATTCTCACCTTCCCACGTTACCAGGAAACGGTGTGGTTTTTGGATAATACAGGACATACACATCACAGTCATGCATGGCTTGAGCGTGTCTACACCTGTCTCATACCCCCATCTCTTTTTACCATTATTCCTTTATACCCGGCCCTCTTGAGATGAGATCCCTTGTAGACCATCCAAAGAGTGTGCAATTCAAAACGTCCTCACAAAATGCCATGTCCAGAGATTCTAGCCAGCATTAGTCCTCCCTGATTGCAATCTCATCAACACATGCACACACACATACACACGTGCATACACATTCTCTGGAAACCACATGCACAGCAATCCACTTGCTGCCATCTTCCTAGCTAAATTCATGGAATTATGTAACCCTATGATAAAATGCATCCGCTCTGCTCACTCACTCACTCATCCACGTGAAAATGAATGTCTCCACTCCCTCATCATTCCTCACCCCATGCATCTCTTCAATTTAGAATATTCCTGGGATTGCTACCTCTGTTTCTGGGAACGTCCTGCATCCTCTCGGTGCTCTCCACGCCCCCTTCCTAGTGTTTACACTTAGTTCAAATGGATTACAGTCACTCACATCTCATTGAGCTCTGCAATTACCTCAATGACTTATTCCCACCGCTTTCCCCAAACATAGATCAGCAAAGCTATTTTCCAGACAAACATCCTTGCCATAATGTCACATCTCTGCAAATTAAGAAAAGCACAAACCTCGAAACCGCAGTCCTCAAACTCACCCTTTCATCCGTATGCAATCTTCCACAATCCTCATACGTTCACACCTATATCCTTTCCTTCTATAGCGACACATACAAACATTTCCAAAGAGTCTAAGGCCGCCTTACCAGTGTCTACATTCCAATCACCCAACCTGAATGCATGACTGATTGCTTATCAGCAAAAATCAAATCAACCCGGACCCTCTTCTGCCCTCTTCTGCCCTCTTTACCCTGTCATATTCCGCTCATTCAAAGCCTCCATTGTGCACAGGTGTATCTCTCCCCTCTCTATGCCCTCCACTCAGAATAACTTTACCCCATGCTTCATTCCATGCACCTACCCTAGGCTCGAACCGATGCCTTTCCCTCCAAAACCTCAAAACTAATTTTCTACCACCTCTCCCGGCTTTTCCATTTTTCAACAATCCCTCTTTCCTAAAACCTGTCTTCCATAGTTAGTCCTATGCTCAAAAAGAGCTCTCTTGAGCCATACACATTTTGTGCAATCTCTCTCATCCACTTCTTCTCTAAGACCCTCCGGATAATTGTCTTCAATTGATTGGGCCGATACTGCTCCTTCAGTAACTCAAGCTACTCCTTGCATCAAGGGTTGCCACAAAAATATGATAAAATGAAACCGCTTTCATATACGTCTCCAACGCTATTACGACCACTCATTTTAACCACATTTCCCTATCCTCGTGCTCCCCAATCCCTTAGCCACATTCGATACCATGAACCTCAACATCCCCCATCCCACAAGCACTGACTAATGAGTCTCTGTCTACACCTTCTCCTGTTTTTTCCTTTTCTCTCTCTGTTGGATAATACTTGACTTAATGGAACTCCAAAACATGTGCTGTGCATCCCTGAAGAGTCAGTTCTCGCCCCCTCCCCCTCTCTTACTCATCACATGACAGCTGTTGTGGGGACATCATCTTCTGATTGACATTCTACTACAGCCTCTTTTGGATGAAATCCTGGCCCACATTCCTGCATTTCCCTCAAACATTATGCGCTCATCCAATATCCTCTATATAGGAATGCCCATTGATATGTGCCTCCTCATTCTTTACCCAATAATCCCAGCAGATAGGAGCCCACCTATCAACTCACCTTGGCTAATGTATCATCCAGAAGAAGTGTCCCCCACTCAACCAAAACCCATATCATGCGCCGACCACATGACTACTAAACCATCCCAATTACTCCTTCCAAAAATATGATTGCTCCCTTAGCTTTATTACTGACACACTCTTCAAACTCCCAAGATACACCAGCCCTCACCTTCCAGTGCCAGGCAGGCCAGAGGTAAGTGGAGAACAACAGTGCATGGTTCAAAGTATTGACCCTTATTTTCAAAACTATCGATGGTGTGCCCCATCTCACACAATCCCCTTATACTGCCTTGTGTTCTCTCCAGTCCCAAGCCCCCCACTGCCTCATCATAAACACGTCACTTTGTGGCCCATCCCAGGTGTGCCATTTACCCTTAGGAATTCCCTGTGTTTGGTTTATATAGACTTCCACCTCGATGGACGCCTTCCAACTAACCTTAAACACAAGTCCCTCCAGAGGGAATGCACCTCCGGCCACCAACATCACTCTTCTGTTCAAAACACAAGTCTTTCATGCAATCCCCCATCCGCTCTTGGAGTTCTGTGTTCTAATGTGCCATATTGACTGTCTCCCACTGATCACACTTCCACTGCACCTGCCGGCTATTGTGCAGCTGCCAGAGGTAATTCTGCTGGACTGTGTTGTGTAATCTAGATACTGCAATTCTGTTAGACATTGTAAAGAAAATCAAAAAAAGAAATGCAACTAGAAACAGAAGAAGGCGTGTGCAGCAAGAAGGGTGGTGGAGGGGTGACAGGAAAGTTTGGTGCTCCAAACTTTAATAGAAAAGTTCACCCCACAAGCCTACTAACTCAAAACAGCAAAGTATATCAATTTAGAACCTGTAACACTGAATACAAGCCCTTCATTTGATCGATTGTATTAGAAATCCCTGTGTAATTTTCACAGTCGCTCTCTGAATGTTTCGGAGGAGCCCTTATGTTCTCCTTGTGTCTTTGACACGTGGCTGTACTTGCCACACTGCAATAGAAGCACTGGCCTCGTTACTGATGGCTGAACGTAAGAGGGAGGAAGACTATGCATTGAGTTCTCCGTGTAGGTAACATGGAGGACCTTCAGAGCTGCTTTGGTAGGATAGGTAATTGACTGAGCCGCATTCACAGGTATCTTCAGAGTCCCAGAGAGCCTGTAGGTTCCAGTCACGACAGAAGACATTTACAGAGGCATGTTTCAGCCAGGGTCAACTGGTGGAAATTAATGTGAAAGCAGAATTGAGGAGCACAGATATTTCCAGACGCATTCCATTCCAGCTCAAGAAGCAGTAGATATTTCAATGGCTTCCTGGAATATGTTCACTATCATGTTACCTCTCGTGTATAGGACCCGCCTGCAAAGAAAACCCCTGTGACTGTCTCCCAACTGACTATGACTACAGGAAAGAGGTTATGAGCTGAAAACTAATGGAGTAGGAATGCTAATTCCATGGGCCATATTATATATTTTTTTTGCTGTCAATTTCGAACCAGTGCCTTGCAATTTTGGTGGATATTTAACACAACATGTATACCTACCGCCAAGAGTAACAATAAGGGTCATTACGATTTTGGAGGCAGCCATGGCGCTATTAGCGCCATGGCTGCCTCCAAACCCGGGTCCTGTCTTACTGAATGGGGACTTACCGGGACATTCCAACCTATGCGGACCCGGTAAGTCCCCATTCAGTAAACCATTCCCCATTCCCATTTGAGTCCCCGAATTGCGGGCCCGTTATTCGCTCCAAGGTCCCTTAACGGGTCCCGCAAAGAACGGCTGGTCAGACCAGCCGTTCCTGCTGGGACCCGCTAAGGGACTTCAGAATAGGGCGGTAAGGGTTTACCGGCACCGACATCCTTATCAGTGCCGGTAAACCCTTACCGCTCAACTCGTTTAGACCCCCAATGACTTTTACATAGATTAAGGAAGACATTTTGCACAAGTTAGTGGATGGATGAGTGGGGAAATTAGTTAAATTATTTACCTATCAAGAATGAATAGTCTCTGGGTGTTAAACCATGCCAGCATTCATCCATTTGATAAAACTGTTACTATTTTAAAATGTATAATCATATCGTGTATATGTTCCCTTTCCATTACTCTTTCAATTTCACAGTGAAAGAAAGTTACACTTCATTTTCTTCAAATGTATTTCTAGTTTTATGTTCTATTCTTTGATCGGATGTAGCTGTTGTGTGGTTGTTTGAATGCTCTCGGTTCGGACGGGGCACAGTGTTTGAAAGGTCGAAGACTCTACAGAGGCGCAAATAAACAGTTTGCTCGAGAGGCCGTAAGAGTAGCTCAGATTGTGTCCTATATTTACTATTGCTATGAAGTATCTATTTAGTTGAATAATTTTACTAAACCATAGACCCACTCCAAAATCATTGTGAGAGCAACGCATGTTTAATATTCGAGGCACCACGAGACAGTGTTTGCCCAGTGTTTATACAAAGAAGAATATTGTTGAATGAAAGCTCTCGTAAAAGAACTGAGCTTGAAAACATTGAACAAAAAGCTTGACAGCACTCCAAATCTACTCTTCAATAAATCATATAGCAATAACACCCGATCGGTCGGGCTGGATCAGGCGGTAACAGCCTGGGGCTGAAGATATAGGCCCGAGCACAGTGAGGGTGTTATTGCTATTAGCACCACAGTTTTTCAATGTGAAAACTTGAGGTGTTGACAGCAATGTCTTTTGTTTGATTGAACGGACTGCGCTCGCGACATCTTGTGCATTCAAACTAAATACTTACTTAAGATGGCCACCATGGAGATATAAGGCGGGGCTCCATGAAGAGCCACTCTTCCATTTCCACGGTGGCCCTCGGAGTCTAGACCTAGAGCAGCAGTGGGGCCCCCACCAAAGGAATCAGGTAAGTGGAGTTGGGGGTCGGGAGGGAAGGGACCGAGGCTGGGGGAAGATGGTGGGGAAGGTGAGAGCAGCGTTCAGGTTGCTGGGAACGCAGGGTTGGATTGTAGGATTCAGCCTGCAATTCGATCAAACTGATTGGCTGGCTCTCCCGCCTTCAGTGCTAATTAGAAATAACCAACTGGAAATATAATTGAATGCTGACATTATTTCAATTGAAATCAATAAAATACACGTCTCTATCTTACCTTTTAAATCCTTCTCTCGCTCACTGACTCTTTCCTCCTAGGTGAGATCTCAACCAGCAACGTAAAGCATAATACTATTGTCAAAGGCGATCCCTTAAAACCAACAGCTCTAATGCTAACAAAATCACTCAATAATAAAACTGAGCTTATGTGGCAATTTATTGTGCCTTTTTGCTTGGAACCTAAGAGGGGACATAGTTGTATCGACGGGGAACAGCCCAGGCAACTAAATATAACCATAACACACAGGCCCTCATCATAAGATTGGCGGAATGGGTTTAGCGGTACCGGTAAAGCTGCCGGTGCCGGTAAATCCATTCCGCCCTACCACGAGGTCTCCTTGCAGGTCCCGCAATGGGCACCTGGAAAAACCAGGCGTCCATACCGGGTCCCGCGAGGACACCAGGGAGCTAACAACGGGCCCATCATTAACGGGCCCGTTGTTAGCTCCATCCCCATTCCCACTGAGCCCTATGGGGGTTCGAATGGGAATGGGGATGGACCGGGTCCGGATTCCTCGGACGGGGAATTACCGGGTCCGCCAAGGTTGCGATGGCCCGGTAAGTCCTCATTCGAGGGACCCTAGCCCGGATTGCAGTAAGGAGGCAACCATGCCGCTAAAAGCAGCATGGTTATCTCCAACCTCCTGATGAGGGCCACAGTCCTCTGTGAAAAGTTGTACCTAGAAGTGTTCCCAATAGCCTCTCTGAGAAAAGTAGAATTTAGAAGTGTCCCCAATAGCCTCTCTGTGAAAGTAGAATTTAGAAATGTGCCCTATAGCCTCTGTGAAAAGTTGAACCTAGAAGTGTTCCCAATAGCCTCTCTGTGAAAAGTAGAATTTAGAAGTGTCCCCAATAGCCTCTCTGTGAAAGTAGAATTTAGAAATGTGCCCAATAGCCTCTGTGAAAAGCTGAACCTAGAAGTGTCCCCAATAGCCTTTTGTGAAAACTGACTATAGAAGTATGCCCAATAGCCTCTCTGTGAAAGTTGAATTTAGAAGTGTTCCCAATAGCCTCTCTGAGAAAGTAGAATTTAGAAGTGTTCCCAATAGCCTCTTTAGAACATTTTAGAAAACACTTGAATTGACCATATAACCCACCATATGCTTACTCTCTCCTTTACACCACCACTCAACTAGAACACAGAGATACTATGACACCATTCGGTATAACTGTTCTCATACCAACATCCGTCTCATACTCCACATCACTCTATGTAAACACTGCTGGTTACACACCCCCAGCCAGGTGTTCTCCTCAGGCCTAACGCAGCCACATCCGGTCTGGATTAATCCTGCCAGAACGAACACATACTCCTGACCCCAACCACCACACCTACCGCTAAGAAGCAGCTATTACACGAATACCGCACAAGCTGCACACATACATGGTGCCCACACGCACCTTTGACTCTCTCTACTCCCTCTACTGATCTGAACTTCGGTTCCCAAGGGCGTTCAACCTACCAGCGCCTTCAGACCATACCAATGGTATATAAGGCGCTATATAAATGCAAAATAACAATAACAACAATAACAATAACAACAATAATCATCCAACAACGCAAATAATTTTAATCATCTTCAATACTTTGCTTGCATCAAATGCTCTTAAGCTTTTTTTGTGTTTGCTCTGATGAAACATTTTCTTTAAGTACCAATACTCATTTACCTTACACCTTGCTCTTTCTCACCATGTACTCTCCCTTTATAGATTAATATACATCACATTTACGATATATAAACAATACAACTTATGTCGCATTTGTTTTAATACAATCTGCATACTTCCCCAAATCTGTCTTAAAATCAGTTATGCCTACCTGTTTCAGTCCCCGTAAAGTGAGGGACATTCTTCATGGCGTACATAATCTCACATTTCTGTTATTAAGGGTGGCCATACCACTTTTTTAATGAGGTTTATGTGGTGTTCCCGCTAAGCAAAACTCCCCTTGCATGTTACGCTTCCTAGGGTGGAGATAGTATATATAGGCAAATGTAGATAGTTTGTGTTCCTAAATCACCTCTGTGAAAGGGATAGTGAGCTGAAGAATCTGGTTAAGACTCTCAAAACTAGTACTTATTGGCTGGCAGAGGGACTCCCAGGAACTCCCTTGTTTTTGCCTAGACCACCTCTTTGCCTCAGCCCATTTCCACCTCTTTTTCATTACTCGCACCTACATTCTGGAATTCTTTTCCCCTTCCCATTCACTCTGCTGCTTCTTTTGATCTATTCCGTGCTAATCTGAAAAAAACATCTACTCCACAATATGTAATGCATGTACTTTGTCAATATTTAGTTAATCTATTTCATTTGTTTGTACGTTTGTTTTACCTAATGTTCAGTGCTTTGGCGAAAGCTATAAACATTTAATAAAATTAAAATAAAACGAGAAAATACTGAAGGAAAGTGTAAAGTTAACTGTCATCAACTGTCAAAATAAGCAAGCTTCCTTCTGACAACTTCAGACATTCATGCAGCAGTATTAGAGTCGCTGGCACATAAAGGAAGAGAGTATAATATCATGCCAAAAGCACCACGGAAAGGAATGGCAGTAATAGGCTTGGAAGCCCTACTGACTCAAAAAGCACCTATTAAGAAAATTGAGAGAATAGATCAGCAAAATACACAATTAATATACAAATGAAGTCCTATAGGGCAGACGTGGCGATCCTTGTCAAAAGACACAGTAGATGGACGGATAGACTGGAGAATAAATTGAAATGGCACTAAGACGGGCAACACATACTGGACTATTTGAGGACCAAGTCCCCTGTCTTAAAGGACATGAGCGATGACATGGTGCAGCGTGCCATGGAATCCAGTGGACTAAGGAAAATACATGATAGTCATCCCCAAGAAGTGGCTTAAGGAAACTCTGAGTATTCAATGCCAGTATCGATATTAACCATAGCGGCAGCACAGTATACGGGTGAAGACAGGCCAATGCCTACAACAGTGCCTACAACAGTGCCTACAACAGTCTACCTCCCGATGCACTCTCAGGCAAGTCATAGGATTTTAGAATGCAAAATACATCTAATCGTACAATATAAAGGTGAAACAAATTATTGAACAAGTTTTATCAGGCAATACAAGAATGGGAAGAATGGGCTTAATGAGGCCAATGTTGAGGAATGCAACATAATACATTGTACGTTTGAACAATATATATTTGCAATACTTGTGAGGATAAGTGTGTTCCAGTTCTATTAATGATAAGGGCGGCGTCTCAAACATTTACTTGACCTCCAGCAGCAATGTACAGTGAAAGCAAAGTATCATTTCCCATTCCCCCTGCGGTAGGAGGCAACCTGGTCAGGTTGGCCTGGCTGCTGTGTGGGAGAGGGTGCCAGTCCCGTTTTAGAACCAATGGTAGAGGGCCTATACTTTCTGGTCTACCACTGAGAGGAGGGGAAAGCCCTTTTCACAATTGGCGGCAACTATCACTCAGTAATTTCAGCCAGCCATGATTTAATGGACCGATTTCCCATCTGTCAGAATGCCCCTTGTGTTTCCTGAGGCCCTGCTCCCAGATACTCCTCCCTCTGGGGCGTGGATTCAGTTCTGCTTCTCTCTGAGAGCTGGGGGATAAAGCAGGTCTCTCTCTAAAGGGTGACAAGCAGAATTACTACACTTCTGTCTTATTTGCAAGAGGGTAACAGAATTCTTTGCACTGGACTTCTCGCTGAGGGTGTTTTCTCAAGAGGGGTCAATGCTCACCATTACTAGCCATACTAAAGAGGGCTTTTCTTTGTGTAATACAACTTTCCCTGGCGTCTGCTGCTTGTTTGTTGACTAAGATGGTAGGAGGGAGTTACATGCCCTCATAACCCCCAACTTCCCTGGGCTGCAGAGTTGACAAAATTGTTAACACACCTGTTTCAAACGGTCGCCACCCCCACCCATGGCAGGTGCGTAGGGTGAGTCATGAGTAAAACCAGTTTTCATGTGTTCGTCTTCGGGGTGATTCACGTAGGGGCACCATGTCCTCCAAGTCTTTCCCTTTGGGATTTCATCTGGAGGACATTATAAAGGCAGCCAACTGTATTCCAGGAGTTCTCGGTATTCAAGGAGTTCTCCTTCAAGCCAATTGATGGGTTGGCTTTGTTGGTGGTGATTAAGCTCAGTAGAATATAGATTCCTCCTACCTCTAAGTCTAAAGGAGTTCTAATATTATTCTGCACACAGAGGCAAGTATTATCCCACCTTAATGCGCAATAACATGCAGTAGTGTTTGTGGCTCCCTGGCGCTACTCTATGTTTTTAGTTCTTGTTGTACGAGCTAGTGGTGATACTACCATTCTCATTTCAGGTGCAGACCACATGGGTTTTCTGAAGATTATCTACTTCTCACGTTCACCTCGTTAGACCAGTTCACGAGCCATTGTTTGCCAGTTCACTTCAGGTGGTTCCTGTCTCTTGGACTGGTTGCTTTGTTGTCAGGATGGACTTTCTTAAACCACAGGTTAAGTGTTTCCAGTCATGTGAGGAACCCCAAACAAACAGGAGGGTCTCTGGGGCAGGATATGAGATTATCATGCAGTGAGGGCTAGAAACAATGCTGCAGAGTTCATTGAAAATCAGCAATATACAACCATGGAGGCTTCTCAACCAATTGATGAAGGGAATGTGAGGCAGAAGAACAAGAGCAAGCAAGGCAAATGATCAGAAGAATAAGAACCCTGTTCTATAACCCTATACTGGTCCGGAAGGAAAATACAGAAAAGATGGGTTTAGGTGGAGGAAATGTAATGTCAAAAACAGTTGCTGTTGAACATGACCTCCCGTAAAACCATACGAAAAATACACACAGACACACATGCGCGTGTGCACACGACACACAGACACACACACACATATTAATTACTTACATTTTGAGCTGTTATAGCATTACAAATGAGGGGAAACTGGCAATGAAGGAAGAGCCGAATATATCCTTCCAATCATCAAGGCTCTGCATGAGATTAAGGGGCCAATTCATGGAACAAATGTGCGCTGAAAACCTTGGCGCAAGCCGGTGCAAGCGTGAAAAAGCAAGCGCACGCACATGAGTGCGATTCATGGAAGGGCCTGCGCGTGTTTACTGCGGGATCCGAGCGTGGCGGGCACGGGCGCACACATCACAGCAACATCCCGACCACGTCACATAACGTCGGCGCACAACGCACAACGTCGGGGCACACACCAAAAAGGGGGCGGAACACGGCGCATAGCACACGGAATGGGGAACAACGCGTGAAAAAGAAGGCGTAACTGGGGAAGTACTGCAGGGAAATACACGGAACGCCCACACCAGTGGTCGAAGTGTACGAAAAGAAGTAGTGGAACTATGTTCCCTACTGGCCTGCACCGCTCCCCACAGACCCCATCGCCGCCCCCCCTCCCCTGCTCAATAAAAAAAATCAAAAACACATGTGCCTGCTCTTTAAGGAAACGTCCTGGTCAGTGCACTGAAAATGCAAGTTTCAACATCTTCCTACACTTTTATTTTAAAACGAAACCATTACGGAACGGTTTCTTTTTAAAATAAAAGTATAGGAACGGTAAAACATAATTAAAAGAAGTAGAGGAGCACCGCTCCCGACCGCTCCCGCCCACTTCGACCACTGGCCCATACGCACATGAACAACACGTATTCATGGAATCGAATACGGGAAACCCGCGCACGCTAAAAGACGCTCACAGGCGTCAACACGTCCGCCACACGAAGGCAGACGGAAGCGTCCCCGCGCTCAGTATAAAAGTGCGCGCAACAACAAACACGTATATACAGCTACGATGAATGCCCCATTTGTCGCAGGACTGATCGTGGGACGCCACAGGAGGAGGAGAATAGCAAGGCCCCGCATTTTTTTCCCCTGGACCAACCTTTTTCGGATGCCTGATGACCAGGTCTATGGCAGGTATAGGTTTCCACCTCGTATCATCCTAGACCTGGTCAGGGAGTGGGAAGATGACCTTACATCACCCACCCTGTGCTCCCAAACATTGAGCCCCTTGGAGAAGGTGCTCAATGTCCTACATTTTTTGGCAACTGGGTCATTTCAGAAGACAACTGCCATAGTGGGCATGGTGGGGTCTTACAGGCCACGCAGTCACGCTGCTACACCAGATGTTGGCAATCATGACTGCGCGCCCCTCAGTCCGCAGGCACATATACATGCCCAGAACACCCGCAGAAAGGCAGGCCGTGGTCCAGGACTTCTACAGGGTGGCACACTTCCCCAAAGTGCTTGGTGCCATAGATTGCACCCATGTGGCCCTACGTCCACCTAGGGCCACTCAACACATCTATCGAAACCGCAAGCACTGGCATTCCATCAACATGCAGGTTGTATGTGATGCAAAGGGGATCATCACCTCTATCTATGCAAACTACCCTGGCTCAACCCATGACAGATTCATATACAGAATGTCTGCCGTGAGCCGTGCCCTGGAAGCTGGGAAGCATGATGCCGACACATGGCTCATAGGTGAGTACAGATGCCTGTGCACATGCATGCATGTCACACACAGACAAATACACAAACCCAACTAATCACAACCATTATCACCTCCCTAGGGGACAGTGCCTACCCTCTGAGCAACCACATGATGACGCCAATCCAGAACCCCACCACACCACCCCAGGTAAGATTCAACACTGCCCATATTGCAACCAGGGCCATAGTGGAGCACACATTCGGAGTGCTCAAGTCACACTTCCGCTCCCTTGACCACTTTGGCGGCCAGCTACTATATGCACCCCCAGTAGTGTGCAGGGTCATTGTGGCAGCATGTATCCTGCACAATGTTGCAACACAGCGGACATATCGGTGGACATGGTGGTGCCCCCGCATCCCCAACCACATGCACAGGCGCTGCCCATGGGAGGGGAAGGGCACGTGGCGAGGCAGCCCACACCCAGCTTGTGGCCACATTTTTCACCTAAACTCCCACCCCTGCGGAGTGCACACAGGCCTGGCACAAATGCAGGTGACAATCGATGATGACAAAGAGACAGTCAACTGTCACAACCTTACCACCCTGAGAATGTTGCCATGGAAATGCTACATTGTGTGCATCTCTAGCTACTTAAACATAACCAATCCTGTGTGACCAAAAGGAACACATGCAAGGTGTGTATCACACCACCCCCTGCAAAACAGGCCATGACAATCACTGGTATGTCACCCAAACCCTCCCAACCCACATCACCCTTATCTGCCACACCATGACATGGCATGCAACAGCAAAAGCCCAACACATGACCAATAAGATACGAAGTGACATGTGATAAGTGGAAAGTGGCCCGGCACAATGACCCCTGACATGGAATCAGATGAAATGACTGACCAACAACCTCCCACACATACCAAGTCATACACAAATGCTTTCCCCAGTGGTAGCATGAACAAAGGACTGAATGCCATTGGGCAAGCCAAAATGGCTACTCCCTAACCCGTGTGCTGTGTGTGTCTCCTGCAACACACTGCTCAGCACACAGCACAGTTAGCAGCCATTGTGTTGGGGATACACCTTCAGCATCACATCAAAAGGACAAACAAAATAAACAACCTATTGACGCATGTACACGATCCCCAAATGGCAATTGATCATGCACTGCAGGGACACAGCGTGCCCGAGAAGGCAATCTGTGTGCACCTGTGGGCATGGAAGGGTGGTTGTACGTGTGGTGGAGCATTGTGTAACTGTGTGTGTCAGTAGGGACATGCACTCAATTTATTCATGTGAAATCAAGTGACCCTCAGTGTCCTGTACACATCATATGCGAACATTTCCCATGTGTACACCCCAGCATGTCAAACCACAACAATCTCCTGACACCTGAAAAGTAAATACAACACAGGAACAGCCATTGACCAGCAGAACACATCATGCACATGGTACCCCACAATGACATTGTCAGAGAGTGCCCAAACACTGTAGCCCAGGCTTACTGTCTAACAACAAAAGGCCCTCCCTCATTTACACATCACCATGACCTTCTGAACAACTATGTCTGGGGTATGTAGCCTTCTCCCTTCTAGTCTACCTGGCTACAGGATCCCCCTACCCCTTGGTCTTCATGTTCCACCTTGCGTGTTAATAGGGTCCAGCCCCCTCAGGGGCCTCCTTGACTGGTAAAAATACCAAATTGTAGAGAACTCCAAGGAGCCAAAACCCCAAACCAGGGAAAAAGCCTCAACGCACAAATAAACCCTGGAAGAGTCTCCAGTAGATTACTTGAAGTAGCAAAAAATGTCCAAGCACATGTACAAGAAAAATGATAGAACTACCAAGGTACCACACTTCAACAATGGTTCAACAGGATGGGTACCTTTTTCAGGACACAATATACAATGAGGATGCAACAACTGATGGGTAGTGTCACAGCTCCGGTCGCCAGGCGCAGGAGTGGCACGAACCAACCACCCCCTCTGTGGTCTGGGCACCTGCAAGGTAAAACTTACACAGGCCTCCGAGAACCCAGCGGGGAAAGAGGGTCAGGGATCCTTTGTTTGGACAGGCATTGGTATTCAGGATAACCGGAAAGAGAGGCAGGAGAGGGGAGTTGGATTGGCAAGGGAAAGTAGGCAAAATACAAAATACAACTATTGACAATAACACATACTCAATCAGAGAAACCATCTTCTACATGCACATTGTACCAAATGAGTCAAATGCAAGACAAAGAGAAACTTATCTCTGGGGTGAGTGCTGGCCTCCTTCCTGCTCACTCTCAGGTTTGGTAACAGGATCAGTTCAATGCTGCAAAGAGATAGTGAGTTACTAATCTGTGTGTGTTTACAACACACAACACCATTCATGCCCCAAAGTAAGTGACTTCTCCACAAACACTCTTGTCTGCTGCTTTGTACGTATACGTTAGCTTGTCCCTGTGATGGTTCATACACTGTCAATGCAGTAAGGCAGGTGCACATGGGCGCGCGGTAAATGGAAGACCAATGCATCAAGAATCACACATGATAGAATGGTCCCTGGGTGAGCTGCTAGACGCGTATAGCGAGGTGCGACTTCAGTACAAGTCGTGTTCTGGCAGCCGTGGATTTCAATAGGTAGTGCACATGGCAATTTACACATGCAAATGATATGCACTGCACACAAGTCTGTGCCTCGCTGGTGTCCCTGTGTGCTGTATTAGTTTCTGGCTACTGCGCTAATAACTCAGCTTCTATGGAGCATGGGAGACTCGAGGATATGTGCGACGGCCCCTGCATGTGCCCCTGACAACTTGTAAAGCTACTTGGCATTTGTCCTTCAACGCATTTTAGCTGTACTGTGCGCTTCTACAACAATGCCTGGCCAAGCTCCCCAGCAATGGCGCTACTTAGCATGCATGTGCAAGGGGCCTGGTGGAAGGTTGGCTGCGGTGTGGCCCCTTGTGCTGCTCACCTTGCTTGGAGCTCCTAGAAACACGTCTGCTTCTGTCAGACATCTGAGCACAAGCCCTGTGCTTTTGCTTGCGCACAAATGCGCACGTCTGCACCACCGAACGTGGCCAGGTTTCAGTAGTACTTGGCCCTGTGTCTGCTGGCAAAGGTAGTCTGGAGGCTCATTTTCCTGCAGAAAGGGCATAAAAGATATCAATAAGGCTGGAAAGTTCTCTGTGTGTGTCTTCATGCTGTTTGTCACTGGGCCATGTTAGAGACCTACATCCGAACTCCTCCCACCTTCAGAGTGACTTTGACAGGCAAAGGGTGCAGGCTACTGTCTACAGCATGAAGTGCATCAAGCACATATACAGGCAAGAAAAGAACATACATCACAATCCACATCAATTAATGGAGATATCAATCATGTACTCACACAAATTGATCACAGACCTGCTGTGGATAAAACCCACTCAATCCCCACTAGGGGTTTTAACACAAGTAGTACAGCAGCAGACAGGCCACAGATATAAGGAACGTCCAAAGCCCTTGTGTAAATAGTTGTTACACTGAACCATCCTTGTGAGCCCATGGATAAGGGAAGCAGGAGTGGCCTATGTGAGTCAGGACCCCAAGCTGCAAACACATACACGAGACAAGCTTGAAAGGCCCAGCTGGAACAGACAGTGGATGCTTTCAAAAGCCACAAAGCAACACACCGTCACATGAATGCACAATAGACAAGCAATTTTAAACTATATTAACTAATTAAACTAACTATAATAAACGTATATTACCTAATTAAACTAACTATCAAAAACCATATTAACTAACTAAAGTAATTATAAAAATCAAAAATGGCCACATACGACCCGGGGGATGGGGGAAGGCACCCAGGAGGGGGGAGGTACAGGGTGCACCTCAACACCCACATGCGATGATGTTGAGACAAAAAAAAAACCTCCATGGGCTCAACGCCTGCACAGCCTGACCTGTGTGGGAGATAACTCGTCGTCCTCATCACCCTCTGGCTGAAAAGGTTGACGTGGCACAGTACCTTGATCACGCCCAGGTGCAGCTTGCCCCTCGTCAGCAGCAAGTCTGTGGGACGGGTGAGCCTGGTTCTGTGCGGCGATGACACATAGGTCAGCATGTAGAACCTCACGTGATGTGAGTGCTTCCTCTTGCAAGGTTCCTCTTGCAAGGTAACACGTGTAACACAGAGTTCTTCCTTAATGGCCTGGCTGGACAACTGGTACACCTCCCGGCAAGCACGTAGCTCAGCCGAGATGGTATTCTCTAGCTGCTCCAACCTCTCCTCTGACCGCGTCCTCTGGGACATCAAGAGCACAGCCAGAGTGGATTTGAGGGATTCATAGTCAACCCTCATGGCCTCCATGTGTGCCTCTGTGTGAGCAGTAATTGCTTGACCCAAAGACACCATTTCAGCCCGGCGTGGCCTGTCTGAGGCCGCCATGCCCAGCCTGAGCAAGCGGGCCGTGGACTGTGCAACCCGCTGCTGGAGTTCCACCTGCCTAGCTGGGGGTAGCACGGATTGGGCCACACGTTCCATGCTCTCAGCGATGTTATCAATTGCTGCCCCCTGGTGTTCTGAATTGGCAACCATGGCTTGCACCCACTCAGTAAACACCAGTAACGTGCGGCCACCGCGTTGCTGGGCTTGACACCTGCGGGGCCCAAGGAGCCGACGTCCTTGTTGGTTTGGCACCACCCGCGGCTGCAGGACTACATTCCTCCATTGACGTGATGCCCCAGGCACATCAACAACTGGAGTGGAGGGTGACCCTGCGTCCCGATCCACCACAGGCGGAGGGCCCACCACTGTCTGGCCCCTCAGTGCAGGAGTCACGGACAGAGGAGCGTCCACATCAGAATCACTCACCCCTGATGAATGGACCCGATGCACATCCAACTCGACATTGTCGTCAGAGTGATCATCCGAGCTAGACTCATTGCCAGCCCTAGAGAAGATGGTCTGTAACACAAGTGGTTTCTCGTGGCCTACCACCCCATGACCCCCACTTGTGCTGGGTTGCTGGTGTGATAGCAACCCTGTGCCTGGCATGACAACACAAACCTCTGGCTCCATTGCATCATCATCTGAAAAGTGGAGAAAAGATAAACATTAGTACACATGTCAGAAGAACACACACACACATAGACATCACATAGACAGCCAACACATGAAGCAGACATGTCACACACAAATGAGAACCTGGCATGCATCCAGTGGCCTTGATATGCAAACACATCCCAAAAGCAGAAATGGATGTGTCTAAATAGCAAAGCCTACACAAGTACAAAATGTAGTATATGAACTCCATCAGACACCACCTCTGTCAGGCACATGTCACAGGCAGAAAAGACAGATGGCAACTAAGAGTTGCAACACACCATAAGCATTTCTGAACTGCAAATTGACCACTGCTGCAAGTGAATCCAAACACACAATGACACAGGTAACATGCATGTAGACATGCATCACTAAAGCATCATCATCAATATAGCCACATCCATCTGCAGCTCGGCCCGTACCGGGTGGCATGGGCCATGTAGATATAGTGAATGTCCCAAGCAAAGCAATGGCCTGCAACCAGGCATGAGGGACCATAACGCCCAGTACCGTCTGTGCTGCAGGACATGAGACATCCACAACACCCCTCAGGGCCTAATAGAGCACATTGGGCTATGAATGCACCCTATTACATCATTCCTTGTGGAAATCTCCATGCCCAGGACCCACCATAGCAGCTATGTGGGCCTGGGCATACACATACTGCACAACAGTGAACCTTTGGGATCATGCCAGTTCCCATAATGTGCGCAATGCATAAATCTCACTAGCATAAACGTCTATCAACTACATATTAGTAAGCTGCAGAAGACACATGTGTAAATGGACACTTTCACAAACACATAAGTGAGTACTCGCAATGCTGCACCACACAACGTTGAAGCTGCTTGCATATGTACATGTGAAAGCGTTCAAAAACACCCATTTCCCCATACACCTGTATTGTGAACATGAGCAGCATCCAATACACCCAAGCAAGCAGCTATAACGCTGCTTGCTTTGATGTATGTGGAAGTGCACATATACACACGTGAAGGAAGCTCCACAGTTATTACAACCCGATTAGCAGTTGTGATAATGTTAAAAATATGAAACTTCACAGAAGTATGCCCAGATGTTATGTGCATGTATCTGGAAAAATTGGTACAGGTCTGACACTGGGTAACCAACCAATAGCATGAAAAACTGTCATTTGTGAACCGAAACTCTTAGGAAGATGAGAATTTGATAGATACGTGCCTTATTTAATCTGTAATGTAAATATGTATTATTAGCAAGTTGGTGATATTGGAAATATGTTTTATATGAAAAACAGATTTTCTGTGTAGGAACAAAGGGGAGGTTTTTCCCGGGACTGTAAATTCCCAGATCACTATGACACATTATGACACACTGTTTCCTTCTCAAATCAGGGGAGAGGGAATACCTTATCCAATAGGATTCTTAGAGGGTTGGGCATAGTATAATCAGCCTACCCACCCTCTTGAGAAATACATAAATAGGGACTGCTGAGGACCTAGAAAAACACACATTCACCCATCAACTGATTTTACCGGCGAAGCGCTCTGCAGGAAGAACCTAGATCAAGACTCCAGAACCCAGATCAAGACTCCAGAACTCTGAAAGCAGAAGGCCCAATCCAAAGCTGAAACCCTCTCAGCTGGCCTTTAAAATCTTGCAATCTGATTTTAACCCCAACTTTCAAGGGGCACAACCAATCCAACAGCGGGGCTGTGCTGTTTTTCTGCTTCTTGTCAAGAACCTTGCTAGAACCCAGCGATCCAAACCAGTAGAGAAGCGCTGTAACCCAGAACCAAACCATCAGATCCAGAACCAGAGGCCGTGCAGTGACCGTAGTGCCGTGCTGAGTGCAGAACCGGGTGCCTGAATCCTGTCTGGTGGGCGAGCAGATCCCAGTCCAAACCTTTGACCAGATCCTGATGGGCCTATTCCTATTCCAACCATAGTTGTGAGTATTTAGCATATAATTGTCCATAGCCAATCTCTTATCCTTAAATAGTCCTATCCAACCCATTATAACATATCCAGTCTGCATTGTAGAACCTCTTTTGTCTGTCCTGAATCTTTCTCTCTACCATATAGTGTGGTGATAATTGTAGTGATAAATCATCTTTGCGCTAATATAGTTGCTGAAGAAAGGCAAGTGTCGCAGCAGGCAAAGATCAGACAGAGGCGCCTCTGGATTGGTGGCTGTACTGTTGATATCTCACATCTTCATAGCCCCTTAGTGTTAAGAAATCCTTGTTTGTAACCTTCAAAAGCGCATCTTTCATTTGAAATCTTGACTCTTTTTGAGAAAAATCGACCTTTACTGAAACCTCTGTAAATTCTGAACCGTACATGCTAGGAACGAAATTTAAGTGTCCAATTGAAGCTAACATCCTCAATCCAAAACTGCATTCCAACTCCTTATAGTTTTTCTGTAATCGCGTTCTCGTGTGCTGAAGATTTTGCAGTGATTCCTATCTATCAGTCATTCAAACATCATTGCTAGTGTCTACCTGGAACTATCCAAAGCAGCTCCCACTAGTTTTGAATCCATTTTAGAGAATTAAAGTCATTTTTAGCATTTTTCCCATTCATTACAAAACCACATTCAAAAGCATTTGACCTGTTTTAAAATCAGTCCTGTTTTTCTCTAAGCTTGCTGGGGGAAATTGGGATTGAAACGGCATTTGTTCATTGTATATTCCTGAAACCTGTGTTCCCTCATTCCATCTCTTCATACTGCATATTAGGGGGGATTGAGTAGTATCAGGGGGATAGAGTGATTACATTGCATTTGATTGAATTCATATAAAATTTTATTTTTGTGCTGCATTAATCCCATACCATTGCATTTCATTGAACCCACACCCAGTTTTATTCTGTGCTACAGTATTATTCTCATTCATACTGCTATTGATTAAAGAGATTGTTGATTATTGTAATATCACCCAACGTTGATCAATGTATAAATATTAATAGTGTGATATCCAGATATTGTTCATAATTCATAAAAGTGTGACATATATATTGTTCAACCCATGAAATAAATCTTTAACATTTGCAAAACAACCATCTTCTTGGTTCAGTGAGACCGGGGGGATTTAAAAAGAGGGGCGTGATATAAGGGTAATTCGTTCAGAAATAAAATAACTTTTGACATAAAAATATATAATTAAGGGTTCCAGCTGGGCATCTCACGCTAGGCATTGACTTAGGGTGACCAGAGACCTGTGGATTGGCAAACAGTGTTGACTAGCGTCAATTGCATCATCTGAGTAAACTGACAACACAGCAGATGATGATGGAACAGTAAGCAGGACACGTGATGAACCCTCAGTAGTACACCCATGTATGCCACTACACCAGTTGAACAGAGTCAGTGGGCCTGAAACAGGGGGAGGCCTGTGCCCCAAACAGACTGTGACACTCTAAACCTGTGTGTGATGCTGGACTGAGCCAGAGTGGGTATGGAATGGATGATCAAATGCCATGAAATGTAGGTCATCCTGGACACGTACTACAATGATCATCCTGTCAAGGACACATAGGTGCATGCATGAAATGCACATGGAGCATGAATGGGCACTCATGTCCCTGCGGAGCATCTGCCATCTGCACAGACCAAGTGAGACACCCTGCATGAAGGACAGGGGATGTACCCCACTGTATGTGTCTGGCAGGTTGGCTGGTGGAAGTTTGCATGTGCACAGGAGCCTTGAACAGGCCATTGCAGTACACCAACATGATGCACACCAGTGCCATGGTGAAATTGGGGTGCAGGGGGGGTGGAGGGGCAAGGGAGCATGCCTACGTGGAGTACCCGCATGCAGGCAGAAGACACATGCACGTCAGTCAAGCAATGACATAGTCCCAGTGCTGAGAGGAAAGACACCCCAGGCTACATGCAGAAGGGCCAGTGAGCTGGAACATGAACCGTAGAGCAGCCAGGTGAGTAGCATGTGAGTAGGGTGCAAGTAGGCGATGAGGACAGTCTCTGTCTGCTCTACATGTCCAGCATGCTGCACAGCAGGCATGCATCAGTGAAGCATTGCATGACTTGCACATGAGAACCATGTACACATGACATGTAGTGGCAGTCAAGCACAACACATCACACAAGCAAACCACACATGGCCTCGACAAACACGCAACAACACTCACTGGACGGGGCATCCGTCGACATTCCTGCCGGTGTGAACTCCGCAGTGACTGACTCGTGCAAGGTGAGGTCTTCCTCCTCAGGTGGTGGCCCACTGCCAGTCACCAGAGTCATGTTGTAATTAGAGGCACGCTTTGCCTTAGTACTGCGTTTGAGGTCATCCCAACGCTTTTTACACTCTTGAGCTGTGCTCACCTCATGGCTGAATGCACTCACACAATCCACAACTTGCTTCCAGTGGGACATACGATGGGCAGCCGTAGTTTGACAATTCGGCCCCACTAGCATATCACGGTTGTGGTCCCACACGTAGTCCACAAGGAAGTACAGCTCCTGCTTGCAGAAAGGCTTCTTCCTCGATGTGCCGGAGGCCGGAGCTGTGTCTGGTGTCCCAGCCTCTACCGCAGGTGCAACCTTCCTTCTCTTGGACAGTGGTCCGGACCCTGGCTGGCAAATGCCACCCTGATCAGTATGGGCTGTGGCGCTGGTGGATTGGACCAAAGGAGTGGCAGGTTGTACAAGGACAGATGCCCTGACTTGCGTCAGAGGCTGCTGGGTGCCCTGGAATGGACCCTGGGCAGCAACATCCGCTGTGCCAGGGTCATTGACAGGGACTGTCCTGGATGGTAGACTCACAACCGGGGTGGTGTCGGCTGCATCTGTCCATGCACTTGCCAACACCCGGCTGGTCGGGGCAGCAGATGACATTACTGCCCCAGGGACACGTGCCTCGGTCAGGGCCGCCAGGTGTGCACTTACGGTGTACCTCCTGACCTCCTGGAAATCTTCCAGGGGCTCTTCAGGTGCCAACGCAGCCTGCGCTCGCAGACCCTGAGCCTGGTGGTGGTGTCCACAGCTGCACCTGCAGCTACCACTACCCTTGGGCCCGTGGCAGTCGATGAAACGGACTGCCGGGTCACATGGGTGCCAGTGCCAGATGCAAGAACTGCATCTCCCAGAGCCGCAGGGGGTGGTGTCATGACTGCACCAACACGTGGTACAACATCCTGCCGAAGTGGCGCACCCCTGCCTCTACACCTTCTGCAGCCCCCTGGACACCCTGGAGTCCCCCTACTCCCTGGTCACCCCGGCCACATCCCTGACCACGCCCGCCACGTGGAGTACGCCCAGCTGAAGCACCCCTCACCTTTCGTGGCCTCCCAGCCATGGCACAGATGTAGTATTGCCGGGACAGATGTAGTAGTGCCAATAGGAGGTGTAAACGACAATTGTCCTGGGCAATTGGGGTGAAGGGGGTGGGATACAAGATCTTAACAGCACCCCTGTTCACCTGCAAGGCTGTATGTGACCCCGGTGATAAAGTGACGGATCACGCAACGCTCAGGCACCCCAAAACTGCAGTAAAACCGTGCACGCAACACCCGGTAGCCCAAGTGTGTGGAATTAACCTCCCGCAGTATGCGGTGGCACCCAGGGATACGAAAAAACATGTACGCGTGGGACATGCAGGCTACCATGACCTCGAAAATGGGTACGCGATACACAGGGGCACCCGCAGTGGGAAAAATAGCATGCGCGACTCACCGTCAGACTAGCGTGATAATGAAAAACACGCATAGCCAATACCCCCACCAAAAGAAGAGATACGTCCTTGATCCGTTGTGAAGTTGTGATGGTGCGCAAAACAACACGAAGTAGCAACACACACATCGGTCTCCACGAAAGGCACATACAGCGAAGAGCTGGCCCCGCTCACCTTTAACCCGTGCGGAGGGAAACGCCTGTGCAAGTCACTTTTCTTACGCGCTTAGGCCCTTTCCTCAGATTACACGCATTAACACGCGTACGTGATTTTTTTACACGTGCGGATGCACCCGTGCTGAGGGAAATGCCCGCGCGTATCACGTCACATAGGCACTTACGCGCTAAGAGCCTTTCCTCGAATTACACACTGACGTGCACTTTTTTCACATGCCAAATCACTCCGTATCAAGCTGGCCAAGCGACAACACATGGAAGACCACACTCCTGCCCAGAAGGCCATTTTCCTGTCCCCGAGCATGCTCCCACCTGCCATCTGCTGCTGCCTGCCTGCCTGCTGGCCACGTGCCCTGCTATTTGGTGCCTGCACGTCAGCCATCTGCAGGGGTCCAGTTGCTGTGACCACCCCTGCTGGAACAGAAGACTCCCGACTGGTATTCCGTCGCTCCACAGCCCAGCCCCAGGACCCAGTTGCCCACCCACACCTACCTCGGGGGTTGCCATGTCTGACACAACACCATCTGGCACCAGTAGCAACCCCCAGCTGAGAGGCAGAGGGCTGCCAGCTTAAGTGCCAATGAAGTTGGCATCCTGGTGGAGCAAGTCCTGGGGCATTATGATGCCCTCTTTGGAAGTTCACATGCTGACAATGAACGACGGAAGAGGATCTGGAAGGACATTGTGGCTGCCATCAATGTGGAGGAGGTGGCAGCCCGTGACATGCAAAACGTCCGGAAGCGCTGGGAGGACTTCAGGTCCAGGACCCTCAGCAAGGCCCGGCACCTCTTGAAGGCAGCGGATGCTGAGGGGTTCCGGGTCCTCCTTACTGACAACCAGATGAGGGTCCTGGAACGTATACGCCCAGTGCGCCAGCTCCAGGTCCTTCAGAGGCAGACCCGTCTGGAGTCGAGCGGTAAGTGTACATGCGTACTGATTGGACGCTGTGCATGTTGAGGTGTGCCAGGAGTGTGCAGGCTGGACATATGTCTTGAAAGGCCCATGTATGGATGTGTATGTACAGGGACATGAGGCTGCTGCATGTGAGTCCAGTCTTGTGTGAGGCACAATAAATGGTGTATGTGTTCAAATGCATGGTGCCCAAATGCATGTATGGGTGCACACATGTTTAGATTTCTGTGTATGTACTGTGGCATGGTTGTGGTGTGACACATGGTTGCTGGTTTCACCTTCATGTATGTGAACAATGTACATGTGCGTGTGTGTGCATTTGACATGTGTGCCACTGTGATACACCATGGATGCATGTGACACCGACATGTAGGAAACTGATTGGCAGATGTGACATGGATGCCGATGATTTCACTGCGATAGGTGGTGGAGATGTACAGATGCATGTATGTCTGGTGGCGTGTGTGTATGTGTTTGGCACTCCCCATGTTGCATGTGATGTCAGGCTAACCTTCGGATGCTCATGCTGTTGTATGTTTACGGATGGTGCTGCCTGCTGCAACATTCCTGTGAATTTGCGCATGTGCGTGGGTTCAAATGATATGTGTGTTGGGGAGTGTGATGCCATGTGTGAAGTTTGACATTGCCACTCATGTGCAACTGTCATGTGTGTATCAGACCATTGTACAGTGCCCTGATGCCTGTGTTCTGTCTCTCCCTGTCTGCAGCCTCAACTGATGAAGACGGCTGGGACGGTGCTGTGGAGCACAGCGGCAGGGATCCCACTGCCAACCGGAGACGCAAGGCCCAGCTCCCCTTCCAGGTTGTCATCTCGTCGGGGAGTGAGGAGTCTGGTGCCAGGTTTGTGGCCGCAGCTGCCGAGGGTAGGTCCAAGAGGCAGAGGTCGGAGGTGGACTCCTCGACAGCAGAAGGGGCAGCTGAGACCCCACAGGGGCCTATGGAGGAAGATGGCACGGAGTCATCCAGGTTGGTGGGGGGTTTGGTTGAGGAGGAGGCCATGGAAAGGCCACACAAAAGGTCTGCAGGGGGGGATTCCACTAGTGCTAGTGATGCAGTCCAGGGGCAGGGACAGGAGGCAGCACAGGCGGCCGCGGAGATGCCTGTGTGTAATCCTGTCCCTGATCCTGTGACTGCATCATCCTGCACCAGCAGGGATGCCTTTGTCCAGACCCGTTTTCAGGGAGGGGATCCGCTAACAACAACTGACCTTCCTCTCCCTGCGGACGTGACAATCCGGGACCGTGTTGCACCTGTCCTGGCTGGGGTGGCGTTGCGTCAACGTGGCATCCGGGATGACGTGCAGGGTTCTCGTGAGGACTCTGCATGTTGTTTCGAATGCCTCATTGACTGCGTCGACCTACTAGGACGTGTCACCAGTGCTGGGTTCCTCCATGTGCTGGACCTTCTACTGACCCCCTCCTCAACTGAACCCCCTATGCACCAGGCGTCCTCTGTGCCATCTTCCTGGCCATGTATCACCTGGCCACCCTGTGGAGCTGCCCCGGACCCAGCGGCCAGGCTGGTGGAGGACACATCCCTGCCACAGTCGGGAGTCGGAGGTCCAGCAGGGGTGGCCACCCCAACAACTGGAACCCAGCATGAGGAGGACGTGCAGGCATCAACAGGCAGGGCACATGCACGGCAGCAGCAGGCTCAAGGTGGGAGCGATGATGGCTCGGAGCTATCAACATCAGAGGGGTAGGCATCGGCCGGAGATCAGGAGGACCCTGGATTGGGAGTGTCTTCTGTGTAGCAGTGGTTAGGCCGGCAAATAGATGCGGAGCGGCGGCAGCGGAAGAGGCATGGCTCACTATGGTCAGGGCGGAAAACTCCATGCGCAGGGCATTGAGGCGGGCTGAGGGCCTCGAGGAAATTCGCAGGGAGTTGGAGGTGGACATGGCTTTATCCTCGCGAGACCTCGGGGCCAGGGAACAGGCCCGCCTCCAGGACATTGAAAAGGAGTTCTATGATGCCCTGGCCGGGGAAATCAACAAGTGGGCCGTAGGACTTGCCCGCCGCCATTGTATATAGTTCATTAGTGTTAGGTTTCCTTTCTATTTTTCTTTCATTTGGGGCGCATGGACTATGCCCCACCTTTTTGTATATAGTTATTTATTAGGTAGGGTTTTTTGTAGGTTTCCTTTGGATTGTTGGGCTCATGGACCGTTGGATGTTCTTTTGTAAATAGTTTTCGATGTGGATTTCATTTTCTTGGACCCATGGTGGAATACTTTGCTTTTTTGGAACTGTGATTTTTTTTATGGACAGACCCATAGGAGCCATTTTACTTCAGATTTTATTGGTTGCAGCATTTATTTTTTTTAATCAATTTTGGAGTTCCGGGCTTGGATTATTTCTTTTCATTATTGTGTGATTTGGTTTTATTAATTTAGTTGATTCTTCAATACACTTTTTTTCTTTACTTTACTTGTGTGGTCTTCTATCATTTGTTTTGCGCATGTCACAATGTTGTTTTTCACAGTCATGTGTCACCATTGTGTGGGTCTGAGGGACATGTATTCATGGGCATGCTGGTTATGTATTTTCTATCATGACTTTGGGAATTCAATGTGGGGTGTTTGGACTGGGGTGGCCTGGGGTGGGATTTGGGTGGCCATAAGGCCCATGGGTCTGGAGTGTGATGACGTGTCGGGTGGGGGGACATGAGTCGGGGCCTGCTGGCAGGTGCCTGTCAATGGTGGGTGGGTGAGTGGGTGGAGGGACATGAGTTGGGGCCTGCTGGCAGGTGCCCGTCAATGAAGGGTGGGTGAGTGGGTGGGGGGACATGAGTCGGTGCCTACTGGGAGGTGCCCGTCACTGCTGGGTGGGTGGGGGTGCAGGTTGACATGAGATGGGGCCTGCTGTCAGGTGCCCGTTACTGCTGGGTGGGTGGGGGTGCAGGGGGACATGAGTCGGTGCCTGCTGGCAGGTGCCCATCACTGGGGGTGGGTGGATGGGTGGGGGACATGAGTCGGGGCTCACAAGTGTGCTCACAAGTGCATGTTGCCATATGGGCTGCCTGCAGGGCATGGTGAGGGTTGTAGGGTAGTCTCCTGTGGTGTGGGCTGCCTGCAGGGCATGGGATGGGGGGAAACCACACACCCGGGAGGGCCCACGATGCCAAATAGCATGTGAAACTCCCTGCGTACCCCCCAAATACACATACCCCACTCGCACAGGGACTATCGCATGTGAAACTCCCCATGTACCCCCCAAATACACGTACCCCGCTCGCACAGGGCCTATGGCGTGTGAAACTCCCCGCATACCCCCGAATACACATACCCCGCTCGCACAGTGCCTATCGCGTGTAAAACTCCCCACGTACCTCCCAAATACACGTACCCCACTCGCACAGGGCCTATCATGTATAAAACCCCCCGCGTACCCACCAAATATACGTACCCCGCTCACGCAAGGCCCATTGCGTGTAAAACTCCCTGCGCACCCCTCGGAATACACGTACCCCGCTCGCACAGGGCCTATCATGTGTGAAACTCCCCGCATACCCCCAAATACATGTACCCTGCTTGCACAGGGCCTATCGCATGTAAAACTTTGCACGCACACCCCAGAATACACGTACCCCATCGTGCCAGGCCCATTGCGTGTAAAACTCCCCGCGCACCCCTCGGAATTCATGTATCCTGCTTGCACCGGGCCTATCACGTGTGAAACTCCCCACGTACCCCCCAAATACACGTACCCCGCTCGCACAGGGCCTATCACATGTAAAACTCCCCACGCACGCCCCAAAATACACATACCGCACTCACGCCAGGCCCATCGCTTGTGAAACTCTCTGCGCACCCCTCAGAATACACATACCCCGCTCGCACAGGGCCTATCATGTGTGAAACTCCCCGCATACCCCCAAATACACGTACCCCGCTCGCACAGGGCCTATCACATGTAAAACTCCCCACGCACGCCCCAAAATACACATACTGCACTCACGCCAGGCCCATTGAGTGTGAAATTTCCCGCGCACCCCCGAAATTCACACAGGCTGCCCATCCACCCTCCCCATGCCCCACAGGTAGCCCATCCACCCGGGCCATGCCCACAGGCAGCCCACACCACAGGGGGGACTTTTTCCATGCAATTTACCTGGCGCGAGCGGGGTACATGTATTACGAGGGGTGCGTGGGGAGTTTTACACACGATAGGCCTGGTGCGAGCGGGGTACGTGTATTCTGAGGGATGCGCAGGGAGTTTTACACGCGATGGGCCTGGCTCGAGCGGGGTACGTGTATTCTGGGGCATGCGCAGGGAGTTCTACACGCATTTTAGTGGTTGGGGGGCTGTATGCTGGTCCACTGGCCTTTGCGCCATGTACTGGATTTGTGAAATGTTTTTGGCGCGCGGGGCAGGGTTGAGGGCGTAACTGGTGCTGCTGCAGGGTTGCTGCGCTACTCTGCGCCACGGCTGCTTATGTATGTATTAATCCATGAATACGCTGTGCGCCTGAATGGGTTTTGGCGCACGCGGCTGGCGCAGACTGCCGCACGCGCACTCTATGCGCCAGCCGCGTGCGCCACTTGTGCGCCGAATTCTATGAATTACCCCCTAAAACACCTACATATAGGAGGTGCATGGTGCATATCTTGCACAACAAGTATAAAACACACATTACATACCAGCTGGTTTTTAAAGCTATCTCATTAACTAGAGAATAATGATGGGGCAAACATAAAGGGAATGGCTGGCTGACCATTAAGTGATGGCTGGCCATTAACATTGCCTCTGCACCAACCGTAACAAACTTAACCAAATGTATGCCGACACAATTCTACCTTCTTGGCTTACTCAATCTGACTTTCTTCTTTCACTGCATACTGGGCCTCATTACAAGTTTGCCGGTCCCATAACAATGGTACCGGTAAGCTTGCTGCTACCGTTGTTACCGGACCGGCAAACTACGAGTTCTGCTCACGGGTGCCTTTCCACCCGCCAGGTCTTACACCCACGAGCAGATCTAGACGGTCTCTGAGTTCTGCTCGCGGGCGCCTTTCCGCCCGCCAGGTCTCACACCCACGAGCAGACCTAGACGGATGCACCGGTACCATTCATAAATGGTGCCGGTGCATCTGGCCTCCCCATTCCCATTGAGTCCAATGGGACTCAAATGGGAATGGGGAGTAATAATTACCAGCACCCGGCAATGGTAATTTACTGGGTCCCCCGGGGCTGTAATGCCCCAGTAAATCCCCATTGCCAGGTGCCGATAAATTCATGACTTGTATTTACCGGCATGGCTACTGCCGGACTCATACTGAGGCCTACTTTGTCTCTGGCAAAATCTCAAACATGGTGTGTGTTTTACCATCTTGCACCCCTTATCACATTGTATTGTATCTCTCTTGGCAAAACTGAAATGTGGCTGTCTATCTGCCTTTCAGTCCTGGTGCACTTCCAATGATCTCTGCCTCATCGCCAGCAAGACTGAGATCCTTCCTATTCTGAGTCCTGCTCCCTCCTTCTGCCCATCACTCTGGCCATCTTCTATGGGCTCTCACCCCTCCCCTTCACCTGAAGCCAGAAACCTTGGAGTCTTCTTCACCTCCTCTCTCTCCTTCCTCCCTCACATTCAGGAACTTGCCAAGAAGTCCCACTTTCAACTTCACCTCCTCAAAGGAATTCTTCCTTTCCTCATTTTTACCCCAGAAACTCAATGGGCTTCATTACAACTTAGGCAGCCGTGGAATGAACGGTGCCGGTAAGGGACCGGTACCGTTCATTCCGGGCCACCACATTACGAGGTCTGCAGTGGGTCCCGCTCTGGACGCCTGAGACCAGGACGTTATTAACGGGCCCGTTGTTAGCATCCTCCCCATTCCCATTGAGCCCTCTCGGGGCTCAAATGGGAATGGGGATGTACCGGGTCCCGCAAAAGGAAATTACCGGGCCCTCCAAGGTCGGAATGGCCCAGTAAATCCCCTTTTGCGGGACCCGGTACCCTGTTTGTGGGTAGACATGCCGCTAAAAAAGGTATGGCTACCTCCATGTCTGTAGAGTTCTGGTTCACTCTAGCCTAGACTACTGCAATAGCCTTTCCTGAATCTACCCTCTTCTTCACTACAACTCCTCTAGCTAATCCAGAATAGGACTGCAAGACTTATCTTTGGCCGCAAGCTCAGGGACTACAGCTCTCCAGCCCTAAAAACTCTGCACTGGCTTCTGGTTGCTGCAAGGATCAAATTCAAATCCCTCTGCATCATACATAAGGCTGTCTCAGGCTGGGGACCACACTATCTAAAACTTGCTCTCACTAAGTACACTCCCTCCAGATCTTTACGTTCCTCCGGCACCTGTGTGTCAAGCACTTTGCTAAACTGCAGGGTGGGGGCCGATCTATTTCCTCAGCAGGCGCCCTCTTATGGAATAGCCTTCCCCTCCCTCTTTGTCTTGAGCCAGATGTCCTCAAATTCCAGAAGCTCCTCAAGACTTTCATTTTCACTGCCTCTTTCCCTCCCTCCCTCCTCTTCTAAACCCCACTGTTGCTGAGATTGGAGATCAGGGCCCTTGAGTGTCCTCTGGGGTCCTGTCCTCCCTCACTGAATTACCTCCAGCCTCTGCCTGCCCCTAGCACTTGCTGTGGTACCCACTGGCCACACCACCACTGGCTTACACTTATCTATTGGAAGATGTCCACTCTCACCTAAGCACTTACGGCTGCTAACACCCTAGCACTTCCCTCTGGTTACACCTAGCACTTACCCCCCTCTCCCACATCCCTTCTTCTCTCTTTCATGTTTTGAATGCTCACAAGGCGTAGTAGGTCGGGTTTTATCTGAACGATGTATTTGATGTTCACTCCCTTGTTGCCCTATGAGCACTTTGAAACACAGTTTACTTGATGTATAAGCGCCTTACAAATGCACAATACATTAAATAAAAATAAGGAAGAAGAGGAATTAGACAGTACATATCCCAACATCCTTGACCATCTTAATGTAACTTTTCAAGTGTGACTTGGGGTGAATGGTTACCATGACAAAAGACAAACCAATATGCATTAGAGACAGTGGCTGGATCAGGATGTGGAAGTAACCCTGGTTTATGGTAATTGTATGCAACTCTTATGGGATGCTGTACCATAGGAGGTGAATACAACATTGGAAATCGTGGGTTCAAACTTATCAAAGCTTATAGGTCTGCCCATACAGGCCACTACTATTAATTCAAGTAATTGGTATGACAAAACAAGTTCTACCAGGTGCATGCATTTACAACCTTTTCCTTGTTATTGGCTGTGCTCTTCTCAAGGAATAGGATAAGTAGTATGTGCAATAGTGTCTTAAAATCCCTGTCAATAATTGAATTGATAGCCTCAGCAATTGCAAGCTCAATAAATGATGGGAAAGGAAGTTCTACACCCATAATTCTACTATGATGTACTATGTCAAGGGCCAGTTTACATTGATAGCTTTACAATTTAATAATATATGGGTTATGGAATCACATTTCTGCAACATAAAACTAGTAATAAACCCACAGTATCACAATGGCATTGCAGGGGAATTGGGGGACAACAAAATCCTAGTACGAATGTAGTATAGTGGCTGCAAAACTGATGCTGAGCTAGTAGCAGTTAGCCAAACACCCACACAATCTTTCCACAGAAAACTGGCACCCGATCACCTTCCTATGCCTTTTTCCCTCTTGAATTCCACTTTTCTTGGTGGATGCCTGAAAAGCCTGGGCCATTTGTCTAATTCAGTTGGATTTCTCAGTCTTGCCAGGCACCCTCTGGGAGATGTTGACAGATGGCCAAGACATTTGGAAGCCTTGAGGGCACTTGCCGTGTACAAGTATTTGCGATACTGAATGTTATTTAGTTGATGTTTTGGTTCTATCGGTACTGAATGTCTTGAGTACCGCTTCCCCATTTGAGTATTCAACATCATCTTCTTTCTTGCAGAGTGAATATGTGGTGACATCTTAGAAAATTGGGAAAGTGAACACAACCCTTTTCAGTGTACATTTACAGAGGTCGTCAAAGAATGCAGGAGGGAAAGGGATTTGGAGGAGACTGTAATAGTATGTTATCTTGCATGATGGCTGCCAACCGTCTTGATGCACCCTAAGTGCCCTCCATCAAGTTATGTTTAATGGGGACAAGAGTGTGTGGTGTGTGGTAGGATCATATGGGGGAACAGTAACAATTTGGAAGCAGATATTTATCTTCTACCAATCAAACCTACCCCCAGAAATGTGGGAGTATTCTTGAATAACCAAACCAATTGTGCTGGGAATGATTTTTCAGGGTTGGTAACATACATGAGCGGATGCAAGTTTCCCTTTTAATATGTGTAATATTTGTAGTTGTCCTGATTCTAATTAGGAAAGGTTTAGCCCTAAAATTAAAATAATTTGGTATAGGGCAAATGTAAGTATCTGGAACTGATGATGTTAATTGATACACCTGATCTGGGGGTGGAGTATAGTAGTTCAATCATTGAAGGAAGGTCTGGGAAAAACTGGACGAAGGAAGTATGCTCACTTAATGTCAAAAACAGGATGAACTGGAAGCTGCTTCAACTCTATCTTTCCCTTTGGGAAGTGTTGTCTATGACTCATATCAGCCAGTGACTCAGCATCATCTGGATCCTGCTGTCTACAGAGGGACTTTGAACTCTCATCTGGAAACGCTTCCCATGTCAGTGCTTTCACTGTCCTGATGCCACGTAAATCAGGGGAAAGCACACCTGTGGCGTTGGGAGCTGGTTCACCTCCAACCCGGTTCTCATTCGGGTGGGAGGCGGGCTGGTTCTCCGCGTCATTCAATCACCACAGAACCTTCCGACAGTCTGGCATCTTCTCCGAGACCTTCAACCGGACGAACAGGTACTCAGCGCCCTTGAGATGCTTTTCTTAATAGATTGAGATGCCTGCCTTCGGACTCAGAGATGGATGAGAACCAAGACCTTCGGAATGAGGTAGAAGCCCTACATGACGAGATGACCGCGCTACATCAGGAGAATCTAACGTTATGTCAGATGCTGACACAGAGTGTTTGAGCCACTCCTCAGGCAGAAAGCACCATGTTCGATGGCGACCCCAGATGTGTAGGATACATTTCCTCTACAGATCCACGCATTTCAACAATGAGAAGGCTAAGGTAGGTTACATCTTAGGCAATCTATCAGGAAACAGCTTGCTTGGGCAAACTCCTTTGGTTGTCACCAACAGTCCTAGACTCAATGATTTTGTGGCCTTTGAAAAAGCATTCCTGGAATTCTTTCAGTCTCCTAATTTGGCTTCTGCAGCACAGAACCAACTAATGGACATTCAACAAGCTAATCACCTATATCGGTCGTTTTCGTCAACTGGCAACCGATTCTCAATGGCCTGAAATTACCCAGAAGACCTTGTTTTGCAGAGGATTAAGAGAGGAATACAAAGACGAGTTGTTACACATTCCTGAGCCTGAAACCCTCCAGAGACTTATTGAACAGGTTTTGCGAATTGACCAGAGATTAGCCGAGCGAAGAGGTGAGAGATGTCGGGTTGAGAAGTTGTATCCCAGACCTCCAAGCTTACCAACTGGAACGTCGGCATCTTCGGATTCTACTCCAGAACCTATGCAATTGGGTGCAGTAAGGGGTCCTTTGTCAGAAGAGGAAATGAAACGCAGGAGAAGTCTGCAATTGTGCTTGTACTGTGGGGCTGGCGGTCATTATCTGAGTACCTGTCCCCTGCGCCCTCTCAAGAAGGGGGGACACTAGAGGACCTGTCATGTACTGGGATGGCTACGACAGGTCCTTCCTTGCTTCCAGGTCTTTCCAATTCCAGTCCTGTGCTTCCGCCCATGCAACCAGCTGTCTTGATGCTTTTGAAGATCAAGTTGAGGTGGCTTGATAAGACAGTAGAGATCCATGGTTTATTGGATTGCGGGGCTTCCAGAAATTACATTGATGAAGAATTTGCTGCAAACAATGGGATACCACTGTATTACAGAAGAAACGCTCTGCTGTGGAGGTCATTGACGGTACAACTCTATCTTTGGGTCCCATACTTCTGCACACCATTGGTTTGCTCTTCCAGATAGAGGGACATGGGGAACTGATAGCTCTCGATATAATCAAGTTACCCTCATACCAGGTGGTGTTGGGGTTACCATGGCTTCTGCAACACAACCCCACCATCAATTGGGAGAACCAAACTCTGGTGTTTACTTCTGCCCTTTGTGGGTTCCTGGACCTTCTGTCTCCTTGTTTCCTTGTTTCCTTGCTCCTGGGAAGGGGGCTCTCCTGTTCCTTTGGTCCCATTTGTCCTGGGGTGGTTCCTCTTACGTTCCTTCTGTGGGTAGGTCCTGCGCCTCTGTTCCCGGGTTCCCCTTACATAGCCTTGTCTCGCCTGCCTCTTGTCCTGCCTTGGTACGTTGCCCTTTTGGACTCATCAGCTCTCATTACCACATCATTGCCTGTGGTTCCACCATCATCTGGATCCTGCTGTCTACAGAGGGACTTTGAACTCTCATCTGGAAAAGCTTGCCCTGTCAGTGCTTGCACTGTCCTGACGCCACGTAAATCAGGGGAAAGCATCATTCAATCTCCACAGGACCTTCCGACAGTCTGGTATCTTCTCTGAGACCTTCAACCGGAAGAACAGGTACTCAGCACCCTCGAGACGATTTTCTTAATAAAGTGCAGTGACCATCATCTTGGTCTACATTGTAGAATAATAATGTAGAAATCTGTAATGCATTTACTGGCCACTAAGCAAGATAGTATAGAGGTTGAATTTCCACAAATGTATGATTTCTGAGCTGCAACACCAATGGTGAGTCTTCAATCTATATGTCAGGACCAAATGTGGGGATGTTGAAGACTGAGAATGTGAAGATAATCAGGACAGATTTAAGGGAGTGGGGAGTAACTTATCTCCCAAAGGTATGGAATTCTACTTTAAAATATGCCCTGTGGTCTCTTTGGAGTTGCAGCACAACATGTAAACTATTGCATTCCACACACGCTTCCACCTCATGCAACACACAACATGCTAAATAAAAAAAATAAAAAACCGTGACCAATTTGGAATGTATGCTTTTAAAGTTGGGCCAACATAATCAGAAAAAAACCTGGAAACATTTTGCAGGTCATGCATCCAGTCCTCGAGATTTGCCTTTAGTAAAGCTTCTGTTTGCCTCGGAGATCGTATTCGTTTTTAGTGTGATTCAATGTGCAGCAGTACATCGAAACTTAAAGTGGTGGAGCATTCAGGGTTTGTAGGAATGCCTGGGGTAAGTGAAATTCAACTAAGAGAAGTTGATATTTCAGAATAAATCTGAAAATAGGAGGATAGATGTATTCATCCGTAATTGATTTTTATCTTTCGTTGAGAATATCCTCCTCAAAGTTTGTCTAGCTTAGAGCATGACTGGAGGTGACAATCATGTTAATGCCAGGCTGTGAGGCTGAAGCACAATAGCAATTTACTTGGATAAAACTAATCATTCAGGAGTATGAGTAATGTGCTTTGGAGAAGAAAGAATATTAGAATATTTGAAGTCAATGGGGTGATACCTGTCACCTGTCTGCTGAATGTCTGGCCGCAACTTCTGCTTTTGTATTTCTTTGATTTCTGTTTTTTGGGAATTGCACATTGATCTACCAGTCAAGGTGTTGGTGGCAAGTGATAGTCATTACCAATGAGTATTTTGGCAACTCTGTATCTATGGCCAGATTTATAATTGTTTTTCAAAATCCTAAATCATATCTCATGAAGGCAAAAAACATTCATCAGATTGATCTCTTTATCACAGATTGATAGTTTCACAGCAATCCATAGGTCTTCATCATCTATAGTGACATTAATCAGGGAAGTAGTTAGTTGTATAGGGACTAGAATAGCTACGCAAATCTTTTCTCCAGGCTGTCAGGAGAAAGAAAGAAAGGCAAGGATACCTAGTCCATGTTAAATTTGAAAATGTGATCCCTAGATAGGCTAATGTCTCATTTTGGATAATATTTTGGTCATTTTAATAGGGTTATAAAGCACATTGACATTCCAGGTAAAGATCTGAAGGAATCCCATGTATACAGCAAAGAGTTTTCTTTTCAATCAAAGTGTTACATTGTTATACCTAGGCCACAAGCCAGGCAGCATCAGATGCCTCAGTAAAATGGATTTGATATGATTACTAAAGCAACTCTGATGGTCGGGTATATCTCGAGCCCAGATAACCTCAGATACAAGACTGTGAGGGAACACCATCAGCCCTTTGCCATGGAACCTACAACTCACATTCTGTATTTACAAGGAGAAAACATAAGGAAACAACAAGGTAATTGAAAGGAACCAAAATGCAAATGTTTAAAACAATCAAATTGTGAGCGTGTCATGAACAAATCCACTCCTTTAATATGGAAGACATGAGTCGGATCTAATATCTGACATGTTGGTTTGAAGGCAAATGAATACATTAGTGAATACTATGATCAATATTTTAAAATTATATGTTGGTATTCCTTTATTTTATTCCAATCAAAATAATATCTACCAAGTTTACGTTTGCAGTCTATTATTGACACGATCACTACTGATGTTTTGCAGATTTAATCTTTGAAAACCTCAATAAAATACTTTAAACACATTGGACTAAAGCAATCCTTGCTAATTCATAAATGTTACTTACTTTAACAAAAACAGATCATTTCATGCCACTGTGAACCTTAAGTACAATTTACGTTATAACCAATTGGATTAGCATTGTCAATAACACGTATCACTTCTCATTCAATGATGAGACACACTATAATCATGTGCAAGGGAGTGCCAAGGAAAATGTTCAATGCAGTGTCCCGTGCGGAACAACTAGGACGGAATGACTGTATTTTGAGATGTTGATTTTAAGAATCTTCAGATAGGAGAACATGCTCAAAAGATGAAGATGCCAGCTAGAAACATTACCCCCAGATTCACATCAGATTCAAAATGGCAGTGAAGTGTAACCATCTCTAATCCCTGTCTCATGAAGAATAGGTTCCAGCTGATGGCTCTTAGGTATCTAGACAATGAGCGCGGGAACATTAAACTCATGATAGAATATCTATTAGAGACAAAGCAGACGGAAATCCGAATTTTGGATCTCCAATTTTCTGCAAAGTTGACCAATGGGCATATGACTTATCTGATCTTAATGTTTACAATTTTAATAAAACATGGTACCATCAAGTGTTGGTCCAAGCCTGCACCTACACATGATGGAAGCTTCTGCTTCTGCTCCAGATATGTAATTGTTAGCAAACTGTCTAAGTCACAATCAATTATAGCTCCATTAATTCAATCCCAGAGAACCTGTTTTCACCCAGAAACCCTGCACTCTTGACTACCTGTTCATGTTAAAACCAGTCCAGGTATAGGTCATTCTTTAGCCGTGCATCCTTAATGTGCTTGCAACCCAGTAACCAACAACACCCTTCCATGTGGCAGATTGTGTTCAACACACCTGAGTAGGGCAAAAATGCATGTTTAAGGCCATGTTTTAACCCATTGTAAGCATGTCTCAATTGTAACTTGTGATTAAGTGTAGTTGTCTTTGCTTAAAATTGTCTGTTGAAGTTTGTGCAGAGAGGGACACACTGGGCTGCTTCCAAAGATACAGTCGTGATCTGTTGTTTGACTGTTTGCCCTTAGAATCAATGTCAATGTCAGGTTGGCCTCATGCATCTGTAGTGTATGACTCCGTAGTGTATTTGTCTGGTTGGGTGGCGCCTGCACACCAACACTTACTCAAAGGAACAGGGTAAAATGAAAGACACAGCTTACATCTAAGTGTTACAACTCCTGGAAATGACCCTACTTGGAGACATTTGGTAACTATGACATCCGTTGGGAATACAGAAATCTCAAAACCTATTAATGAAAATTAATCATGGAGTCAAAAGGCTGGCCTGCAGTAAAAATCTAAAAAAAACAATTTGTTTTTCCAGTTTGCTGGATTGCAAATAGTCTACTTACTATTTGTAGCATGATATATGATATGATATGATGTGGCATTTATAACGCACATGTACACAAGTGTTTCTTGGAGTGACAAGACACGGAGGGGGAAACAAAGGGAGGACAAAATAACGATCTTACTAGGCCTTCTGACATTCAGATCATGCAAGTGCAGGAAAGAGGGAAGGGAAGAAGTGCCAGGGTTGAGGGGAAGGAGGAAGTTCAGTTAATTCACACGTGCAGCTAGCTGGTGGCTCATAAGTGCATAGAGAAGGGACTGTAGGGTTGCAGGTACAGACCCTTAAGTGCTGGGGAGCCCAGAGGCAGTGCAATGGCAATCGGACATGCAGGAGCCTGGGCCCAAGGTCAGAGGATGACAAGGTAACCAGTGCGCAGAGCAGGCAGGTGTATCAGTAGGGGAGAGGAAGAGAGAAAGCGGAAGCAAAAAGGAAGGTCTTGAGTTGCTTCCGGAACCAGAGCTGGTTCTGCCCAAGTTTGAGAGAGTCAGGGAGGGAGGCCCAGCCAAGGAGATAGATCTGCCCCAAACTCTCTGCTTGGAGAAGCGTCTGACCTTCAGAGAGTTGGATGTGGATGAGCAGAGAGCTCAAGAAGGAAGATTTTTTGGAAGAGAGGTAGAACGGTCCCAGGCCTCAGAAATCCAGGGAGCCAGTGAAGAGATTTCAGAGCTGGAGAGATACGATCCCTGGGCTTGAGGCCAAAGGCAAGTCTCGCAGTGCTATGCTGGATAAGTTGTAAAGGTCAAAGAGTAGAGGCAGGAAGATTTAGAAAGAGGCTGTTGCAATAGTCCAGCCTAGAGAGGACCAGAACTCTGTAGACAGTGAGCTTCTGGGGGAAAGTGAAAAAAGGAAAAATACCTCTGAGGAGGTGCCGCTGATAGTTTGACTTCTTAGAGATGTAAGAAATGTGAGGAGAGAAGTAGAGGGTGGAGTTGAAGATGAAAACAAGTTTCTTAGCCTCACTGGAAGGAGCAGGAAGAGGGCCCAAAGTGGGCAGCCAGAGAGAGAGAGAGGAAAGGAGGGAGTGGGTGTCCCAATGTGGAGGATCTCAGTATTACTTGCATTAAGGCAGAGATCATTAGCGACACACCATTACTGAATTGCGGCCAGACAGTCTGGTATGAGAGAAGAACCAGAGGTGGCGTAGGGGAGCCCGAAAGAAAGCTGACTTTCATCCTCATAACATTGAAAATTGGAACAGAAAGTAGCTATGCGGTGGGCAACAGTTGCCAGGTAGTGATTGAAGAGCCAGGGAGAGAGGTTAGACCCCTAGGGAACACAGCAAGTAGAGGGAGAGACAGAAGAGAGGAAGACCCTAATTGGACCTGGAGAGCAAGTATTCACGGGTGTTCAGGAGTGCAGTTTCCGTGCGTCTGGCAGCTTTGAAGCCAGACTGGTGGTCATGGAGGCACAACCAACAGATTCTGTATCTAGATTAAGCTGGGAGAGGGCCAGCTTTTCCAAGAGTTTGCCAAGGAAAAGAGTGATGGAGATTGGGCGATAGTTAGCGGAGAGGAAGGATCGGCCAAGGGCTTCTTTAGAAGAGGGTGCACAAGAGAGTGCTTAAGGGGGAGGGGAACATTCCAGTGGCAAAGGAGGGATTGCAGAAATCAGCCAAAGCTAGAGCAAGGGTGTCGATGTGCTTCTGCATGGGCAGTTTCATTCTAGAAAGATGAAAAATACTAATTATTAGCTTGGTCCCACCCATGCTAAAAATGCAACCAAAGCTTTCTAGTGAGAGTAACTTGAAATGGTTTTTTACTATCGCTAGGAATGGCAGCCTAATTTAATATAATACAACCATATATTTCTACCCTCTTCCTTTTGTGTACTTCCCTTCTAGACATGCTTCATATTAGTCAGTTCCCTGCTTTTCTGCTCATTATCCGCAGCCCATTTTTCTCCCCTCACTATCTTTCACATCTTTAACTCCATTTGCTCCTTTCCGAAAGTTCAAGATCTGGCACTACCGGGACAGGCTCACAATACGCCTATTTTTCGGACAGGGCTTGGCCATCGTAAGACCACTAATGTGGTGAAGGGCACAGTACAAATGCAGAATAGCATCAAATACCGTTACATAAGTTATTACTAATTTGCTCATTAGAAATGGGGGACCCTTTTACTAGTAAGCTGTGCTCTGGAATCCAGTCCATTTACTAGAAAGTGGTTTTGAATGCCTTTACTGGATCAACCACGTAATAAATAATCTATTTCTGTTATTGACCTGCAAATATGTGGACCTGCCGAACCATGTGCCATTGGAATGAGCAAGACTTGATGAAATCAGAACCAGGGTGACAGAGATCGCGGTTGATGATGGAAGTCAGAAGTGGGAGAATTCACCTAAGAATTTTAAAATAAAACAAAAGGGCTTTGTCAGCTATACTAATGGGAGAGTAAAAGATAGCAAGTGATTTGTTAAAGCCAGTTTCATAGCTGCAGTTCATTACAACAGTACACTTAGAACAGGACATATTTAGGATTTCAAACATTATTTGTAAACTATATGCCTATGGATGCTCGACTGGTACAAATGGGCCAATGGTGATCTGGGCCTCAGGTACGTTTGGGGAAGAAGAGGTTGGGGGCACCCCCTAAAATGCCCAATAACAGTTTTGAAATTATATTTACACTTTCAGTGGCTTCTGCAAGTCTAGGAATGCACAATTGCCGGGGCACCCATAGCCTTGCAATAACCTAGACAGCCATTTTAGATTCCTGTAGTAGAAAAGACCACACCAAGCATGACATTGTGCCTTTCATAGAGTCATTTGTGCAATCGAGAGTTGCAGGAAGGGACTGAGACGGTTTTAAGAACACACTTGGTGGTGCTTCATGTCCATCCAGAGGAGAACAGTGGTGAGGTCTAACTGTGTACTTGGACCAGAGCAAGCACAAATACATCCCAAGAAAGTCACGAGAGGACAGGAGGGTTTACTAAGGGTTTTAAGGGCAGAAGAAAAAAAATTGCTCAAAACGAAACTTTCATTAGTTTTAGATCTAGAGTACTTCTGAATGCGATTCATTAGCACCCTGGAAGGGGGTGCTGGCCAATCAGGATGCTCGGAACACGGGCTGTATTGTATGGTACAAGCCAAGGTTTTGAGCAGCCTGGCTGATGCTGGCCAGCGCCCCCTTCCCTTCCTCCTCCTTCCTTTCCCCGCCCTCTCCCTCACCTCTTAGTATCCATGTAGTTACCTACGCAGGTGCTAAGAGTGTGTTTGTTTTTTTAAAGAAACGTGCCTTTACTGCATCACCCGGTGCCGTGCCGTGGTTACTGAAGTCCATTTACAATGTTGATGATGTCACCGTTGAACACGGTCTATGAGCCCTGATACGGCGCCGGGCTGCAGAGAAAAGGTAAGTTTATA